>NC_042623.1:96665036-97401702 GCF_901001135.1 Rhinatrema bivittatum
TGATTAATAAAAGATTTTAGATTTAGCCGATTGTCGATAATGGCTCCTAGGTCTCTTACATGTGAAGTTTGAAAGCCGGTTGGAGGATTTGAGGTGAGGTTACTGTTTTCAGGGGAAATTATGAGGACTTCGGTTTTAGCGGAATTTAAGATTAGATTTAGGCTGGAGAGGAGGTTGTCAATATTTTGAAGACAGTTTTCCCAGATTTTGATAGTTTTTGTAAGGGATTCTTTGATAGGGATGACAATGGCACCGATAGCCTTTGTCACAGGGGCTACCGATATCATGGCACCGATAGCCTTTGTCACAGGGGCTACCGGTGCCATTGGTCAGCCCCTGTCACATGGCCATTGGCTCCATCTTGTGCTCCTACCATGTGACAGGGGCTGACCAATGGCACCGGTAGCCCCTGTGACATAGTATGGGCAAAGCCTATTGGCGCCATTTTGAGAAGTGGCATTGGACGGCCGGAGTGCAGGAGGTCGCTCCGAGACCCCCAGGGACTTTTGGCCAGCTTGGGGGGGCCTCCTGACCCCCACAAGACTTGCCAAAAGTCCAGCAGGGGTCCGGGAGCAACCTCCTGCACGCCGGCCATCCAATGCCAGTATTCAAAATGGCGCCGATCGCCTTTGCCCTCACTATGTCACAGGTACCGACAGTCGGCCTCTGTGACATAGTGAGGGCAAAGGCGATCTGCTGCCAGTATTCAAAATGGCGCCGATCGCCTTTCCCTCACTATGTCACAGGGGCCGACCGTGCAAGATAAAAGAAAATAAATAAAAGTTTATATTTGGAGTTCTTTGAAAAACCTGAAAAGTGAAAAGAAAGTTAATAGTGAAATACAGTTAAAGGAAATATACTTATCAGTTGAATATTTTACTTGAAATTGTTAAAGGTGTTCCTGGAAAAAAAAGTAAAAAGATTTTACTTCTTGAATTCTTTATTTATTGTTTTAAAACATAAACACAACAAATAAAATGTACTTACAAGCAAACAATAATAATGACAGGTTCTTAATATCATAAGATCTAACATCATCTTTTATATAAAGGTAATATTAACTAACTAGAAACCTGTCTATTTATTTTATAAGAAGGTAAATCATAGTGATAGTCTACTATCTTAAGCGGCGTAAATTCAATACTAAGAAAGAAAAGGCATTAAATATAAAGAATGTTTGCATTGAGTTAAACCCTCCTTAACCGTAAAACCTGGTACTATACAACGAGAAGGTTTCTGAGTTCCTCAGGTTCTGTGAATATATAATTCTTTCCATCAAATTTTACATAACATCGACAAGGATATCTTAATGTGAGAGATCCTCCCTTTTCCACTAACTCCTTCCTTAACAAAAGAAATTTTCTCCTTCGCAATTGAGTAGATCTTGCACAGTCTGGATAAATCCAGATCTTTTGTCCGTAGAACTGTTTCAATCGATTGCGAAAGAAGAATTTCATTATTGTGTCTTTGTCAGTAATGAAAGCACATTGGACTAATAGTGTGCCTCTTGATTTTATTTCAATTTCTTCCTGAGACTTCTGAATCAAGTCTGACAGATCTAAGGAACTATCCTTATCCACTATTTTCACAGGGGATGTATCAATTTGTATTTTTTCTTCCAATTGTTGTTCTTGCCTTATATTCTCTCTCTTTATACCAACATAGTAAGCTTTTACAATTACTGGAAGGCATTTTTCAGGAATCTCTAAAATTTGCATCAGGTAATTTCTAAAAAGCTCTATTGGATTTAATTTCCTAATAATAGGAAAATTATTTATCCTGAGATTTAATGATCTAATCGAATTTTCCATTCCTTCCATCCGTCTATTTACCTCAGTTTCTACAGTTATTTGATGGCTCTGTATTTTCTCTACCTGTGATATTCTCTTATCTAGTTCCTTAATATCCTTTTCTTGTTCTACTAATTTTTCGGAATTTTGAACTGATATATTTGTATTTTTCATCACTATCTCTGTTAATTTATTGATTGATCCATCCATCTTAACTAAAAAATTCCACACATTGTCCAATGTGACATTTACTGGTTTAGTCATTATTACATCTGATTTAATTGTAATTTCAACATTATGATGGGGTTTCTCTCTGTCATGTTTAGTTAATTTGGGGGTGCTAGTACTCTTTGGAGAAAGATTTAATTTCTCCAAAATAGTATGTTGAATTGATTCTTGATTAACTTTATCTATCAATTTTTCCTTATCCCCTTGATGTATTATATTATCAAGGACCGAGGTGTTCAGAATTACCTCTTCCCGTTTTTCACCTGAATTTTCTGGGAGTAATACTCCCGCTAATCCAGGTGGTGGTGGTACATCAGGTGCCCCAGGGCTTAAAGATGCTTCCTCAACCGGAAAGAGTGTGTCCCGCTCTGACTCAACTCCTTCAATGGTTAGCTCATCTGGGGAATTTTGGGTCAACCATTCAGACACAGTTCTCTGACTTGGATTTGCCGTCGTCTCACCAATCGGAGGCTTGAATTTTGCCTTCCTCTTGGTGTGAGGCATAGCTTATTTAATAGGTAGTAAAACCAGGCACTAAGTTCAAAAAGTCAGAGCTGTGTCGAGTGTAATGCAAACTATGGTAGCTATCACTTGATGGAGGGCGTAAGAGACTCAAGGAAAGGACACTATTGCAGGAAAAGTGGTAATGTATTAGTTATTTAAGAGAGGGAAACATTAAGGAGATAGAAGACAACGCCTAACCTGTAACTGCGGCTGAGCCCGGCTAAATCCCGGCGAAGCCCGGCAAAGCCTTAGTGTCGCGCGCCCCTTTAGCGTGCGCGGCTTCAGCGGCGCGCCGGCGGCAGCTGCGCGCCGGATAGTAGTCAATTTTATAACAGGCAAAAATCAGCTCACTTCCGGGTATAGCCACGCCCCTCCGGCGGCGTCAGTCGCAGGCTGGAGATCTTTTAGCACCGTCGGGGCAAACGAAAACTGCTTACCCCCGGGAAACTCAGCAGCTGCGAAAAAGGTAATTTTTTCCTCCTTCTCCTCTCGCCCTCCATTTTACTTCTAACCAAATTAAATTTTCTTCAATTTGGGTTCTTTTAAGAATTATGGGGTAGAATTTAAAAGGAACATGCGCATGCATGGGCACGTGCTTCCCAGCGCACACAAATGGCCGTGCCAATTTTGTAACATGCGTGTGACGGCATGTACATGTTATAAAATCGGATGGCCGCACATACATGCACGCTGGATTTTTAAATCCGTGCACACATGTGCGGGCGGCGAGTGGAGGGGGTTGAATTTTTACTAACTATGTGTGGCGACGCAATCGAGCTTCCGCCAAGTCTCCTACCCCCCTACCTAAACTCCCTCCCTCTTCCCCTCTCCTCCTCACCCCTAACCCCTTCCTATCAACTTACTTTTTTTTTGTTTTACTACTTACTGCTCCCCTGGAGTAGAAATAGTTTGCGCGCACAGGCCAGCTGCCGGTGCGCGCTGTCCCAGACGGCCTCCATCCAACCCCACCCCTCCCCACCCAGACCACACCCCCTGGCCTGCCCCTTTCTCAGGGCCCAGCACCTGTGCACATATCAAGCTTTATGTGCGTAGCCGGGCCCTTTTGAAAATGTGCACGGCACACGCAAAGCCCAGCCACGCGCGTAAAGCTGATTTTTGCACGAGTGGGCCTTTTAAAATCTGGCCTCAACTGTATTAAATTTGAGGATTTGAACAAAGGTATTTATTGCTGTAAATTAAAACTTATTGTGTTTCATGTTTTTATTTTTTTTTTCTACAACCAGGTAATCTATTGTATTATTAATAATCATAGCACAGAGAAGAATTGTTCTTTTATATATGACTGCTATTGAAGGGAAAGTGGAGGGGAGAGGTTATTTGCTTTTGCCCCATCTGTTCTAAAGTTCTCCCTTTCCTGTTCCATCCTTGTGATTAAAATAATAACAAATATCTCAAGCCATTCTCAGTCCACTCCAGTCTGGTCTTTGTTCTCTACATTCCACAGAAACAGCCCTTGCCAAAGTTTCAAGTGACCTGTTTATGGCTAAAACCAAAGGCCTCAATCCTTATCCTCTTTGCTTTTGACATTGTTGATTGTCCTGACTTGGAATTTGATACGCTATCCTGCATTGCTTTTCTTCTTACCTTTCCCATTCCATTTTTAGTATGCCTTGTGGAGAATTCTCCTTTACCACCATCTCATTATGAATTGGTGTGCCTCAGTACTCTTTCCTGGGCCTTTTTCTCTTCTTTCTCTATACTAATTCTCTTGGCGATGTAATCTTCTCCCTTGGCTTTCAATACCATCTTTATGCTGACAACTCTCAGATCCATCAGTCCGTAGCAGAAATCTCAGCCTGCTTGTCTGACCTTTGCTGCCTGGATAAGTATTGTGGATTATTTTTATTCACGAGTAGATTTTGGACTGTTAAATTTCTTGCTTTGATTATATCTCTGGGTGATTAGCTACTAGTATTTGGTGGCTATGATGAGCCAGTTATCACCCCACTATGTCACCTCGCTAAATAAATCTTTCTTTAAAAATTGGCACTTAACAGTATTAAAATATGCTGATAATATTGCTTCATTGTCAACCGTATGTAATCCCTGCTTAGTGGATGCCTTAGAAGACAGAGCACATGGGGGACCCAGGACCATGTTCCAATTCTCTCTCCCACTATCACACAATTCACAAGGGCCCCAGGACAGGGTTCTTATCCAATGGGGGGAGGAATAAATCCTTCAAGGCCCAAACTGGCAGGGTGACTCTCAATCTTTTCTTAATCTGTGCAAGGGTCTCTTAGATACGGGCCAATGAAGCTCTCACCTTCCAGGACTTTGGAAAAGTAAGGTTCCCAGGTGGAAAGAGGTATCTTACGTGGGATGGAAAAAATTGTCTTCCAAATTACTGGTGGAAAAATATAAGTTGCACAGTCTCCCTGGGGTAATGAGTGGTGATTCCCACAGGCCTGGAGGCATAAACTAGTCTGCCTCCAACCTTTCTTAAAACATTTGAACTTTATTCACATCTTCAATCATATACACAACAGTTGACTGCCTTTACCTTCAGACAGTGTGCTATTTCTACTCACAGTTTGTACTGCTTCCCTCGGTTCTCACACAGCTTCATCACAGCTCAGTGTTTGAACAATGTTATGTTTCAGGAGCTGCCTTCCTCCTGGAGACCTGGGCCTAGTCTTTTTATCCCCACCTGGATCCCAGCTCTTATTCTCCAGTCTCTGGTTATGCCCTATGAACTTCATCTGCCCCATAGGATCCTGCCCACAGAGCATACGCTCCTTAGTGGATTTAAGGTGGATCAGGCATCTAGCCTGGTCCTGCACAGGTAAACAGGGGAATACTCGGACCACTATTGCATACTCCCAAATGTTACCTTTTCTCCCCCAGGTGAAGACTCCAATTGGGGGTCCTTAGATGTGTATCAAAACAGTTTTACTCACAGTTCTCCTGATGACAAATAGGGTCTTTCTTAGGAAAGGTCTAGTCAGCAGGAAACACAGCAGCTCTAGTAGATACCTCCTCTTCAGGGTAGGAAAGGTAACGACAAACTCTCTCCCCAGTAACTCAAGGAAAAAACTTCACAAAATTCACAAATATTGGAATTCTTCTGCAGTGAGTTACCTTCTGTTCCAGCCTACAGTATGTAGAATGGAGAGCAGTGGAATCTTCTCTACCTCCTGATCCAACCTAGCACAGTAAGTCCCAGAATGCCCATGCACCAGGGCTCTCACAGAAAGAAAATCTCAAAAATCAAGAGTCCAAAGGCCCATAAACAGTAAACACCCCTGAGGCTAGCACTGGTAAGCACTTGCCTCCTTCCAATTATGGTAGGAATCCAGACCAGGATGCTTAGTACCCTAAAAGGGAAACTAAACTACAATTAGAAAAACTCCAACTCTTTTGAACTCTAACTCAAAATGCCACACTTAGCTATGCTGCAAGCTGCTTTTATAATCCTAGGGGTCTAGCCATTCCAGCAATCTCAGTGAAGGAGCTGTTCCAAAATGGTACACCTCTCCTTCTGCTTTCTATCTCTATCCTAGCTTGAAAAGGACTTAGAAGTAGGGCCAAAGGGTCATTAGACATATATTAATGTTAGCAGTGACTTAATTCATAAATTGTATTCCTTGATTTTATTTCTGAGCAAGCTGAACTCAAGAGGTGGTTGTTTTGAAGCACTGGTGATGGAACTGAAGTCACTAATTGAATTAGATGGTCAAGCAAATGAAACTGATGCCATTTCCTGTATGTATTAAATTGGAGAAGGTGAGGAGAATAGACATATTTTCAGGATACTTGCCTCCCCATGTTTCCCTCTCAGTAGAGACAATACTGACTATTCTGTAAAGTCATAAAATCAGAGAACCTCTGAGGGTTCCCTCTGAGGGTAACCTGTGGGTCCTGTTGTTAAAAGAGTTGTTTTAATATCTTCAGAAGGACAGCCGTGTTAGTCTGGTGTAGCAAATAATGACATGAGTCAGATGGCACCTTAAAGACTAACCAATTTATTGAAGCATGAACTTTCTGACGAAGTGGTCTCTATCCTTGAAAGCTCATGCTTCAATAAATTGGTTAGTCTATCAGGTGCCACCTGACTCCTGTCATTTTTTGTTTTATTATGTGCCTTTCGAGGGAAGGGGAAAGGGTGCCCTGTTTCAAGGCTACTGAAAAACTGTATACACCACACATCAGGGCTGATAATTTAAATTGAAGGGGATTGATTTTACTTCTGCCAAAGTAAGTACTAGCCCTGTTTTAAATAAGAAAAATCTTGATTTTCTCAGATTATTAGCAAACATTCAAAATTAAGTTGCTACTATGCTACCCAATAATACACTCGAGAAACGCCCAAGCTATTTTTGTATATAAAGTCCCAGCGTTTCATAAATCAATCATCAATAGTCCTGATCCAGCTCTGCTGGTGCATTCATTTTGCAGTTTCAAGGTCTAACTCATTAAATGGAAAGTAAATAGACAGCTACACTGAATTTAATTTAATTTCACATACTGTAGAAGTTTAGTACCAATCAATCCCTTCAATCCTAGTTTCAAGTTATTTCTTTATACTCCTTTTAAAACTAAAGTTTAGGCATCCTTTTCCAGTGATTTGTGTTCCATGATTTAATGCCTTTGATAGCATTTGATTCTCGGCTTCCCAATAACAGTTTCAGGGGTAGCTCTGACAGATGCACTAGGATTAGGGAAAACGTCTTAGTAGGGTCATTAGCATGCCCAAAGGATTTAGCTGTTCATCTACCACTGAAGAAGAAAATATTAGGCCAACCCATGGTTTAGGCCATAGCATAATGGGGCAGATTTTAAAATGTACACCCAATTTTATAACATGCGCGTGCAGCCTCGCGCATGTTATAAAATCAGGGGTCGGCACGCGCAAGGGGGTGCACACTAGTGCATCTTGCGCGCACCGAGCCCGCGGGGAGACCAGCTGGCTTTCCCCATTCCCTCCGAGGTCATTCTGAAATCGGAGCGGCCTCGGAGGGAACTTTCCTTTCCCCCCACCTTTCCCTCCCTTCCCCTATTGTTCCCGCCCCCCAGCCCGAACCCCCCTTTGTTGTGGAAGTTACGCCTGCCCGGCATGCATAGGGCTTTGAAAATCTGCCCCAATATGTTGTGGTACAGCAGACTTTAGTTCCATCCTGAGAGAAAAACCTATGTGATCTCAAAAGCTCATGTACTACAATGTTTTTTTTTTATTTTCTCATGTTGGTCCAGTTTATTTGTTTATTTGTTTTTCACTTACATATCACTGTACCCAAAAGGCTCACTGGAATACATATTCAGCTGTACTGAAGGGTAAATGCAGCCATTCAAGGTGCCTTCCCATGGCCGGCCAAACAATACAGCACCGCTGAATATCTTAGCCAAGTTAGCAAGATGAACTTGCTGAGCATGTTAGCCGGATAAACTTATCTGGCTACATTGGCTAAGATATTCAATGGTGCTGTATCGTTTGCCGGCCATGGGAAGGCACCTTGAATGGCTGCATTTGCCTTTCAGTGCCTCCGCTGCTGCCATGCTCTTCTTGCCATGGGCCTCCCTAGGTGAGCGCACAGTGCAGCAGGAAACTATATTGCTGGCACACACTGAGGATGTCCCGCGGCTGGGTACTTAAGCCCCAGCCACGCTTCAGCAGACACCCCCATCAACAGGTCCTCCTGCCTTGCAGTGCATGTTGCTATCTCTGTGCCTTGTCTTGCCTCCTCCTTCCCTGTCTTGCTGTTTCTCAGTCCTGCCTTGTTCTTACCAAACTCTGCCTTGCCCTGCTTTCCTTCCATGTCTAAGTCCCTCAGTGGCCTAGCTTGTCTTGTTTGTCCACCTCTGACAGATTCCTGGTTCTGACCCCGGCCTTGGATACTAACTTCTCTTCTGGATTGCCACCTGGCCGGATCATAGTCTGGAATTTGATGCCACCTTATTTGTTGCCTGCCCAGACTCTTGCCTGGAGCTCAACTCTGTCTGTTCGCTGCCTGCTACATGACTTCCTCTGACTGCTTCTTATGGGACACTTGGCTAAGCCCTGTCAGCCCCTGGAACCCAAAGGCTCAACCTGCGGGGAACGAGGCTGGTATAGGTGAAAGCCCAGTCCCAGTAAGAGCGAGTCCACCTGCTGTCAGTGTGTGCCCAGTAGATTTGCCTGCTAGGCTGCACCAACCACACCAATGCTCAAGGGCTCACATCTGTGAAAGATGCAGCTGTGCTGCTGGATATTCTTGGCCATCTAATAGTTAGCCATATAAGTTTATAGCTGAATAGCACATCTAACTTATCTGGCTAATTTTCTTGGATAAGGCTAAATATCAGCGCTTACCCCGCTAAATATGCCAGATAGGTAGCTGCATCCCAGAACACCTGTGCCCCTCCACTCACTTATCCAGATAACTTTTTAACTTGCTCAAATTTTATCTGGGTAAGTGGCAACTACTGAATGCAGCCAAATATTGAAACAGCACCATTTAGCCAGCTAAGCGGTGCTGAATATCAGCCTCACAGTGATTTACAGCATAATGAAGTACATTCAGTAGTGACAATAAGGCCACTTTTATCAAATACTAAAAGAAGTCAGTACCATATGGGGCGGATTTTCAGACTCCACGAATAGGCCTACTTTTGTTTGCGCTCCAGGCGCAAACAAAAGTACGCTGGATTTTAGTAGATACGCGCGGAGCCGCGCGTATCTGCTAAAAACCTGGATCGGCGCGCGCAAGGCTATCGATTTTGTATAGCCGGCGCGTGCCGAGCCGCGCAGCCTACCCCCGTTCCCTCCAAGGCCGCTCCGAAATCGGAGCGGCCTTGGAGGGAATCCTCTAACGCCCTCCCCTCACCTTCCCCTCCCTTCCTCTACCTAACCCACCCGCCCGGCCCTGTCTACACCCCCCCCCCTTACCTTTCTCCGGGGATTTACGCCTCCCGGAGGGAGAAGTAAATCCCCGCGCGCGAGCGGGCCTCCTGCGCGCCGGGCCGCGACCTGGGGGCGGGTACGGAGGGCGCGGCCACGCCCCCGGACCGCCCCGGGCCGTAGCTACGCCCCCGTACCCGCCCCCAAAACGCTGCCGACACGCCCCCGAAACGCCGCGACGACCGGGCCCGCCCCCTACATGCCCCCGACACGCCCCCCTCGGAGAACCCCGGGACTTATGTGAGTCCCGGGGCTCTGCGTGCGCGGGTAGGCCTATGTAAAATAGGCTCACCGGCGCGCAGGACCCTGCTCGCCTAAATCCGCCCGGTTTTGGGCGGATTTAGGCGAGCAGGGCTCTGAAAATCCGCCCCTATGGTTGTAGTTAAATATTATAATTGACAAATAAAACTCATCCCAATTTAAAACACATTGAGGCCGATATTCAGAAGCCATTTAGACAGATAACTCGGAGGTGTTTCCAGGGGCAGACGACAGGCATTTCAGGGCAGGCCAGAGTTAGTCAAATAAGTTATGCTGCTAACGCCGATATTCAGTTAGCCACGTAACCAATGTGGCTAATTCTGGTTGGCCCTTAGGGCTGTCCTGAAGTTAGCTGGTTTGTCATAACCAGCTAACTTTAAGATAGCTGGGAATATTCAGCAGCATGGCTACACCACTGAATATCCCCATTAAGTTAGCCAGATAGCAATATCCGACTAACTTAACTAGCCGCTCCGCGGCTGAATATCAACCTTATAATAAAGTAAAATGCAAACTATGAAAATGAAAGTTAAGGATAACTAAATAAAAACTTAGAGTCCACTGACTGTCATCTATGTTGTTAATGATTTGTTTCTATGGATTCCATTAACTATTAATGAACCCACAAATATCTTATGCTGTCCGTTAGAATTCATTGACATATACCCATCCCACTGATATATACTGAGGGCTGTTTGAAGGTCCACTGTGCTACATGGCTGCTGTTGGGACCTATATACTAAGCATTTTTCCCATGAACGCGACATAGGAAAAAACATTTAGTACACCAGGACTGTTGTGAATAATTACTGTTAAGGTGGTGAGTGATTCCTCAAAATGTTGGCTTTTTCTTCTTTTCAGGTCCCAGCCTTCTGAAGTCCTGAGGTTAAGAACTGGCTAGTAGGGATGTGCATGTGCTTTAAATGAATAAGTGACATTTTGTTTGTATAAAAATCTAATCAAAAAATGATGGGATTTATGGGCCGATGATTATATGTAAAGCAATGAAGGTATGAAAATGCCGATAGTGCTTAGTATGGTGGTCCTTTTATGATTTCACATTGTATTATATTATATACAATTGAGGTGTTTATTTGTTCTCACAATACTTTCCCTATGGCATTTTATTAGATCATTACCCTTGAGGAAAGACAGGATAGGGGAGACATGATAAAGAGACTTAAATACCTCCATGCACTGGAGGTGGGCCTCTTTCAAATGAAAAGAGGTTCTAGAATGAGGGGTTATCAGATGAGGGTGAAAGGGGGTAGACTCAGGAATTATCTAAGGAAATATTTTACAGAGAAGTTATGGATACATGGACCAGCCACCCTGTGGTGATGGTGGTAGAGACAAAGGCAGTATCTGATTCAAGAAAGCATAGAATAAACACAGAGGGTCCCTGAGGGAGTGATTGGGATTGTAACGCTGCAGGGCCAGCATGTCCCAATAGGCGAACTAGGTGGTCGCCTAGAGCGCCAGCCGTTAGGGGGCATCAAAGAGCAGCCATGTGGGACCGTGAGCAGGTCCCATCCCACTCACGGCCGAGAGGAGTAGAGACTCAATGGGCCATGAGCAGCGCCTCTATTTGTGTGTGTGTATGTGTGTGTGTGTGTGTGTTTGTGAGAGGGATTGTGTGTGTGTGTATGAGAAAGCATTGGTGTTAGTGAGAGAGAGGGAGGGAGTCTGTGTAAAGGTGCGTGTGTGAATGAGACAAGGAGCCTAAGTGTATGTAAGAGAGGGGGCTGTCTGAGTGAATGAAATCGCCCCCGAGCTTGAGCTGCAGCCTGGACTGGGGGGGGGGGGGGGGGGGCAGGCACAAGGCATGAAGGTTCGCCTAGGGCGCCTAATAACCTTGCACCGGCCCTGTAAAGCTGAATAGTTAGTATGGAAAGGCGGACTAGATTGGCTGTATGATCTTTTCCTGCCATCACATTTCTATGTTAAGAACTAGCAAAGATACAGAGTAAGGCAACATAATTTTTTTAAAAAAGGGTTTGGAATGGCTCTCCTATGAAGAAAAACGACAAAATATGCTTCTTCAGCTTGCTGTATTTTCACCCACAGAAAAGGACAGTGTAGCGATCTGTGGTTTATGCACATGCATAGTTCCAGACTTGTGGGAAACATGTATAAAGCCAAAATCATTTTTATTCAATATCTTTCTTAATTAATATTCCAAATAGACAATTTTCATTGGGATACTGAAAGGAAAGCCAATGAAATAGAAATCAGGCACCATATTTCCCAAAAAGTCATGGCAAATTTGCTTTTTCCAGCATGAAATACACAGCGATAAACTTGGAAACATAAGAACATAAGAAATTGCCATGCTGGGTCAGACCAAGGTTCCATCAAGCCGAGCATCCTGTTTCTAACAGAGGCCAAACCAGGCTACAAGAACCTGGCAATTACCCAGACACTAAGACGATCCCATGCTATTGATGCAATTAATAGCAATGGCTATTCCGTAAGTAAACTTGATTAATAGCAGTTAATGGACTTCTCCTCCAAGAACTTATCCAAACCTTTCTTGAACTCAGCTACACTAACTGCACTAACCATATCCTCTGGCAATAAATTCCAGAGCTTTATTGTGCGTTGAGTAAAAAGGAATTTTCTCTGATTAGTCTAAATGTGCTACTTGCTAACTTCATGGAATGCCCCCTAGTTCTTCTATTATTCGAAAGCGTAAATAACCGATTCACATCTACTCATTCAAGACCTCTCATAATCTTAAAGACCTCTATCTTATCCCCCTCAGCTGTCTCTTCTCCAAGCTGAACAGCCCTAACCTCTTCAGCCTTTCCTCATAGGGTTGCTGTTCTATCCCCTTTATCATTTTGGTTGCCCTTCTCTGTACCTTCTCCATCGCAACTATATCTTTTTTTAGATGTGGCGACCAGAATTGTACACAGAATTCAAGGTGTGGTCTCACCATGGAGCGATATACAGGCATTATGACATTTTCCATTTTATTAACCATTCCCTTCCTAATAATTCCTAACATTCTGTTTGCTTTTTTGACTGCTGCAGCACACTGAGCCGACAATTTTAACGTATTATCCACTATGATGCTTAGATCGTTTTCCTGGGTGGTAGCTCCTAATATGGAACCTAACATCGTGTAACTACAGCAAGGGTTATTTTTCCCTTTATGCAACACCTTACACTTGTCCACATTAAATTTCATCTGCCATTTGGATGCTCAATCTTCCAGTCTTGCAAGGTCCTCCTATAATGTATCACAATCCGCTTGTGATTTAACTAACATGAATAATTTTGTATCATCTGCAAATTTGATAACCTCACTTGTCATATTCCTTTCCAGATCATTTATATATATATTGAAAAGCACCGGTCCAAGTACAGATACCTGAGGCATTCCACTGTTTACACTTTTCCACTGAGAAAATTGACCGTTTAATCCTACTCTCTGTTTCCTGTTTTTTAACCAGTTTCTAATCCACGAAAGGACATCACCTCCTCATCCCATGACTTTTTAGTTTTCTTAGAAGCCTCTCATGACAGACTTTGTCAAACGCCTTCTGAAAATCCAATACACTACATCTACCGGTTCACCTTTATCCACATGTTTATTAACCCCTTCAAAAAAATGAAGCAGATTTGTTAGGCAAGACTTCCCTTGGGTAAATCCATGTTGACTGTGTTCCATTAAACAATGTCTTTCGATATGCTCTACGATTTTGATCTTGAGAATAGTTTCCACTATTTTTCCTGGCACTGAAGTCAGGCTCACTAGTCTATAGTTACCTGGATTGCCCTTGGAGCCTTTTTTAAATATGGGGGTTACATTGGCCACCCTCGAATCTTCAGGTACAATGGATGATTTTAATGATAGGTTACACATTTTAACTAATAGATCAGAAATGTTATTTTTTAGTTCCTTCAGTATCCTAGGATGCATACCATCTGGTCCAGGTGATTTGCTACTCTTTAGTTTGTCAATCTGGCCTACTACATCTTCCCGGTTCACAGTGATTTGGTTCAGTTTGTCTGACTCATCACTCTTGAAAACCATCTCCAGAACTGGTATCTCCCCACTATCCTCATTAGTAAACATGGAAGCAAATTATTCATTTGCTCTTTCTGCAATGGCCTTGTCTTCCCTAAGTGTTGAACACTTTTAACCTTTACAGCTGCACCTTTCAGTTATTTCTATTTTCCTCATCTTATCAAAGTTTCCCTTTTGAAAGTTTAGTGTTAGAGCTGCAGATTTACTTATTGTCCCCCTTCCAGTTATTAGTTTAAATTTGATCATGTTATGATCACTGTTGCCAAGTGGCCCCACCACCGTTACCTCTCTCACCAAATCCTGTGTTCCACTAAGAATTATATCTAAAATAGCTCCCTCTCTTGTTGGTTCCTGAACCAATTGCTCCATGAAGCAGTCATTTATTACATCCATGAACTTTGTCTCTAGCAAGTCCTGATGTTACATTTACCCAGTCAATATTGGGGTAATTGAAATCTGCAAAAACACACTTAGGCAATCCACCTTCAAATATAAATAGTCTTTAATAGAAAATCTGTCATTCAATGTAATCGGCAACTCCACATAAACTTGCAAACATAATTTAGATTGGTCCCCCGACACGGGTCCGTGTTTCGCTTTGTCGCTGCATCGGGAGGGGCCACAGATATAAATATCAATCTACAATAGAAAGAGTAACAACTGGTGGATCGCTAGAAATATAAAGGCTACATGGCTTATAACATGCATAAAGTCAGTACATACCTTTCAAACCAATCCAGGAGCGCGAAGCGCCCCCGGTGGAAGACGCTTTTAAAGAGCAGAATTTGGCGCCAAACCTCCATGACATCGCGAGACTGCCTAGCCAATCAGGACAAAGAATACATTAACTAAATAAATGCCATTCTATTTCCCTGTTAAGACCCTTAGGGGTAATAGTGTCCAAGGTGAAAATCCACCTCTGTTCTCGTCTTCCAAGCATCCCAGGATAGTCTCCCCCTCTCGGATGTCGGGGGACCACCTCCAGGACCAAGAAAGAGAGATCAGAGATGGCATGATTATATTGTGCCCAGTGGCTAACCAGAGGTTCATCTATTCTTGACAGACGGATATTCGAACAATGTTCAATGATTCTGGTTTTTACCATGCGGGTCGTTTTGCCCACATATACCAGAGGGCAAGGGCATTGGACAGCATATATAACCCCTCTAGAAGTACAATCAGAATGTGTACGTAGTGGGAAAACTTGACCAGAGATAGGGTGAATATACTCAGACCGGACCGAAGTGTGGGTACACATCAAACAATGACCACATGGACCATGCCCCCTAGCCGCCCCAAAGTCCGTATCGGAGCAAGTAAAAGATGCATGAACCAAATGGTCCCGCAGATTTCTTGCCCGCCTAAAAGTAAAGCGCAATGAGCCATGAAGTAAATTAGAAAGTGCAAGCCAGTGCCTCCGGATTAACAGACGTACCTTATGACTAATAGTTGAAAAAGGTAATATACAGTTATGACTCACATCATCTTGGTGAGACGAGGGCAAAAATAACCACTCTCGTTGAGAGTATAAAGCTCGTTTAAAAGCCTTTTTTACCACTCTCAACGGGTACCCCCTCTCCAAAAAGCGATTTGTCATATCATGTGATTGTTGTAAAAAATCTGCCCGTGAGGAACAGAGACGCCGGAGCCGTAAAAATTGACCTATAGGAATATTGTCTCTTAAGGGACGGGGATGAAAACTAGTGTATGACAACAGGGTATTCCGGTCCGTGTCTTTCCTAAATAAAGAAGTATTGAACTTACCCTCCTTGACTGATATTAAGATATCCAAAAAAGATATTTGGACCGGGTCAATAGAAAAATTGAATTGAATGTTAGTATTGACTGAATTTAACCAGTCTAGAAAAAGATAAAATTGTACATCCGTCCCACCCCATATAATAAATACATCGTCAATGAATCTTAGCCATAAATAAATATGGGTGTTCCATTCTGAAGGATAAATCCAAATAGACTCAAAGTGGTCCATATATAAACAGGCTAAACTGGGGGCCATAGTGGCCCCCATTGCTGTCCCTTTTACCTGTTGATAGTACTGTGAGTCAAAACGAAAATAATTTTTAGTGAGAGCTAATTCAGATAGTTGTAATAAAAAAGAAGTAGACACTCGCTGAGGGGCTGGACGTTTATTCAATACATTCTCAATAATCCGAAGTGCTTCTCCCTGCGGAATGTTGGAGTAAAGAGAAATCACGTCTAAGGTTACAAAAAAGAAACAGTCAGAGGGAACCGGTAAGTCAGCCAAAATAGAAATAAAGTGTGATGAATCACGGACGAATGACCTAATTTGAGGGACAAATGGTTTTAAAAAAATGTCCACAAACTTGGACAGGGGCTCCAATAAAGAACCGATGCCAGCAACGATGGGGCGGCCAGGGGGATTAGTCAATGTTTTATGTATTTTTGGGAGGATGTAAAATACTGGTGTCACCGGAGAGTTATTCACCAAAAATTTAGCTTCTTTAGGGGTAATCATATGACTGTCCAATGCCATTTGAACAATTTCTTTTATTTCTGATAGTAAAGATTCTGTCGGGTCTGATGAGAGAGGTATATAAAAGGTGGAATCTCGTAGTTGCCTCAGGACCTCTACTTCATAGTCCGCCCGTGCCAGTACCACAATGCCCCCACCCTTATCGGCTGGTTTTATCACAATGGATTTGTCATTCGCTAAGGTCTTCACTGCCTCAGCCTCTAATTTAGATAAATTGTATCGTACATATTGTTTAGTGGACGTGAGGGCCAGGGCATCCTGACATACTAGTCGTTCAAAAGCCCCCAAAAGGGGGTCGACTGGACCAGGGGGGTACCACCGGGATTTATTAGACACTACTGAGATGTCTGCTGAAGGAGGACTATCTACAAAAAATAACCTCAATCTCAATAAACGAAAAAACCGATGAAGATGAACAAACAAATCAAAAATGTCACATTTTGTTGTGGGAACAAATGATAATCCTCTATGTAACGTTTCCAATTCCACATTCGTGAGAGGACGTTGAGACAAATTGAATACTGTTTCTTGTACTACTGCCACGGGTCTGATGAGGGACGAGGGGTCCGAGTGGGCTTCTGTACCGGTTGAAAGGTAGAAGTGACTTGCCGGGATCGCGTGCTGCGAGTTTCTCTGGGGGCATGGCCCGAATCTAAAAAAGCTGCTATAGATGAATAGCGCGATGAAGCCAAAAAAGGTGCAGATACTGTGGAATCTTGTGGAGGGATAGGTGTACCCCGATTTCGACGGCCTTGTCCTCGACCCCGCGGAGCATCCTCGACCGATGAGTCCTCCGATGATGACGTGGATTGGCTCATTGCGCTTTACTTTTAGGCGGGCAAGAAATCTGCGGGACCATTTGGTTCATGCATCTTTTACTTGCTCCGATACGGACTTTGGGGCGGCTAGGGGGCATGGTCCATGTGGTCATTGTTTGATGTGTACCCACACTTCGGTCCGGTCTGAGTATATTCACCCTATCTCTGGTCAAGTTTTCCCACTACGTACACATTCTGATTGTACTTCTAGAGGGGTTATATATGCTGTCCAATTCCCTTGCCCTCTGGTATATGTGGGCAAAACGACCCGCATGGTAAAAACCAGAATCATTGAACATTGTTCGAATATCCGTCTGTCAAGAATAGATGAACCTCTGGTTAGCCACTGGGCACAATATAATCATGCCATCTCTGATCTCTCTTTCTTGGTCCTGAAGGTGGTCCCCCGACATCCGAGAGGGGGAGACTATCCTGGGATGCTTGGAAGACGAGAACAGAGGTGGATTTTCACCTTGGACACTATTACCCCTAAGGGTCTTAACAGGGAAATAGAATGGCATTTATTTAGTTAATGTATTCTTTGTCCTGATTGGCTAGGCAGTCTCGCGATGTCATGGAGGTTTGGCGCCAAATTCTGCTCTTTAAAAGCGTCTTCCACCGGGGGCGCTTCGCGCTCCTGGATTGGTTTGAAAGGTATGTACTGACTTTATGCATGTTATAAGCCATGTAGCCTTTATATTTCTAGCGATCCACCAGTTGTTACTCTTTCTATTGTAGATTGATATTTATATCTGTGGCCCCTCCCGATGCAGTGACAAAGCGAAACACGGACCCGTGTCGGGGGACCAATCTAAATTATGTTTGCAAGTTTATGTGGAGTTGCCGATTACATTGAATGACAGATTTTCTATTAAAGACTATTTATATTTGAAGGTGGATTGCCTAAGTGTGTTCTTGCACCGTTTTTGCTGATACTTGCTTATGTGCAAGGTTTGCTTCTGTCTTGGATGGTAATTGAAATCTCCCATTATTATTGCACTGCCAAATTGGTTAGCTTCCCTGATTTCTCTTAGCATTTCATCATCTGTCTGACCATTTTGTCCAGGTGGACGGTAATCTACTCCTAATACTATACTCTTACCCAAAACACATGGGATTTCTACCCATATAGATTCTACTGAGCATTTAGTCTCTTGTATGATCTTTATTCTGTTGGACTCTATACACTCCCACACCCCCACCTAGTTGATCTTCCCTATCATTGTGATATACTTTGTACCCTGATATAGCACTGTTCCATTGGTTATCCTCCTTCCACCAAGTCTCTGTGATGCCAATTGTGTCAATCACATCATTTGCTGCTATACACTCTAACACTACCATCTTACTTCTAAGACTTCTGGCATTGGCATACAGACATTTCAAAGTGTGTTTTTTGTTTGTATTAACAACCTGCTTTTTAGTTGTTAGGGATAATTCGGAAATCATTAGCTTCGATGATTTTTTACATATAGGCACATGGACTACATTTGCTTTTATTGGAACCTCTCTGTTGGGATGCCCTAACTCTCCTGTTTCATTAATATCCTTCAAGGATACATTTCTCCAAACCATGCACTGCTAAGTGATTGTCAGCTTTCCCCCTTGTTCTTGTTTAAAAGCTGTTGGTTTTCCCCCTTGTTCTAGCTTAAAAGCAGCTTGGTTCCACTCTGGTTAAGGTGGAGCCCATACTTTTGAAAAAGTCTCCCCCTTCCCAAAGGTTTCCCCAGTTCCTTACAAAACTGAATCCCTCTTCCCTGCACCATCATCTCATCCATGCATTGAAATTCTGGAGCTCTGCCTGCCTCTGGGGACCTGCACGTGGAACAGGAAGCATTTCAGAGAATGCGCCCCTGGAGGTTCTGGATTTCAGCTTCCTACCTAAATTTGGCTTCCAGAACCTCTCTTCCACATTTTCCTATGTCATTGGTGCCCACATATACCATGACAGCCGGCTCCTCCCCAGCACTGTCTATAATCCTATCTAGGTGACACGTGAGGTCTGCCACCATCACACCAGGCAGTCAAGTTACCAGGCGGTCTTCACGTCCACTGCTATAACAAATTACAGTATAGATAGAGAGATAAGGGATGCCAAACACATTAATAGGGAACAGTATATTTATCCTTTCAAATAGCACTAGGAAATGCTCCATGAAACTAACTGGTAGCAGATTTAAAACAAATTTATGACAACATTTTTTCAGTCAACGTGCAATTAAGCTGTGGAATTTGCTGCACAGGCTGTGGTCAAGGTTGGGTTTTAAAAAGGTACAGGTAAGTTTCTGAGAACAGGTCCATTAGCAATTCTTAGCCAGACAGATTTGGGGATCACCACTTCTGGGAATGAGTAACAGAGAATGGATCTCCTCAACAGGATCTTCTGGGTACTTCCAAATGACTTGGACAAGCCACAGTCAGAGATAGGATGTTGGGCTCGATGGGGCATTGGTCTGACCCAGCATGGCACCTCTTATGTTCTTAAACAATTTAGGCAGTAAGGAAAAAGCAATGACCAGGGTAATTATGACATTTTTTCTTCGAGTAAATGTCTGTCCAGTAGAAACACTGGAGAAAGTAAGCCTCTCTCCTCCTTTACCCTTTGGTATTTGTGCAATTCTCAGTTGCTGCCTTACCCATATGTGACTCCAGTCTGGGTTCACTAAAAATGATTGACATCATTTCCTGATCAGATGTTGCTGAAAACAGCAGTTTGAAACATGGACCCATGTCGGCAGAGCTTTGGAGACGTGGGGCTGAGCCTTGAAAGAACGGCGGCATTTAGCAAAGGATTTGAATGGCATCCTTTGACCGATGAAGTTTGTAAATTCCAAAGATTGCTTGATAAAGTATAGTCATCGTGAGGATTGTCCTATCAGATAAGTCATTTTTGATTATTTGATTGCAATTCTAATTGTTTTTAAAAGCAAAAGGAAAATATTTTTTAAAAAGGACATGGGACACTAATATAGACCAATGATTAGGTATAAGGCCGACGGTCTGCATAGTGTTTTGTTACACTTTACCGATGAAGCCTAGTATGCTGGTCTGTCTATATATTTAGTAACAGTAGGTATAGGTGGTATATATTTTTTGGTCTTGAGTTTCCATCTATACCATTTATATTGTGGGACTTTGTTTTGATACTTCACTAAAAAGGTGCCATTCAGTAAAATATAAAACTTACCAGCAAGGGAAAGTTCTGAGTGGTGTACCTAGAGTATGAGTGAAAGGGAATTCCTGCCTCCAGATGGATAGGTCAGAGTGTGTGAATATCTAGGTGCTTCCACAAGCACTGGGTGGAGTTGTAATGTGGATTTCTGATACCGAGCAGCTTGATGTATTGGAAGCTGGCCCTTGAGGAATTCAGGGCTAGATATCTGCTGAGGAAGTTGCTGAAGAAGCAGTAGGGAGCACCCGCCAGTACAGCTGAGGACTTACCAAGGAGGATAAGGACCCTGAATCTTTGTGGGGAGCTTCTGGGGAAAGCCCATAATTGGAGAAATGTTACAAAATGCAACATTTTTCTCAGACTGGGTTTTTCAGTATGGTCTGAAGAAAAAGTAAGACCTTGGTGGGGAACCTGATGGGGAAAAATTCTGAGGATTTTCTGCTTAAATGACTGAGGAAAAAAATGAACTGTGAATAAGAAATGTAAAGCAGTTGGGGATTTCAAGATGACCACACTGGCTCGGCATCTGTGAGCAGTGCTGATCGAGCCCAGTTGTTTTTTCCCCTAAAATGCCCCACTCTGGCAGGAAAAGAAGAGCCAGAGAACGGGCTTTACCTCAGCACTCAACTTTGGTGGTTCTGGGTCCGATGGATGCTAAACTTCACCGAGGAGGACTTACTCCATCTCTTGGCTCGCTGGAGATTTACCTGGAAGTAGTTGGACCGGGTCACCTCCCTGAGCATTCCATCTCATTTTCACTGGAGGAACAGCTTGCCCCCTCTAACCTTGCCGAGGCCCGCACACAAGCCCAGCAGTCGGAGGGAGCGTCAGCTCAAGATCTTCAAGACGCTGTAAAGCCTCCTGCTGAGGCTGAAGCGGCACAGACCTTGTTGGAATACATGTAGGTTCAATTCAGGGTGGGGGAACTCTTCTGCCAACGATATTGGTGGTCAAGGCAATGTAAGGAATTTAATTCCCCTATCATACCAACTTGTGGAGCTGGTAAGACCTTTGGTTGTGACTATCGATGCATTATGGGATGCTGTACAGGTACTTAACAAGAATATTACTAGCCAGATTAACCTTCTGGTTATTTCTATGGGGAAGTTGGAAGTACGTATGAAAACAGTAGAAGAAGATATAAATATTAAAGTGGACCATGTTTCACTAAAGAATGATTTGGGAAAGGTGACGGATCTACAGCAAAATAATATCAAGGAAAATTATTTGCTTACTACTCATTTGGAAAATCTTGAGAATCAGTTTAGGAATAAAAATTTTTGATTCATTAATTTTCCTAGAGATCCTATTATGGCACCTAAGGAAATGTGGAAGAAGTACTTGCTTGAGATCCTGAAGATACCTGAAAATGCTTTCACTCATTTACAGAATCTACTATGTTCCACCTTTTAAGAAGGTTTCTAAGGATTTGAGCGATGTACTAACAATTTCTCCTATTGCAAAATCACCATTATATGTTACCACTCTCTTGGAAACGTCCCAAAAGGATCTGGTTACCCCTGGTCTTTCGTCACAGGATGGATCTCTTTTTGAATATGAAAGTGCAAGTTTTTCCTGATATTTCTAAGCAATCCCAAAAAAGGAGGAAGCAATTCTTGATCCTTAAGCCTAAGGTTTTGGAGATAGGAGCATATTTTATTTTAAAATTTCCCTGTAAATGCGTTATAAAATATCTAAATGCTTCCTAAATATTTTTCAGCCATTTCAATTGTCAGCCTTCTTGTCTAATAAGATAACTTCTGTATCTGTTTCGACACCATTGACCAATTAATCATCATAGACAGAATGTAGTCCATTCAGATATAGTCCTCACTAGCCAGTTATTTACTTTAGTTAGATATTTACTAGCATTGCCTTAAAATTGTGGTATTGATATCCCCATAATTGAATACTATAGTATTGATGAAGTTTTTTATATGTTTGTACTATTTCTATTTTTTATTATGGTATTATTATTTCCTAATATGAAGAATGTATGTTTGTCACTTATTTCTGTTTCAAGTGTATCTCCTTGAATTATGTTTTGAAATTGCAATAAATAAAAAATTAAAAAAAAAAAAAGAAATGTAAAGCTATTTGAGAGTGCACAGAGAAGTAGCCTTTGATATTGAGTGGTGAACTGCAATTCTCAATTTTTTCAATTATTTTTACTAACTTTCTGGACTTTGGAATTTGATCTCTAAAATATTTTTTTCTATTTTTGGAACAACATTCTGTGTGGACAGTTGTTTTTATGTGTGAGTTTCCCTTTGGGCCCCATAGCTCTTGTTATTCCCCAATGGAAAGAACCCTGTATCAGGGCTGCAGAAAGGTTTTTCCCAGCCCTGCAGTCACCAAAGGTGGACCCCCAGTGAAGGGGGGGGGGGGCTACACATATACTACCTGTGCACACCTGTATTAATTTTTACGTCTTGTCTAGCACATTTCTTTTCTGATCTGTTCCATGTTCTCTTTCTCAGATTGCCCCCTCTGTTCTAAGTGCAATATTGTGCCCTCCTTTTACAATAAGAATATAACGTACCTATTCATCTCTTCGCACACTGAATTCACACACCTCCTTTTTCAAGTCTTTGAGTGTTTTTGTGTAATTCATGCCTTTTTGATTTTATCCTTTTGAGTCAGTTCTTGCCACTAGTTCCTTAACCTTCATTTGAAGAGCTTTGTGAAGCCATCAAAACTTCAAATGATTCTTTTTAAACACAGTTGCTAGCAATAATCTTCTCCTTTTTATAAGTACAAGTTCAAATTGTAATAGGGAATAGGAATGGAGTAATAATGACTTCTAATGTCACCCACTGTGCCATTTCAGTCTCCTGTGTGTGCCTTCCTTGTCAAAGAATAGCATATAGCAAATTATATTTTAAGAGCCGTAAATCAGAGCACTTTACAACAAATTACATACAGGTACAATAAATCCGTACCACTAGAGACTTTACAATTTGAGAAGCCTTAGTCCAGGGGAGCTCAAATCTGTCCTATGGGCCCCCCCTCCCCCCAGCCAGTTGGGTTTTTCAAGATATCCCTAATGAATATGCATGAGGTAGCACAAGCAAATAAATCTCATGCATATTCATTAGAAATATCCTGAAAACCTAACTGGTTGAGGGGGTGACCATAGGACCGGTTGAGCACCCCTGACTTAGGCCATGGGAGTTAAACTCACTTACCCAAGATGACAAGGATTGTCAGTGGCAGAAGCATTTGAATCCAAGTCTCCTGCTTTCTTGTCCATTAGTCTAACCACTAAGCCAACAGCTCTCTCCCAACAGTATTTATGATTCTGGCCATATAAAATATGTGCAATACTACCCTAAAAAATCCATCAACTTGTCTAGTCTCAAATGTGCAGAGTTTCAGCAAGCCCTTATAACAAGGATGGCCAACTCCGATCCTCAAGCGCCACAGACATGCAGGTTTTCAGAATACCCACAATGGATATGCATGAGATAGATTTGTATGCACTGCCTCCATAGTATTCACAGCTATCTCTTGCACATTTATTGTGAATATCCCAGAAACCAGGCCTGTCTGTGATTCCTGAGGACTGGAATTGACTACCTCTGCCACATAGCATTCAAAGTTATCATTGTGCAATTGAACATAATATCATGTCAGGGTAACCTATGCTCCAGGCAAGTATTTCCTATGCTGAGTGAACAGCAAAGGGTAGAATTGGGATCACAATTTAAGCCAGGTTCACTAAGGGCCTAGCCTTTATAATACTGTTTCTTGATTATAACTTAGTATAAAGCAAATGCCAGGATCCTTCCTGTCAGATGTCTGGTAAAATGCCCATAGCTTTTATAGTCAATGTGGATGTAAATGATGAACTGAACTCTGCTGATTATCTCAGAACATCAGCACATAAAGGCCACTTATGGTGAAAACAAAACATCAGTGCATGTTTTTTAAGTTTTCTTTTCAATGAGGTTAATGTTCAGTGTGTTTGTCCGGCTAAGTTTGGCACTTAGCCAGGCAAACACTGGGATTTGAAATTCCCCACTCACTGAAAACTTCTGAGTTATCCAGCTAAGAAATTAACTAGTTAAACTTAGCTGAATAACATGGAGGCATTCCAGGGGCAATGCAACTTATATAGCTACGGGTCATATTCATTAAGGCTTTTCTCCCACTTTGTGTCTGTGGGAAAAGCCCTTAGGGGTAGATTTTCAAATATATGCACGCTTGCACACATGTACGCCCGATTTTATAACCTGTGCGTAAGGGGGTGCACACTAGTGCACCCTGCGTGCACTGAAGCCACGGGTTTCCCCAGTTCCCTTCCCCCTAAATTAACCTTCCCACCCCTTCCCTTAACCCATGTCTTTATCCACCTCATGGCGGGAACTTCGGGGGCGTCCCCCTCGAGTGACATCACGCCATCCGGGTATTTAGCCTGACCTTCGTTTGCTAACAAATTGAGTTGGCAAGGATTGGAATGCCTCTGGTCTAAGGAACTCTGCCGCTGGAAGCTCTCTCTGCCCTTTGAGGTATTTCATCTAACCTGGGTACCCGCTCCTCGGGGGCCCTTTGCATTCTTTCAGGTGCTTATCTGGGATACCAGGTACTCGCTCCTCGAGGGCCTGCTTTCCCTGCCCTGGTGCCTGCAATCCAACTACTTCTGCCTGCTGGGATCTACATCCATACAGCTACCAACTTACAGGCCTATACAGTACAGTGCACTCTGGTGGAACGCAAAGTTAACCGGCATTTGGACGCGCGTTTTTGATGCGCTAGCTTTACCCCTTATTCAGTAAGAGGTAATAGTGTGTCAAAAACGCGTGTTCAACCCCCCCAAGACTAATAGCGCCCGCAACATGCAAATGCATGTTGATGACCCTATTAGTTATTCCCACGCAATACAGTAAGTAAAATGTGCAGCCAAGCCACACATTTTACTTTAAGAAATTAGCACCTACCCAAAGGTAGGCGTTAATTTCTGCCGGTGCCGAGCAAGTACACAGAAAAGCAGTAAAAACTGCTTTTCTGTGCACCCTCCGACTTAATGTCATGGCGATATTAAGTCGGAGGTCCCAAAAGTTTAAAAAAGTTAAAAATAAAAAAAAAAATATTTAAAATGGGCCCGCGGCTCACGGGTTGAAAACCGGATGCTCAATTTTGCCAGCGTCCGGTTTCCGAACCCGTGGCTGTCAGCGGGTTTGAGAACCGACACCAGCAAAATTGAGCGTCGGCTGTCAAACTCGCTGACAACCGCCGCTCCTATCCAAAAAGAGGCACTAGGGATGCGCTAGTGTCCCTAGTGCCTCTTTTTACTGCAGGCCCTAATTTAAATAAATTAACTTACAGAATCGTGCACACAGGAGGGTGGCCTATGTGCGCGCCAGGAGAGAGCGGGCGCTCTCCCGCGATTTTTACTGTATCGGCCCTTAAGTGAGTAATCTAACCATTGTCAGTCTGTCTCATCTACAGCTCAGCACTGGGAACCTGCATCTACTACCGTGTGCTGATAACATCTACCATTGTGGGATGGGTCTCCTCTGCCGAGGGCCCCTGGACTGCTCTACTGGATCACCTCACTACTGCCACCTCTAGTGGTATCATTAGCTATATAATAAAGACAGATCTTCTGTGTTTGCGTGTCCCGAGTCTAGCCTAGTGCTGCAGTTCTTCACGGGGCTCCTCCCCGTGGGAGTGGCCATCACTGCAGTACCCAAGAATCCACTCCAACATCTCAAAACCATAACAGATGCAGCAGTTTTGTTCCACATATATTTAATAGACGGTGGGTAAGCATTGGTTTACAAGAGATTAAATAGGTCCTTGGGCAGGTCCCCACTTCCCTCCCCCACCTCAATCAGTGCATACATTTATATTGCATGCTTATTTATTATTCAATTTATAATGCCTGAATGTAATCCACTGTAATCCAGCATCTAGCCTTATCATTTACACTAACACATCTCTAAAGCTATTCAATAACAGACACAGAATGTGGACTTGAGTAAAAAAGTAGCTTGTACTGGTTTCTTAAAGGTCTCTATATTTGATGGATTGACTATATAGAGAAGCACAGTGGATTTATAAGAAAAAGAAACATTTTATATTTTGTAGAGCTTAGCAAGCATGTTATTGTTCTGAGCTGCTGTTATCTCAAGTAGTGAATGTACTGTTAGAATTTGTTTTGAACATTTTGTAGTCAAAATATGGAGCAGGCTATGTGCTGACTTGAAGGATGGATTGTTCAATGTAGCATCAGACCTCGCAATTGATGACACCTAGTATGTATGAAAAATGGGCGTCGTTTAAATATTTGGAATTGGTCTAATGATTGGTAGCAGACCCTAAATGAGGTCTGAGATTGGACAAATTATGTGTCAATAAGAATAATGATGTAATGTAACAATACTTGTCATCAGGGATTAAAGCATTGATTGGTTACATGCCCTGTTAATGAAAGATATTAGGGATGAGCCCTGGGGTCTGTGGAGAGAGCGGATGAATAGAGCAACTATGTCATAGCCATGTAGAATTTTATCTCTAATAAATATAATGAAAGATGAAGTGTTGCATATCATTTTCTTCTCTTCTTAAGTAAAAGCCAAACTAACAGTGACTCGATGGAGATTGTTTAAAAGAACCAGGTCCTCCCACGGCTGCGATTAGGCTGGAGGGTTATTTTTGTTTGGATCGTAAGTCATTTTTATTATGACAAGGATACAGAGGTTATCCTAACTAACAGAAATGCAGTTTTCATCTTATATAAACCTTTTCTTGGGGAAGACAGGTGAAAGGTATCCTATGGTGAGGGTGAGGAGGAGGAGACCACAAGTCTGGTTTCACCTCTGTTGGTCCTCCTCCTCCTCCTGCTGCTCTCAGAAGTAGAGAAGCAGTATGGCAGGGCAAGACTGAAAAAGAAAAATGGACAGTCACTCAGGATACCTCACAAAGAGCATAGAAAGCAGCAGCAAGGAAGCCAGCACACTCCAACTACACCTCCAAAAGAAGGTATCTCTTCTTAACCACCAGAGCAAACACCAAGGTTTACCTACCATGCGCTGGCTCTTTGGAGAGTTTGCTACATGATATGGGTAGTCAGGGGGAAACAAGAATTGGAAGGAAACTCAGATTCTGAGGAGATAAAGTTACTTTAAGGAGTATGAACAAAGAATGCAAGTGCAGCATGTACAGAAGACATATAATGTGACCAAGAAAGACAAAGACAAGCAACATGAGAGACATTATATAGAAAACACCAGAAAAAAACTGTAACAGAGGGCAGCATCCAAATCACATGCAAATGGTCATTTCCATCATTAAACATGACTAAGCATTCCAAAGAATAGAAGGAATGAATGAAAACCCACCAACACTTGTAGAGAAATAAGCAACAACATTTTCAAAACGAGCAAAACCTATTTAGAGTTGGACCAGTGATCAAGGGAAAACAAGTGACAAATGCACAAATATAGTGGGAAATAAAAAGAGTTACTTCACATGCGGATATCAAAACACCTGTGAACAGAAAGGAACAATAAGGTAGAACAACTTGACTCCTGGAAGCCATATGAACAATGATAGCTTCGCAGGACCAAAGAAATTTTGGGATTGTGACCCTGATAGAGTTTCAGAAAATGAAGAAGTTGGGCCATTTCCACACCAACTAATAAAGCTCAGTACTAGAAAACTAGACATAGAGGTAAAGGAGAAAAACACAAGAAGAAAATTGCTAAAAGAAACATCAGTGCCAAGCAACTATTGTATACTCTATAGAGAGAGGCCCACAATCATCAAGTACAAAGAGTTTTAATCAGAGACCAAGAAAATGTGACAGAAAGATATAGAAATAGTTTAAATCATTCTAGGTGCCCTCAATCTGATTTAAAAATCGTCCAAGTTCACCTTGGTATGTTTTCTGTATATATTATATCTTGCAAACTCCAGAAGAAAGCTCTTTGTGGCACAATGCAAACGTTAAGAAGAGCACTAGCACTGCTTTTGAGATACGGAGATAATGAGAGAAGTTCAATCTTGACATGGTATGGGCAAAAAAGCAAACAGAGAGGTAGGTGAATCACACAAATAAATAGGAAAACAACAAGAGTGGTACACACACAAAAATAAATGAATATATATTAAAATAAATGAATAAATAGATATTTAAAAACTTATGTAAACTATTAGAAATTTAATATCACAAAATCAAATGTAAAATTAGCACAATGATGGATCCAATATACCCGACATGGCCATGTTAAGACAAGATGTCTGCTTCAGGGGTGATTATATAATTGATCGTCCTTATTCCCTCCTAGCTAAGAGGAGATCCTGACATGATAAAGGAGAAAACCGAAATCACAAAAAAAAAAAGAAACAATGCTGCATCACACACACATGCATGCATGACAGAGAGAGACAGAGGGAAGAAGCATGTGTAAGTGCCCTCAGTGTTACTTAAAGAAATCTATTTCTCCATAAAGAGATGTGGTATAATCCAATGTACCCCTCTGGGATTTACGAGAGAGATGTTATGCCAATAGGTGGTGTAAAAAGGCTTCTGAAGATTAAAACATCTCATGGGGGTGGTGTCTCCAAATGGTGACAGGAATGGACCTCATATATAATAAGCCAGGGTATGCTGGATGCAAAGTCAATCTCTAAAATGAGCTGCTAGGTCACTTCTTAATGCTTGCTTTGTGCTAATGAGAGGTTCCTTTTGGAGTTCACAGAGTGTAATGTGTACAGACATCAAATCAAGGTGCACATGAAAGTTCTTTTTAATCGAGCCGGTGGTGCTCAATACAGTTGGGACTATTGAAGTCTCCTGTTAGCTCTTTGTAGAGTGCAAAGAGGAACAGTGAGTACTGTGGCATGTATCCAGCTCTGGGCTGCAGCTACTATCTGCTGAGAGGAGAAAGTCTCCTTGATATCAGGTGCTCTATGAAAGTTATTAGTTTTTGAATTACATATAAAGATCTCCTACTTGCAAGAGAAGAGTGAAAGAGTTGCATAGTTTTCCTGGATTTTATTATGTGCAAGGATTCAGGAGGTTTTGTGAGAATTCAATATAGCTCCACACTTGCCAATATCCTGGACCACTTCAGTATGAGATAAATAAGTAGATTCCATTTATGCAATATTGTCCCTGGCTCACCTATAATTATATCCTAAAAAGGGGAGGGGGAACAAATCAAATCATCAGATTAATGAACCAAACACACTAAAAAATATCTTAGAATTTTACATACAGTACCACGAACTCTTAGATAGCAAACGAAATCTGTATTTCTCTATCAGTCAAATCATGTAAACCGTTGTAATGGTGAAACCGAACGACGGTATATAAAACTCGACAATTAAAATAAATAAATTTTGATATTTGCCAAGAGATATCAGAAACAATGCAGCTTCATGTAGGAGAGCCTACAGAGCCTTAGGAATATACGAAGGCCAATATTATATATTGTGCTAAACCAAAATAATAAAGTAATACATTATCCATGTCCGAGATAAATCTTTGTGCTTCAACCATCAAAATGAAACCCCTTGATGATCACAGTTCAAAAAATTCAAAGTCTCCCTTACAAAATAATTCTCATGTAGCACAGTTCATGCTATAGTCCCAACATTAGCCAAGGTTTTGATGCTATGTCTGCCTCAGGAGAATCAAGTCAAGGAACAGACACAAGGCTGGTAATGATGTGTAGAAAATAGGCGCTGTCCCTCAGCGTTATAGACTGCAAACTATCCCATGACATGAAGAACAGCATCCGACTTGCATCCAGGAATCAGCCGTATAAAAAGACGCACCATTGACGTTGTCGGCCTTGCAGAACCACACGAGCTTGGAGCCAATCATATCCCAGTGCATCAAAAGACTGCAAAATTCTAAAAGGAAAGAAAATATTAAGGTGAACTCATGCTGAAACATAGGAAAGTACTGGATAGATTTCAGATGAGCACCCCCTAATGAATCTTAGGTTTCAAGAGAGTCCTTGCAGGGGAAGTAGGAACTAAAATGTAAAGAATACATTAAATATCATATTTATAAATTTCTCTACAAAACCACAAGAGAAAACAAATTCCACTGCTACCTGCTGTGTCCACTCAGTAATAACTGGAAGGCCTAAAGCACCTGTGGCCCTCTCCCACAGCAGTGGGGAATTTTGCATACAACCGCACTGAATGCATTTGTGCCAAAGCAGCATTTTCATTCGAGGAGTCATTTGCCTCATATGATTATAAATTGCACTCTGTTCCAGAATGATAGCAACTGTTCTAATGGATACAAATAACAAGAGCATTGATGAACAAAAAAACTCGACAAGTATAAATAACAGCAACAATAAAACAATCAAATGTGCATTTTCACATACTTGGGCAATAAACTGCCTTAAGCTTTGGTCCTCTTTTGAAAATATAGGGCCCAAAATATATTTTTGCTCAAATATAACCTGATGCAATCTGAATACTTCTATTTTTTTTTTTTTTTTGCCCTGTCAGTAGTCCTGCAGCTTTTTTGGGCTTCCAGCTCACTGCAAGGGCTGGGATCTGGTGCCATGAGCCTTCATTCATAAATACCAAGGAATTTTCCTCTGTCTTCAGGGGCGGTTCTATAATGAGGCAGGGTGAGGCAGCTGCTTCATGCGGCAGAATTTTGAGGCAGCAAAAAATGCCCCTCTCAGAATGCCGCTGTGGCATCTGCCTCACACTGCCTGCCCCTGCTGCGGCTGCCTCACACTCATACCTGGGAGATCTCCGGATTTGGCCCAGAGACTCTGGAATTCTGAACAAATTGATGGGTCTCCGGGACAACACCCGAAAGTTCTGGGTTCCCTGCTGCAGAAGGCCGGAAGAGAAAGGGCCTGGAGCAGCACACGGTCAAAGAAGGAGGAACATCAGCACTCATGTCCCTGGAAGAAAACATGAAGCCTGGTGCTGCACGGCAAGAAAGACGAGCAGGAGCGTCGCCCTCCTACGTAGGAAACTGAAGGCGCAAGAGGAGGAGCAACAGTGTTGATCCGCACACCAAAAATAAAGCAAGGATAGAGTGGGACATCGCTACTGGAGGAAGAGGAGGAGAAAGTGGAACACATGTCCCGCAGGCCTGGAGAAAGAGGAGGCTCCTATAGCTAATGAGAACCAAGGTGAGAAGAGACAATGAGTGTGTATGGAAGAGGGAGAGAAGTGAATGAGTATATATGTGTGTATGCATGTGTGAGTGTGTGTGGAAAAGGGAGAGAGGGGGGCAGGGGCAGTGGTGGGTAGGGGTGTGCATTCGTTTTGAACTTATATGTAAAATGCTACTTTTTTTTTTTAACTTAAAAAAGTGATGAGGCGAAAACGATCGGATTTCCAACTTATTCAACATAGCTATGTTGAATACGTTGGAAATCGCGATCGTTGATCCTAAATAAAAATTTAAACCCCTCACCCTCCTTAATCCCCCCCCCAAGACTTACCAAAACTCCCTGGTGGTCCAGCGGGGAGTCAGGAAGCCATTCCTCTATTCCTTTGCGAGGAGCACGTGACGTCCGCGTCACGTCGGAGTGACGCGGCCATCACGTGGTCCACCGCGGTTCCGCTCCCGGACCCCTCGTTGGACACAAACGATCTTTTGGCCAGCTTGGGGGGGTCAGGAGGCCCCCCCAAGCTGGCCAAAAGTTCTCAGCACGTTCCCTTTCCCCCAGTCTTGACCCCAGCACTCTCCCCCTTCCCCCTTCCTGACTGCAGTGCAATCTCTCTTGCTAGGCATGGGTACACAGAGCTCCTGCTCAAATGCCAGTTCCCCAAATCTTACTCAGCAAAGAACAGCTCTGCTTCCTGCATTAGTCCCCCTCCCAGCATCAGGCAAGGAACAGACACAGAGGGGGTAAGGCTGAAGCTGGAACAGACAAACCAAAGATGAGAAGAGCCACTCTGCTCCAGAATCTAGCCTCTCCCCTTCTGTCCTGGGTGAAGTGGGAGGGGACAGAGAAGAGCAAAGAAGAGCTACTCTGCTCGCTAATGCAATCCCTCCTTTCTTGTTTCTTCCCCTTCCAGATAGCCTGCAGGAAACAGGAGCAGAGGAGCTGGCACTCAGAAATTTCATTGAAATTCTGGAGAGTCTGGGTCAGACTTTGTGATTTCCTAGATATAGCTACTTAGGTGTTTTGATTGTGTGATGACTCTGATGGCATACTCTGCCAAGAGTATGACACTGAGGTCAGAGTGGCTGGTAAACTAGCAAGGCAAGTCAGATGGTATAAACTGGAACAGCAACAGAACACCTTCTACCTGCAATAGCCACCCCTTGGGTTGAGCCCTCACATGCAGGACTCAGCAAGAATGCAGAATGACGCACAAGTGAACTAGTAACAGGAAGACTAGATGAGACAAATAAGCAGATCCAGAGAAGCCAAGGATAAGTTGGAGTCAATGCAGCAAGACAAATTCTGGAGGCAGGACCAACAAAGGGGCCAGAGAATAAGAACCAAGCTCTGGCAACCTGCTGACTGGAAGTCTGGAACATATATATATATGCCCAGAAAGGAAACAAGATGGCTGCCAGTAGGAAATGTGAGCCAAGGAGCTAGAAGGACTAAGCAGCAAGTCCCCAGAGCCCACAGAGGCCCTTGCTGGTGGACTGCAAAAACTGCTGTTGGGACCTCACAATAACTAGGATTCATTTTCTTCACAAGAACCTGTGGGTGCTACTTCTGTAGCACCCCAAAGACCTGATCCAGAAACTGAAACTAGGTCCTCCATGTGCAAATGCGCAGCAGTACCACTGAACTACCAGACCAGTTTGATTTTCTAACTAGCTGAATTATTTGTGGATATTTTATGGTTTTCTCTGGCAGCTTCTGACCAATAAATCCTGAAGAATTAGTTAATTACGCTTATACAGTACAAAATCATGGCAGTTTTCTTTACAATTTTTTTTTTTTCTTTTGGAGCCTGAGCAGGAGTTGAAATATAATTTATTTTTGCAGTAGTACAGAAATAAGGTTACTAGGTAACCTAATAGAGGCATACACTCCAGGTTAGAACCAGAGGAACATTCCTAGCTTTACCATGAAATATAATCAATGTTCTTATAGCGTGCCAAATTACAGTTATGAAATGCTCATTTTTATGATTTCTCAGATTGCAGGGATACCTAGTAAAAAAAAAAAAGGACTAATAGTAATTATATTACACATACCAATAATCATGTTAGAGCACCTATTCTTTGTCTTTTTACTTATTAGCCTCCTGCTTTTTATAGGCTTCCAGGTCAATTGGAACCAGTCCTTGCTGGGGCTATGGTGCCATGAGCCTTCACTTATAGTTACATAGGGTTTCCCATATTTTTCGTCCTTTCCTTCCTCCTATCTAGCAACAATCCTCAGCCACGAGCCATAAACCACAGCTCCCTTCAGAACCTCTGTGATTTGTGTGGTCAGTACATGTGGTCAGTAGATGTCACTTTTATGTGACTGTTGAGAATCCCCTCTTCACAGATGCTGTGATCCCTGCCTCCATGCATAATTGGTTTTCTTTTAAAATAGATAAGTGTTGCCCTACTTTTTATTTTTTATTACAGAAATTTGTCTACCACCAGTTTCTGTATGTTCAGAACATAAGAACATGCCATACTGGGTCAGACCAAGGATCCATCAAGCCCAGCACCCTGTTTCCAACAGTGGCCAATCCAGGCCATAAGAACCTGGCAAGTACCCAAAAACTAAGTCTATTCCATGTTACAGTTGCTAGTAATAGCGGTGGTTATTATCTAAGTCAACTTAATTAATACCAGGTAATGGACTTCTCCAAGAACTTATCCAATCCTTTTTTAAACACAGCTATACTAACTGCACTAACCACATCCTCTGGCAACAAATTCCAGAGTTTAATTGTGTGTTGAGTAAAAAAGAACTTTCTCCGATTAGTTTTAAATGTGCCCCATGCTAACTTCATGGAGTGGCCCTAGTCTTTCTATTACCCGAAAGAGTAAATAACCGATTCACATCTACCCGTTCTAGACCTCTCATGATTTTAAACACCTCTATCATATCCCCCCTCAGCTGCCTCTTCTCCAAGCTGAAAAGTCCTAACCTCTTTAGTCTTTCCTCATAGGGGAGCTGTTCCATTCCCTTATCATTTTGGTCGCCCTTCTCTGTACCTTCTCCATCGCAATTATATCTTTTTTGAGATGCGGTGACCAGAATTGTACACAGTATTCAAGGTGCGGTCTCACCATGGAGCGATTTTGCCCCAAATAGTGGTATGATGTTCAATCAAAGTAAATCTTAGGGATAGGCAACATTGGTCCTCAAGTGCCACAAACGGTTCTGGATTTCAGGATATCCACAATGACTATGCATGAGATATATTTGCATGCACTGCCTCCATTGTATGTTTGCAGAACTAAGGGCCAGAGTTGCCTACCTCTGCCTTAGCATATGCAGTTAACTCATCCAGGATTTGCTGAAATAGCAGCAGATATGGTGTTCAATGCTGCCAGCCTGCCTTGAAAGTTATCAGAAATGTAGAACATTGTCTGAGCCAATCCACAGCTACAAAGAGGGTTCTCATGATAATTCCATTGGAACTGGCCAGCTGCACACTTGTCCAAAAGTAGATTAGTAGTACTCATTTATGGCATAGCAAATCAAAGCCTGGTAGATGCTCTGTGAAGTCATTGACAAGAAAGGATTTCATGGGGAAATCAGTTAACAATGGACCAATTGTACTGAGCATTTTTCTAATAGACACACAAATGGAAAAACTCTTTAGTACATCTGACCTTCTCTCCCTCTCTATCTCTCATCTGCATCGATGTCAGACAAAGGTAAGGACAGCCAAATAGGATGACAAGATGATAAATGAATAGCAGGCGGCTGAAACATGTTTGAATGTAATGGCAAATATATCTTTAGACACATACTGGGAAAAGGTAAGCCAATGCAGCCTCACACCTGACACTGAGTGGTATAATGGAGAGTACAAGTTGTGTAAATTATATATAGAATTGTTTCTAATGGGTGTCAGCAAGCCGGGAGTAAGTGCAAACCTGTCTGATACACAAGAGATATTCCAGACCACTCAATCATTCACCCAAAAATGCCCTAATAAATCTCAAAAAGAGTTCAATTTTTGTTTAGTGTTTTCACATGCATATAAAAATGTTTAAACACCATATTGCAGAAATATCACCATAGTTTACACCCAATTATAGACGAAGTCTCCCTGATGCAGTCTCTTACGAAATGCCAGCTGATGGGGTTGGGGTTTTGTATTTTTATGACTTAGTCTATATTTGACTATGAACTTTGGTGATATTTCTGCAATATGGTATTTAAACACATTTTTATATGCATGTGAAAACACTAAACAAAAATTGAACTCTTTTTTAGATTTATTAAGGCATTTTTGGGTGAATGATTGAGTGGTCCGGGATACCTCTAGTGTATCAGAGAGGTTTACCCTTACTCCCGGTTTGCTGACACCCATTAGAAACAATTCTATATATAAGTTACACATTATTATAATCTTCAGAGAATTCGCCTTGTTACATTATCAGTATATTTTCTCCGTTCCTATTGCAAGTCATCTATTGTTGCTGGAACAGAGCATTCAGCATATTTTCTTCAGTTTTGGATAGTCCATGGGAGTAGAGAAGAGCACACAGCTCCAGACAGAATTCACCCGGCTTCATGGAACTGAATGTCAACCAGTTTTGTAATAGATGATTAGGCCTATGCTGGTGTGCAATATTCTGTCATAGATAGCATAGCACACGTCAAGAGCTCTGTCTCCTCCAAGCTCACTCCCCTCCTCTCCTGTTCCCTACACGCTGTGTAGGAGGGGAGGAACTGGATCAGGAAGCAGAGAAATGTTCCCTGCTGAGTGAGATTCAGCACAGCTGGAAGGCCTCAAGTGGTCTACATTCAGACATACTCCGGATAAACTTATTGATTGAGTGGTTGGCTAAATCAACTCCTCCCAGTTTCGACCCTGAACCACCCTTAACTTATCCAGCTAAATTCTAGCCGCCTAACTTATTAGCCGGCTAGAATTTAGCCAGATAAAGGCTGAATACAGCGGATAAGTCATTTAGACAGACAACTATTACGTTATCCATCTAAATGGCTTTTGAATATGGACCTCTAAATCTTCAGCCAGCCCTCAGCCCCACTCCAGATTTTTGCTGCCCTCGGCACAGGATTACTATTTCTATTGACAAATATGTGCCTAATTCCAGCCAGTTGGTTGATAATATTGTTTGTCATTCTGACTTTTGGTATTGCTTTAGACAGGAATTGTTTAAATGACCATGCTGCTATCCAGTATGACACCCAAGGAGACCAGATTTAGGTCATCTTTCAGTCTATGGCCATTCAGAAGGATGTTCAGTTCCTTCTAGGCACTTTTATTGTGAAAGTGCCTACAAGGCTGGACATTGTTTTGACACTCAAAATGAGATGCCAGTGACAGTAATAGTCAACCAAAGGCACATCAGCATTCAGCTATTAATCTATTCACCACTGAATTTTGTTTGGCTCTTAGCCATTATATAGGTAAAACTAATGTTCAGTTAAGAAAGATATTCCATCAACACTGCAGTCTAAAACTGTAGGATAGAACCTTTAATTTGCAGGGTCAGCACCTTCTTACTGAGACAACAGCAGACACAATAAAGAGCCTTAGGGACAGTGGGTAGAGAAAGACTTAGCAAAAGAAAAATCAACTGCTATTATTTAAAAAATTGAAACAACTTTTCATAAACTATTATGTATAAATTACCAGAAACCTGTTGAAATTTCATCAGAGAAGTTAGGATGTAGTAAAAAAAAAAAAAAAAAAGCAGAGGTAAGTCTCTAAATAGCAATTAGAATAGGTATGTTTTTTCTTACAATAGTGTATAGCATGCGTAATAATGGAATGGCTGTAAGATCTAGGTAATTATAATTACAAAATATTGAAACCATCAACAATAGTAATAATAAAAAGAAATTGTAATGTAAATGGCATGATGTAACATCAGTGAAGTGGGTAAGGGAGTTGGATATGGGTAAGTGGGTAAGGGATTGTGATTCTATATGGGCAACTCAGTTGTAAGTTGTGATTTAGGAGTATGTATGGGAATACCTTTGGGCGAAATAGGGTTGTATGGCTGTGGAGGTTCTGTGTGTAATAAAGTGTATATATGGCATGGGAGTGCTTGACATAGAGGTTTGAAGTTATGTAGTAGCATAGATCAGAGTGGGTATTAGAGAACATCAGTGTAAGGCAGGTAAGTTACAGAAGGCATTTCAACAGACCAGAAGAATAGTGAAAGGTTGATTAAGTAGATAAAGTGCAAATAGCTTGGGATGTGTGGGTGGTTGTAAAGGTGGAACAGGGATACAGGTTACAAGTGTCAGGAAGGTAGCCCTCCGGCTAATCTGTAAGCCCTTTCGGACTACAAGCGGTGATATGGACCACTCTGCGGTGAGACAGCAAAATGCACCACCAATGAGCCTGATCACAGGCAGAAGTGCCAAAGAGGTACCTGGGGAGGCTTCACCTATACTAACTGTCATTCCCCTCGGTGCAGATGGCCAGAATAACTTAAGCCCCCTCCCCCGACGTCATAGTAATCGGAGCCGGACCATTGAAAGGCGCCAAGCCAGCAGGCGCTCATGAAGGGGAGGGCTACCCACCAGTGCTGAACACCTTGTAACATCTAACATCCAAGGTAAAAAAGAAAACAAAAAATTGAAAAAACTGCCTTTGAAACTGAGAAGAGAATACTGTGGGGAAAGCCATGATTGTGAGACCCGCCCCCTCCCCCAACATCATAGCAATCGGAGCCGGACCGTTGAAAGGTGCCAAGCCAGCAGGCGCTGCGCGCCGAAGGGGCACAACAAAGGGGGTCTCCCCTTTGTGCACCCCTTCGTGCAACCCTTAGTGTTAACCATTCCCTTGTTAACAATTTCCATGTTTATTATTGTTCAATGTATTGACAAAGGAAAAGCTTGATTTCCTGCATTTTTTGTTGGAATGTAAACCAATGTGATATGTAAAATCGAACACCGGTATATAAAAACAAACAAACAAATAAATAAATAAATTTGGCATAGGTAGAAGCCAGGAGACAGTCCAGGGTCGAGGCAGACAGCAGGCAAGCAGAATCCAGAATGATCCAAGGTCAAGATGGGCAACAAGCAGGCAGGAGCAGCATCTGGAACCAAGCACACAGCAAGCAAGACAGGAACCAGGAACAGGCCAAGGAACCTGATGCCAAGGCAAGAAGTGCAGATCCAGGCAAGCTAAGTAGTCTTGAGTGTATGACATCATCATTGAGGCAACTACCAGACTCTCTCACCAAAGTGCACCGAATCATGTGCACAGATATGGATGCACGCCCTATGCATCTCTTCGATGAGTCCTAGTAATGCACACGTCAGAGCATGCAGTGGCGGCTCCCTGCCATGTAGTGAGTGTCCGAATCCAAGGAGACTGGGAAAGCAGCTGAATTCTAATAGTACCCCTCTGCAAAGTCTCCTCCACAATTTTCAGAGTCTGGGTTTCATTGAGTATCGATGAATTTGTGGAGCAATTGGGGGGCCTATAGATTAGAAGTCAGTTCCTACAAATTTTCCTCAGGACTATAACCCTTCCAAGCAATAAGATACTGTAGTCTATTGAAGACTCTTATTGAGTCCAAGATCTCCGCAAGATCGTTCTGTGTCTCTTCTTCTACTGGGATTTCTTGCAGTCAGGGTGGTGGTCTGGAGGACCACGAAAGTACTGCAGGTTTCAGCAGAGATATGTGAAACACATTGTGAATATGTAGCAAAGGCAGTAATTTAAGCTTATAGGCTTCCTGGCCTATAGGACGGACCACCGTGAAGGGTCCGATGAAGCAGAGAGCAAATTTGAGGGATGGCATGCGAAGCCTCAAGTTGCGAGTGCTCTGCCAGACTAAGTCCCCAGGTTGAAACTAAGGGACTGGCCGAAATTTCTTATCCACCTGTAGTTTGGAATGGATTGTAGCCTGTTTCAGGAGCTGATGGGTTAAGCGCCAGAGGTCTAGTAATTCCTGTCCCTTGATTTCGGTAGCTGGGCATTCCATGGTGATGGTCAGTGGTACCAGAATCTGAGGATGGCGTCCATATTCTAGGAAGAAGGGGGATGAGCCAGAATAATTATTGATGTGGTTATTATGACAGGCCTCTGTCCAGGGAAGGAGGGAGGACCAGTTATTCTTCTTTGGTTGATGTAGGACCGTAAAAAGGCTTTGAGAGACTGATTAGTCTGTTCAGTTTGTCCATTTGTCTGTGGGAAGAAAAGGTCAAGGTGATCCCAAATCTGCTGCACAGGGCCCACCAATAACGAGCAGTGAACTGCATCCCATGATAAGACAGGGTATGGGTAGGTAGGTCGTGTAACCGAAAGATGTACTGAATAAATAGACAAGCTAATTCAGGAGCAGATGGTAGTGCTGGAAGGGGAATGAAGTGAGCCATTTTTGAAATCCAGTCCACAATCACCCAGATGGTAGTGTTGCCGCTCAAAGGTGGGAAATCGGTGATGAAATCCATGGCAAGGTGGGTCCATGGTCCCTTGGGAGTAGGCAACAATTGTAGTAGACCCAAGGTTTGGCTATGGGTGTCTTATTTGCAGCACAGGTTGGACAAGATTCCACATAGCACTTAAGATCTTGTTGCAGTTGAGACCACCAATAATAGCAGGAGAGTAGTTCAAAAGTCATGGCGAGGCTGGGTGCCGGCTATTCTAGAATCATGGACCTGTTTCAGCACCCGTTCCCTGAGGCATCATGGTACCACCGTTTTCCCTGGGGGTATGGCCAACATGGTGGCTAGGCAGATCTTTGCAGGATCAATAATAGATCTCAAGGGTTCTGGAAGACTATTGTCTTGGAAAAAATGGGATAGGGAGTCAGCAGTGAGATTTTTTCCTGCTGGGTGATACTGTAACTCAAAATCAAATCAATTAAAAAATAGAGACCAGTGAGCCTGGCGAGCATTCAACTACTGGGCTTGAGCCAAATATTTAAGATTTTTGTGGTCAGTGTAGATCATTACCGGGATTCGAACACCCTCGAACAAATGGCGCCATTCTTTGAGAGCCAATTTAACTGCTAAGAGTTCCCAGCCACCAATTGTGCAATTCCTCTCTGCTGGAGAGAACTTCCTTGAGAAAAAGGCACAGGTAACAAGAACACCATGAGGGTCATGTTGAAGCAGAATGGCTCCTACCCCAAGTGTGGAGGCATCGACCTCTACAATAAATGGTCGGGTGGGGTCAGGGTGGCGAAGGCATGGATCATGGGTAAATTCCTATTTCAGGCTGTAGAAGACTTGAATGGATTTCTTATTCCAAACCCGGGGATCCACTCCTTTCTGGGTAAAGACGGTGAGAGGAGCCACTAGGGAAGAGTAGTCTTGGATAAACTGTCGGTAGTAGTTAGAAAACCCTAAGAAGGGCTGGAGATCCTTAAGCCCCATCAGGCGTGGCCAGTGAAGATTGGCAACTAACTTTTATGTATCCATATGGAAGCCTGTAAAGGAAATAATGTACACCAGAAATGGAAGTTCCTTTTGATCAAATGAGCATTTTTCAAGTTTAGCATAGAACTGAAGCTATATAAGATGTTGTAGCACTTGTCTAACATAAGCATGGTGCTATTCCAAGGTCTTTGAGTAGATGAGGATGTCATATAAATAAACAATTGCACACAAAAAACGTATCCACCACAATTTATAATAATATTTTAAGGGACCTTCATATCATCCCCTCTCTTTGACATCTTTTAGAGCCTTACATAATGCTCTATCGATGAATCAAAGGGGTATTCCTTTTAATCATTGGTCCGACATTTTTGACAATTTTTTTGAATTATTTTTGGAAAAAAATGTAAATGTTAAAAAGTGCACTACTTCCCCGTTTCGTTGAAATTAATTCATGCCCAACATGGTACCATGTTTCACACGTGAAAAATTTACAGTACCAGTAACATGTGTCATCACGTGAAAAATTTAGAGTCCATTTTGGCGCCATAGTTGAAGACGCTGAACCTGTGGTGGGTGAAAATGAGAGAAAAAGAGATGATTAACTCTTTCAGTCAATAAGAGTAAAGTGGGACTGAATACGGAGAAATATCCCGGATTGAGTACCTGCTGATTCTAGCCTCTGAAGCAGCAGATTGCGAAACATGGTACCATGTTGGGCATGAATTAATTTCAACAAAACGGGGAAGTAGTGCACTTTCTAACATTTAAAAGTTTTTTCCAAAAATAATTCAAAAAAATTGTCAAAAATGTCGGACCAATGATTAAAAAGAATACTCCTTTGATTCATCAATAGAGCATTACATAAGGCTCTAAAAGATGTCAAAGTGAGGGGATGATATGAAGGTCCCTTAAAATATTATTATAAATTGTGGTGGATACGTTTTTTATGAGCAATTGGTTATTCGTATTACCCATTAAGGCGTTTTTTTCTATTAATATAAATAAACGATGACATGAGAATAGAGCAGATCTCAAAAAATGGCATTTACCATCATCTGGAAGACCACAGGTGCATTACATAAGCCGAATAGCATGACCAAATATTTGTAATAACCATCTCAGGTATTGAAGGTGGTTTTCCATTCATCGTCTTCTCTGATGCAAATCAAATTGTACGCACCTCGCAGGTCTAATTTACTAAAGACTTGGGCCCCTCTCAGCCAATCGAACAATTCAGAGATGAGCGGTAAGGGATACTGGTTCTTTTTGGTAATCTTGTTTAGGCCCCGATAGTCAATACACAGTCAAAGACACCGGTTCTTTTTTCTCATGAAGAAGAATTTGATGCCAACAGGGAAGACAATGGTCAAATGAAACCATTAGTCAGATTATCCTGAATGTATGGCGACATAGCTGTCGTCTTTGGTTCGGATAGTGCATATACTCTTCACTGGGTGGGGCGGGGGAGGGTCATTTTCCCTGGCTGAAGTTCAATTAGATAATCGTAAATTCTATGAGGGGCTAGTGCATCCACATATTGTGGTGGCAACCCAAGCATTGAGAGGCATACACGGTCCAGGAACAAGGCAGGAGTCTGGATGGAGGTTAAACACTTCTGGTGGCAGGTAGGGCCACATCTCACCAACTTCAGGGAGGTCCAGTCAATGCAAGACTGATGAATAACTAACCAGGGAAGACCAAGTATTATTTAATTTAGCGACCTGGGAAGCACATAGAACCGAATGGTCTCTTGGTGGAGGAGGCCCTTTCACATATGGAGTGGAATCATGGTGCAAACTATTTGGTCAAGCAAAGGCTCCTCAGAAAATGGATAGCCGGCGCCATCTTAAAAAATGGCGCGGGCCATCCATTGCTCCTCCCATGTGATAGGGGCTGGCCAATGGCACCGATAGCCCCTGTCACATGGTAAGGGCAAAGGGCCATCTGCGCCATTTTGATTAGTGGCAGCCGATGGCCCGAGAGGGGGAGATCGCTTCTGGGACCCCCACTGGACCACCAGGTACCTTAGAAAAGTTTGGGCGGGTCGGGAGGGTGGGTGATTCTAAATAATTCAATTTAAAGGGTCGGGTGGGTTTGGGGATTGTTTTTCTGTGTGCCCTTTCTTCCCGCCCCCCCCCCCCCCCCCAAACGATAAGAAAACTACATGAAAATTTTGTGGAGTTTTCCTATCACTTTCGGGAACCCCTCCAATACCTGCCGAATGAGAAAATATCATGCAATTTTTTCATCCATCAGAAAAATGATTCACATCCCTAGTGTGCTCAGCATTTGAGGCTGATGGTATTGAGCTGTGAGTTGTGTAATGGTCAAGTAGGTGCATAGTGGGTATGAGTGATGATGATGATGTGTGTGTGTGTGTGTGTGTGTGTGTCCGGCTTCTGAAAGGTCAATGGAAATGGGAAGAAAGGATGGCTTATTCATTAGTGAAAGAGTTTGTTGAGAATAAATAGTACATTATGAACCATGTGTCAGTGTGAATAGAAGAGGTATAGGGTAAAAGCAGCACACCTTCCAGTAGGTATGGAAGGTGTACGCATGTATGACTGGTATAGGGGATGTATGAGGAGGAGGAGCCAGGATAGTGTGTATGTATATGTGGAGAGGAGGAGGGGGGAGGAGGAGTCTGGAGGGAAGGTGTGTTTGTTAGGAGTCAGGAAGGATTTGAGTGTGTACGTATGTGTGGAAAGGATGGAGGAATCTGAAAAGTATGTGAAGGATGGAGGTGGAGTCTGGAGAGGGTGTGGGGATGAAGGGATGAAGAAGCAGACTCGAGAGTGTGGATGGGAGGAGGCAGAGTCTGGATGATGGGTGGGTGTGGGTGGAAAGGAGGCAGAGCCTGGAAATGGGAGTGGATGTGGAGGGAGGAGTGAGGAGGAGTTGTCTGGATGATGGGTGGGTGTGGGGGGAGAAGGAGGAGACTGGAAGAAGTGTGGGGGGGGGAGAGATCTGGAGAATGTATGTATGTGTGTGTGTGTGTGTGTGTGTGTGTGTGTGTGTATGGAGGAGTCTAGGGGGTGTGTATATATGTGTGTGTGTGTGTGTGTGTTTGTGTGTGAGTGTGTATGGGGGGAACAGGAGGAGTCTGAAGAGATGTGTGTGTATGGAAGGGGAGAAGGAGTCTGGTTGGTATGTTTGTGTTTTTATGAGTGGGCAATGAGTGTCAGCAGCACTGAAAGGAAGTGGAAAAGCATATGTAGAATAGTAGCATTTGGATGACTGGGGGTCTATGGAGTGAAGAAACATGTTTGGAGGGGGGATGGGAGACCAGATTGTTGGGTATAAGAAAAATATTTGAATCTGCTCCTGTTAGGTCAGTTCAGTAACTATTTGTACTGTACCTGAGTGCTCCAATGTTGCTGGCATGGACCCTGGAGCTGAGGAAGAGTTGGCACACATGTGCACCCCTTCACTCCCACACATCGGGCCAAATATATTTTATAAAGATATATATATATATATATATATATATAGAGAGAGAGAGAGAGAGAGAGAGAGAGAGAGAGAAATATAGATAGTTTGATGATTGATATTGCTTTGTTTAAAATTTAAAAAAAACGTTTATACAGCAGTTAAGCATTGCCTACTAGTACTACTACTTACTATTTCTGTAGCACTACCAGAGGGACACAGTACTATACAGACTGTTCCTGCTCCATTGACGTTACAATCTATTCAAGACACACAGAAAAGACAAATAAGAGGCTTCAGGAAATGTGTTTGTAACCTTCTCTCACTTCTCAATTGAAGCTCTCCAGGTGGAAAGAGGAAGGAAAAAAATATAACATCAAACAGTAACCTCCTCACTTTTACAAGTGTTCTTGAGGATGGAATTTGGCTGCAAATTTCTGCACTTTGAACAAGAGAACAAATTCAATATATCTCCTGTGTGCTTGCCAGTTCTGAATATATAGTGATGTAGGGATTCAGTAACAATTCAACACATGTGTTCCTATAATGTTGCTGAGCTCAGTTCCTTGGCTCTGTAGGTGATTACCAGCTCAGTTGGGTATGGGTATATATGCCCAAGTTTTTGCAAATGCAGTTCTCCAGTCTCCACATGGATTTACTTCCTGCAAGGTTGAAACTTCAAACAGCAGGAGGTATGGGCAGTTGCTCCTCTTGCAGCTTGCTTCTCAGCAACTCCAGGATACCCCTTTTATCAAGCAAATACGATTAAGTTCCTTCCACAGCCTTTTCTTTAGAGCTTGGTTAACTCTGGAAATAATTTCCATGGCATTCCTTTTGCTTGTCTGCTATGCAGCTAACTCTCTAGACATGAAAGTTAAACTATTTTACATTGAAATGTAACACTCTGCATTTCAATGCATATTTTTCTTACAAAGAGCAATGCAAGGCAATAACAACAAAGAATTCAGTTTAACAATAGATTCATGTTACTTCAATGAAAACAGTAGCGGAAATAAACTCTTTAGCACTGAAAGCTTGTCACAATAAATGCACTTATGTCACTTGTTGAACAAGTACCATCAACTCTTTAATCCAAAGTAGATAAACTATTCACCTTTTTTCAAGCAAATAAGATTAGAGTCCTTACTCAGTCTTTTATTTAGAAAGCTTGTTTAGCCCTGGAAATGACTTCCACTGCAGTCCTTTTGCTTGTTTGCTATATAAAAAAATAAAAATGGTCAAACATTTGATATAGTGGATTTGGCATAGAGGCAAGGATAGTATTTATCAAGCTGGATAGAAAAACCCTCTACAAAATATATCTTTCCCATCTTTGAACCCTCTGTCTGCACTCCAAATTCTTCTATGGACTGACAGATGCCAATCTCAAATTTAGATCAAGGGATAAAGGAGGGTCACACACAAAAAAATACATCTTCAACAAAACCAATTTTTTAATTCTGGGGTTCCAGCAGTCAGAATTCAACAGTATCAAAATTCACTGAGTTAACTAATAAGGGTTCATATGATCTTACAGCATTGATTAGCAACAATAGCACCAAAACATTCTTCCTACAAAAAAAACCCAGATGAGTTTTTAATTCTCACATCCCCACAGAGAATTCTTCTCAGACATAGTCACATCTGAACAACTCATCTCCTTTGCAAAAAGTGTCCACAAGGTTATTGTGGTCCATATTTCTCCTAGGTTGTCACTAGACACCCCCCAGGAATCTAGTAATAGTTTACTGGTCCCCCATGGCTTGGCCTTGCTGGACCGTATAAACCAGCTGCCCTCCAAGGAGCTCCACAGCTCCCTACTCCCCAATCACTCTACAGGTCAAATCCCCAGCAGAAAATCACAGCAAGATGAACAATTTCTGCTCTTAATACCAACTTGCATTGACACCAAGAAATCTCCCCACTGTGGTTCTCCCTCATACCATTATTTAAAATAATGCACCAAAGCTCCATAACAAACCTCTATCACATTGACTTATCACAATAATCCATAATGAGAAATTACTACTTACCTGATAATTTCCTTTTCTTTCGTATAGACAGGTGGATCCAGAACTAGTGGGTTATGCAAATCTACCAGCAGATGGAGACGGATGAAATCTGACCACGGTATATATACCCCTGCACTGACATCAGCCTGCCAGTATTCTCTGCAAAAGCCAACTGTGGACAGACTAACAAATCTCGATTATTATCAAATAACCATTCCAGCACTCAGCCAACAGGAAAAACACTGAGCTCAGACAAGGAATGTATTAACACTAGTCTAGGGACTGGACTAACACTTACCAGTAACCCTGGAACACGCAGCCAACAGGAGGACAATAGCACACCCCACTGGCAACCTGGAAAAGGTGTGTAAGGAGGACCACATCACAGCTTGGCAATTGTTGATCGGAGACAACAATCTAACCTCCACCCATGACACTGCCTAAGCCCTAGTGGAATGAGCCATAATCTGACTAGGCAATGTATGCTCAGCATCCACACACGTGGCCATGACTACCTCCTTAATCCAGCGAGCTACTGTAGCCCGCAAAGCCGGCTCACCTGTTTACTTCCACCGTGGAAAACAAACAGGCGATCCTGAGAGGTTTAGAAACCTCCAAATACCTCACGATATGTTTCTTTACATTCAAGGGCTGCAACAGTTGATATTCCTCCTTATCTTTATCCCTATCCAGAGACGGCTGGGAAATGGATTGATTTAAGTGAAAATCCGAAAGCACTTTTGGCAAAAGGGAAGGAACAGTATGCAGCTGTATCACCCCGGAGTCACTCAAAGGAACGGCTCCCAGAAAGACAAGGCATGCAGTTCGGATACTCTACGCACCAAACAAATTGCCACAAGAAACACTGTTTTCAAGGGCAGTAACTGCAAAGAGAGGGCATGCATCGGTCAAAATTAGGGCCCACTAAAAAATCCAAAACCAGATTAAGAGTCCATATGGACACCGGTAACCGCAAAGGAGGAAAAAGATGTTTCACTCTTTTCAAGAATCAGGCCACATCTGGATGAGCTGTCAAGAGTCCACCATTCATCTGACCTCTGAAAAAGGAAAGAGCCGCCACCTGTACCTTTAATGAATTAAGGACTAACCCTTTATTCAATCCATCCTGCAAAAATTCCAAAATGAGCAGGATCTTAACCAAATGAGGGAGAATCCCCCGATCTTCACACCAAGCATCAAATACTCACCAAACCCGCACATAGGCTAAGGAAGTGGAGAACTTTCTCACTCGCAACAAGGTGGCAATTACCGCAGAAGAATATCCTTGCTTCAGCAACTGAGCCATACCGTAAGACAAAATTGAGTCAGAGCTGCAGCAGATCTCTGTGTTCCAGAAATCGGAGAGGGTGATCCACTAGGAGCCTTTGCAGATCTGCATATCATGGTTTCCTGGGCGAATCTGGCACCACTAGAAGCACCATCCCCTGTGACTCTCGGTTTTCCGAAACATCCTGCCCAATATGGGCCACCGGGGGGAAGGCATTGTTACGACCGTCGCTGCTCGACATCCTCACTCCACCCTCTTTACCTCTGTGGTGACTCCCTCCTGGTATGATGGACAGCTGGCTGCCACGGCGTCTCCATGCCGTCTCTCTCCGGCGTCCCCAACCGGCTTGACGTTGCAGATCCGCCATGTTGCCTGAAGACCTAGGGCGCGTGCGTGCTCTGATTGAAGTACCAGCAAGAGCATGAACCTCAGGGGCATCCCCCTGAGATGACATCATCCGCTTCCAATATTTAAAGCTCTCTATTTCACTATCTGAGTTAGCAAGGGGTTGGGTATGGGAATGTGTCTCGCTACCTACGGATTACTCACCCCAAGCTATTCTGCCTCCTCGGACTTACCAGAGGTACCCGCTCCTCGGGGACCTCGCTCTTTTTCTTTATTTTCAGATTATAGATAGGAACCGGTACTCGCTCCTCGAGGGCCCATGTTTCTGGACATTCTGAAGATTCTCTACTGCCTAGAAGCTATCGTTGCTACAAACATTTGTGAGATACCATCGCTCTCTCAGAGCTTTCCCTGGAACCAGGTACTCGCTCCTCGAGGACCTAAACCTTTCCAGCTCCTGAGCTTCCTTGAGACCTTACGTGAGTTTTGTCATCTAGTTCTGTTCATGAACTCTGCCTACTCACTTTCTACAGTTTCTCAACAGCTCAGCCATCCTGGATTGCTGTTCCAGTACCTGAGGGACTACAGCCCTGCCGGGCATATCAGCTCACTACTGCCACCTCTGGTGGTTTCAAAAACCTGTTTAATAAAAGAACTAATGTGTGTCTATCTCCATACTCAAGCCTAGCTGGAGGTCCCTCTTGGGATATCCTCCCAGGGGCGTGGTCATCTGCCACCGGCCCAGGGATCCACCCACAACTATATCAGATTCATTACAGATTGCTACTCCTTAGTAAGACAATATCTGAGACACTACAGATTGCTAACTCCGCCTACGGAATACATCAGATTGCTACTCCTATCTGATTGCTCCTCCCACCAACATAGCAGATTATGACAAATTGCTAACTCCGCCTACGGAATACATCAGATTGCTACTCCTATCTGATTGCTCCTCCCACCAACATACCGGATTATGACAGACATACAGTAGTTGTCCTCTGGCCACTCCTGCATGAGGGCATTGATGCCCAGGGACTTTGGATCTCTCCTGCGACTGAAGAAATGAGGAATCTTTGCAGCTTGAGAAGTTGCCAGCAGGTCCAGAAATGGAAGGCCCCAGCAATCCACTTTCAGCTGAAATGCCTCTGTTATGCAGAGAGGTGGCCCCCTGGGCTGAGACGAGGTTGGCGCCACCTATAGAAGGGGGGGGGGGGTCCTATAGGTTCTCATCTTCTGGACCTTTACCTATACCAGCCCTCGTTCCCACCAGGTTGAGCTCTTGGGTGCCGGGGCCAGCAGGACTTAGGAGCGGGTCTCTGGATGAAGACGATCCTGAAGACAGAAGGCGGAAGAGAGATCAGGTGTACCAGAGGTTGGGACCAGCAGTGAGTAGGAGAATCCAGGGATGGGCCGGAGGTCAAGACAGGCGGCTAGCAGAAGAAACAGTAAGCAGGCAAGTGGTCAGGGCAGGCAGCAGACAATACAGAATCCAGGGACGAGCCGAGTCAAGAATCAGAAGAGCAAGCCAAGGGGACGAGGAACTGGAACAGGTTCAGGAGCACACGGAGCAGGAGCAGGAACACACGGAGCAGGAACGGGAACACACAGAGCAGGAACATGTAGAGCACAAGCAGGACCAGGAACACATGGAGCAGGAGCAACCAGCAGCTCTGAGCAGAGTGGGACCTGTTGCTGAGGCAAGGATGAGTCAGCAGGAGCTGCCTTAAATAGGACCCAAGGTCGGTGTCAACATCCGGGGCCGTGGGAGGTTTTCCCACCGCGGTCCCATTAAATCTAATTGAGAGCCCCACGGGTGCGCCTAGCAGCGGCAGAGGCCAGTGGTGTAACAGCAGCAGGATTGGCTCCCCACTGTGCTGAAGGGAAGCGATGGCAGCGGCTCGGGGAGGGGGGGGGCTGTGTGGGAGGCCCGGACTGGCTCGGAGGGTGAGTGTGGCCGGCCGTGAGGGCCCGCGGCTGGTGACCGCAACAGCCTTGTTTGATAATTCCCATTCTGTCTGCTGAGAAAGTCTGCTCATACATTATCTTTTCCTGCAATGTGTGAAGCTGAGATCTCCTAAAGATGCACTTACGCCCATTCCATAAGTTGGGCAATTTCCTGCGATACTTGCTGGCTCTTGGTTCCTCCCTGCTGATTGATGTAAGCCACAGTCATTGCATTGTTTGACATTATTCGGACTGCTCGACCCCATAACTGGTCACTGACCCACAAGCATACCAACCAGATGGCCCGAGCTTCCAGCCAATTGATGCTCCAGAGAGACTCTTCTGTACTCCAGTGCCTTTGCACTATCAGCTCCTGACAGTGAGCTCCACAGCCCTGGAAACTCGCATCTGTCATGAGTACTAGCCAGAGAAACCCCCTTTCTCAGATGTTCCTCTTCTAACCACCACTGCAGGTATGTGCAGACTTCCATCAGCAGGTGAAGCTTAATCAAATAGTCCTGAGACTGTGAGCTCCAATGAGACAGCAGAGTGCACTGAAGAGGACTCATATGCAACCTCACCCACGGTACCTCTTCAAGGGTCACTGCCATTAATCTGAGCACCTGTATATAAGACCACAGTGTCAGGTGCATTGTGTTCATCAATAGACATACCTGTGCCATCAGCTTCTAAATATGACTCTCCGACAGGAAAACTCTGCCCTGCTTTGTGTTAATCAAGTACCAAGATACTCTAGTGACTGAGATGGCTGAAGACTGCTCTTGGCCAGGTTCACCACCCAACTTAAACCTCTTCAATTGGTTTTAAACTCAGCTGCAAGACTCCTTACAGGTACACCTTTAAAACAGCATATTACGCCAATTCTATATAAGTTGCACTGGTTACCAGTTAAATATCGTATTCAGTATAAAATTGTTATGCTAACACATTCCTTGTTAAATAATATAGATTCCACTGGCTCTATTCCACGTTTGCGTGTCTATAAACCTCAAAGAGAACTTAGGTCAGCGGGAAAAAACCTATTGGAGGTCCCTTCCATAAAAAATGCGGCATTGAATGTGACCAGAAACACATTTTCAGAGCATTTTCAGTTGTAGGTCCAACAATGTGGAATGCACTGCCTGACCCTCTAAGGCAAATACCCAATCGTAATGAGTTCAAGAAAGTGCTGAAAACTTACTTATTTCAGGTAGCTTTTAAGGATATTGAGCCTTAGTTAAAGTATTCAGTTTTTAGTTATATTCCATTTCTTGCCTTATAGTTTTAGGTGTATTTTAGGTCCTGTCTTATAATTAGTAACCTGAGTTGAGCTGTTTTAGATATAATTTGTATTGCAGATCAGTGATATTGAACATTTTACAATTTGTTTTATTTTCTGATCTTTAAGTTTTAAAGTAATGGCCATATTTCTTATCCCATGTCACTTTAATTTTATGTTATTGATAATATTACTTATTGTATTTTTATTCTTACTTTTATTGAAGTTTTTATTTTCTTTATTTGAATTTAATTATTCTCCCTTTTAATTTTAACTACATTGTAAACCGCTTTGGTCAGCATTTAATGTTGGTAAAACGGTATATAAAAACACTAAATAATAAATAAACCTAGCTCCTGTAACTAGGAGATCACCTTGTGTGACACCTAGAGGCTCTCTTCCAAAGTCTTGGCCTGAATCAGCCAGTCATCCAAGTACAGGTAGACCAGAATCCCATCCTTTCTCAACACTGCTGCCACCACCACCATAACCTTGAAAAAAGTTCTAGGAGCAGTGGCCAAACCAAAAGGTAGTGGTTGAAACTGATAATGATGCTCCAGAACCACAAAGCACAGAAATTATTGATGCTTTAGCCAGATGGGAATATGCAGATATGCCTCAGACAAATCCAAGGACATCAGAAACTCCCCTGACTACACTACCATTATCACTAAGCGCAAGGTTTCCATGCAAAAACGAGTCACCCGTAAATGAAGGTTGACCCCTTAAGATCCAGGATGGGATAAAAGGAGACCTCCTTCGTGGGCACAATGAAATAAATAGAATATCGGCCCATATTTTCTTGAGACGTGGGCACTGGGACCACAGCCCTTAGACTGAGGAATCTTGACAATGTACATTTCACTGTCTGCCTCTTCTGGGAGGAGTTGCAGGGAGACAACATGAATACATCCCGAGGAATACTGTGAAATTCCAGCACATATCCATCTTGTATCACCTCCAAGACCCTCTGGTCTGACATGATTTCAACCCACCTTCGATAAAAGAGAGAAAGGCGATCTCCATCTCCTGTTCCCTGGTGTGGGTCAGCACACGTTCATTTTGAGGCTTGGGGGGCTCCACTGCCGAGCCTGCACCCCGTTTGGGCTATCTGGGATGAAAGAACTGAGACCTACCCAAAGGTCGAGTTCTCTGAAAAATTGCTCCTCTGTAGGGTCGAAAACATTTGGATTCCCTAGTATAACTTCACATGCTAAAGGAGCACAGTGTCTGTTTCTTATCTTCCAGCAACTGAGGAACCTGAGACTCGCCCCACTTATTGGCCATTTTTTCCAACTCGCTCCCAAATAAGAGTGAACATTTAAAGGGCAATTTTGTAAGGTTAGACTTGGAGGTTGCATTGGCTGACAAATTTCTCAGCCATAACTGATGCCTGGCCCCTATTACCAAAGCCACCCCTCTGGCTGAAATTGCAGCCTGAAACTGCCAAAAAAGCAACTGCCGGTTATATCACTGCCCTGGAATTCACACCAGATTCATCAACTTCCTGAGAGAGAAGTAATCAAGAGCGAGCCACCAGAGAACAACAAGAAGCTATCTGCAAAGTCATTGCCATTGCTTCAAAGGCTTGCTTAAGGATGGCTTTAATTCTCCTATCATATGCATCCTTCCACGCCGCTCCTCCCTCTATGGGAATAGTCAAACTCTTGGTGATGACATACATAAGCGAATCCACTTTCGGAAAATGTAATTGCTCTCTCACCACTGGATCTGTTGCAAATGCAGGCTGATGCGGTCGCTTGCTTGAAAGAGTGAACCCTTAGGCCACAGCGCAACCCTAGGTCAAGCTCCAGAGTACGAGCTGTGGTAGGCGAAGCTTGTCCAGCATGAAGTCAGGAACTGGATCACGGAATCAGAAAAGACTCGAATCTCGTAGCCTATACATACTAAAAGGAGACCCAGCAATGCAATGCTTGTCAGTGGGGTAGCCCTCCAGCCAATCGAAGGCCCTTCCGGACCTGCCATCTCGGAGTGGCAAGTACGTCAGGACAGACAGAGGTCGAGGATGAAAGATGGCACTGGAACACAGGCATAGCTTGACAAAGGCACCAAAGACTTGGGGCTAGACAAAACACTGGAACTGAAGAATCAGACAAGGCACTGGAGGCTTGGACTAAACAAGATGCTAGACCTGAAGAGTTGGACAAGGTACTGAAGACTTGAAGTAGGGGAGATGCTGGAACTGAAAAGTCAGACAAGGTACTGAAGACTTGGACTAGACAAGATGTTGGAACTGAAGAATCGGACAAGGCACTGCCCCTCAGCACACTTTACACAGCCCCCAGTGGGCTGGTTGCAGACCACGCTGTTCCACTGTGCGCCCTACACAACCTGAACAGGCTGGTCACAGACCATGTGGAGCTCAGGACTGGAACTCAGGAGAGGCGAGGAATCTGGGGAGACTGGAAACAAGGCTCCAAAGTATGGGGCAGGACTCAGATTCAGAAGTCAGATTCAGATTCAGGTTCAAGAATTTGGATTCAGATTCAGATTCAAATTCAGGTTTAAAATCAAGGGGGGTCTTCTGGAGACTGGATCCAGCAGCGAGGAACAAGGCTTGGACATCCGGACACAGGAACCGAAGAAAATGGAACTCATCCCTATGAAAGAACCACAACATAGTTCTATATGGCTCCAATCCCAGAGGAATTTCCTCATCCTCCAGGGAGTAAGGATCGGCTTCATTATCCATGCCATCTGGATCTCTGTTGGGAAGACTGGCAACTGATCTAGGTGTATCCGATGCTTAGCCTCAGCACCAGGCTTGCAGGATTTCACCGCCTGCAACTCTGATCTGGTAAGATTGGTCAGGACCAAGGACTGCACCCGGAGAAAAGACTATATTCCTTGAAAATATTCCACCCAAGATAAGCCAGAGGGATTCATGCCAAAACCAGGGGGCACCTGTCCTGTGCCTGCCTACTGAATTACCTTCCCCCACTGACAAACCAGTTAGGGGAGTTCCAAAGTCATAGGACCTTTCTGGCATCTCTTTATCCAGGTCTGCATCGGGCTGCGAAGAACCAAGCTTAATAAAATCAGATGAAGGCAATTCCCCCTGAGCTTCCAAGCAGTGCTGACACACGTTAGAGGGAACGTCAGGCTAAGATGATAGAACATGACAAGCAGCACATAGGGTAAGGCGCTTAGGTTTCTTCACTATAGATGCCACCAGTCTGTCAGTACGCTCTAACAGGTGATTGAGAAGTGTGCGTCCAGCTGAATCCACACTGCAAAAACTAGCTATCCAAAATTTAGGTGTCCAAATTTTAGGCGTACAACCCTGTGCTTTAAAGAGTGTCCAAAAACTGAGCTCCCACAAGGCTGCTCAGATTGTGCATGTAGGTAAGAGCATGCATATAAACGCTCAGATAGGTGTCCAACTAAGTGTCCAACTAGGCGCCCAACAAGTCGCACAAACTGGGTGCACAACTGGATGCACAGCAGGACGCACTTGCACATATCGATGGAACTGAAGAGGGCAGCCTATTGTGCAGAAAAAGCACACAAAATGCTGCCTTGGCCTACCATACTGTGAACAAGGAAAAACCTGAGAGCGGGACCTAGCCAAAAATGGCGGCTCAACCCACCAGGCTGTCCATGGAACCCAAGGCCCTCAGGAGGGATGGAGACCAAAGGGAAAAGGAATCCCTACAAAAGAATTCTGTTTTATTTTTTTTAACCTGAGCTCAGCCCTTCCCAGCTGCGAGGAGAGAAGGCATATACCTTCACCCCCACGCTCCGTTTCCTGCAGCCGCTTGCCTTTCAGCTAATTTACAGCTAAGTCCACACCGGCTGAAAACCAGCCACTGGACCAAGGCACTCATCTGAGGGAAGGATCCAATATATGTTACCCAGGTAGACAGTCCATCAAGCTAGGTTGAGAGAACATTGCACAAATATCAACTTTGAGTGAGTTTCCTCACTCCGATGGTCATCAAATCTTCACAAAAGAGCACTGTTCTGTTCGTACGTCTCACTTTGAATGTCAAAGTGGCCCCTAACTCCTACACTAATACCTAAACCTCACCTCGAGTTACTAGGGGGGGCCTCTCATAGAGATATAAATACCTATCTAGTGTTAGGCCATTATGGCTAGTGTCTCTCTCTCTCTCTCTCTCTCTCTCTCTCTCTCTCTCTCTCTCTCTCTCAAAGAGGCATTTGAAAACACATCCCAATAATGCCTTATAGCATTTTGATAAATGACCCTATTAGATTCTACATCCTCAGGGGATAGGGAAATGCATATAGTAAATGAATATAATCCACTTTGAAATGCTAAAAAGCAGAATAATACATGTAAAAAGTTTAGTTAGTGCTATGACAAGGGTGTGGCTGAGTCATCCTTTTTAATATACCTGTGCAGTATCAGTATAATTTGAAATCTATGCAAAGAAGTTTCATAGGCTCCAGGTGTTGTGTTTGTGGCATAGTGGACCCTTGGTCACAATGGAGATGACTCCGCCCACAGGGAGGGGCCCCATGGGGAACCACTGCGATAGGCTGAACTCAGATAGCAGACACAGTAGATAGAGGCTTTATTGTTCTGCTGTAGATAGATGGTGAAAGCAGGAAGGTAAGGCACTGATCCAAGAAGTGCCAGTATGTTCAACAGGCTCAGATGTGAAGTCTCACCCAGATGATCATGATAGGCAGGAGCCCGCAGTGCGGGTAACGTCGTGGCTGGTGGGTGGAGCTGGAGCAACGGATCGTAGAGGTACTCACAGGAATGATGGCATCTTCCTGATGGTGGAAAGTTGGGACCGAAGGTCCATGGTGCAGTATATAATGGCTGGTAGGCCTTCGAGAAGCGAGTACCCAATGGTCCGATATCCTGAAATGTAGAAGAGAGAGAAAGACTCCCGAGGAGCGGTTGTCTTACTTAGAGAGGACCCTGAAGGGTAGTTGGAAGCAAGAGCTTCTACAGGAGCGAGGCCCTTGGAGTGAAAGAAGTGTCTAAGCATGCAGCTTAGAGTGGTCAGAGTAGCTAAAACAGAAGTCCTTGCTAACTCAAGGTGATAGCAGAAGCGGAGGCTAGATATACCCAGAGGTACTGATGTCATGTGGTGGGGCCGCCCCCGAGGTTCCCGCCACAAATTGTATTTGAGCCTAGGAGATGTGCACACTCGCGCCCCAGGAGGCCACGGGAGTGAGCATGGCGGATCGGGACGCCCATGCTGGTTTGGAAACACTGAGACCCTCGGCACCGGAGGCAACCATCTTGCCCAAAGAGAGTGAAAGAGGAGAAAAAGAGGTAAGGCAGAGCGGTCGCAGCCATCTGTGACCGACGGACGCAACACCAGGGATTATACTGACTGACTAGATGAGAAATGATTATTTAGTAAAAGGTTTACATCTATGTTGAAAGTGCATTGAGTTCACGTTTTAACTAACAGGCCGATACAGTAAAAAACGCGGGAGAGCAGGCGAGCGCCTGCTCTCCCAGCACACGCACAGGTTCGGGGGGGGGGGGGGGGGGGGTTGGATGCATGTTTTGGACGTGCTATCACCCTTTACTGAATTAGGGGTAAAGCTAGCGCGTCCAAAATGTGCATCCAAATGCGTCCAAATGCCGGCTAACAGTGCACTCCGTCGGAGCGTACTGTACTGTATCGGCCCGTAAGTGAGGTAAACTGAATGTGATACCAACAGAGGGAATAAGGTTGTGAATGAAAGAAATAGGCTTAGTTTGAGAGAAAAGAGATGCTGTGAATGTTCAATAGCAAGGCATCCCAAACACAGTCCTCAAAGGCAGCAACCCAGTTACATTTTCAGGATTTCCACAGTGAAAATGCAAGAGATCTATTTGCATGCATTGCCTTCAAATAGATCTCATGTATATCCTGAAAACCTGATTGGATTGTGGCCCTCGAGGACCAAATTTGGGGACTGCTGATCATGGGATACTGTAGATATTAGGAAACCCAAAAGTACTTTTTAAAGGACAGCGCAAGAATACTGACTTGGAAAAGCAGGAGCAACTAATTATTGTATCTTTTGCATGTGAAACTTTAGGAAGTCATTAAAAATAAAAGAAGTTCTCAAAATCTGTAGAACAGATTTTTAAATAAAGTTAGGGATCAATCGATTCAGCACAGACTTTTTGGGCTCCAGAAATTCTGCAAAGCACTCTCTGAAATGCATATGATCTAATGGAGGCTACAAAGCTAGATGTTCACTGCAAGAAAGGGAGGATTAGGAATCACAACATTTTCCAGACACCACAGAAGCACTTTGTGCTGTGAGGTCAAAGAAAATACTAAAATAATGACTGGAAATAATTCCTAAGATCTACAGCAGAAGGATTATTTGAAATATATATATATATATATATATATATATATATAACTCCTTGTAGAGTTCTTGTCACTTCTACAGTACTTATCTGTTGCTTGTTTTTGTTTTACTTTGGGTTTCTAAATACTTTGTCTATATCAAGTACGGAGTAGTAATTGAGATTTAAATGTGATGCAGTCTTCAGTAATGTGAAAAACCCCAAGGGCAAGCAACCATTTAATAAAAAGTAAGGGGCAATGAGTAAAAAGCATCAATGGAGCTAATTTCCATTCCCACTTAGGAGAAAAACAATTAATACTTACATAACATCCACTAATTGAAGTGGCTCTTTTATGCTGTGACAGTGGAACCATGCACATTGTGATTTCAGCAGCCACCAGGTGTTGCAGTGTTTTATGAAGACTGGAGATACAAGCGCAGGGATCTGCTGACAGAGGATCGGGGACTAAGATGCCAAAGCATCTATTTACTTTGATAAATCCCACACTGCAGCAAAGACAGCTGTTACCGCACTACAGAACTCCAAAGGGTTTTGTCAACAAAAACAATTTGCATATTTATGGGAAGTTTGTCCTGGAAATGAAGAACTTTTGCTAAGCAAATATTATTATTATTCCGAACTTTATTTCTTACGTAGAGCTGAGAATATGTGCAGTGCTGTGCCAGGCAACCATAAATATGTCAGCTTAGGCATACGGTTAATGATCGACACTAGTCACCTGGGTGCAACAGGTTAGAGAGCGGAAAGAAAGAAATACGCCACAAAAGTATTCAATAATTATTAAGCAATTAAACAAAACTGTACAGTCTATTAAAAATATATGGACCATACTTTTCATTTCACCCTCTCACAAGTGAAGGAAATATCACCCCACCCCCCCCCCCCACACACACACACACACATCTTTTTAAAAAGTATAAGAATATAAAAAGCAAAATACATATGAACAAAGAGAAAAACCTGAGCTGCTGCATTGTAACTTGGCTGAGGGCAGAACATTCCCACTGCTGTCTGCCCCATCACCCACCCCCAGAACAAAATGATGGTATGACCTCTGACCCTGGGTCAGAGCCCTTGGTGTTGGATCAGCTGAGATTGAGCTGGCTGGGCAGCCAATAGCTGCAGTTCAGTTGGAGAGAGAGAGCTGAGGTTGGACATCCCAAGGGATTTAAGAGCAGAGCATGGTCTGGCCATTCCTTTTTAGCAGGTCCTCACTGCAGGCTTACCCACCCTGTTCCTGAACACTTTCTCTTGATGATAGGTCTTAGAGGAGGAAGGGTAAGGCATGGGGTAGATGGGGTTATCCTTTCATGTTGCAGCTTTGTGAATAATGTATTCAAGGGACCCATCTGGGAATATTTTATAGTTAACATACGGATTAGTTGTGATGCTGTTTACATTATTTCAATGAATTTTGTTCACGTTCACTCAGGATAGCAGTAGGGCAGAGGTAGCCCACTCGTGCTTGTATGACCAGGTTGGGGCCTCCATGCACCGCAAACATGAATAAAATAAGAAGGCAGGAGGTCTGGCTATTCCTTGATTTTATGGCTAGAATGGGGCTTCCTAGCTCTTGGTGATCATGCAGGCAAAAGTTTGAAAAAGGGGAGGTGGTCTGGACATTCCTTGCTTCCATGGCTCAGATGAGGTCTGCTTACCTTATGACAAGAAAACGCTGATACCGACATAAATAAGAGTAAAGGGACACTCGATCACTCCATTGTCTCCGACAACCAAGGAAAGGAAGGTAGCTCCTCAGCTTGGGGTGGTAGTAGTAAAGAATTTTGTGCAACTAATAATAAGAAGAAGAATAGTTTCACAGAAATACCTGGATGGACCCAATATGTTATGAAAAATTGAATTGTAATATAGAAATAAAAGCTGTGGTCATGTCATGCTCCAAAACAGTTTCATTGTCATTCTTGATACAAGTCTACATATAAATGGGAAAGGCAATAGGAGTTAGGAGAGGGAAAGGGATTACAGAATAGAAGTGGGGGCAAGATTCAGCTGGGCAGGTTTGAAGAGACCTCAAAGAAGAAACAGAACTACAAAGAAACGACCCCGGCTAGTCTGGGGTCGTTGAAGGTAACCTGGGCTCGAGTAGGGACGGCGGCCAATGGGGGGGAGGAGAAAAGAATAGGGGGAGGTGGGGGTGGGGGGGGAAGGGTAACTGGTCGGACGAGCACACCAATGGGAGGAGGGAAAGTTAAAAGCAGTCCTCCCATTGGTGTACCGGCGGGGTAGCATTTAGAAACTAGCAGGCTTATCGGCAGTTGGGAAGCAGGCAGCGGAGCAAGCGGAGGGTTCTTTGCTTGCTGCGTGCCTGGGTCCCAGCGGCGGCGGGTGCGGGCGTTTTTCGATTGTGCGGGCCTGGTTTCCGTTTCGCGCGGGTGCGGCGACGTGAGCGAGATGCGGCGCTCCACGGTGCAGCAGAGGCCGAGGCAGCGTGGGCGAGCCGGCGTGCGGCATCCGGAGGTCGAGTCGGAGGACCGACGGTCAGGCGCGGCGGCCGGGCGCGATCCATTCTCCCGCGGTAAGCTTACCGAACCCGGGCGACCGAAGGGGGGCGTCCCATGCCCGAGTCCGCCGCAGTATTCCTCCGCTCCATTCCGCGAGCGGCCGATTCGGGGGGAAAGCGGCCCGGAGCCGAAAGCCCGCCTCCCTCCCGTCCCTGCAGCCCGGGGCTCCCACTTCGGCCTGCGGGTCGCGGGCGTGACCGGGGCGGGCCTAGACGCGGCCACGTGGCGGGCTTCCGAGCCGGCTGAGCCTCCTTCCTGGCGCTGATCTCCGGCCCACCGACGGCCTGAGTTCGCGCTCCGCTCCGGTATGCGGCATCGGCGGGGGGGGGGAGGCCCTGCAGAGGCAGGCGTCGGTGCGGCGGGGGCGCGCGACCCCAAGCGGCGCCCCAACACCGGTCCGGTCGGAGCGCAAGCGCGGTGAGCCGGTTTCCGCGGACTGTGACCCTTGCCCTGCCCGTTCCCGCGGCCGCGTTCGGCCTGACGGGCGGCGGGGGAGCGGCGTGCGTTGGCTATCGGGGGGGGGGCTCGCCGGTTCCTGTCCCCAAGGGTAGAGGCGCCCCGCGAGCGGCGCGGAGCAAGCCAGTGCAGCGTGGGGTTGCCCCTGCTGCCATGCCGCGACTATTGGAGGGGCATTCCCTCCCCCCCCCCGAGAGCGGTCCTGTCGATGCAGCGGCCTTAATCGCTGATATTTTGGGCCACATGGCGCGGGCCGGGTACACGTTCCTGCAGGGGCCCAGGGATGCCGGCGTACGCGGCAGGCAGGAAGCCAGTGGATGGCGAGAGGGCTGCGGGGCTCCCCAGGGCGAGCGAATTTTCCCGGGCTCGCCGGTCACCCCCCGGGGCGTGCGGAGTACGGGTGGGCGGAGTGGGCGGCTCACAGGGCCCAGCAAAGGCCAGAACATGCTGGCAGCCCAGAGTGCGGATGGCGGCCGGGAGAGGGCCCAGCTCGGGGGGTTTTCTTTGCAGCAGCCGGGGAGGGAGGAGCTACCGGGCCCGTCCAGCCGCGAAGCCTGGAGGATGCGGGAGAGCTCGGTGTCTGGGGCCACGCCGTATCGGTGGACGGAGGTCGGAGAGGGCAGTACGGTGGCGGCCGGCGGCTCGGAGGCTATGGGACCGCAGGAGCCTGGCGCCCTTGGAGGGGGCACGCTTGCGGGTAAGTTGGGGTCGGGGCGTGGTGGTAGGGTACGCGAGGGTGGGAGGCGGCGGTCGCGTGGGGATTCTAGTTCGAGTTCCTCGACGTCTACGTCGTCCTCCAGCGTGGACGGGGTGGGCGGAAGGAGGGTGCTGGGTGAGGGTCCCAGGTGTGAGACGGGCTACGCGGCTGCGGCGGCTCTTTCTGAATTGTGGGAGGAGGTCCCCACGCGCTTGGTCAAGCGGATTCGAAAGAAGAAATTCGTCAACATTTTCAAACTGTTGGAGGGTAGGCGGGGTGGGAAGAAGCTGTCCAAAAAAGCGAAAAAGCGCAGGCGTAGGAGTGGGTCGGGGCCGAGGATCGCCAAAAATATAGTAAATTGGATGAGGGGTTTCTTACGGCTCGCGAGTGTTGTAAGCCATTTTGATCCTTCCCAGTATGGTGCGTTGCTGTCCTACGCTGACAGCATTCTGGGCGCGTTCCGGGACTATGACGGTTGGGCGTGGCTCAACTACGATGAGAAGTTCCGGGACAAAATGGCGGGGAGCAAATTTATGTCCTGGGGCTCCCAGGATATCCATCTGTGGTTGACGCAGATGACCAATAAAGGGGCGGGAATGGCAAGGAAGGCGTTAGCAGCGGGGGGGGGTCCGGATCGGCGGGAGGTACGGCGCCGGTGTTCGGCGGTAAGGGGCAGTCCTTTCGTGTTGGAGGAGCGCGGGCGGGTGAAGCAGGCGCCAGGAGTGCCGGCGGGGTTTCGGACGTTTGTTGGCGATTCAACAAACTCACTTGTTTGTTTCCGGAGTGTAAATTTCGGCATGCCTGCGCTACCTGCGGGGGGGCCCACGCTGCCAGTAAGTGTTCCCAGGGGGCGGGAGGGGGGGCCAGCAAAGGGGCCAAGTAGTGACGTTTTGGCGTGCAAGGCGAACTCCCCTATTTGCGTGGAGGCGCTGGAGGAGGGTCTGGGGGATTACCCAGATCGGGTGGCCGCTGTTTTGCTGCGGGAGGGTTTTTCGGGAGGGATTTTCGCATCCCATATGGGGGCCCAGGGCAGGGGGGTAGGGCTAGGAATTCCAGGTCGGCGTATCGACTGGCGCACGTGGCCAGGGCCAAACTGCAGGATGAGCTGGATTTGGGCAGGGTGGTGGGGCCGTTTCCGCACAAGCCGTTCGACCGTATGCACTTGTCTCCGTTGGCGGTGATCCCGAAGAAGGCGGCGGGCAAATTTCGTTTGATTCTGAACCTGTCTTACCCAGTTGGGGGTTCCGTCAATGAGTTTATCCCGCGATCCGCGTGCACGGTGAAATATGCGTCCTTTGACGAGGCGGTGGCCTTGGTGCGCAAAGTGGGGAGGGGGGCGCTGTTGGCCAAGGCGGACATAGAGGCTGCGTTTCGTCTGCTCCCGATTCACCCGTCGTCTTTCCCGCTGTTAGGCTTTTACTTCGAGGGCGGGTACTTTATTGACCGGTGTTTGCCCATGGGATGCGCGGTGTCTTGCGCCTTTTTTGAAGCGTTCAGTACATTTATTCATTGGGCCACGAAGGTCCATACAGCTAGCGCGGATTCGTTGCATTACCTGGACGATTTTTTATTCGTGGGCGGGGGTGACTCGGACGCATGTCAGCGGCAGCTGCAGGGTTTCTTGCGGACGGCGGAGCGGTTCGGGGTCCCCATTGCGGGGGACAAGACGGAGGGGCCAGTCACCAAGTTGACCTTTCTGGGGATAGAGTTGGACTCGGAGGCTATGGTGTGTCGCTTGCCGGCGGGTAAGGTCGGCCAGCTGCGGGACTTAGTGCACATGGTTAAGGGGCGGCGAAGGTCACCTTGCGCCAGTTGCAGTCTCTCATCGGTTCTTTGACCTTCGCCTGTCGGGTGATCCCCATGGGGCGGGCGTTCATTCGTCGCCTGTCGGCCAGGACGGCGGGGATTAGGGCGGGACATCACTTCATTCGGGTATCACGCGCAGTGAGGGAGGAGTTGGCTATATGGGAGGACTTCCTGCAATCGTTCAACGGGATCCGGATGATGCCTGAGCCGGAAGTGTCCAACAGGGACATGGAGTTATATACGGACGCGGCGGGGGCATCGGGGTGCGGCATCTACTTTCGTGGCAACTGGTGCGCGGAGCCCTGGCCAGCGTCTTGGGTCACGGAGGGCGTGGTGCGGAACATAACATTCTTGGAATTGTTTCCTATCATCGTGGCGCTGACACTTTGGGGGGAGGGTTTCGCCAATAAGCAGGTAGTCTGGTGGTGCGATAATTTAGGCGTAGTGCAGGTAGTGAACAAGCAGGCTGCGAAATGTCCCAGGGTATCTGCGTTATTGCGTGCCATGGTCTTGTTGTGCCTTCGGTGGAATGTGAATTTGAGAGCGCGGCATGTCCCTGGGTCCCAGAACATTATAGCGGATGCTCTCTCTCGTTTTAAGTGGGACGTCTTCCGGGCGGCGGCGCCTCGAGCGGCCTGGCGAGGAGAGCGGGTCCCGGCTCACTTGTGGAGCCTGGGGGCGACGACCCATGGGAGTTGATCCGGAGATCGGTGGCCCCGGCGACATGGAGAGCTTACGTAGCTGGCAACACTACTGTGACTCGTTTTCTATTATCTGAGGGGTGGGGGGGAGGGTGGGTGCGGGATGCCGAGGTGGTGCAGTTCATTCTGTGGGCGAAGGGGGCGGGCTTCTCGTTAGCGTCCGTCCGCAGCCAGTTGGCGGGGTTTGCGTTCTTTAGCAAGTTGGAGGGGCGCGGTAACCCGTTGCGTTCCTTTGTAGTCAAAAAGTTGTTAGACGGGTGGGGAAGAGGGGGTGGGAACCGGGGGGACGTTCGGAGACCGATACGGTACGGCGATTTGTTGGGGTTAGTCGACGGGCTGCAAGGGGTTTGTAGCTCGGAGCATGAGTTAGCGCTGTTTCGTGTAGCCTTCTCCTGGGCGTTCTTCGGAGCCCTTCGCATTGGGGAGCTCGTAGCACGGTCGGGGAGCGACAGGGGGTTTGAGGGGTTGCTGGTGGATGATGTGCGTGTATACACGGAACGCGTGGTGATCCGCATTCGGAGGTCAAAAACCGATCAGAAAGGAAAGGGTGCGTGGATTTCGTTGATCCGGGCCGACGGGGAGCGTGTGTGTCCGGTACGTTTGGCGAAGGCCTATGTCTTAGCTAGGCCAGGAGTAGGGGGGCATTTCCTCGTGCACGAGGATGGGTCCCCTCTTACCAGGTATCAATTCGCGGCGGTCCTGCGGAAAGCGGTGTTGCGCTTAGGGTGGGATGCGACGAGATACACGTCGCATTCGTTTCGGATCGGGGCGGCCACAACGGCAGCGGAACTGGGTTGGCCGGCCGAGAGGATACAAGCGTTGGGGAGGTGGAAGTCGGAGGTGTATAGGGCATACGTGAGGAATTGACGCTTAGGCATGTAAGGGAGGCGTCACGTTCGGTGCTGTTGGTAACGGGTCTGTTTGTCTTGCAGATCGGGATCGGGAGGTGCCATGTACGGAGTGTGCCTGGATCGTGGGTCACTCATTTATCCAGCGCGCCTACCGAAGGGCTAAGAGGAGGCCTTACGGGGAGAATCTGAATTTGAATCCCGCAGACGTCCGAGTGCGTTGGATTGGGAGAGGGGGGATGAAATGGGGCGAATTGTGTGACATACTGCAAGGCAATATCGACAGATGGGGGGTCCCTAAATGGATTGTCATTCATTTAGGCGGTAATGATATCGGCAGGTTGACCTGCAGGGAATTGATAAAAATCATTCGTAAGGATTTGGCGGCCCTTCTGAACCGGTTGCCCGACACTAAATTGGGTTGGTCGGATGTGATCATTCGCATCAAACACCGGGAGGAGCCCCTCTGGCGTAACGGCGTGAAGAAATTGAATCGTCAAATTGGGAAGTGGTTGGTCCGGGAAGGGGGGTTCTGGATTAGACATCAGTGGTCCTGGGAAGTGCTGGGGGGTTACTTTTTGGGGGATGGGGTGCACCTTTCCGAAGTTGGGATAGATCTGTTTAATAATGCCTTGGAGGATGGGATTCGACAGCAGCTGCGTTGAATCCAGGGGCCGCAGTGGGGGTACAAAGGCCGTAAACGGTCTTTGTTAGTGGCGGAAAACCCGAGCCATATGTTGTATTTGGGTATTGGAATACGGTAATGGACTGTTCGGCGGTGGGGGAGGAATGCCCGGGTAACTTGGGGCCGTTACCCGGGAAGGCCTAAAGAGCAAGAAGGGGCCGATGCTCAGGCCCAAAACTTACCCTCGCTGATGCCGAGGCGGGGTAAGGCGGGGGGGGAGGGCCAATCGCTAGCTTACCACCGGGCCGCGGTGGTAAGTGAAGAAGGGGAGGCGGCCAAGGAGGGGGAAAGGGGGCATTGTTATTTGAATGTATGTTAAGATAGCGGCTCGGGTTAGGTTAATAAACTGCGGCCTTTGTTAATACCATACAGTTGTCCAGTATTTATTTAAAGGGGGGAAGGGGCTGACCTGCAGCCGCCGGACCGAATGTCTCGAGTCCCGATGTTAAAAGAAACGACCCCGGCTAGTCTGGGGTCGTTGAAGGTAACCTGGGCTCGAGTAGGGACGGCGGCCAATGGGGGGGAGGAGAAAAGAATAGGGGGAGGTGGGGGTGGGGGGGGAAGGGTAACTGGTCGGACGAGCACACCAATGGGAGGAGGGAAAGTTAAAAGCAGTCCTCCCATTGGTGTACCGGCGGGGTAGCATTTAGAAACTAGCAGGCTTATCGGCAGTTGGGAAGCAGGCAGCGGAGCAAGCGGAGGGTTCTTTGCTTCCCGCCCTCCCTCCCTTGGATGTTATTGTTTCCTGTTGTTTATCTGTTCATGTCGCAGTTGGAGGCGGAAAACCCGAGCCATATGTTGTATTTGGGTATTGGAATACGGTAATGGACTGTTCGGCGGTGGGGGAGGAATGCCCGGGTAACTTGGGGCCGTTACCCGGGAAGGCCTAAAGAGCAAGAAGGGGCCGATGCTCAGGCCCAAAACTTACCCTCGCTGATGCCGAGGCGGGGTAAGGCGGGGGGGGAGGGCCAATCGCTAGCTTACCACCGGGCCGCGGTGGTAAGTGAAGAAGGGGAGGCGGCCAAGGAGGGGGAAAGGGGGCATTGTTATTTGAATGTATGTTAAGATAGCGGCTCGGGTTAGGTTAATAAACTGCGGCCTTTGTTAATACCATACAGTTGTCCAGTATTTATTTAAAGGGGGGAAGGGGCTGACCTGCAGCCGCCGGACCGAATGTCTCGAGTCCCGATGTTACCAGACAATAGCATCGTGTTATTGTGAGAAATATGACCCATATTAATATCTACTTTACAAAGCCAAGAGCTTGCGTGGAGTAAGGTTTTGATACATGCCAGCTTCTTTCTCTAGAAAGTACAGTATATTGGTGAAGCACAACAGGATTAAATGATGAGCACAGGGCCAATGCAAGGGTATGAGGTGCCCTAGGTGAACCTTACAGTCTCTCGTCCTCTTCATCCCCAGCCATGCTCTCCCCCCAGGATGTTTTCCCTCTTTCCTTCAGCCACCAACTGCAGCCAGGAACTCACATTAGTGAATCTGCTGCCCCCCTAAGGGTTGGTGCTATAGGTGACTGCCTAATTTTCCTAATTCAAGCACTGGCTCTGGTTGAGCAGATGAATAGTCCTTTCAGAGCCAGAGGTAACTCTTCATATTTTTATAAACAACAATCAAATGATATTATTTAATGTATGCTGGAGTCCATTATTTCTGTCTTCTCTTATTCTTCTACAAGCACAAAAAAACAAGGAAATGTCTGGCAGAAGATTCTGCAAATAGATGATTCTGGCAAATAGATGATTCCATGAGCATACTGTGTTTGTATCCCATTCCCCAGAAAACAAAAAAAACTTTAGAACACAAGATAAAAGATGACTGAAGAAAATGGTTCTTAAACAAAATAACATTTTAACAAAAGTGCCAAAAATAATGAATTTAGAAAACAGAAATCTTTTGTAGAGGAAAGCAGCGTGACATGCAGAAATGAGTTGGTATAAAGATATCAGTAAATAATGCCATGAAATCTTTCACAAGCTGATACTTAACAAAGTTGCATAGATTGAAAGTAAGAGAATGCCTTAAACTTTGCGGTCTGGGGATGGAGAATTTCTAAAGTTAGTGACCCTGCTGTTTTGCCATTTAGGACATTGTCAGCAGAATTCTAGTGTATGAAAAACCCTGCAAAAGAAAATGGAGTTACCATTAACTACTTTTTGTGAGCCAAAAGGTACTTGGAGTACTGAATTACTGCAGAAATAATGGGATTTATCTATTGGAGTAACTTTGCATTCCAGCCCGTGTAAGGTCTTGGTGTACAGATTTACCTCAACTGGTGTTATTCAATATGCATCATTAATGCCACTGAGAAAAAGCATTGTCATGGGCATGCTTAAGTCAGAGGAGGAAAAGTATGCGCATAGATTGCATTGTCAAATCTACACCCATACTTTTCCAACAAAATTTTACCTGCACAAAAAGTAGGAATAAGTGGCTGCACATACCTTGTACCAGCAGAAAGTTTCAAAGAAAAAGTATACCTATACTTTTACTTTAAGAACTTGTTTAAAGCACATGAAGTCTATTGGAAGATCTGGTGTAGATAACCATACAGTTGATTATCAGACTTAACCAATAGCCTTATGATACCAATTCATTAGCTTTAGGGAACAGATACAAACACTTTTATGAGGTACTCAATTAGTTTATTAGTAGCATATGTGAAATACGAGTAATCTGGTGCAATTATTTCTTTTGTGTCTTGATTTTGATACAGTATAAGTTTACAGTGCAAGCACTGTTATATAAAAGATAATCAGAATTTATAAACATTATCTAAGATCAACTGTGCACTTAGAAATTATGCAATTGCCAAACTAGATTAGCCCAGCTGAAAGGTAATTTAAGCCAGTTTTCTCCCCCTCCAAGGTACTGTTCAAGTCCAGGGTCACTCTTGTAACAGGACGCTGTCTCAGCACCAAGGGTTAATCCTTGAGGTGTATGACAGATAAAACCCAAAACATCTCACAGACAGGTCCATGAGATATGCCCGCAGAAAAGGATAAGCTATACTCAGTGGCCAAAAGTCTCTCAAGGGAATAATTGGCAAAATAGTTGTTTTCATGTTACGGAGCAACTGTGCTGACTAAGAATTCAGTCTTAGCTTACAAGTCACAGTTATAATGACCTGCATAGGTAGCTCTAGCAGCATGGCTCTCAAACCAAGCTTTTGGGTAGTCCATGAAGGAAAGCCACTGCCTGGGTAACTCAAGAGTCCTTTTCTTAGAATCTATCTTGAATAATCAGTTCCAAAGAGTCAAATGCTGATCCAGATTGGATATTGTCACCTCCTATAGGCACAGGATCTGTGGGATGCAAATGATGACATCTAGGTCCTGATGCATAGGAATATTCTCATGCACTCATTAGAGTCCACCAGCAAAACAAGTATTGGAACAATACCCATTTTTTAACTGGTATCAGGCTAGATTCAAAGTTTTACCAAGAACATGTTTCCAGTTCTGGTCCAAGGTTCTCTTTTCAGTTGAGAGGTGATGACAACTCTCTGCTATGAAGAAACAAACACAGTCTTTTCGGTGTAAAAACAGTCTCATATAAAGTTGCCAAAAACAGCACATGGCTGCAAATTTCATGTCTGTATTGCTTTAGGCCTGTACCTTTTACTCAGTCTGTATGCATAGCAGTAGGCCTCCAAAGTTCATGATGCACATCCTGTTTAGGGCCACTGGTGTTTACTTATGGTTCTATGTCCCAATACAGACAGTTTGAAAATTGCCCCATTATCCACAAGCCCACAGGATGACACTGTCACAAGAATAACTGAGCCAAGTATGTACACAAATAATAAGAGAAACATATAGAGAGGCAGAACATATGCATACAGCAAGGCAAAAATCTGATCTCCATTGATCTTACAGAACTGAAGGTATATATTGGCATTCTTCTTCTGTCAGGACTGTTCCAGGCATGCCATGTATGAATCATGTAGGGTAACTTCTGGCTATTTCTATTTTATGGAAACCATGCCTCTCAGATGTTTTTTTGACATAACCAGATTAATGTGCTTTGAAGACAAAGGAACATGAGAAACTCAGAAAGGAACAAACTAGCTCCATTCCAAGATGTATTTAATGGCCTCATTTGCAAGGGATTTCCATGCAAGGGTGCACCTTTCTGCATTGGCCTGTGGGTTTGTTAAGAACAGCCCAAAAAAGAGGCCAGCTAACCCCCCTTATCTGTGTGCTATGAGATTAGTAACTTTCTTTTATTATGCAACTAAATTTGTACACAAGCAAAATAGCAGAGCTAATCTGCCAAGGGCATAAGTATATGGTCATAAATCATCTCAGTTATTCATTAATAATCAGAAACTCATTCATTAGTATTCAGTTAATAAGTGGTTATTACAAACTTCTGGGCATCACCCAACGATATGAAACACTGCTTTGTTCAATTGACACATAACGATACATGTGTTTGCTTCCTTTCAGCTTTTTCTGTTTTGTTTTGTTTTTTTTTTGTTTGTTTGTTTGTTTTTATACCTGGACTTAATTTTAGACTGAAAATATTCACTATACACCACAGAACTGAAAGCATTAATTTGTCTCAATGTATCCCTATTTGGTAATATTTTAATTACTGCTGCTTTCCTTTTTATTTTCACTATTATCTATTATAACCATACCAAGCCTGGATTTAAGCATAGGCAACATAGGCACATGCCTTGAGCACCAAATTCTGAAGGTGTCCAAAAACTGAAACTCCCCCTGCTGCACTCTGCTTTCCTGGAGAAGGGGAAGGCATGAATCCGTTGTCCTATGGTCGTCATCATCTTAAATCCGGCCCTGAACCATACCAATTGCTGTGTTTTGCAATTGGTACTGTTCAGGGCCAGATTTCATTACTGTTTTAGGTAAAGTTTTATTATTATACCTATGAATGCTGGTATACTGCTTACAATCAATCATACCTAGGAACTTTTGAGTTGTGGTCACTCTGAGATTGCTGTTGATTGACTGGGGTGACAGGGAAAAATGAGAGGAATAAGGTGTAAATAGACTTAGAAATAAAATGAATAAAAGAAGATACTTACCTGAGGCTGTAGGGCCCATTGGTCCGCCAGAGGGTTGGCGGACCAATGGGCCCTGCTCCAACCCCCTGTGCCCCTTCAGCCTGATGCTGAAGGGGCACAGGGGGTTGGAGCAGTCCAGGGAACAGTGCAGGGCTTCAGCGACAATGTCTTTATGTTCAAAAGATTGCGACAGTCGCAGTGCGAATGAGCAGCAGTGCCGGAGGCAAGTCATGGAGGCCATGATTGTGAAGGAGAAGGCCCAAGAGAGGAAGAGAGACTCTACTGTAGAGGACTTAGCGAAGTGGGAGAGCGGAGAGATAGTGCCTTTGCGGTAAACAAATAAAAAAGAATGGAGGAGACCCGCGGTCTGCAATGCAGATTCGGATTACCAGCACCTCTAAACCCAGCCACCACCAGCATTAATGTACCCTAATAATCAAAAGAAAAAGAAAGAGAGAGACTCGGCGGGTTGAGATGGCTGACAGTCACAGTGCACTTCCAAGCTGCTGCCAGAGAGAGAACGGGTAGGAGCAAAGTCGGGCTGGTCCTCTGCTGTTCACCTCGCCGCCATTGATATAAAAAAATAATGAAGGAAATGAAGGAAGAGGACAGACCTGGTCGAAGGGCGCAATGTCCGAGTTTCAATGTGCTGGGGCGTTTGGTGGAGTCCAAGTAGAAAGGCTGCAAGGAAGGCGTTGGAACGCTGCTATCATGGCCCCTGACCACTGTTGCTGCTGAACACTGCCGTCACGGAAAAATAAAAATTAAAAAAGCAAAGCTTCGAATGCCCCGGGATCTGAAGCTGCTAGGAAGGAGGCAGTGCAGCAAGAGCAGGGAACCTGCAATATGGAGGGAGGACAAAAAGAGGTCGGGCGTCAGAACGCCTGGCCAGGCCCGACCACTGCTGCCACTCCTGCTGTGAAGGTACCACATATGAAAAAAGAAAATGAAAGGATCCTTGTTAGTCAGGCAAGCGTCGGATCACTGCCATTACTGGGCCCTAACAAATATTGTGGTGATGCTGTCACTGCTGAGGAGAGAGACGTAATCATCCCAGGAGCTGGAACTGACAGAAAGAGACAAGGTCAGCAGGAGTGGGAGATCTGATGTGCTATGAGGTAAGGAATAGGAATGCAGCTGTAGCTGGGGCCCTAACTACCGCTGCCATTTTTAAGGCACTGCGCTGAAGTAGGAAAGCTGTGATTGACTCCAAAGGAAGGGGGTCCCGAGCAGAATCGTGACAGAGATCAGCATGGCCTGGACCTCATGTTGTGAAGAAGAAACTGACAGGGAAACTCAGCTGACCGGCAACGGTCAGCTGTGTCTCCGAGGGCTGCTGCTGCCGGTGGCTTACCCTCTCCTGCAAATCAGCATTGCAGCAATAATGAAAATTAAAAAAAAAAAAAAACAAACACAAAACTCAGAACAAGGCCCCGAAAAACCAACACTGTCAGGCCTGCACTGCTGACATCACTGATGACGTCAGTGGGACACCAGTGATCCCAAGAGGGGGAGCCTTCAAAACTTATAAAAATAAGCAAAATTAAGTAAAATTGAAAACAAACGAAGGTGGTGGGCAGATAAGAGGACCTGACCACCTGAAAGAGACCACTTCCCCCACTCTGAAGCAAGACTAAAATAAGGAAATAGCTCAAATAGGAACCCTTTAGTAAAAAGACAGTTAAAAAGACTAGAAACCAAAAATATTTTAAAATGACTGGCAGTAGCAGTTCTGACGATACTGACACCAATTGCAAACCTTTTATAAACAGCGCTAATTTTAAAATAAAAATATGTAAATGTTTAGAAGTGCTTAAAATCCATTTAAAGATAGAAATATATGAATGTATAGAAAATATTTTTTTTCTATAAGGCAGAACATGTCTTATGCCACCAGCTGATTAAAAATGCAAGAATTTTAATCAAATGATACATTACGGTCAAGACTAAAGCCACTGGATTGTCCTAGAGCAAAGCAAAAAGAGCAGGAATTGCGATGGCAATGCACCAGGTTCCAAAGCCATATCCTGTAGCTACTTAGCGATTGCTTCCCTAGTGATGGTTGAGAAGGTCCGCAAAGTACAATTAATAAAAGCCAAAGTTCAAAAATATTTTAAAAATCAAACAGAGTTAATAATAAAAAGTTGTGAAAAATTGTCACAAGAAAATCTTTAGTTGAACAATGTCAAAGGAAGGACCATCCTACATATACTAAAGGAATTTATAAAACCTATAAAAAAAATAGTGCCAATGACATTATCACACGCTGATATGGAGGATCCATGATAATCAGTGACAGAAACAATCAACAGAACCTGAACAAGTCTCAACGGAGAAGGAGCTGCTGCACAAGTGCTTTTCTCAATTTCAATTAAAATATGCTCAGATAATTAGAGAAATAAAAAATTTGGCAAGAATAGTAAGAAATTAAAAAGAATGCATTTGGGTAAGCAAGTTAATTCATAAAAATTTATTTTTTATAGATTTTTTATTTCAATACAGGTAAGGCTCGAGAATAGCTAAAAGCAATATTAAATATGGCTAACTTATGGTTAATTTGTGACAGCTTTAATAGTAAGAGTGTCAGAAATTGTAAAACTGTGATTTTAAACACTGTTACTAGTGAAAATAGAGAGAGTATTGTAGCCTAAGTCAGTGATGTCATGCTTTCTAAGACTCAGAAGAGTCATCGAGCTAAACCTTTGATGGTCAGCAGGTTAATAGTTCAAACTGGAAAGGTACTATTAAAGTGAAGGTTGATTTTGCTAAGACTTGAGTAGCTAAAGAAAGAGTGTTAAGTTTGTTGCTTCAAAAAGAAACATATCTCTCAACCTTAAAATAAAAAAAAAATTAGACACTATTTAGTTTAAGAATAGATTTATTTTTTATCTTTTTGAGAATAGAATTTTTTTTTATTGCTACCCACAATTAACTCTTGCCTAGTTAGGGTAAAATCAAATATTCTTTAGTTTAATAATTAGAATCCACGGTTTCATTAAGTGACAACATGGATATCAAGGGAACATGCATATATATAGCTTACAGAAGATTTATCCAAGCATAGGGAGTTAGCCTCTTTTTTATTTATTTAAAGATAGGTAGTAGGTGAAAGAAGAAGGCTGCAAGACTCAGGAATTCCAGCGCACTCAAGCCACGCATGCTAAAAGAAGATCAAGAGACTGTAAAGAAAAAGCTAAGCGTGCACACTTGCAAAATAAAAAAGAAAAGAACAACAAACACGCCTGTTTCTCAAAGATAGCAAAAGTCTTACCTGAAGGTCATTCCACAATCCGAAGAAGGGATTCATCTTCTAGACATTCACTGGTTACCTAAAAAGAAAAACAAAAGAAAAAAAATACACAAAGCATCAATTTTTAGGTTTATATTTAAAAAGTAAAAGTAGATACAATAGAAGTTAAATTGAAAATATAGCTGATCTGATAAGATGATTAGATGAAGCATTTGATATTTGTTTGATGTGATCTCATTTTCTTAGGTTCTGTAAAAATAAAAAGAAGAGAAAGTAATAAGTTTTGTGTTCAACAGTTATAAAGTACAGATCTGTTATATTCATTTTCTAATAAAAGAATTGTTAAAGGTTTCTTGTCTCACTTCAAATTTGCTTTATCCTATCTTTACCCTTACTTCCCCTCCTAACCACCATGTGAAGCATTGACTGAATATAACTTTCAATTGGTATTTCAAAAAGACTCAATAGGGAGGAGGGATTTTTCCATACACCCCTTTATGTATGACATCAGAGTTTCCCATATGTTATCCTCAGCCTTAGGACATAGTTAATTGGGAGGGTGACTAATAAAGGTGGTTTACATATGCATATAAATGTTCTCTGTTTCACCTTCTCTTTCTCCATTCTCACTGACACCTTTCAGGGAAAATCACAGCATTTTTCACACTCCTCCATCCCCAACTCCAGCACTCTTTACTCCCACCCCCACTCACTTATAAGTTAAAGCTTCATGACTTGTGCACCCTAACTCTACTCTCAACTGAGTCCCAAGTCCTGGAATCAATGCTGCAGACTGAGCTGAGTGAGTTTCTATCCATATGCTACATGTTCACCCTCTGCTCCTGTTCCCCAGGGGCTTACTGAGGGGAGTGTCTGGAGCAATAAACAGAGGCCTGGAGCCTTTTTGTGCTTGCCTAGAGATTCAGCAATAAAAGGAAATTCCCTGAGCCTCCAGATGAAATCCAAGAGTTCCCAGGTATGCTTCCAATCCACTGCAAGAGGGACAGGTAGGTTCCTTATCAGAGCTGGGCATTTATTTTAGTATCTTTATAATTTGTTGTGCTAGGACATAAGGCTTTAAAAAGATATCTTTCCTTCTTTGGTTAAAACTTATTTTGAACTTTGAGTATTATTATTTTTATGATGATCCCCCTCCACCACCAGCTAAAACACTGGTTACATTAAACTTTTTGCAGAGTTGTATTACAAGGAGATGTGTTTGTTTTTTCCCTATTGAAGTGTGTCCCCTCCCCCCAGTCTGAACTATGCTTGTGGTGGGGAGTACCACATAAGGAATTATATTTGCTATTATGATTTATTTTTGGGTATATAGCCCGAGTAGGGGATCAGACATGGTCCTTGTCACCCCAACACCACAATTCTGTACTCTTCCCAAACAACCTATCACTTGTGGCACCACAGACCAGATAAAACCATCACACCAGAATAAAACAGTAATTAACCCTTTTACTAGTATTGTGTAAGTAGACAGTAAATCTGACCAGAACATTACATTGGAAAAGTACAGTAGTGAAGAATAACTTGCAGTTTTCTTATTTTAAATCAACCAATGCGGAAATAACACTGGTATGGCCTTTTAGCCAGGGCAACCTACATACTCATGGATAGCAAAAAAAAAAAAAAAAAAAGGAATGCTAATAGAGAAAGTTTTGGGGGAAAAGCAGTGAAATACACACCTTTCAAAAACTGTCATGACCCCTGAGTACTTAAAAAGGAGGGAAGAACAGATCCATCCCAAAGTCACCAGTTTGTAATAGGTGCACCTTGTCCCAATCACAAAATTGTGTGGAAAATAAACAAGCAAGAAAATGAAAATGTCCCTCCTGACGGTGGAGCTGGCTAATTGACAAACCAAATAGATGAGCACTGCAGTGTGTGAAAGGTCTCTCTCTACTGGAGAGCTTCCTTAAATGCAGTGCTGGTTGCGCATCCCCTTTATCATTTTGGTCACCCTTTTCTGAACATTCTCGAGTGCAACTATATCTTTTTTGAGATATGGCAACCAGCACTGCACACAGTATTCAAGGTGTAGTCTCACCATGGAGGCATTATGACATCCACCATTTTAGTTGCTAATCCCTTCCTAATAATTCCTAACATTCTGTTTGCTTTTTTGACTGCTGCAGCACACTGAGCCGACAATTTTAAAGTATTATCCCCTATGACGCCTAGATCTCTTTCCTGGGTGGTAACTCCTAAGAAAGAATCTAACATTGTGTAACTACAGCAAGGGTTACTTTTCCCTATAAGCATCACCTTGCACTTGTCCACATTAAATTTCATCTGCCATTTGGACACCCAGTCTACCAGTCTCACAAGGTCCTCCTGCATTTTATCACAATCCACTTGAGATTTAACTATTCTGCATAATTTTGTGTCATCCGCAAATTTAAGCACCTCACTCGTCACGCCCCTTTCCAGATCATTTATAAATAAATTAAAAAGCACTGGTCCTAGTACAGATCCCTGAGGCACTGTTTACCTTTTTCCACTGTGAAAACAGACCATTTAAACCTACTCTGCTGTAGGAACTTTGATATTAGTGTTATCATCCATCTGGGGACCAATGACCTCAATAGAAATGGTATCCATGAAGTACAAAAAGATTTCCAAAATCTAGGATAGATGATAAGATACACTGCAAAGGCTATTATTTTTTTCAGATGTACTACCTGTTCATGGAAAGGGAAATGAGAAGCTATGCCATATAGATAATTTCAATTCCTGGCTCAAAACCTGGTGCACAGAAAGAGGTTTTGGATACATTGGAGGCTGAGGTCATTTATGGAGCAGTAAAAAGCTATATGATAAGGATGGCCTACATTTGTCTGTAGCAGGAAGAAGGATGCTAAGTGAGAAATTCAGATCATATATTATCAGACATTTAAACTAAAGAATGGGGGTGGCAGGAGATGGCCAATGAAATTGATATGTCACCCACAAACAATACAGGAAGTGGGAGGAGAAAACAAAATCAATCAGCTCAAAAAAGCAGAAAAGGTGTCTAGCAAGTGCAACAAATCAAGAGAGAAAAACTGGAAAGCTATGACTACAAATGTTTGCAGTTTGGGCAATAAAATCCCAGACCTGCAGGTCCTAATGATGGAGGTGGACTTGGACATTGTTGTGGTTACAGGGACATTGTTCACGGATTCTCATGATTGGGATATGGCCATACCAGGATATAACTTGTTAAGGAAGGATAGAGAGGTCAGAACAGGGAGAGAAGTAGCTCTTTATGTCAAAAACAATATCCAAGCAAATGAACTGCAATGAATGAGGGGTAGAGAAGAAGCATTATGGGCCGTCCTAAAAAAAGATGATGGTGTATCCATTTTTACTGGAGTGGTTTACAGGCCTCCGACTCAAACTGAAGAACTAGACAGAGATCTGGTTGAAGACATCCAAAAGGTGGGAAAGAAGGGAAAAGTGCTGATTGTTAGAGATTTTAATCTGCTGGATGTAGACTGGAGAATCCCTTCTGCGGAATCTAACAGAAGTAGAAAGATAGTGGATACCCTGCAAGGGGCTCTATATAAACGAATGGTAATGGAACCCACAAAGGAGGATGTGATACTTGACTTAGTGCTTACTAACGGGTATAATGTCTATAATGTCCAGGTGGGTGTCCACCTCAGCACCAGTGATCATCAAACGGTATGGTTTGATATCGCAAATAGGATACAGAGAAGTCACACGAAGACCCGGGTTTTGAATTTAAAAAATATGGACTTTGTCAAAATGGGGACGTATCTAGAGGTAGAACTAGAAGACTGGAAGAAAATGGGAGAGGTGGAACAGTGGAACAAAAAGGAGCAATGACAAAGGCAAACCTATATGTTAGAAATGTAAACAAAAGTAAGAAACAAGAAACTGATCTGGTTCTCAAAGGAGGTGGCTGATAAAATAAAAGCAAAAAGAACAGCATTCAAGAAATATAAATAATCCCAAAATGAGAAACACAGGGAAGAATATCTGGTGAAACTGAGGGAGGCAAAGAAAGAAATCAAGAAAGCTGAAAGTCAGGCAGAAGAAAGGATTGCCAAAGAGGTACAGAGGTGACAAAACATTTTTTAGATTTATCAGAGAAAGGAGAAAGGTCCAAAGTGGTATAGTGAAATGGAAAGGTGACAATGATCAATATGTGGAGAGAGACAAAGAAATGGCCAAAATATTAAACAAATGCTTCAGTTTGGTGTTCACTAAAGAAGACTCTGGAGAAGGACCATTGTTAATTAACAAGACTGTGGATGGGGGTGGAACAGAGAGAATGTATGGGAAGAACTAGGAAAACTGAAAGTAGACAAGGCTATGGGACCAGATGAGATACATCCCTGGTTACTGAGGGAGCTCAGAAAATTGCTGGAGGGTCCACTGAATACCTATTCAATAGATCTCTGGAAATGGGAGTGGTGCCACAAGACCAGAGAAGAGTGGTGGTGGTCCTGCTTCACAAGAGTGGAAGCAGAGAGGAGGCTGGAAACTACAGGCTGGTTAGCCTCACCTCAGTGATGGGAAAATTAATGGAGACTCTGCTGAAGGAAAGGATAGTGAACTATCTACAATCCGGTGGGTTGCTCGATCCAAGGCAGCATGGATTCACCAGGGGAAGGTCCTGTCAGACAAATCTGATTGATTTTTTTGATTGGATGACTAGAGAATTGGATCAGGTAAGAGCATTCAATGTGATTTACTTGGATTTTAGTAAAGCTTTTGATATGATCTCACATTGAAGACTTGTGAATTAAATGAGAAGCTTGGGACTGAGCGCCAAGGTGGTGGTATGGATTACAAATCGGTTGATGGATAGAAGACAGCATGTAATGGTAAATGGAACCTACTCTGAAGAGAGAACTGTGTTAAGTGGAGTGCCACAGGGATCAGTGTTGGGACCAGTTCTGTTCAATATCTTTGTGAACTACATCGAGGAAGGGATAGAAGGTAAAGTTTGTCGGTTTGCGGATGATACTAAAATCTGCAACCGAGAGGACATGCCGGAAGGAGTAGAGAGAATGAGACGTGATTTAAAGTAGTTCGAACAGTAGTCGAAGATATGACAGCTGGGATTCAATGCCAAGAAGTGCAGATTCATGCATCTGGAATGTGGTAATCCAAAAGAGCTCTATCTGTTGGGATGTGAATGGCTGTTTTGCACAAAGTAAGAGAGGGATCTTGGAGTGATAGTATCTAGCGATCTGAAGATGGCGAAGCAATGTGCCAAGGCGATAGCTGTTGCGACCCTCAGTCAACGATGGCTTTGCCCCGCCTACCTCACTCTTCTTGCGACTCCTCCTGCTCACCTCGGACTACTGGCTGCTGCGGCGTCTGTCTGCCAACCTCTGTGGTGTCCCCGGACCGGCTTTGGTGCTGCTTCCCGCCATGCTCCTCCAAGGTACCATAGGGCGCACGCGCGCACGCTGCCCTTATATTTATTTCCTCGTTAGTGCGAACCTCAGGAGCATCCCCCTGAGATGCTTCGGTGTTTACTGAAGAGGATGTTGGGGAGGTACCCATAATGGAGAAGGTTTTCATGGGTAATGATTCAGATGGACTGAATCAAATCACGGTGAACCTAGAAGATGTGGTAGGCCTGATTGACAAACTGAAGAGTACTAAATCACCCGGACCGGATGGTAGGACTTTTCAGCTTGGAGAAGAGATGACTGAGGGGGGATATGATAGAGGTGTTTAAAATCATGAGAGGTCTAGAACGGGTAGATGTGGATCGGTTATTTACTCTTTTGGATAGTAGAAAGACTAGGGGGCACTCCATGAAGTTAGCATGGGGTACATTTAAAACTAATTGGAGAAAGTTCATTTTTACTCAACGCACAAACTCTGGAATTTGTTGCCAGATGACGTGATTAGTGCAGTTAGTATAGCTGTGTTTAAAAAAGGATTGGATAAATTCTTGGAGGAGAAGTCCATTACCTGCTATTAAGTTCACTTAGAGAATAGCCACTGCCATTAGCAATGGTAACATAGAATAGACTTAGTTTTTGGGTACTTGCCAGGTTCTTATGGCCTGGATTGGCCACTGTTGGAAACAGGATGCTGGGCTTGATGGACCCTTGGTCTGACCCAGTATGGCATTTTCTTATGTTCTTATGACATCACGCTGCCTGGATATTTAAGCCTACTACTTTGCTAGCTAATCGAGTTAGCAACTCCCCGGATTACTACGGATGGGATTCACTCTCCGTACCGAAGCTACTCTGCTACTCCAGCGTTATCTGGAACTCTTATTGCTATTGGGGTACCCGCTCCTCGGGGGCCTCTTCTGCTTCTTTCAGGTGCTATCAGGAAACTGGTACTTGCTCCTCGAGGGCTCATGTCCCCTGAGTCGCTGCCTGCATCTACAACCCTTTCTACTTGGAAGACTTCTCTAACAGTTTCCATCTGTGAGTACAACTACCATCTATTCCACAGTACTGCTTCCCTGGAACCAGGTACTCGCTCCTCGAGGGCCTGCCCTCTGTTCCAGTGCCAGACCTCTCGTCTAGTGGAATCGCTGTGTGAGAACAAAGCCACTGAGTCTCTCTTCTCTAAGGGATCAGGTACTCGCTCCTTGAGGGCCTGATCTCCCTGTCTCGGAGCTTCTCCTATTCTACCTCGGACTCTGTATGTTTCTCATTGTGTACTCATAACTCTCAGTCTCTTTCCACTACAGCACAGCCAAGCAGAGGATTCGCTGTTGCAGCGTCCTGTGGGATACTCGCCCAGCCGGGCTGAACATCTGCTACTCACTACTGCCACCTCTGGTGGATTCCAAACCTGTTTAAATAAAGATTCAAATCTGTGTTTGTGTGTCCAGAGTCTAGCCTGACACCATGGTCCCTCACGGGACTGCCCCCCCCCCCCCCCCCGTGGACATGGTCAGCTGCCACAGTGTCCAAGGATCCACCCAAACATCAGTAACCATAACAGATTGCTAACTCCATGGATCCGGCTCATCTCAATGCCTTGCAGGCCATCCCAGGCCTGGCCCTGCGCACTGCTGAACAACAAGACGCATTGGAGAAACTCACTACTGTGTTTCATCAGCTGCACGCACAGAAGAATCAAGGCTCTACTTCCAGTAATGAAGGTCAGTCACCTGAAGTAACTGTAAAGACTACTGTGCCTCTTGCTGCTCCAGTTCGTTTCTCTCCCCCTAGCCTAAGCCTGTCACCCCCCCCCCCCCCGACCCCTACTCACCATAGTCCTCCTGCCTCAGCCTTACCTCGGTAGCCTAAGTGATTCCATGGTAGCCTAGTACATTTCTGGTGACAGCTGCATTTCGTGCTCTTGGCCCACCAAGAGGCAGCCACAGTGACTTTAGCTTCAGCCGTTAGAAGGGTGTGGAGCTCTGGCTTTCTCACTCCTTCAAACAATACCCAAGGGACCATGACTCCCTCTGCAATGCAGCTGTCTTTACTCTCTCTCATATTCTTATTCTTAGGGATCTTTGTTTCAGTTTTTATTTTCCCTAGGGATATATCAGTGGTTATTACAACAAGAACAAAAATGGCAGATTTTTCCACTGAACTCTCCCATGTTGTAATAAATATAGATAAATTCCCAGTAAAACTAAAATATCAACTGAAAATGAAGGTCTCTACTTAATCAGCATGCTTCTCCCGGGGGCTAGATTAACATACTTTTTTTTTGCAAGGCCATCTATTTTGCTTAGGGCATTAATTTTCCTTTATTCCTCCTTATGGTTTCCACATGACAGAGATACACACTTTCCTAACTATTTGCTAAATACAAACAGCTCTGCTTTGACTTGCAAAGGTTTGTAGGGATATGCATCCATTTTCCACGGATTTGTAATCCGCAACTTATTTTTTGCTATCTGTTAAATACATGGGGAGGCGAAACGCATCGCGACCCCCCACGTATAAAACAGATATCCGTTTTATTCGGCCTCCTAAATAAACATTTAAACCTCCCACCCTCCTGACCCCCCCAAGACTTACCAAAACTCCCTGGTAGTCCAGCGAAGAGTCAAGAAACCATCCCTGCACTCGTTTGCGGTTTCCTCACGGCGCCGATAACCTGTGTCACAGGGGCTGCCGGTGCCATTGGTCAGCCCCTGTCACATGGTCACCGGCGCCATCTTGTGCTCCTACCACATGACAGGTAGGTCATGTGGCAGGAGGTCGGTCCAGGGACCCTCGTTGGACCCAACCGGAACTTTTGGCCAGCTTGGGGGGGGCCTCCTGACCCCCACAAGACTTGCCAAAAGTCCAGTGGGGGTCCGGGAGCGGAGGCGCACGTGACGCCGGCGTCACTCCGCTCCGGCGTCACGTGCTCCTCCGCGCCTCCGCTCCCGGACCCCCGCTGGACTTTTGGCAAGTCTTGTGGGGATCAGGAGGCCCGCCCAAGCTGGCCAAAAGTTCCGGTTGGGTCCAACGAGGGTCCCGGACCGACCTCCTGCCACATAACCTACCTGTCACGTGGTAGGAGCACAAGATGGCGCCGGTGACCATGTGACACAGGCTATCGGCACCGTGAGGAAATCGCAAACGAGTGCAGGGATGGCTTCCTGACTCCCCGCTGGACCACTAGGGAGTTTTGGTAAGTCTTGGGGGGGGGGGGTTAAGGAGGGTGGGTGTTTACATTTTTATTTAGGGAACCGGGAAACGTATTGAAGGATCGGCAACTTATGGAATTTTCCATACTTCCGCATGAAACGGAATCGGCCATCCATGAATACGTATCACGTACGCAACGAAAACTTTTGGCCTGCACATCCCTAAAGGTTTCCAAAGTATGCATATTCAAAAATGCAAGAAATCTGTTGAATTGTGGTGAAACCTGATGACTTATTAAAGTTTATCATGCACATGTATTCCCTCAGCTCAGAACCTTAATCCTATCCTACTGCACCTCCACCTTTTAAGTCTGAATTTCTTCTGAAGAAAGAGTAATTATTAATAAGTAATTGTTAAGAATCAGGCCAGACTGCAAAACTTCCGCTACGTAAGGATATTCATTTTGTGGGTAAAATACTCCTGACAGTTTTGAAAGCAGTAACTACTGTTCCCTCCCTGTGGACCAAGCCCTTGTAATGGTCCAAACCCTGCTCATGCGCTCCAATGATCCTAAGGCAATGTCATCTAGTAGCCATGTGCAGCTTGAAAAAATTAATTTCATTTTAAAATTAATTTTGTAGAGACTCTAATTTGTTTCTTTAGTTTAAAATGCAAAAAAAATGTTTTTTAGTTTGATTCATTTTTGTTTGCAATTAAAGTCAATAATTTTCAGCCTATATTGGGCACCAGAAGAGGGTGTTACAAGCGCACGCGGGCGCAGTCGTCTCGGGCGGGTGGTGAGCCCTTGGGCCACGGCAGGACTCAAGGAGGAGCCCCAAGCCACACCGTGGGAGGTGAGCTGAGCAGGCATGGTGAGCCAGGCAGGCAGGAACAGAAGCAGGGAGTCCGACCCTCAGCCGGACCTGCATGCCCATGGTAGCCAACACGGGGAAGTTGACTAATGAACAGTCCTCCGACTGTTCCCGGCCCTTTCGGACCTGCCGCAGGGAACAGCAATGGGCAGCAGGCCGGACAGAGGCGAGGGCAGACAGAGTCCTTAAACAGAAGACATCAGACGGGGCAGAAGCAGGCTGAAGCAAGACGGAGACATCAGGACAAGGGCTGAAGCGAGACACAGGAAAGGTCCAGGCGAGCAGGAACTCCGATGCTGGGATACTCACATCCGAAGCCCCCTCGGCTGGCAGAAGCTCAAGAGCCCATGGGACAAATCCCTCCTGTTGGCCACTCCAGGGCCTAACAGGACAGAAGGCTCAGGAACCAGACAAGGACGTAGGTCAAGGCAGAGACAGGAAGACATCCGGGCAAGGGCTGAAGCAGACACTGTAGACAAGGCTGGACGGAAACATGGCACTGTCCATCAGGGCGCCCTACTCAGCCAGCACAGCTAGACTGGTCACGGACCACCCCGTCCCAGACACACCCTACACAGCCCAGGAAGGCTGGTCACAGACCACGCTGAAGAAAGGAGGGTGCAGGGAAACTCCAGGCAAACAGGAACTCCGATGCTGGGATACTCACATCCGAAGTCCTTACGGCTGGCAGGCACAGGAACAAACATCAGGCAGAGACACTGGGCTGGGATCCATCAAAGCATAAGTGATCACAGAAGACCTGGATCAGCAAGGATACAGACAACTGTAGGACCTGATCCAGAGGCCTTTTGCAAGTGAACAGAAAGTCCTTAAATACTGGGGGTAGAAGGCAACTCCCTGGGAGGAGCTTGCCAGGACCGCCCACCGCTGGTCCTATAAGTCAGGTGGAGTGCTGCGGGCCAGCCCCTAGGAGAGGGCGTCGCCAAACAGGAAGTCCAAACGCTGGCAAGCAAGCCACAGGCACAGCTAGGCCTCTCAGGCCCTGGAGCAAGTCCCGGATGGAACACAGGTGAGGCCCAGGCTTCAGAGCGGCCTCCGGAGGAAGGTAAGAGACCTCCTGTAGCGCAGCAGCAGGGGGGATCGCAACAGAGGGCTTTTTACAATCAATTGTTTTAAAACTTGTTGAAAGAAATCAACAGAAGGAGAAATGAACTCCAAGGTACCTAGAAAGACAGAGGAGGCTGGAAAGTGGCGCCTAAAGTGGCATGAACAGTCTACAATTCCCTAAAGGGGCTAAGGGGTACCAGCACTGGCAGGATTTCACCCAGTCACTGTAAGAGGAGCAAAGAAACAGACAAAGTGGGAAGAACACCCCAAAGCTCCAAAAGAAGGCACCAGCAATAGTGCCATGAACCCTTGATGGCATCTCAAGTGGCAAAATGGCACCAAAAGTGGCATCAGCAACCTAAGTCAACATGAAGAAGGAACAAAGCCGAAAAAGTGGCAGTAAAACCTCCAAGGCAGGCACTGAAAAAGGGGCCAAGCAGTACAAAGAGCGGCTTCAAGATTCCAGAGCACCCTGAGTGGTGCAAAGCCGCCCCCCCCCCCAGGATGGCAAGGTGTTAGCTCTGGGGTACGACAGCAAGGCGCAGTGGTAAAGGAAACTCCAAGGTGCAAGGTCTGGGCATGGAAGCAAGGCAGAGTGGCACAACGACCCCCAAGGTGCAGGGTGGAATTTTGATTTTCTTGTTTGCCAGATGTAAAGGTTCTTATCACAATTAGTGCATCACAGTAGTTTCTCTAATGATTGTGGTGTGATTTTCCAGGAAGGTAGTGAGGGCTGCTTTATTTAGAGACCATTTTCTGAGCTGCCCTCAGCCTGTTTCATTTCCTGATTTTCTGGATTTGCATGAAATCTCTGGCACTACTCTAAGGGGCGGATTTTAAGAGCCCTGCTCGCGTAAATCCACCCGGATTTATGCGAGCAGGGCCTTGCGCGGCGGCGCGCCTATTTTCCATAGGCCTGCCGGCGCGCGCAGAGCCCCAGGACTCGTGTAAGTCCCGGGGTTTTTCGAGGGGGGCATGTCGGGGCGTGTCGGGGGCGGGGCCGATCGGCGCGGCGTTTTGGGGGCGGGACGTGGCGTTTCGGGGGCGGGCCCGGGGGCGTGGTTTCGGCCCGGGCAGTCCGGGGCGTGGCCGCGCCCTCCAGAACCGCCCCCAGGTCACGTCTCGGCGCTCTAGCGGCCCGCTGGCGCGCGGGGATTTACTTCTCCCTCCGGGAGGCGTAAATCCCCCGACAAAGGTGGGGGGGGGGGGTTTAGACAGGGCCGGGGGGGTGGGTTAGATAGAGGAAGGGAGGGGAAGGTGAGGGGAGGGCGAAAGCGAGTTCCCTCCGAGGCCGCTCCGATTTCGGAGCGGCCTTGGAGGGAACGGAGGCAGGCTGCGCGGCTCGGCGCACGCCAGCTGCACAAAATCGGCAGCCTTGCGCTCGCCGATCCTGGATTTTAGCAGATACGCGCGGCTACGCGCGTATCTGCTAAAATCCAGCGTACTTTTGTTGGCGCCTGGTGCGCCAACAAAAGTACGCGAAGGCGCACTTTTTTAAAATCTACCCCTAAGTGTGATAACACTTAGAACAGTGAAATGGTTATGCTTGAGCATCTTTTGTCTTGTGCCAGTTTTTCTCCTTCAGAATGAGAGCTTTTCTGGGCAAAAGAATCAGTATAATAAACAACAGTATAAAAGTATAACAAACCAAGAAATCCCTCTTTGGTGTAGGACTGCTTTTTGGGTTCTTCCTGGCACTGCTCTGCCTTTCCCTGTCCCTGACATGATTGTTTTTATGTCATTGGGGATGTGAAGATTACAAAAAAGAATTAATAGTTTACAGTGGTATTATAATGCCCACTGCCTAGTGCCCACTGGCCACACTGAGCCCGCTGCCAGGCAAACATCGAGTGTCCCACTGTCTGCTTTGCCTGCGCTAGTTCTCTGACACAGACAGGCTTTACAATACAGCCTGTTATGCTGCACTCTCTGCCCTGCCCTCACTGCTCACTTATGCCCAGTACTCCCTAGTGCCCACTGCCAACAGTATGGGCCGAATTTTAAAAGGGTTACGCGCGCCGGGCCTATTTTAAAAAGGCCCAGCGACGCGCATAAAGCCCCAGGACGCGTGTAAGTCCCGGGGCTTTACTAAAGGGGCAGGGCCGGGCCAGAGGCCTCTGACAGAGTGGCCATTGTTCCTGTTTCAGAGGATCGCGTGCCGGCAAGCTGCCAGAGGCAGGCGCAAAAGGAAAGATAATTTTTGGGGGGTTAGAGTAGGGCTGGGGGGAAGCTTAGGGGAAGGGGTGGGAAGGTCAGGTTAGGGGGAAACTGAAGTTCCCTTCCAGGCCGCTCTGATTTCGGAGTGGCCTAGGAGGGAACGGAGAAAGGCATCACGGCTCGGCGTGTGCAAGGTGCATAATTGTGCACCCCGTTGCACGCGCCTACCCCCGATTTTATAACATGCGCGCGCCTGTGCTCGCATGTTATAAAATTGGGTGAACATGTGCGCGCACCGGGTAGCACGCGCACATGTAGGCTGCGCAAGCTTCTTTTAAAATCTACCCCTCTGCCAGCTGCCAGGCAAACGAGAATAAATGACTAAGCTCCAGTGTAAGGTTTCAATCAGCAGAAAGGAAAAAGAGAACTGCAACTGCAAGCAAAGCAACAAAAATTTGCAATGAGACACAGATATTGTGTTGCAGTGCCGCCTCACTGCTTTGCTTACCTCTCTTGTGTGATGGGCACAATGAGACTATATAATATACCACAGAAAAAAAACTTTACCAAGAATTCAGAGAGGGCCATTTGCAATGTGTCATGGCATGTTATCACTTCAGTAAGACTGCTTCTTTAGAGCTTTTGCCTTTCTGAACTCAAGGCCGAGGGAAAAGAAGAATAAATGAAAATTTAAAATACAAATTTTGAATTTTTGGTGATGACCCCTTAGAACTTCCTCTTTCACGGGTGTCATCTTCATTCCCACGTTAATCCACGCTTTGTCAGTGGGGATCTCTCAGCCACTTCACAAAATCCTACAGTACAAGAAATCTTTTCTGCTATAGTTTTCAGCTTAAAGGTTTTCAGGCTAGCCAAAATGTGAACATTAAGCTGGTTCTTAGACCAAACTCATGCAAATATGTGCTTATGCATATTTATTCCGAATATCCTGGAAACCAGATCTGTCTGAGGGCCACAATTCCAGGGGCAGACAATCACTGACATATACGAAGGTGCCCTTCATTTGGCCTGGACTCATTTCACTCCCAGTGCTCAAAATATCTTAAACGCTTCATCTTTATGTAATAACATTTTTTTCTGTATTACATTTTAAATTAATTACTTAAAGACTGTATTATTTTGACCAATATAAAGTACGCTGAATTTTGCAGAATTTTAAAATTTGTATGCAGAATTTTAAATGTTTGTGTGCAGAGTTTAAATTTTAGTACGCAGAATTCCCCCAGGAGTAGAGTATATGTACCTAATCCCTGTGGCTGCTCCTGTTCCCAGGGCATGCTTCATTTCTAAACAGGAAACACAGTGGGAAGAGAGGGAAAGAGGAGAGTAGTAGCTGTGGGGAACAGGAGCACATGTGTATTCACTATAGCCACGTGCTGCCAGTCTGGTACAGTTATGCCTACCTCTGCCTTCCTCCTGCTGAATTGCCCAGTGAGGAGATAAAGGACACAATGTGCAGGGGTTGGGTTTTCATAAGTCGATTGGATGGATTTTACTGGGCATCTTTCTAGAGCTGAAGTGGTGTGCTACGGAGAAAACTGTCTTTCAGGCCGATCCGATAAATCTGCACGGAAAACAGCGCTCAGTGTTGAGCGCCCGCTTTCCTAACACACACCCAGCCACCTCTCCTGGGCGCACGATCGAATATTTAAATGAGGGGGGGGGGGTCGTACTAAAAAGGTGGCACTAGGGACAAATGTGTGCCCCTAGTGCCTCGTTGGCAGCAGGTGTCCAGGAGAGGTGGCTGTCAGCGGGTTAGGAAAACGGACACTCAGTTCTACGAGCGTCTGTTTTTCTAACCTGTGCACACTGCACAGCCATGGGTTAGGAAAATGGACGCTCATTAATTGAGCCTTCCTTTTCCTAACCTGATCACGGCACACTTTTTATTTTAATTTTTTTTTTTTTAAAACATTCTCATCCTTTTTGTTCCTCCGACGTAATATCGCCACGATATTAAGTCAGAGGAAGTACAGAAAAGCAGGTAATTTCTGAGGATAAAAAGGTGCGCGTTGGGCGCACTTTTTTTTTAATTGGGGGAGAATAGCTAATAATTTCATAAAATGCATTTGCATGTGAAGAGTGCTATTAGTTTCGCAGGGAACTGGACAAGCGTTTTGAACGCTCTAATCCCCTTTAGAATAACGGGTTGTGGACACGTGTCCAAAACCTGTGTCCAACCACGGGTTAAACAGGGTGCTTGGCTGAGTAAGACATGCCAGCGCAGATTACCCTACTTTTGGTTTATCTTCCTTCTTTGCATGTGGCGATCTGATACCTGCATGGGGTTCTGACAAGTATCTGCACAGCAGCACCCCCGTTTCCTTAGAGTCACATTAATGAGGCGCGTTGAAAAGTTTTAAAGGCAATTATCCCCTCAAAAAAAGGAATGTATATCAGAATGAGAAAAGGAGATTCCAATGATTTTATATTATTGGATTATGGGAATGTTTTCCTAGCTTTAGTGCTTTAATGCTTTTATCATTGTAAAACCAAGAATCTAAGCATTAAAATCACTCCCAGTTTCAGACTGTGAGGTAAGCTGTTCTGGAGGACAAGCCATGTTTAAAGTTACATTGATAATGGTAAACCTATTCTAAGCTGCGGGAATTCAAGTGAATAGGAGAAATCTCCAGGCAACAAGATTTCCAACCATCACAGCTGCCTCTTCTAATTCCTCTGCTCACTCTAATGCAGAACTCATGTGAGGCTGCTGTGCCCTCGCTGCTCTGGGACATCACAGTAACAGCCAAAAGAAAGTCGAATGCATGCTACTGGGCTGAGATTACAGTTAAAGAGCATGGAAACATTGCTAGAACTAAAGGGAAAAGAAAATAAGTTAAAAAATAAATTAGCACAAAAACAAGAATTTCCAAACAATAAAATATATATTTAGCAAGTAAAAGAGGAACTTGCTGTCTAGTCACAATGCATTTCTTGTAGCAAAATGCCCAACTTTGTGCTCCTCCTGTGCACCCTGACAACACTCCTCGAGTTTGAAAATTTAAATAGTCAAATGTCGTCGTTGTCGTCCCCCCACCCACCACCTCTAATGGCCTAGCTCCACATCAAGTTTGGTTGAGCTAGAGCCAACCACATACAGAGACAGAAATCACAACACACACAGATATTGGTAAGATCTGATAAGGCTCTCTTCATGCTGAACTGAGGCTAAAACCCAATAAAGGTTAAAACCACATATCAAAAGGCCATTTCATAATTATATTAAAAAAAATTTAAAAAAATAATGTATGACCCACATAATAAATACAACTGAATCCAAAGGCATAACAATCACAGATGTTTGTATAAGTAAAACCAAATAGAAGATCTGGTTCAAGATTAAAACTGAAGTCCTCTGGCCATATTTACACATATTTCCTCACAAATGTTCCTCACAAAAATATTTCCTCACATATTTCCTCACAAATTTCCTCACAAACATTTTTCCTTGTTTTTTGTAACTTCCTCACATCCTAAATATTGTTACAATGTTTTTAATTGTTAAGTTTCTTATTATATTTGATGTCGAATTGGGAAATGTTTCTACCATGTTACTCTCTGCAGTTATTCACATTGTTAATTGTAAACCGGGTTGATGTGATTCATATCATGAAACTCGGTACAATAAAAATAATAAATAAATAAATAAAATGCTTACTTCAAGGGAATATGAAAAAAGATGAATCCTGTAGTGGAAATGCTCATGGATTTTCGAGGAATACACTTGTGACCTTTCAGACTGGTACATATCCCACTGTGTTTGGTAATGATAAATCCCAGAGGCATGCCACATAATAAAGGAATAATTCAGGGGCAGGAAGCTTCATACCTCTTGTGGAGAACATAGTGCCCCAAATGTTATCACAGAAATGAAAGCAGGTTGCTGCCAATCTGTCCCAGGGCTTAGCTTTTAACACTGGAGTGTACTTACTGCTCTTAACCGCTCTTTAGAATTAATACAAGTTAAAGTCTCTCACTGCAAGATGAGAAAAAGGAATAGATGCAAAACATACTCCGTACTTCTGAGATTCCATGCTTCTGAGATCAGAGCGATGTTCACCTTTAAATATCAACAAATACATATTCTACACTGCATTTCTTAATTTAGTCAGTATTCCCACATATCAAATAAAAGTCTTAATTTATCCTCTGTTAGTGAGGCCATCTGATTTGGGACTTTTTTTCTCCCAAAATGAAAAGGCAAGAGACAAAATATAGGCAAATTCAAGCATTTTAGGGTCAAATTCACACAAAAAACTATGGGGTAGATTTTTAAAAACAGCGCGATCGCGTACTTTTGTTTGCGCAGCAGGCGCAAACAAAAGTACGCTGGATTTTATAAGATACGCGCATAGCCGCGCGTATCCGCTAAAATCCTGGATCGGCGCGCGCAAGGCTTTCGCATAACATTCATAATTCAATCTTTTTTTTCAAACTCTATCTAAAGTGGATATTATAGCAAAACACATTAACTTACCTCAAGCATGGACTACAAAATGGCTGGCCAGCATGCAGGCTGGAACTATTAAGAAGTTACCTTGGGAAATGTAAAAATCAATAGGTAAACAGTATGTTGGTGGGTGTGACTGTGCAGGGAGGGGCTGGGAGAATGAACTGGAAGAAAAGCACACCTTTAAAGGTAGCTGTGTCCAAGATATAATTGCACACACTTTTCTGGGTAATTACTTTTAAGCAGAATTTGCATGTGTACCAAGGATACTCTCTTTATAGATCAAAGAAAATGGATCCCCTTTGTGGTTGAGGTCATCACTTGGCTGTGAGTGTATCAGGAGTACTTTTAATTAAATTGGACAGTAAAAAGTACTACAAAGAATTAAACAAGTTTTCAAATGTATACAGTAAGAGGATGAGGATCATGGCAGGATCGGTGACAATGTATGATTCTTGTTGTATTTTTTGTGATTTAAGCCCCATTCCATCGGATTGTATCCCAGCTACTTGTAAAAATATGTGCTTTTATCCCAGCCTAGAGTAGAATCAGGAGCAAGTGATATCCATAAGAACATAAGAAGTTACCGTACTGTGACAGACCGAGGGTACTTCAAGCGCAGCATCCTATCTGGCCAATCCAGGTTACAAGAACCTGACAAGTACCCAAACATTAAGTATATTCCATGCTACTAATGGCCAGAAATAGCAGTAGCTATTCCCTAAATCAACTTAATTAATAGCAGTTAATGGACTTCTCCTCCAGGAACTTATCCAACCCTTTTTTAAACCCAACTGCACTAAATGCACTAACCATATCATCTGGCAACAAATTCCAGAGCTTAATTGTGCATTAAGTGAAAAATAATTTTCTCAGATTTGTTTTAAATGTGCTACTTTCTAACTTCATGAGCACCCCCTATTATCTATTATCCCAAAGAGTAAATAACCAATTCACATTTATCCATTCTAGACCTCTCATGATTTTATAGATCTCTATCATATCCCCCCTCAGCCGTCTCTTCTCCAACCTGAACAGCCCTAACCTCTTTAGACTTTTCTCATAGAGGAGCCATTCCATCCCCATATAGAATGGTATCTGTTGAAAAGAAGCATGTCCTGTTTTGTTCTAAGCAAACTTGGCATAGGATAGGAGCTTAGCCCAGTCATCCTGGTGGTAGTTTGTGAAGCAGTGGAGATACTATTCCAAAACTTGGTTAATTCTTTCAGTTTGCCCCTCTGTCTGGAAGCAGTCTGGGAATAGTTCCATCCCCTTTATCATTTTGGTCACCCTTCTCTGTACCTTCCCATTGCAACTTTATCTTTCTTGAGATACGGCGACAAGAATCCTACACAGTATTCAAGGTACGGTCTCACCATGGAGCGATACAGAGGCATTATGACATCCTACATTTTATTCACCATTCCCTTCCTAATAATTCCTAATATTCTGTTTGATTTTTTGAATGAACAGCACATTGAACCGACGGTTTCAAAGTTTTATCCACTGTGACGCCTAGATCTCTTTCCTGGGTGGTAGCTTCTAATATGGAACCTAACATTGTGTAACTACAGCATGGGTTATTTTTTCCCTATATGCATCCCCTTGCACTTATCCACATTAAATTTCATCTGCCATTTGGATGCCCAATTTTCCAGTCTCACAAGATCCTCCTGCAATTTATCACAATCTGCTTGTGATTTAATTAATCTGAATAATTTTGTATCATCTGCAGATCTGATTACCTCACTCATCGTATTCTTTTCCAGCACGGGTCCTAGTACAGATCCCTGAGGCACTCCATTGTTTACCCTTTTCCACTGAGAAAATTGTTCATTTAATTCTACTCTCTGTTTCCTGTCTTTTAATCAGTTTGTAATCCACGCAAGGACAGCATCACCTTTCCTATGACTTTTTACTTTTCTTAGAAACCTGTCATGAGGAACTTTGTCAAATGCCTTCTGAAAATCCAAATACACTAAATCCACCGGTTCACCTTTATCCACATGTTTATTAACCCATTCAAAAAAATGAAGCAGATTTGTGAGGCAAGACTTGCCTTGGGTAAAGCCATGCTGACTTTGTTCCATTAAACCATGTCTTTCTATATGTTCTGTGATTTTGATCTTTAGAACACTTTCCACTATTTTTCCTGGCACTGAAGTCAAGCTAACTGGTCTGTAGTTTCCCGGATCACCCCTGAAACCCTTTCTAAATATTGGGGTTACATTAGCCACCCTCCAGTCTTCAGGTACAATAGATGATTTTAATGATAGGTTACAAATTTTAACTAATATATCCAAAATTTCATTTTTTAGTTTCTTCAGAACCCTGATGATTTACTACTCTTCAGTTTATCAGTCAGACCTACCACATCTTCTAGGTTCACCGTTATTTGGTTCAGTTCATCTGAATCATTACACATGAAAACCTTCTCCGGAACGGGTATCTCCCTAACATCCTCTTCAGTAAACACCGAAACAAAGAAATCATTTAATCTTTATGTGATGGCCTTATCTTCTCTAAGTGCCCCTTTAACCCCTCGATCATCTAACGGTCCAACTGACTCCCTCACAGGGTTTCTTCTTCGGATATATTTTTAAAAAAATTTTCTGTGAGTTTTTGCTTCTACGGCCAACTTCTTTTCAAATTCTCTCTTAGCCTGTCTTATCAATGTCTTACATTTTACTTGCCAGCGCTTATGCTTTATCCTATTTTCTTCTGTTGGATCCTTCCAATTTTTGAATGAAGATCTTTTGGCTAAAATAGCCTCTTTCACCTCACCTTTTAACCATGCTAGTAATCATTTTGCCTTCCTTCCACCTTTTTTAATGTGTGGAATACATCTGCACTGTGCTTCTAGGATGGTATTTTTTAACAATGTCCTCGCCTCTTGCACACTTTTTACCCTTGTAGCTGCTCCTTTCCATTTTGTCTAGCTATTTTTCTCATTTTATCAAAGTTTCCCTTTTGAAGTTTAGCGTTAGAGCCGTAGATTTACTTGCTGTCCCCCTTCCTGTCATTAATTCAAATTTGATCATATTATGATCACTATTGCCAAGCAGCCCCACCACCATTACCTCTCTCACCAAATCCTGTGCTCCATTAAGAATTAGATCTAAAATTGCTCTCTCTCTCTCTCATTGGTTGCAGAATCAATTGCTCCATAAAACTGTTTTTTATTCCATCCAGAAACTTTATCTTTCTAGCATGTCCTGATGTTACATTTACCCAGTCAATATTGGGGTAATTGACATCTCCCATTATTACTGCACTACTAATTTAGTTAGCTTTCCTAATTTCTCTTAGCATTTCACTGTCCGTCTCACTATGTTGGCCTGGTGGACAGTAGTATACTCCTATCACTATACTTTCCCCCAACACACAAGGGATTTCTACCCATAAAGATTCGGTTGTGCATTTAGTCTCATGCAGGATCTTTATCCTGTTGGATTCTATGCCATGCCAGACATAAAGCACCACCCCGCCTCCCAGATGCTCTTCTCTGTCATTGCGATATAATTTGTACCCTGGTATAGCACTGTCCCATTGGTTATCCTCCTTCCACCATGTCTCTGAGATGCCAATTAAGACTAATTCTCCAATCTTACTTTACAGATTTCAGGTGTTCAAATAGAGACAATTCAAAATATGTTTTTTAATTGAAATGCCAAAAAGCAGAATATAAAAAAATAAATGGTATTCACAATCTGCCTGGCAATTGAAATGGGTAGTTTGGAATTATTTATCTCTGTATGCTCTTTATTTAAATGCATGTGGGCTACTTCTGCATTTATTACAACCTCTATCAGGAAATGCTAACTTCCCTATTATGGCATATCCCTTGAAGATACTTCACTCTGTATTAAACGCTCCTGAGTAATTGTTTGTTGCAGATGTAGACCCTTAGGCTGAGGGGGAGTTGGAGCAACCCACAGGGAGGAGCCCTGCAGGTCCCCACCATCGGCAGGCAGAGCTGTCAGAAGCAGAGGCCCAACTGGAGCTTCATCAATACCAGCCCACGTTCCCCTTAGGTTGAGCCCTCAGGTGGCAGGTCCGGCTGGTCTTAGGCATGAGTCTCTATGGAGGTGAAGATCTGTCACGATGAAGTTGGTGCGCCCTGAAGAGGGGCCGATACCGGGGAGCAGACAGAAGCCTGGAGGCAGCTGCGGTAGTCAGCTACGTCCCTGAAAGCTGGCATGGCGTCGGGAGGGGAGGAGAGCTGGCCTGGCCTGGTAGTAACTGCAGCAGGCCATGAGATGAACTTGCGGTCTGCCAAATGCAACAGTACCCCCTCCTCTAAACCCCTCCCCAAGGGTTTGGATTTCTGGGGATGCGGGGCATGAAACTCCTCCTGAAGATTCTTGTCCATTATGTTCAAGATAGGTTCCCACATATTATCCTCTGGGCTATATCCTTCCCAGGATATAAGGTGCTCCCATCTCTTGCCGCGTTGCCTGATATTCAGAACCTCTTTTATCTGATAGGTAATGTCCTCCTCCAAGGAAACTTCTTGAGGCTCTGTGAGTCTCCTGGAGGGCCACAAGAGAATTAAGGGTTTTAGGAGGGAAACGTGGAACACATTGTGGATTCCAAGGGAGGTAAGTATTTTATTTATTTATTTAGCATTTTTCTATACCGAACTTCATGGTTAAATACCATATCAGATCGGTTTACATCGAACGGGGGATAGAGAAACTTGTAACAGAAATGGAACAGTACAATATAATCAGAAGAGAGCAGTAAGTTACATTAAACAAGGACTATAAACTTGGAGGCTTTACAGCTTAGAAGTAAGAAGAATAAAAGGCCCGAGAAGGGCAATAACTTAAACACAAAAGTTGTAATGGCTTAAACACAAAACTTAAACACAAAACACAAAACACAAAAGTTGTAATGGCTTAAACACAAAACACAACTTAAACACAAAAGTTGTAAGTAGCTGGTAGGTTACTGGTCCTAAATGATGTAGGATGGGAAACGGACTGATGTACCAAGGAACGGTTGCACTGAGGGCATCTGTAGCTGAATATGTCGAGTGCTGAGCCAGACTTTGTCCCATGGCTTGAATTGTGGTGCAGGCCTCTGGTATACATTGGTAATGGCCCTTTTGGCCACTTTATTCAGCATCTCTGTGGTGTGTACCCAGAGTTCTTGGAGCTTGTGGGCTATCAGTTTGGCTACAAGTGTAGGGACAGACAATGAAATAGGCAATGGAGTTAACGGTTGTCTCCCATATATGACCTGGAAGGGCGAAGATCCTGTGGCTATGCTGATGTGGAAGTTATGGGAAAACTCTGCCCATGGGAGAAGATAAGCCCAGTCATCTTGACAATCATTGGTATAAACTCTGAGGAAGCTTTTCAGGGTGTGGTTGGTCTGTTCTGACTGGCCATTTGCTTGGTGTTCTGAATCTGTTAGGATTTGCTAGGAGTTAGCAATCTTGTTAGGATTTGCTAAGGAGTTAGCAATCCTGTTGTGAGAAGCTCTGTGTTAGAGCTGGGAGTTAGCAATTTTGTTGAGAATCTGTGTTGCGGGCTCCTGAAAGGGGCGGAGTTAGAAATCTGTAATGAATTTGTTATGATCGACTCCAAAGAAGAAGGAGATAGTAATCATTGATATAGTTGTGGGTGGATCCCTGGGCCGGTGGCAGATGACCACGTCCTCGGGAGGATATCCCGAGAGGTACCACTGGCTAGGCTTGAGTATGCAGACAGACACACATTAGTTCTTTTATTAAACAGGTGATGAAGCCACCAGTGGTGGTGGTAGTGAGCTGATATGCCCGGCAGGGCTGTAGTTCCTCAGGTACTGGAACAGCGATCCAGGATGGCTGAACTGTTGAGAAACTGTAGAACGTGAGTAGGCAGAGTAGACAGGGTTCATAAACAGAACTAGATGACAAAACTCACATAAGGTCTCAAGGAAGCTCAGGAGCTGGAACGATATAGGCCCTTGAGGAGCGAGTACCTGGTTCCAGGGTAAGCTCTGAGAGAGCGATGATAACTCACAGTTGTTTGTAGTAGCAATATCTTCCAGGCAGTAGAGAATCTTCAGAGTATCCAGGAACATGGGCCCTCAAGGAGCGAGTACCGATTCCTATCTGTAATCTGAAAGGTAAAGAAAGAGTGAGGCCCCCGAGGAGCGGGTAGCTTTGGTATGTCTGAGGAGGCAGGGTAGCTTGGATAGCCGAAGTGAATACGTAGCCGTATGCTTATCCATCCTTGCTAACTCAATCTGATAGTGAAAATAGAGACCTTTAAATATAGGAAGCGGATGACGTAATCTCAGGAGGATGCCCCTGAGGTTCGCGCCCTTGCTGGTACTTCAGTCAGAGCGCGTGCCCTAGGTCATCAGGCAAACATGGCGGATCTGCAACATCGAGCCAGTCTGGGGACTCCGGAGGGAGACAGCATGGAGACGCCGCTGCAGCCAGCAGTCCATCAAACGGTAAAGAGGGCGGAGTGAGGGCGTCGAGCAGCGACGGACGCAACACTTGGGGGTGGTATGCTGTCGTGTAGTCCAGGGAGATATTAAACGTTTTGCATAAGAACCACTAGTATTTGGCTGTGAATTAGGCCCCATGATAGTAGATGATGTGCTTGGGCAGACCATGCAGGTGAAAGATGTGTTGCGTAAATAGGTGGGCCAACTCCAGCACTGTGGGAAGTCTGGGGAGCAGAATGAAAAGGGCCATCTTTGAAAAACGATTGATTATGACCCAAATGATAGTGAAGCCATTCAAGAGAGGGAGTCCACCACAATGTTGGTGGACAGGTGGATCCAGGGGTCCCTGAGGGCTGGCAACAGCTATAACAGCTCCCAGACTCATCCCATCAGTCTGTGCTGTGCACAGGTAGGACAGGAGTCCACATAGGTACGGACATCTCTGTGCATTTGGGGCCACCAGTAGTCCTGCTGGAGCATCATGAGAAACCGAGCTCATCTAGGGTGACCTGCAACTGTTATGGTTTTGAGGTGTTGGAGTGGATTCTTGGGTACTGCGGAGATGGCCACTCCCATGGGGAGAAGCCCCATGAGGAACCGCAGTACTAGGCTAGGCTGTATACATGCAGACACAGAGAATTTGTATTTATTATACAGCTTGATGGTACTGTCCAGGGAGCGGACAGCAGTGAAGGTAACCCAGTAGAAGTAGTCCAGGGGTCCTTAGGAAAGGAGACCAGTCTCACACTCAAGTAGATGATAGGCAGCGCAGGGTAGCAGAGGAAGTTCCTGGATGTAGACTCCAAGCGCTGAAGCTGAAGGTGAGACAGACTGAAAGGGTTAGTGCTCACTGAAGTAGATATCTGTATTGATGAAGATCCTGGCAGGCAGTTCAGATGCAGGCACCAGAGTAGGGAGAGCAGGCCCTCGAGGAGCGAGTACCCGGTATCCCAGATAGGTACCTGAAAGAGAGCAAAAGGACCCCAAGGAGTGGGTACCCAGGTTAGCGATGAATTACCCCAAAGGGCAGAGAGAGGGCCTTCCTGCGGCAGCTAGGAAGCGGCAGAGCAGCTTAGACCGGAGGTAGTCCAATCCTTGCTAACTCAGTTTGTTAGCAAACGAAGGGCAGGCTAAATACCAGGATGTGATGATGTCACATGGAGGGGACGCCCCCGAGGTTCCTGCCATGACGTGGATAAAGACGTGGGTGGCGTGTGCGCGCACACCCTAGGAGGCCCTCAGAATAATTATGGTGAACACCGTTGCTGTTCCAGGGATGCTGGAGAGAGCGGCATGAAGTCGCGGCAGCAGCCATCTTCCCAAGGCTTGAGGAGAGAGAAGGAAGAAAGGTGAGGCACAGAGGTCGAAGCCATCTGAGACCGATGGACGCAACAGCAATATGGGAGTTATGGGATCATTTTAACACTTTTTCTCTGAGTTTGCATGGTACAACCGTCTTCCCTGGAGGAATGGTCATGGTAGAGTCTAGGAGGATCCGGTCAGGATCAACAATATGCCTGGGAGGTTCTGGGATGTCCTTCAACAGGAAAGACCAGGAGAGAGTGTCTACTCTAAGGTTCTTGAAGGCTGCTCGTACCTCATTTCAAAATCAAACGTGCAGAGGCCAGTGGGCCTGGCAGGCATTCAGCCATGGGCCTGATGAAGATGTTCTAAGTTTTTGTGATCGGTGTAATGATAGTTCAATGTTGAGCACCTTGAAGCCAATGGTACCATTGTTCAAATGCAAGCTTGATGGCCAGAAACTCTCTGTCTCCGATCCCATAGTTGCATTCTGTGGAGGAGAATTTTCTTGAAAAGAAAAAGCATGGATGAAGGGCTCACATATCAGTGTGTGCTGACTCAGTACTGCTCCTACCTCCAGTTATGAGGCGTCAACTTCGAGGATAAAGAGACGTGTGGGATCAGGGTGATGAAGGCAAGGCTTTTGAAGGAATGCATCCTTCAGTTCTTGGAAAGCAGTAACCACTTCCGATGACCAGGTTTTGGTGTTGGCTCCTTTTCAGGTGAGTGCTGTGAGTAGAGTTGCAATTTGGGAGCAATTAGGGATGAAATGTTGGTAATCGTTAGCAAAACCTAGGAATCTCTGCAAGGTGCAGAGACTGAAGGGTTGCAGCCAGTCCTGGATCCATATGGAAGCCCTTGCTAGATACGATGTATCCTAGGAAAGGAAGAGTCTCTTTCTCAAAGTGACATTCCTCAAACTTTATGTACAGTTTGTTATCTCATAGTCTCTGGAGGACCATATTGACATGCTGGCTGTAGAAGTTGAGATCCTTAGAGAAGATGAGAATATCTTCGAGTTACACAATGACACAACACAGACGAGGTCTCTGAAGATTTCATTCATCATCCTCTGTAATACAGCGGGGGCATTACATAACCCAAAGGGCATTACTAGGTACTCATGCCTATCTTGAGTATTGAATGCCATCTTCCATTCATCTTTGTGTTTGATCTAAATTAGATTGTAGGCTCCACGGAGGTTCAGCTTCATAAATACTTGCGATCTCTGGAGATGGTTGAACAACTCAGCAATAAATAGTAAGGAGTACCAATCCTTCTTAGTTATGGCATTCAGTCCTCTGTAGTCGATACAGAGGCATAGAGAGCCATCCTTCTTCGAGACAAAGAATAACCCAGCTCCAACTAGGTAGAGGGCCACATGAAACCCCTGTCAATGTTTTCTTTGATGTATTCTGACATCACTTTAGTCTCTGGTACAGATAATAGATATACTCTCCCCCAGGGCGGTTCGGTATTGGATAGCAGATCAATGGCACAGTCATATACCTTATGAGAGGGCAGTATCTCAGCCTTCCTCTTGGAGAAAACATTGGTATAGACTGCAAACTGTGGGGACAGCCCCACCAGGGTGGTTGCCAAGAGCAAGCAAGGTGTTGGTTCCACACATTGCAGGCATGAATTATGGCATGAGTGGGGACCTCAGATGGTCAGCTGTAATGAAGCCCAGTCGAATTGCAGAGAGTGGAGTTGTAGCCATAGTAAGCCCAACACAAAGGGATTTACTACTGTGTCAATAATATGGAAGGCTATGCTTTCCACATGTAGCAAGCCAGTGCATATGCGCAGGGGTGCTGTGGCAAAGGTGATCTGACCAGGAAGCGGGTCCCCATGAATGGAGGAGATGACAAGGGATGTTTTTCTGGCAACTACAGGAAGCTGTGTGTGATCAATGAAAGCTTTCAATATGAAGTACCCCCTGGCTCCAGTGACAACCAATGCTTGGGTGAAAATTTCTTGGTTAGTGACGGAAATAGTCACCAGGAGAGTCAGTTGGGGAGCTGGAGTCATGAAGCTTTACAGAGTCAGGACAAGCAGCAGTCAGGACAGGCAGCAGTCAAAGGGGTCAGGTTCAGGCTATGGACTGGGCAGGCGGAGTTCAGGGAGAAACAGAAGCAGGCAGTGGTCAGGGACAGGCGGAGGTCAAGCAGCATCAAGAACCAATCTGAGGTCAAGCCAGAAGTCCAATCCAAGTCAAAGCCAGAAGTTTGGTTCGAGGTCAAAGCCAGAAGTCCAATCTGAAGAGACGAGGAAGAAAGAGGAGGAAGGAGGATGAGGGACCACAGGAGCAAGACAAGACACTGAAGAAAGATAAAGGGAAGACTAACCACGAAGACAAGAACTCAAAAGACAAATCAGACTGCCAAGGAACCAGGAACAGGACACAGGAAACCAGGAACACGGAGGCAAAGCAATTCTGCAGAAGGAGTCAACCTATTGCTGAGGTTCTCCATCTGAATCCTTTATAAGACTGGCTGGAAAATGTCATCAAGGGGTGCCTCCAGGGGATTCCTGCCTCTGGCCCTTTAAGTTTGTGGCAGTCATCGCGTGCACGCCCTACGGGAGGGGGCAGGCCTTGGGAATCTGGCAGCGTCCTTTCGCAGTGAGGAGAGCACTTGCGACTTGGCCTCCCACATGCCTCTGAAGAGGGGCCAATGCTGGGGAGCAAACGGGAGCCTGGAGGCAGGCATAGCAGTCGGACACATCTCACCTGCGTGCGCAAGTTATAAAATCAGGTATACATGTGTGCGCGCCAGGTAGCACACGCACATGTACGCCCATGCGCATCTTTTTAAAATCTACCCTTAGTGTAGCTGTGTTTTAAAAGGGCTTGAACAAGTTCCTGGAGGAAAAGTACATAAACCATTATTAATCAGGTTGACTTGAGATCTGCTTATCCCTGGATGTAAGCAACATGGAATCTGTCTACTATTAGGGATCCTGCCAGGTACTTGTAATCTGTATTGGCTGCTGCTGGAAACAGGATACTGGGCTTGATGGACCCTTGGTATCACCCAATATGGCAGTTCATTTGTTTCTTTGAGGAGAGGCATAACCCAAACCAAAGTATCTTTAGTCAGCAAACTGATTCAAAACTGATTACCAAATGTCCAGTCACTAGCAAATGGTATGTTAAGAAGATGCATATCTGAAGAGGTTGGATGGCTGAATGAAAGTTTAGCGAAGGCCAATAAAACCAAGCCTAGCTTGGGAGGTGTCTCATCATGTAGCTGTACCAAAAAATAAATACATTAATTAACTCTGGAGAAGGCTTAGATCAAGAGCCTATGAGAGTGACATAGAGCAGGAACACTGGAACAGGACTGCAGAGTTGGATGCAAATCAAGAACACTGGCGCAGACTGAAGATCTGAAGGTAGCCCAGAAACAAGGCCAGACATGCAGAGGCTCCAGAGGACATACTTTAGGATTCTGTTATACCAGCAAAGGTTGCTCTCCTAATACCCTGTGCCTCTTTATCACCCTTCCCAGACTCTGTCTTCTAGGATCATTGGTTCAAGCCTTGTCAATTCTGACACTAAGTAAGTTGCATCGGTTTGGGGCTGCAAGCAGAACAGGAGGATAAATAAATAAATAAATAAATAAATAAATAAATGTTTTCAATGCTGGCCACAGAGAACTAGATCTTGTGACAACATATTTAGGCTGTGTAAAGCTAACCACCATTTTTGCAGAATTAGATGAACTCTTTACAAACTGCAACTTCTGTTCAGGCAGAGTCATTCTCCACTATCTTTGCAGTATCACCAGTACCACAGTTTCTATAATTCAACAAGTTTGATGAAACCTGCAAACATTGTACAGATTCCTTAACATGCATATATACTACAAATCCATAATATGTCATAAGAACATAAGAAATTGCCATGCTGGGACAGACCAAGGGTCCATCAAGCCCAGCATCCTGTTTCCAACAGAGGCCAAACCAGGCCACAAGAACCTGGCAATTACCCAAACACCAAGAAGATCCCATGCTACTGATGCAATTAATAGCAGTGGCTATTCCCTAACTAAATTTGATTAATAGCAGTTAATGGACTTTTCCTCCAAGAACTTATCCAAACCTTTTTTGAACCCAGCTACACTAACTGCACTAACCACATCCTCTGGCAACAAATTCCAGAGCTTAATTGTGCGTTGAGTGAAAAAGAATTTTCCCCTATTAGTCTTAAATGTGCTACTTGCTAACTTCATAGAGTGCCCCCTAGTCCTTCTATTATCCGTCAGCCATCTCTTCTCCAAGCTAAACAGGCCTAACCTCTTCAGCCTTTCCTCATAGGGGAGCTGTTCCATCCCCTTTATCATGTCCAGTATGGATTACAGTAATACAGTCATAATCTCTTGCAGGGAATGAATTAGCTGACCTGAACCCCTCCATGCCTGCAACACAGATTGTTCTAATAGGCCAAAAAACCCTGTAAGGTTAGTCTGAGGTTCCCAGCATATTGTCAGGCGTCCAATCTGGAATACCTTGGTTCCCAGATGCACAGAAATTCAGGTAGCAAGACACTCAAGAGAGTTTTTTCATTGAGGGACTAGGAGTAGGAAAAATTAGAAACCAAAATAATACTAAACATTGGTAGAAGCTGCAGATAAGATGAACAGACCTAGAGAAGGCACAATGCGAAAGCATGCCCCAGCATACAGAAGCCAGGCTGCAGAGCCAGCTGCATTTTTATAGGATGTTGACAGCTGAAAGAAACACAAACAATTTAAGAGCCTTAGAGTGCCATGGAGAATTTCACTGTTAACCAAGAGATTAGCACTACAAATTGCTATGCAAGTGGTGTTAGATCGGATTAGCCTAGGAATACAGCCAATTCATTTTGTGCAATTATTCCTAGTAGGAAGAAGTTTGAACTAACCCTTGTTAGTGGGATTTATTTAACCCACGCAACTGACTTATAATAACCGAGGTGCTAAGCTGTAAATGTGGCTCATAGTGACATTTATTAGAAGCAGGGAACATGGAAATACTGATACAACTTTAAAACTATTAGGAATGGCAAAATCATTTAGAAAAACAGAGGGCTTTTGGATTTAAATAATCAGGCAACTAATTATAATGCCCCCTTCTTTAAACAGCTTACAATCTCAGTTTAAGAACAGAGATGTTAAAGCAGCAGTACAATATAAGTGTAATGACAAATTTTTTTCACCCGAGGATCCTGGATTCACCACCTTCCTGCCTTCCTCTCCCTGCAGGCCTTTGCGCTCCTCTCCCTTGCTGCTACTTCTCATCCTGTAGTAGGAGCTGTTGGGACTGGTTCTGGGCTTGACCGTGAGTGCAGGGCCTGAACCAGCAGGTACTCACAAGCCCTACTTCCCCCTATCGCACAAGTGACCCCCCACCCCGGTGTGCCTATCCTGTACGGGTGGGGTTTTCGTGTATTTGTTTCTCTTCGGGGCTGGACTCTCTCTCTCCGGCTAGCTCTTTCACCTTCCCTCTTACTCCCAGGGACGGATCCTTTGTGGGTGGGGTGAGATGGGGAGGGGGGAAGATATACTTCCAGGGTCTAATGTGACAGGGGTGTCCTTTTTACATATTCCTTTTGGTCCTTTGGATTCCCTTCGGGGGGATTCTTGTCCTTAGGTGGGTGCATGAGGGTAAAAGAAATACTCTGGAGTCACTGATCTAGTGTCTGAAATTAAAGTCTTTACTGTTTAACACTGATAATAATTATTTACTGTTTAACACTGATGATAATTCAAACTGCAGTACCACAGAATTTCCTTGTTTTCTTTTAATTACAGTCTCTTTCCCTCTATCTGTGCAGGCCTCACATGTCAGGGCCAGGAAAAACATCCGCTTTCTTGGATTAAGTAAACTGGAGCTCCCAGGTGGGCAGGGATTCTTTTGACTGGACAAAACCCCTTCCTATCTGACAAAAATGGTAAAAGTCTATGACACAGAGAGTAAATCTTCTTTTTCTCTCCCCAGAGTGGTGAAACACCAGATGGGTGTCCACAGTGATCTTTGATTTCCTTTATTCACAGTTAGCAGATCTTCCTGATCTCCTTGATTTTTACACTGTGGCTTTAGTTCTTCTCTCTGGATCCCTGACGGGAAGGATGCCCTTGAAAGAAGCAACTCTCTTGCTTCAGATAGGAAGGAAGGGCACCAAAACTTCCTCCTGAATCTTTAACAAAATGCTTTTCCCCAAAAAGATATTAACAGCGGAGTTCTTCCTCACAATGGGTTATAACCACATCAGGGGCAGGTCTTCCCTATCCCTGGACATCCCAGACACAGGGTTCCCTAATCCCCGGGCCCAAGAAAGGCCCAGGTGTCCAGTGAGGCTCCTACCACAAAAAAATCTCAAATGCCTGAAAACATCCCAGAGAGATATGCTAACCAGCTAGTGAGTAGACTGGACAGAAATCCCTCCTGACCCTGGTCAGTATCTCCAGGCTGAGTTAGCCTGCTTCCACTGACTGAGCCTGAAAAAATAGCAAAGGCAAGAAACTCCTCTACGTCTCTGATCTCTTTGCAAATTTAAGGGGATTGCCTCCTGAGCTTTCTCTGGAGAGCTGCTAAAAATAGACTCTTAGGGGGGAGACAGCCATTCCAGACCCCACAAAGGGAGGAGCTGAATTTGAATGGTACACACCCCCCCCCCCCCCCCCACACACACACACACACACACACACACACTAACCTGCACTCTTACTGACTAAACTAAAAGGTTCACCCGGGTCTTAGTGGTGACGTGACCATAGGGTCCATCACACATAGGCTAAGAATGCCACGGTGAGGGATGTGACAGCGACAAGAAGGGAGCTGGAGCTTCGTGTGGCACCCAGGACAGTTAACCTGCCCTTGTTACACCACTAATACAAATATTTCAACGTATCAACTTACAGGAGAGACCCAGGTTCCATTGCTGAGCCCAGATTATTCTTCTCAGGCTGGTTGGGCAGTGGTTGCAGCTACCTGGGAGAGGAAGTACCCACCACTGCTCAACAGGGGTACTTAATAACTAATTTGAGGTGTCAGGTTCCAGAGAGAACTGTGATATATGCCTCTCAGCCAGAGGCACATCAGTATAGTGATTGAAATACACTGGGAGGAGAGTAAAGCTCTGGGTGGTAGCAAATGCAGGCTGTTAGTGTCTTAGTGACAGTGGATGCTATTACAATTCAACTGGAAGCCCAAAGGAACAGGAGGAAACTTCTTGGCCAATAAAAAAAAGTATCACCTTGACTGCTTCTTTATAATATTGCTTCCTTCTTTGGGCTTATTCCTGTGTCTTCTTTTTCATTTTCATATTGGGATCACTAGGCAGTTATATATACCAATTAGTATCAGACAATAGGACTGGTGCTATTTTGCCTGCGAGCAAATACTGTGTTGCTCCATCAAGTGGTAGTAGTGGCAGCAGAAGTCACATAGCACAGTGCCTGTGAACCAGTATATGCTCACAGGCTCTATAGTGGCCCTGCCTCCCCAATGGGTTTCTCTATTGAACAGGAAATCCATGCACCAGGAGAGAGCAGAGCCACTGCGAAATCTGGAAATAGGCTAGATCACAAGTCCCATGCTCTGTGACTGCTGCCACCACTGGGTGGATCATCACTGCTGTGCTAGCAATCGCTCTGAGTGGGAGACTCGGGTGCAGTGGCTCGAGAGAAGCAAGTGCCCAGATTACTTCCCTGTGCCTGGAACCATCAAAGATGGAAGAGCTTGAACCCAGCCCATTCAATATTGCCAAACCCACTATGTCAAATATCAAGAGAGAAGCTTAAAAATATCTGATCTGAGTCATGTATGTTCTAAAGTTATTACTGTTTCTCTTGGAACTCCTCCATATTGTGATCTAATACACATGAAAATCAATTTATTCTTATATTTGTTTCTTTTTTTGTTATTTCTAAATTTCACCTCTCAATATCAAAGCTTAGAAATATATTATGAGGTCAATATTCAAAAGCCATTTAGATGGATAACTGAAAAGTTATCCGACTAAATGGCTACCCAATTATATTCAAAGCTGAATGCAGCTAGAATTTAGCCACATAAGTTGGGGGTGCTCCAGGTGTGAGCGGGAGGCATTTCTGGACAGAGCAGAGTTAGCCGCATAACTGATATTGGGAGTTAGCCCCTTATTTTATGCGGCTAACTCTGGTCGCCACGTAGGGATGTCCTAAAGTTGGCCAGATATACTTATTTGGCTAACTTTAAAATAGCCAGGGATATTCAACAGTGTGGTTGCACTGCTTATTATCCCCATTAGCTATTTTTTTGCAACTAAAATGATGCAATTAATGTCTCTAAATATATTCAATAAACGAACTTATCTTCATTGCATGCTGGTAAACTTGACTCTGCCAATTAACCTCTGAAACTCCTGTCCTTAGCCTGACACAGGACTGTGTTTCGGACTTATTATTATTATTAGTCTAATTACAGACCCGTCTCCAATCTACCCCTCCTAGCTAAAGTCCTGGAAAAACTAGTTAATTCACGCCTATCTGATCACCTAGAACAGAACAATATTCTCCCATCCACCCAACACGGTTTCAGGAAGCATTTAAGTACTGAAACCCTACTGCTCTCCCTACATGATACCCTCATCAGAGGAATCGACTCAGGATCCTCTTACCTGATTGCAATGCTTGACATTTCTGCTGCATTTGATACAGTCAATCACGATGTCCTCCTCAATATCTTGAAGAGTATCGGGATTACTGGCAATGCCCTCACCTGGATTCAATCGTACCTCCAAAATCGCTTCTTTACTGTTTTAGTGGACAACAATGAATCTGACCCCATCAGTCTCCCTCAAGGTGTGCCCCAAGGATCCTCTCTCTCTTCTACCCTCTTTAATATATACATGCTTCCCCTTACCACGCTTCTCACTAACCTTCACATCAAGCATTTCATATATGCTGACGATGTGCAACTCGTTTTCCCATTCTCTGACTCTCTACAAACTGCGCTACAGAACTGGGAATCCTGTCTCTCCTCTATCAACCAACTCCTCAATGACATGCAGCTAGCTCTAAATCCCAACAAAACTGAACTATTAATCATATCTAACAGGCATCCGCTCCCAGACATTCCTTTTGCATACTCATCTACCACTTTCCCCCCGCACACTCGCAACCTAGGTGTCCTTATTGACAATCATCTCACCTTTAAACCATTCATTAAATCCATCCTAAAGGAATGCTACTTTAAGCTCCAAACGATAAAAAAACTCAGACCCCTGCTTCATTTCTCCGACTTCCGCACAGTTCTCCAGTCTATCATTTTGTCTAAAATAGACTATTGTAACGCTCTCTTCCTCGGCATCCCTGCAATACATACCAAGCCTTTACAACTTTTGCAAAACGCCGCCGCTAGGATTCTGTCAAACACAAGAAAAAGAGACCATATTACCCCCACACTCATAGAACTACATTGGCTCCCAATAAAATCACGAATTCTTTATAAAGCACTCTCCATCATTCATAAAAGTCTATTAAACTCCAACCTCAACTGGATCAACCCCCCCCTCCTCCCCCGCACCTCCAACAGACCCACCCGCACAGCCCTTCAAGGGACCCTTCGTGCCCAACCCATCAAAACTTTCAAACTCTCCTCTACTATTAGCAGAGCTTTCTCCCTCGCCAGCCCCACCTTATGGAACTCCCTACCCCATGATATACGCCTAGAGACACATACACCCAAATTCAAAAAAAAACTGAAAACCTGGCTTTTCCAGCAAGCCTACTCCATATCCCCCCCCACCACTTAGAATTTCCCCTTTAGAGAATTCCTCTATAATATATACTCTTCGAGCTATGACTATGAATGCCTTCGATTTAAGACTAAGAATTTGCCTGCTGTTTTTTGTACTTTGAACTCTCCTATCTGTGTATATAGTTTGTTTACTCATATTGATTTATATTTATATCTAGTTTTCACCCCCCTGTTTAATGTACTCTATTGGTTATATGTAAGGGCCCCGCCCAAAAGTTAATCTTGTTCCGCTGTTATATGTAAGGGCTCCGCCCAAATGTTTTTGTTTTTTGTAAACCGATGCGATGTGTCAACGGATGTCGGTATAAAAGAGACCTTAAATAAATAAATAAATAAATAAATTCTTCAGGATATGGTCACCAGATATCATCTGCAGACAAAAAAACTATGTTGTTACCAATTGGAGAATTATCTATAATTTAATATCACATCAGAAAAAGAAACACATTCACTTTACATTCCTCTAATATTTCAAACATGATGTGTAACAGGAAATTATGTCATCACTGCTCTGCTTTGTTTCCCTTCCCTTTGAATGAACCATAGGTCAATAAAATGATGTTAGCACTGTTTATTCCACTTCCTTTTGAATGAACCATACATCAATCAAATGAAGGAATACCAATCTATCTCATTATTCAGCCCCCTAGGATGTACCAAGTTGAAATGAAAAATCCAACATTGCTACCTATAGTTTAAATATTTTGCAACATCTCCCCCTTGCGGACTATTATGAACACCCTCCACTTTAAGTCCTCAAATCAATGTGAATGCTCCATGTAATGTTGCACAATGGGTGCCTGTAACGTTTTAGTCTGGATACATCTGCGATGATCAGTAAGGCATTTACGGACTTGCCATTGACCTCTTTTGGCATGGACATATGATCATGTACACAAAACTAGATGTTTGACAATTTGAAAAATCCTTGGTCTCATATATCTTCCCTGTCCCCCATTATTCCAATATGGATCAGTAATTGCCTGTTGGCATAAAGAACAACAACCACAAGGCCAATGCCCTTTGGGGCAAAGTTCCCCCCAAGAATCCTCTGTTGCAGGTTCCCATGCTGGCATCCATGAGTGTATCACATAGTTGCATATGCTCTTACCTCATGAGTAAGCTATTAATGGTAACTCTGAAAAAATTGAATATATATGTAAAATTGGCCTATATTTGAAAATTAAAGAAAAAGAAGCAACTACTATGAACTTTGCTGTACATTTCAACACACATACTAAATTATCATCCTCATCAGTGGTTGTATTGTCCATTAACAACTATTCTCTTTCCACATTCTTTGCTGCTTTGAAAGCTCGTTTAACAGCCTCCTAAATAGAAACTCAGCCTGTATCTGAAACTCAGTCCTTATTGAGCAAATTCTCCAGAGTCTCAAAAATTGACCAACCGATAAATTACTTTTCAACGTGTAAGGATGAAAACTGCTAAAAGTATTTCTATCACTAAGTTCCCTAAAAATGCTTGTGTTTACTATCTTCCTTTGTAATAATGATATACAAAGACGTAATGGTATTAAAATAGTATGTCATTGTAAAACTCAGATTTCTGTCCTGAATATTTAACCATTTAATGAAATCCGCAAAGTTGCTTCATCCGATTGCCATAGAAAAAAGTTATTGTCTCTATATTCTGGACTCATAGATATACCTGCTCATATATTGGCGCTCGCTGTATACAAAAACCGCTCTTCAGATCTAGCCATATAAAGATTGGCCAGCTCAGTATCAAGACCTATGATTAAACATAAGGTGCAGAACAAAATTATATGAAAGCATTATTCCATGACGCCTATTATGATGGTCACATAATATATTTCTAAGTGTTGATATTGAGAGGAGAGGAGGATCATAGGTTGTAGAGTACAGTTTATGTCCATTTAAGATCAAGGAGGAAATTGAGTTGAGTTTTGGCATTTCTAAATCTCAGCCATGGTTAATTCATGTATTCTTGATGTTATAAATATTTTTTTTAATTTTTCAAATAAAAAAAATGTAAATGAGAGTTCATATAAAAATCATGATTTGTTACTTTTCAAATTTAGAGGTAGATTTACTAAGCTGTGATAAGTGTTTAACACATGAAAACTGCTGTTTATCATGTTATACACTTATCACTGCAATACTGCACAATATTTCCCCCCAAACAGTGTATATTTAAATGAGCTGCTTTGTATGCATAAGCTTTGCAAATGCATTCAAAGCAGCTGGTAAATACCTCGTTTCATACAAATAAAATAACATGGTTTTCCTCAAACAATGCAAGCCATTTTATTTTCCGGAAAGTTAGCTACAGCTCAGGAAATGCAATATCAGAATCATAAAATGATGCTTCTTCAAGATTTCTCAACCAAAGTTTAGGCTATGAGGAAGGAATATGTGCCCACTTGCTCTTAGCTTGTCAAATTTAATATTCGGTTTGCCTTACAGTATCCTGCCCGACTTTGGGTGTGGAACAATAACTCTGTGCTTGTCTTCAATTCACGGGAAGCAACTCAAGTATTTCTTGGGCCAATTCAATATGGCGGATTTTGAGCATCAGAGTGACTTTGTAGGCCTGAGGCTTCACCACTGTGATATGTAACTTTGTGGTTCTATTTTGAAAAATGTTCAGTGTGCTCAATGGGACAGATTTTAAAATCGGCGCGTGCAGGGTACATTTGTGCGCAGCCACGAGCAAGTAATAAAATCTGGGGTCGGCACGTGCAAGGGGGTACACACTTGTGCACGCCGAGCCCAAGGGGAGCCCCGATGGCTTTCCCCGTTCCCCCCGAGGCCGCTCCGAAATCGGCGCGGCCTCGGAGGGAACTTTTATTCCGCTCCCCCCCACCTTCCCCTCCCTTCCCCTATCTAACCCACCCCCCCCCCCAGCCCTACCTAAATCCCCCCTACCTTGTTTTACTTATTTACGCCTGTCTCTGGCAGGCATATCTTGCACGCGCCGGCCGGCTGCCGGTGCGCCAACCCCCGGCACAGCCGCTGTGCCGGAGGCCTTGGTCCCGCACCCGGATCGGTGCAACGCCCACGACCCTGCCCCTTCCCGTCCCTTTTTCAAAGCCCCAGGACATATGCGCGTCCCGGGGCTTGATCGCGCCGCCGAGCCTATGCAAAATAGGCTCAGCGCTCGCAGGAGCAGGTTTTCGGGGTTACATGCGTAAGTTATGCCCGTAACCCTTTGAAAACCTACCCCAATATGTTTTGCGCGCTTTTTTAAATTTGACCCCGGCGCAGAGACATAGCTATTAATATTAAACCACAGGAAGTACTGTTCTGCTTCATCTGTGTCTGGGATAACCAGACGGGGATTTGGTTCCAAGACAATTTCTTCATATTTTGTGAAATATGAATATTCAGCTCTCAATGAAACAAGGTATTCACACTATGGGGCAGATTTTTAAACTAGCGTGCATGAGGTACATTTGTGCGTGCTATCTGGCGCGCACAAATGTACATCCGATTTTACAACATGCGCGCACTGCCGCGCGCATGTTATAAAATCCAGGGTCGGCGCGCACAAGGGGGTGCACACTTGTGCACCTTGCACGCGCCGAGCCGTAGGGGAGCCCTGATGGCTTTCCCATTTCCCTCCAAGGCCGCTCTGAAATCGGAGCGGCCTTGGAAGGAACTTTTCTTCCCTTCCCTTCCCCTATCTAACCCACCTCCCAGCCCTACCTAAATCCCCCCCCCCCCCCCCACCTTGTTTTATTTTTTACGCATGCCTGTCAGGCATATCTTGCGCGCGCCGGCCGGCTGCCGGCATGCCATCCCCTGGCACAGCCGCTGTGCTGGAGGCCTCGGTCCTGCCCCTGGACCGCCCCCGAATTGGCGCCACGCCCATGACCACGCCCTCTTCCCACCCCGGGGCTTGCGCGCGCCCCCGAGCCTATGCAAAATAGGCTTGATGTGCACAGGGGCAGGTTTTCGGGGTTACGTGCGTAACCCTTTGAAAATCTACCCCTATAGCTGCACTTGTTCTATTCCCATTTGTGTTATGGGCAGCTACAATGCGTATGCCGACCCCTGATTTTATAACTTGCGCGTGCCTGCACACACAAGTTATAAAATCGAGCGTGCATGTGCGCACGCCGGGTAGCGTGCGCACATGTAGGCTGCACACTCCTTTTAAAATCTACCCCATTTCTTCCTTAGAAATCCCCTGTATTTATCCTATGCTTTTTTGAATTCCATACCAATTTTGTCTTCACCGCTTCCACTGGGAGGCTGTTCCACACATCCACCATACTCTCTGCATGCATGCGTACTGAAGAAATTATGCTGATGTTGTTAACAATCTGTGCTTTGGCGTTAGTGCATCCAATAGACTTCAGGCTTTGCTGCTTGATCTGGGATACAGCGGGGATCTGAGTTTACTGATTGGTTTAAATGGATTACTGTATTTGCCCCAGGTTTGGGATGGTGATGCTGATTAAATGTGTGACCTGAATGTGATTGGTTTAAGCATGCCAGTAAAAAGAGAAAACGTTTTATCACATTTGAACAGGTTGCATTGCACCTTTCTATAAGAGACACATAAGCGAGAAAAAAACACTATAAGCTGAAGAAAACATGGGAGTTACAAGTTTTGCAGTACATGGGTCTTCTAAGAGCTGTGGAGTTGCTATTTTACTATATAGATATATTTCCTTTCAATCACAAAAATTATTAAGGATGTTAAAGGCAGATATATCATAGACATGGGGGAACTGTTTGGTGTAACTGTTATTTAGGCATTCATCTATACCCCTAATCAATATGACCACTCATTTTTCACTAGAGTAATAAAACATATCCTTTTTTTGGATCCCACCATGATAATATTGAGGGGTAATTTGAATTGTATTAGAGATTCCTCATTAGACCAGCAATCTAGGAAGTTAATTAAGCCTTTGGGACTCACTAAAGGTATGGAGATTTTATGTAACACCGTGCAGGTAATAGATATTTGGAGGACCTTAAACCCAATGACAACAGATTTCACCCATTATGCTAAAACAAACAACCCTAAATCATGAATGGACTATCTATTGGTCTCTGAAAAGCTTTTCCCAAGAATTAAGAACTCTACACTTGAAGCATTGGTTATTCAGGCCACTGCCCTGTAGTTTGTTTATTTGAGAATGATATCCATAGTGTTCCCTTTGTAAACTGGAAAATGCTCCCCCCCCCCCCCATAGTTGATATTAAGATAAAAATATTTTCTGATTATTTGATAAATACAGTAAGTAAGCTGATTTTTAATATCATATCGGTCAACACAGCTAAGATCCAATTCTTTATTGGGAGATGTCCAAAAAGGTATTAAGAGGAGGCATCATTAGCTATATAATTGCTGAAAGAGGGAATTAGATAAAGATATAGTAGGCAATTACACAAATACCAGTTAGGAATGGCAGGGGTACATTTTGACAAAATGATTAAATGATTCTTGATCACGCAGAAGGTTTTAAATGATAGATTACATTGCAGAGCAACTTCTTCATTATTTTCCTTGAAACACAAATTATATCTTTATGGTAATAAAGTTGGGAGGATGTTTGCAAACATAGTTAAGCGTTAGTTCGGTATATATTCCCATTTTAAAGCATGGCTTAGGGGTATTAATGCAATCCTCAAAAAGGATTTGTGAAATGCTTTGAAATATTATCAAAAACTGTATTCAGCGGTGGGAGATGATGGGGAGAGATGGGAGAAGTTCCTATCCAGTCTCTTTCTACCTAAATTCATTGCCCAACAAGTGCAATATCTTAATGCCCTCCTATAGGTGACTGAGATTGACAAAGCAATCTCTGGGCTTCAAAATTTCACATCACAAGGCCTAGATGAATTGGCAGTTCATTATTATAAATCTTTTAAACATTTGATTCTGGGCAGTCTAAAGGCCCTTTTTGAAAAACTAATTGATAAGAGAGCAATGCCAGATTCCATGAAGCTGGCAAATATTGTAGTCCTTCTAAAGCCAGGCCGAGATTCAATGTTGCCGGTGTCTTATAGACCTATTTCACTCTTGAATCAAGACAAAAAGATTTATGCAAAGGTCTTAGCGAATAGACTTACACATGTTCTGACACATTTTATTTCTCTTGGACAGGCTGTATTTGTCTCCGGTAGAAGAGCTAGTATTCATGTTCTCCATGTGCTTGTCTTTCTGGCGATGTGTACTCAGAACAAGTTTAAAGATCCCATATTTATTGGATTTGACACAGAAAATACCTTTGATAGGGTCTCTTGGACCCTTTTTGGAAGTCTTACTTAGCATGTTCAGATTTCAAGGCCTTATGTTGAATTCCATAAAAGCTTTATATTGGAACTCGGAATCAAGTGTCTGAGTAAATGGGATTCTTTCTGACACTTTCCAATTATTTTGGGGCACTAGGCAGGGATGTCCCTTATCCCCTTTATTATTTATCTTCACTTTAGTGAAGAAAGATTTTGAAAGCATTACACTTTTGTTGATGATATTTTGTTGATATTTTGTGGTTTGTTCCATATGTACATCTATCTTGGATATAGTTATGGGGATGTTTGAGGATTACGATAGTTTCTCAGGTTTAAATTGAACCTAGAAAAATCTGAGGGCCAGATTTTAAAAGCCCTGCGCACGTAAATCCGGCTGGATTTATGCGCGCAGGGCACTTGTGCGCCGGCACGCCTATTTTGCATAGGCCGCCGGCGCGCGCACAGCCCCGGGACGCGCGTAAGTCCCAGGGCTTTGTAAAAGGGCGGGGAGGGGGCGTGTCCGGGGCGTGTCCGGGGTCAGGGGCGGTTCGGGGCGGGACCCGGGGGCTTGGCGCCGGCCCGGGGGCATGGTCGAGGCCTCCGGACCAGCCCCCGGGTCGGGTGATGGCGCACCAGCAGCCCGCTGGCGCACGCAGATTTACGCCTGCTTTCAGCAGGCGTAAATCTGCCAACAAAGGTAGGGGGGGTTTAGATAGGGCTGGGGGGGTGGGTTAGGTAGGGGAAGGGAGGGGAGGGGAAGGGAGGGGAAGGTGCGGGGGGGTGGAAAGAAAGTTTCCTCCGAGGCCGCCCCGATTTTGGAGCGGCCTCGGAGGGAACAGGCAGCGAGTGCCGGGCTCGGCGCGCTCAAGTTGCACAAATGTGCACCCCCTTGCGCGCGCCGACCCCAGATTTTATAAGATACGCGCATATCTTATAAAATCCAGCGTACGTTTGTTCGTGCCTGGTGCGTGAACAAAAGTACGCGCTCGCACAAATTTATAACATCTACCCCCTATGCTTGGAAGTATGTCAGAAGGCTTCTGTCCCTTCCAAGGGAGGTCTCTCTGTGAATGCCTCTGCGTTGTAATCTCTCTTACCCTCCTGGAGATACTTCCAAAGTGTTTCAAGACCTAGCAAACAACAATATCCATGCTTTTCAGAGTTTTACTGATGTTAGGTCAAACTTAATATATTCTTTTGATTACTGCATTTCTGCTTTGGGTCTTCAGCAGAGAGATTATTTGGCTTATTTGCAGATAAGTTACATTCACACTCATATCAAGCTTCATACACAGAATCATACCTCTGAGGCATTTGAAAGATTAATAAAGTTTTGGTTTTTTTTTAATTTAGGAACTCATACTTTATCCTCTCTTTACAAATATTTACATTTTGTTATGCAGGTCAATATTTGAAAGTACTGGCACATGCTTGGAGTACAGATATCAAAAGTGCATTGTCCGAAGATGATATGTTTTCTTGTAATGCTATGGTATATAAATGCACAGACTCTGTACTGTTACGTGAGTAGCAGTTAAAAGTTCTTCATAGGCTGATTTTTATATCACACACGGGCCGATATAGTACAGTGCGCGTATGTTATAAAATCCAGGCTCAGCGCGCGCAAGGGGATGCACCTTGCGCACGCTGAGCCCTAGGGGAGCCCCGATGGTTTTCCCCGTTCCCTCCGAGGCCGCTCCGATTTCAGAGAGGCCTCGGAGGGATCTTTCCTTCTGCTCCCCCCACCTCCCCCTCCCTTCCCCTATCTAACCCACCCCCCAGCCCTACCTAACCCCCCCTACCTTTGTTGCATTAAACTTGCACGTGCCGGCCTGTTGCCGACACACCATGCCTCAGCACAGGCCGCTGTGCAGGAGCACTCAGCCCCACCCCCGGACCACCCCCGCACCACCACCACGCCCCCGGACTGCCCCTTTTTCGAAGCCCTGGGACATACGCACGTCCCAGGGCTTGTGCGCGCCGCCGAGCCTATGCAAAATAGGCTCGGCGCATGCAGGGGCAGATTTTCTCAGGTTATGCACGTATGTTATAAAATCCAGGGTTGGCGCGCACAAGGGGGTGTACACTTGTGCACCTTGCGCGCGCCGAGCCCTAGGGGAGCCCCGATGCCTTTCCCCGTTCTCTCCCGCTCCCCCCTTCCCCTATCTAACCCATCCCTCAGCCCTACCTAAACCCCCCTACCTTTGTTGCATTAGTTAAGCCTGCCCGAGACAGGAGTAACTTGCGTGCGCCGGCCAGTTGCCGGCGTGCCATGCCCCGGCACAGGCTGCTGTGCAGGAGCACTCGGCCCCGCCCCTGGACTGCCCCCACACCACCGTCACGCCCCGCCCCCGCCCCAGATCACCCCTTTTTCAAAGCCCCGGGACATACGCGCGTCCCAGGGCTTATGCGTGCCACCAAGCCTATGCAAAATAGGCTCGGCGCGCGCAGGGGCAGATTTTCTCAGGTTACGCACATAGCCTTTGAAAATCTGCCCCATATTGTACAGCTGTTTTCCGCTATGTTGAAACATAGTGTAGATATACCAGAGTGCTCTAAATTGGATTTTTTATTTTTACTTAAAAGTGTTTTAATTGCAAAAAAAAAAATGTATCTTGGCTTGATGGCCCACAAAGTAATTCTTGGAGAACAGAAATGGCGGATTTGTTTTGCTTGGAATTCAGGACACTGTGCTTTAAATTGACTGACTCATACAAACCATTTATGAAGGTGTGGGGTGCCTATATTGAGTCATTACCTTGTGAGTTAAAAGCAAGATTTTGGATGCACTGAAAATACTAGAGCAGGGGTATCAACTATATTGCCAAGAGGTGTGCTCTGCTATCTATGGTTGGGGGGAGGGAGAAGGAAATGTGATCAGATCTTTCAGATCTTGTATGTTATTTATCAAGAGGTATAATATTGGCGGAATATTTTGCACACAGTCGAATGATGGTGTTTTTCTTTGAAGTTGGAAAAGTGAATAATGATATTAAGGAAAAAAATAAACCAGCCAACCCCCCCCCCCCCCCAGGTCCCCTATCCACTCTAGGGTTGCCAACTGGCTCCAGATTTGCAGGTCAGGTTGATCCCGTTCCTGGTTTTACCCTATTGCATGCTAGAATTTATTCTGATTTCCCTATTGCATTCCCTAAGAAAATTAAGGTTATAAGGTCCTACATGCAGGGGAGTAAAACCAAGACTGGATCTACCTGTCCTGAAAATCTGGAGCCAGTTGGCAACCCTAATCTACCCTAGCTCACCCCCCACCCCCCAGCCATAACTGGTAGTCTGTGTCTCTGGTAGTCTAGTGGGGTCCAGAGTACCCCTTAGACTGCAGGTCAGCCGTCACCATCTATCAAAATGGCATTGTCCAGCCTTTGACCCTTCATAAAATGGGGCAAAGGCCAACTTGCACAATTTTGGAAAATGATGGTGGCCAGTCCAGGACTTCGGAGGTGCTTTGGGCCCCACTAGACTACCAGGAACACACTGGACTATCAGGTATGGCTGGGGGGGAGGGGGGGCGCTAGGGTAGGAGGAGGGTCAGGGGGTTGGCTGGCTTTTATTTGGGAGGGGTTATTAATGCTTCTACAGAGAGAATTGAAAAGGGGAAGGGTTTAGGAAGAGGTGGGGGATTGCTTTGCAACATAGCTACACAGTTTTTAAACTTTTTTTTACTGCTGGGCCACCTCTAGAGGAAGTAAAGGGGTGGGCGGGAATCTCACAAGATCCCTGGAGGGGAGGGTTGTTCATATTGGGAGGGGGTGCTTTTGGGCCACTGCTGGCCTTTTAAGAAGATAGTGGCCCTGGGAGAAGTGGGCTGCCATTGGGTGATTTTTTTTTCCCTTTTCCCCATGGTGCTTGTTTCCTGCTGAATTTTTCCACTTGAAATAACATCGGGGGAAGCTGGCACGGTATTTTACCGCAGAGGGGAAAAATACTGTGGTAATGCCCCCTGTGGTGTTCTTCCACAGCCTGCACTATTTTTCCCCTTAGCAAATAAAAATATTGTATCGTATTAAAATGTAGCATATACAGGTTATTTGTAAAGTCTCCGTCACCCAGAGGAGAATGCTTTTGGGTGAATCAGCTGAGGGGTGAATCTCGACTCCAGTCACCATTTTCTTACTGTTCTGCATTGATCTAGAGCTGGTTACATCGGTCAACTCTCTCTCCGATTCTGTGCACAGTAATATCCAAAGCCTGAAGAGCAGCGGTGCTAAAATTAGTTTCCACAGTGTTGCACTTTCAAATGATGACAAACAGTGGTGGGCCGATTCTTTGCTCCCCCCTCAGCTCAGCCCAGTATCTTTTCCATCACCAGCCACTACCACCACCGCTACTTGCCTTTTCCTCCAGCCTCTTGCTCTCTTCTTTCACCCATTCCTCCGGTGCTCTATTGCCCACTCCTCTGGCCCATCATTTCTTTCAGGTCATATCATAGTGCACAAGTCCATCCATTTCATAGTGCACAAGTCCATCCACTCGCACAATTCCAATTGGTTGGATGAACCCTTTCGTCCTATACGCACTGAACGACCCACTCGCACTGTCAACAAAGGCACCCTCTCCATTCCCCCTTTGAAAAAAGCCCACCTCTCCTCTACTAGGGACCGTGCACTATCCATTGCAGGCCCTAAACAATGGAACGCCCTCCCTACCACTCTCAGGCTAGAGCCATGTTACGCCAAGTTCAGAAAAAAACTTAAAACATGGCTCTTCCGACAAGCCTACCCTGATTAAGTACACCGACTTCTGCAAGTATCTTGCCTACGCCTTGTATATTCCTGTAAATAGTCCGTTGCAGTTTTTATTTATTGCTTTAATTCCTCCACCTCCTGCTCTTTGTATACTCCTCCTTGTTCGCCCTCCCTGTTCATTGTAATTTCTACCTTTAAAGTTACATTGTAAACCGGTATGATGTATGCATACTAATACCGGTATATAAAAGTTTTTAAATAAATAAATAAATAAATCCCCTTACACCAAGTCTTCCTCCAGTCCATCAGCCCCTCCAAGTTCATTCTCCTCCTCCTCCTCCCCCCAGCCCATTCCCAACAGTTAATACAGAGCCTCGGTCTCCATTCCTGAAGCAGCTCCTCTTTTGCCGCAGAGGTCCTCCAGCCTCTCTCCTCTGCTCTGAGGCTCCCTTCTCTATTTCCCTTTCTTCCCCTTTCTAATCTCTCCTCTCTGCAGCTCTATTGCCCCACTTCCCCCTTTTCTCATATCCTTCCCCTCTTCTCTTTTTCCTGAATACCTCTTCTCTGTTGATCTTCGCACCCTTCTCCCCCACTCTTCTGCTGCTCTTTGAACCCTTTCTCCCATGCTTGCTCCTTCTCATCGTGTTACTCTCTCCTCTTCTTGCTCCTTTTGACCCTTTCCTAAATTCTTTTTTTCTGTTGCCCTCCCTCCTCTCTCCTCTTCTCTGCTGCTCTTTCTCCCTTTTTCATCCTCCTCCTCTCTACCTTCCCTCCCCGTCTATCCCCCCCTTTTCTGCTCTGCTCCCTCCCATCTTCTCTCCTCTCTTCAACTCTCCTCTCTCCTACTCTTTCCCTCTTTTTTGTTGCACTCCCTCTCTTCTTCCCCTTTCCTTCTCTCTGTTGCTCTCCCTCTCCTCTTCTACTTGATCTTTCCTGGACTTCCCCTTTCCTCCTTTTCCTTCCTTTTTTTTTCTCTATGACTTCCCCCTTTACTCCTTTTTGCTGCTTTCCCTCCCCTTTTCTCTCAGCTATATCCTCTTCCCTATCAGCTTCTGCCTGCCCTCCTGCCCGCCAGCAGCAGTAACTTGAAGCATGGCTGCTATCTGCCATCTCCCCATCTGATTGGTTTCACCATGCTCAGGAGAACGAATCAGCTGCTGGAGGCAGGACATGAGCAGCAGTCTGGTCTGCCTTCTCACCCAGATCAGCAAGAGAGACAGAGAGGATTCTTGGTGTCCTAAACGCCACCCCAAGAAGCTGCAAGTAATTCAAACCCCCACCACCAACAGCAACTTTGCACGGACCCTGACAACTGATATCTAATCTGAGAAATGCAAGCATCCCTAATCATAATAACGGTGGCCTCATCCTTGTAAGCTGGCTTAATCACCCATGTGGTATTATTTGAGAGTTGCTTCAGGTGCAAATTCTCTTTTCTGATAATAGTGAAGAAAGGTTTATGCTGAGCTTTTTCCCAAAGTGGACACTTCCTGTAAAACTATCTCTCAAAAAGTCTGGATATGGGGATCTAAGGGCCCAAGTGGGGATGGGGGAGAGAGGGGAGGAGAGGGTGAAGTGAAGAACCAAAGTGACTAGTCCATATTACTGATACATTTAATTAAATGAGTAGGAAGATTGATTTAACACAAATAATACAAACACGTGTTCTTAGGCTATTTCATAGTAGAGAAGATCAATAAGAAAGCCCTCAAGAAGCCTGATGCTGCAAACTAAGGGATGAGAATTACAATAGACAGTACAGGAAAATAATTTGGGGATAATCGCCTTGGATGGCTCTGGTTAAATAGAACTCAGTTTCACTTATGTACTATGCATACTATAGAGATTCCTAGCGAGGGCCGCAAACCTGTCTGGTTTTCTTGGCATTGTAATGTGTCACTATTAAGCCCTGGGTACTCCTATATTCAGAAAGCAGTCTAGTGTAAGTTAGACATAGGGGAGTCTCAATTCAAATGCAGTCCCTCCCATTGAGGGTGCTGGGATTGTCCGCCTCCTGAGAATTAACAAAAGCAGCTTGTAAAAGTGAACTTTGGGAGCAGTGCAGAGTTGAGTTGGAGTTAGGAGGAAGTGAGAAAGTGAGGAGATTTTGCTTACATTGTTTTTCAGGCCCAGTTAGATGAGCCCGGCAAGTCCTGCTTGGTGGTTCTGGCCAGGGTCAGGAGGGATTTAGTCTTCCAGACCACTCACTGGATGGTTGGAATTTTCCCTCTGGGTTGTTTTCGGGTTTTAGGCAATTTTCGTGGCAGGAGTCTTGTGAAACATCTGGGCCTTCTTTGACTTAGGGTGCGGGGAACCATGTGTTTGAGACACCTAGGGATAGGGAAGACCTGCCCCTGAAGTGGTGGTGACCTGCTGCAAGAAACAACTCAGGTGTTAATATCATTTTTTTGGAACTAAGAGACATTTTGTTAGAAGATCTGGGAGGGAGAAGTTTGCTACCCCTTCTTCCTACCCTGGTAAGGAACATCGAAAGCTGCATGTTCTAGGATTCCTTTCCAACTTGGGATCTGTGAGATGATTGAGATAAAGAGGGACTGAGGAAAACTGTGAGTAATACTAAATCTGAGGAACCCCCCCCCCCACTCCCATCAGAGTCTTCACCTGGGGAAAAGAGATAATCGTGAATCCCGTGCAGAGACTGAGAAATATTTCCTTGGCCAGTTGGAAGGATTTCTTTCCATCCCAACAAGAAGATCCCTGACTGCCTGGGAACCTCATTAATTCAAGCCCTGGATGGTGAGTGTTTCCCTTGCCCCTGGACCCAAGTAAAGAGTCCCTTGCACAGATAGCATTAGAAAGAACGAGAATAGTCACCTGTGGAGTCTAAAGGAATTCATTTGAACTTTGCCATTTTCCATCTGATTTACCCATCAGTAAAGATATTTATTTTGGACCTTCAACCCGAGTCTTCAGCCTCTTACTTCTGGTGCTCATAGGATCTACAGTGTTGATAAAAGAGTATTCCTCTCCAAGGGAACAGAAAGGACAAACAAGAATATGTATAAGGGTCACCCCATCACATTGCCCCCCTCCCCCCAACCCCCCACACACACACACAAAGGATCCGTCCTTGGGAGTAAGAGGGAATGGAAAAGAGCTAGCCGGAGAGAGATTACAGCCCCGAAGAGAAACATTCTTTTATGGCCCCACCGTGCAAGATAGGCTCACCGGGGTGGGGTTACAATATCCTCAATGAATATTGATCTGATTCATTTGCAGACATACAGTCTAAGAAAAAGGTTAATTTGCATAGCCTGGTTAGCCATAAAATCAGAGCTGTTTGTGAACTTGAGGATCAGAGTTGAGAACCGCCTATACTAAGGAGTATATTTATATAGGGAACACAGAGGTCAGATATGGAGAAACACTCAAATACCTAAAAGGTACAGTATTTATAGTGTTCATAAGAACAAAAAAAGTGACATGCTGGATCAGACCAAAAGTCCAAGGAGTCCAGCATCCTATACTGAGCTCTGAGAGCTGTCTCCATGCCTGTGCCATCGGATGATATCACCCACTCATTATGGCAAATTTGTGCCTGCTTGTCAGAGACAATATAGACCCCAAAATGTTATTACATACATTTACTTTTTCTTTCCTCTAAGCCCTAATCCTTTTAATTGAAAAACACATCTTTGAACAAGCTTATGCCACAAAAGGTTTTGTTGTACTCTAGGATTATTTTAAGTAGTGAGACAAAATTTCGCATTCTTTTCCATGTTACACCCTAAATTAAATTAGTCTTTGTATCAAAACTGTGAACTCTCATTTCTGCAGCCTGTTGCATACAGATGTAAATTACATTGATCGCGCTAGCTTTCTAAGGAAGTATAATATTTCAACTGTATGATATTTATTTTGTAATTTATTTGTTCCTTTAATGAAGACAGGAATTGGTAGTGCTACAAATTAGCCAACTATTTATATAGTTTGAACTTTTATAACCTATACCAGGTTCTTGGCATGTAAGAAGCAATCAGATGAACACATTTCACCCTTAGGACCCCTGACGTAAGCCAAGAAATGAGATGAAAGGTTAGATGATTGCCCACCATGAAGGTAATGTGCTCAGGCCTGGAGAGAATGGTGCTAAGCCTAAAGGAAAACTGAAAGTTGCATCTCCACACCACCCCATATTGCATTTCAGAGAAAACAAATGTTACACTCCGAGGCCGCAGATGGCTGCGACTGCTGCTGCTCACCTCTCTTTTCACTACTTTGGCTCCGTTGGGCGAACTCGCAGCCTCTGCCAGCTACCACCGGCCTTCCGGCCTCCATTCCTGGGCCTACCTGAGCGCGTGGACACTGCTGACCGCCATCTTACCCTCGGGGTTCCCTAGGTGCACGTGCGCACTCTCCAACCTGTTTTAACCACATCATGGCGGGAACCTCGGGGGCGTCCCCATCAGATGACAACACTCAACTCTGTTATTTAAACTTGCCAGCCCAGACAGCCGGCGACTTGGCAACGAGTTCACTTGCTGCATCTACCTACTCTTCTTCAGCATTGTTCCGGTTCTTGTTCCCGTGGTGTGAGACTATCGGGTACCCGCTCCTCGGGGGCCCTTCCTCGTCTCTTGGCTATCCGCTCCTCGGAGGGCCTTTCACCCAGACTCCTGCCTGCCTCGCTTCCCAAGGCTTTCTACAGAACTACTACTTGTCTTCAGTTGCTGTGAGTACCACGCTGTGGAACCCTGTTGTGATATCTACATGGGAACCTTCTCTGGTGTACCCCGCTCTGTGGACCATTGCCATGAGGAGCCACCTCCGGGTCTACCCTGCTCTACGGACCCGTACCGTGATATCTCTAGAGGGACCCTCTCCAGTGTACCCTGCTCTGCGGACCACTACTGTGATCTCCCACCAAGGAAACCTCTGCATACCATCTCTATGGACCCAGTGTTATTCAGTGACTGTATCTTCTCCCTGGCACCCCCGCTCCTTGGGTAGTGCTGCAACTATTGTCTGACTCTAGTCATTCGAGCTGAGTCTGATGTCAGCTCTGCGCTGTCATTCCGTGGCCCGCATCCTGGGGTCACCCTCTCTTCCTCCATCTACACCACTGCTGTATTTCATCCCACAGCCGAGGTTCTGCCTCCCGACGGAGCCTGAGGTGAGCGGTACCACCTATCACCTCTGCCAAAGGGCCCACTTACTTACAAATCTTAACAGATTGCCAAGTCCATGGACCCGGCCCAGGTCTCAGCCCTCCAGGCCATCCCTGGCCTGGCCCAGCAAATTTCTGACCAGCAGAAGATTTTGGAGAATTTGGCTAATGCCATAAATATTTTAAATAACCAGCTGGACACTGCCTCGACGACTGCCAAAATAGGCTCTTTCCCACAGACGCCTCCATTCCAGCCACCTGTGCCTCTGCCGGCACCTCTTCATTTTTCAGGTGACCCCTGGTCCTGTAGGGGCTTCTTGAATCAGTGCAACATGCACTTTTCCTTACAACCTGCATACTTCCCTGATGTAGCTACCAAGACAACATACATATTGTCCCTGCTGGAAGGACGGGTGTTGGCCTGGGCGTCTCCTCTGTGGGAACGAGCGGACCAGATCCTTCAAGATCTGCCGGGCTTCCTCGCCCTCTTCCGCTCCATCTTTGATGACCCCGCTCGTAAGGCTATCGCCAGTTCCATACTGCTGCATTTGCATCAATGTTCCAGATCCCTTACCGAATACGTCATCGAGTTAAGGACTCTTGCATCTGAGCTGCACTGGGATTTGGGCTGCCTGCGTGAACGATTCCAATTCACATCTCTAACGATCCAATTTTTTTCTCCCACCATCCGAACCTGATCGTTAAAAAGATCGGGCACACGATTCACATCTCTACAAGCCACCACTCAAGAGTTGCATCAACTCTGGGTCGACACTAAACGCCTTATACAACAAGCTGCTCAGAAGTCCAAGAAATGCTATGATACCCATCATCGGGCAGCTCCTCAATTCAGTCCAGGTGATAAAGTATGGCTTACTACTCGATTCATTCATCTGAAACTACCTTCAGTCCACTTCGCTCCCAGATACATTTGGGCCATTTCCTGTACTTCGTCGTCTGGGCCCAGTTACATACAGCCTATGCCTGCCCTCATCACTCAAGATTCATAACGCCTTCCACGTCTCATTACTTAAACCTCTCATCCTATCCGAATTTTCCAAAAAGCCGCCTGAACCTCAACCTCTGGCATCGGAGGATGACATCACTTACCAAGTACAGGATGTCCTGGATATTCGGAAACGAGGAAGACAATGGGAATATCTGATATCATGGGAGGGCTTTGGGCCTGAAGAAACAGCTGGGAGCCTGCAACTAACATTCTTGATAAAGAACTGATCAGGCACTTTCATACTTCTCACCCAAGAAAACCCAAATCCCCGGGGAGGGGCCCTAAGATGGGGGGTACTGTTACCCTCCATGGCCGCAGACGGCTGCGACCACTGCTGCTCACCTCTATTTTCACTACCTTGGCTCCGTTGGGCAAACTCACAGCCTCTGCCAGCTACCACCGGCCTTCTGGCCTCCGTTCCCGGGCCTACCTGAGCAGCATGGATGCTGCCAACCGCCATCTTACCCTCGGGGTTCCCTAGGCGCGCACGCCCTCCGAACTGCTTTAACCACGTCATGGTGTGAACCTCGGGGGCATCTCCATCAGATGACATCACTCAACTCCGATATTTAAACTCGCCAGCCCAGACAGCTGGTGACTTGGCAACGAGTCCACTTGCTGCATCTACCTACTCTCCTTCAGCATTGTTCCGGTTCCTATTCCCGTGGTGTGAGACTATCGGGTTACCGCTCCTCGGGGGCTCTTCCTCATCTCTTGGCTATCCGCTCCTCTGAGGGTCTTTCACTCGGACTCCTGCCTGCCTCGCTTCCCGAGGCTTTCTACAGAACTACTACTTGTCTTTCGCTGTGATTACCATGCTGTGGAATCCTGTTGTGATATCTAAGTGTGAACCTTCTCCAGTGAACCCTGCTCTACGGACCCATTCCATGATATCTCTAGAGGGAACCTCGCCGGTGTACCCCATTCTGCGGACCACTACTGTGATTTCCCACCAAGGAACCCTCTTGCATACCATCTCTCCGGATCCAGTGTAATTCATTGACTGCATCTTCTCCCCAGCACCCCCGCTCCTCGGGTAGTGCCGCAACTATTGTCTGACTCTAGTCATTCGAGCTGAGTCTGACGTCAGCTCTACGCTGTCGTTCCGTGGCCCGCCTCTTGGGGTCACCCTCTCTTCCTCCATCTACACCACTGCTGTTTTTCATCCCGCAGCCAAGGCTCCGCCTCCCGACAGTGAGGCTCAGCGGGGCTCCTCCTCTGAGCGGTACCACCTCTCACCTCGGCCAAAGGGCCCACTTACTTACAAATCCTAACAACAAATAACAATCACGTTTAATCTATGTTCGTTGTTATATCCATTGCACCCCTGTTCTATGTAAACCGACATGATATGAGCTCTTCATGAATGCCGGTATAAAAAAAACCTTAAATAAATAAATAAAAATAAATAAATAAATCCATTATTGGTGAGGCAAAACCATATAAATGAATATGTACAAAGGAAACTATCTGATATGAGATTTGACGGTGTATGGCAGTGTTTCTCAAACAGTTCCTGGATAACCCCTAGCCAGTCTATTTTTTAGAACCGCCACAAGAATGTGCCTAAGATAGATCTGCATGCTGCCGTAGCATGCAACTCTATCTCATGAATATTCATTGTGGCTATTTATTTATTTATATTTAGTTATCGCCTATCCCACAGGCTCAAAGTAATGTTTAGATAAATTAAAATAATAATACATAACTAATTGCAAAAATAATAGCAATTATATAGCAAAGTTCATAAAATGTACATATAGCATTGAATATATGTATTGAATATAAATACTGACAATGAAAAAAAGCCTCAAAATCTAAAATTCACCCTGCAATCAAAGCACCATGTAAAATAAAAGCAGCATTGCAGTAAACAAGGGAATTCCACTTAAGGGGGATTAAATATTTTCTGTATGTCTTCAGCAGCCACCTAAATCTGTTTATTTATATAGTTATTTTTGTATACCACAGTTTCCAAAACTAATTGATCTGCTTTCAACATCACAGTCAAAAAATTAAACAATCATACAGTCACACAGACAAACATAAAATGCATAAACTTGAAAATCATAACATCAGTAGCCTACATAATTAAATGAGTTCAGCAATACTGTAAAACCTGCTAATGAAATGCTTGTTTGAAAAGGACCTTTTTCAACTTTTTGCTGAAGCTATGGTGGCTGGGATTTTCTCTTAGTTCACCTGGCAGTTTATTCCATAACCCTGAAGCCACTATGGTTAAATTATTCTTATCTCATAATTTTCTTTCCTTGTGTCCTGCCAGACCAGTTCATTATACTTGGGATTTCCCTGCTACTCAGCTGCCAGAGACAGAGGGCCCCCCTCCCATGACTTCATTCCTTGTCATAAAACGGGGAGAGGTGTAGGCCTTGCCAGTAGCATCCTGTCAGAGCAATTGGATAAAGACTCCACTCTGTACCCTTAACATGTATTGTATTTTTATTATACATATTTTATTTTAGTTTCGTTTTTTCATCCCTTGTGGTCACTCCCTCCCCCCCTTCAAGGGAGGGTGAAGAGGGTAGAGAGAGAGAATGGAGGAATAAAGAGAGAGAACAAGAGTGGCTCCTCACATGCTTCCTCATGACCCCTGTCTTTCTGGATAGGGCTTTGACTAGTATAGCAGGACTCAAGGAAAGAAAATGATCAGATAAGAATAATTTAACCTTCATATTCATCTGCTAGACTTGTCCATTATACTTGGGAGATACAAAGGTTACCCCCAGGGAGGGAGGAAGGAAGATGGCTGCTTTGAGTACCCCAGACCTGAAGGCCATGTCCTCCTTCGGTTAAACGTCTAGTTTGTAATGCTTGGAGAATGAGTACAGGGATGACCAGATGGTATCCATGAAGATTTCCTGGGGAAGACTGATAATGCTTTTGCCCAGAAGGATACCTGGGCTCACATGGAGTGCCATTGGCACCTGCTTACCATTGAGAATATATGCTGAGTAGTTGGCCTCCTTAATCTATTTTGCTATCATGACCTTGGAGGCCACCTCTCCCCTCCAAGGTCCCCCGAAGAGCATGAATTGTCAATCGGATTTCCTGAATGGGTTTGTTCTCTTTAGGTACCACCTGAGGCACATCTAGTAGATGAAAGTCACTTTCCTTCCCTTTACATTCTTTCCTCCTAAAAGCTGGGAGAATTCAGTGCATGATTCACGTGGAAGAAGACATCATCTATGAGAGAAACAAGGGCATTGATTTGATGGTGACCAAATGTGGGGATATCACTAAGTAGGGCTCTCTACAAGAGAGTGCCTGCAACACTGAGATGCACCTAGTGGAGCAGATTGCTATTAAAAAGGCAGCTTTTAATGAAAGGTATTTTTATTTATTTATTTAGATTTATATTCCGCCTTTCAGCCACTTCAAAATGGATTACATTCAGGTACTGTAGGTATTTAATAGATGCTGCTTTTAAGGGTTCAACAAGTAGACCCACTAATGCCCTAAGGAATATGCTAAGGTCCCATTGCAGAAAGATCAACCTAAAGGGTGGCCTTATTCGCTTCGCCCACCCCCCATCCCGTAAAAAACATACCACGTCAGGATGCGCATTTATCTGGCTGCCTTCAATACAGCTCCGTAGCATGAAATGGATGCCACCTGTACCTTAGGTGAGTTGAAGGCTAGACCTTTGTCTAAGCCTCTCTGTATAAAATCTAAGATTCGTGGAATATCCACCTTTAATTGTACAATTCCTATTTCCTGACAATACACCTCAAAGAGTTTCCAGACTCTGAAGTAGGCTAAAATGGTTGCTATCTTATGGGCCTTCAGAATGGCAACCACTACCACCTGTGAGTATCCTTGGCTTCACAGTTGTGCCCTCTCAAAGGCCAGGCCATAAGCCAGGCCATGGATCTTCCATTGGTATTGGGCCCTGCCAGAGAAACAGACGTTCTCTGGGAAACCACAGGGGAGCTTTCACTAAAAGCCTGATTAGGTCTGAATACCAAGGTCTTCTTGGCCAGTGCAGAGCTATCAATATCACTTTTGAGGAGTGCTTTTCCACCCTCTATTATCTTGCCATCAGCAGCCAAGGTGGGAATACATATAGAAGTCTGCCCTTGGGCCAGGGAAGGATTAGAGTGTCTATGTCCCTGGAGCCTATCTCCATGCGGCAACTAAAGAACCAATTTATTTTGGTGTTGGCTTGGGTGGCCATTAGGTCCACTGCTGGGCACCACCAGTGCTCCATTCTCATGTGGAATGCTTCCTGGCTGAGTTCCCACACCCATGGGTCCAGCTTGTTCCACTTGCACATTTTCCCTTCCTGCAACATGTACCACTGACAATTGGGAGGTTTCTTTCTGCTCAACTGAGTATCCCTCTCGCTTCCTCCAGCAGTCTGAAGCTGCAAGTTCCTCGTTGTTTGTTCACATATGCCACTGCTGTTGCGCTGTCTAAATGTATTCTGACTGTCTTCCCTCTTAACAGCAGTCAGAAGGCCTGCAACACCAGGCTGATAGTCCTTAGTTCCAACCTGTTCTTTGGCCAAAGTGCCTCTTCCTTAGACCAAGTTTCTTGGGCCATCTAGCCCTGACAATGAGCTCCCCATCATTCAAGCTGGCATCTGTGGTTAGCATGACTCAGTCTGGTGGTTCCAGAACACTCCTTTTATGAGGTTACCTGGGATTGTCCACCATTCCAAACTCTGTGTCATCTTTCAGAGAATCCATAGATGACATTCGTAATTGTGGGAAGCTAGGGACCAGTAGGCTAATAGCATCTATTATAATGGGCCCTTATGTGTTCTGGCTAACAGGAAGGACTATGTGTATGGTTACTGTCATAAGACCCAGCAACTGTAGATAATTCAGTACTCTTGGAGGGTTTATCGAGTGAAACCATCTCACTTGTTCCATCAGCTTAGCTACCCTTTTTGGGGAAGGGAGACCTGACCTTCTCCTGTGTCAAACAGAACTCTTAAGAATTCTAGAGTGTGTGAAGGCTCCAATTGCTATTTGAGTAGTTTACTGCCCAGATCAGCTTTTCCAAGAGCTAGACCACTATGGCCGAAACCTGTCGGTTCTCCTGTGCATTTTTTACTCTGATGAGCCAATCTTCTAAGGATGTATCATAATTCCCTGCTTGCACAGGACTGACACTACTACTACCATGACCTTGGTGAAGGTCTTTGGAGCTGTTGCAAATCCAAAGGGTAGGGCCTGAAACTAACCGATGACCCAAAATGCAAAAATGAAGAAATCTTTGAAAGCTGGGCCTCATGGGAATATGAGGTAGGCCTCCGCCAGATCCAGTGATGTTTAGGAACTCTCCTTTTCTCATGGCTGCCTTGACCAAGCGAAGGGTCTCGATTCTGAAATGGGGTACTTTCAGGCATCTGTTGACCTCTTTCAAATCCAGCACAGAATAGAAAAAGCCATCTTTCTTTGGCACAACAAAATAAATTGAATATGCTCCTTGCCCATTCTCTTGGGATGGAACCAGAGATATTGCTTCCAAGGCCTACAATTCTTGCAGGGTTGACTTCACTGCTTCCCTTTTACTTGTGATATGCAGAGAGAAATCATAAACATATTTGGGATAGAGCCTTGCACTCTGGTGCATAACCCCTTGAAATTATTTCCAGGACCCACTGGTTCCATGTGATCATCTGCCTACTGGAATTTCTTACAGAGGGGCCTGCTGGGCATCATGGCTGGAGGCAAATGCCTCCTGTGGGTGTGGGTGGGTCTGTTCTTGATCTCTGGATCCCTGAAAGGGCTGGGAACTGCCTCTCACCCCCTGAGCCACCCATATTCCTGACTCTTTGGTTTTAAGCTGATACCTAAAGTGTTGGCATCTAAGCCCTCCGGTAGCTGACTGATTTCTATCTTCTGGGAGTCTTTGGGGGTTTGATTCCCCCAACTCCTTCAGTAATTTCTCTAGTTCTACTCCTAAGAGTAGACTGCCTTGAAAGAGGAGCTTACACAGGCATGCTTTGGACACTGAGTATCCACCGCCCAGCTGCATAGCCAGAGGAGCCTCCTAGTCACCCTCGCCAAGCCAGATGCCACTTATCTCGAGAAGAGTCTGATCAAATCATATAGTATATCCACCAGAAAGGCAACTGCTGAATCCAGGCATGCGGTTTCCTGGCTTTAGATGAGTTGTTGCATCCATCCAACACAGGGCTGCCCGTGCCACATAGCCACCCCAAATTGAAGCCTGGATCACTATAGTTCCTGTGAAGTAGGCTTGCTTCAGCACAGCTTCTATTTTACTGTCTTGTGGATCATTTAAGGCTGTACCACTCTCTACAGGAATGATAGTCCTGAGAGCTATTGCCGAAACTGAGGCATTCAACATTGGGATCCCCAGCAGGCTCTCCTTTTATTCTGCAGGTAGGGGTAGGTAGTTCCCCATCATTTTGCCTTTCTTTGAGACCTCCCAGTGGGGAAGCCCATTTTACAAGCATCATTTGTTTTAAGGTATCATGTAGGGAAAAGCCCTTGAATACTTTCTCATCCCTTGCATGATGGTAGTTCCCTTCCAAGAGTACATCAGCGTTGGTGTTTTTAATCTTTACATCTCAGCCTATGGGCCTAATTTTAAAAAGCATTTACCGGAGTAAAACTGAATTTTACTTGAATAAATGCACTTTACATGTGTAAGTGGGCTTTTGAAAATAGCTACAATATATGCAATATATGTAAGTGCACTTTATTCGAGTAAATGGCTTTTGAAAATTGCTATGATAGTATGTTATACTTATGTGTTTAACTCCTTTGAAAATGATCTCCTATGGTCTGGAGTATATTTTTTAAGTTTAAGATACTGAGGACCTAGGCCACATTACTGGCACTTATTGGAGCTGAGGGCTGAGGAGGGGGGGGGGGGGGCGGGGGGAGTCCTCCTTAGGACTCTGTGGGGGTGGGGTGATTACAGTGGCAAGTATACTCCATAGTGAGAGGGCCAAAGCAGCAACCATGCCAATATAAAGAATAATTCAAAACAGTTAACAAATAGAATTACATCAAATAGTTAAAAACTCATATAAAAATGTTCCAAATACCCATAAAATAATTCAAAACAGACCCATCAAATAATACCCAATAATTAAAACTAGTAAGGACTTTTAAAAATGTCCTGCTCTTCATACCTGGAAACTTTTGATTTCAGATGCCCTGAGCTTGTTGTGGATTAGCAGGCAGAGAGACGGGGAGTTGTTGCACACACATGTTCTCTCTCATCCATACAGACAATGCTCTCATTCACCCATACAAACAATGCTCTCTCACCTACCCATATACACAAAAACATGCTCTCTCTCTCATCCATACATACAATGTGCTCTCACCCAGCCACATACACACACATGCACATATACTCTCATTGGCTCCCTCACAAACACACAGCACCATCAAGCTCCCATTCATTCTCACACACGCAAGCAATCACTTTCACTGGCTCTCACATACACCCTACCAGCAAGCTCCCATTCATTCACACACACACACACACACACACACACATATACCTAAGCAGGCTCCCCTCTCTTTTTTTTTGCTGGCAACCTCGGAGCCTCTCACAATCCTCTTCTGCCTCTGTCACCATCTACCTCATGGGCCTTTCTTTTCTGTTTTTCGGCCAGTGATGGAATGGGATCCACCAGTGGTGATAAGGGCTTCCGTATGTTGGTCATCAGAACTTGCTGATTCTGGTGGAGCCATGGTACGTCTCCTCCTCTTCCTGCACTGCTGGCCTTGTTGCTCCTATTTTAATTGACTGTAACTGGGACCGCGCTGCTCTCCCGCCTATGCTCTACATCTACACCTCTGAGGGGGACATCACCATTGGCCGCCATCATCCAGGTCGATGTCATCAACAAAGGCTCACAATGTCAAGTCATGGTTGATAAAACTTATTCAAAACATAACCAAGGATAATAGAGCTATTAATGAGATCATCATAAGTGGGAACCTTTAATCACTAAAGGTCAGTTTCACCCAACTTGGCTGGACTGACAAGCGAACCAGTTTTTCCCTTTCATTTGAATCATAGGTCTCTTAAATGTGCCCACAGAAAGAGAAATTATTTAATTTTTAATATATATTTTTCATTTATAGTCCCATAGGCTTCTAAAATATTTTCAAACGAGAGGAGAGACTACTTATCTTTGCCAAGGCGTATGCATATATTTTCATTGATTTCTTCTTCTTTTAAATGGAGATGCTAATTGGAAACATTATATTACGGTTTTTGAGGACACATTTAAGAGACCTATGATTTGAAATGAAAGGGAAAAACTGGTTCGCTGGACAGTCCAGCCTAGTTGGGCGAAATTGTCCTTTAGCGATTAAAGATTCCATCTTATGATGGTCTCATTAATAGCTCTACTACCCTTGGTTATGTTTTGAATAAATTTTATCTCACCTGGGGGTTTTTTTGGGTCCTTTTGTGATATCTCTTTTGGAGGTCATGGTTGATGACATCGTTGCAAGGTGCCAGCAGGCCAGAGATAATGGGGCAAATTGAGCAGGAAGAGAACTGGTAAAAGCCTTCATCAGGCCGGGTTTGGCCCTTGGGCTGTAGTTTGCCTACCCTTGACCTAGAACATGAAATGCTTTAAAAGTGAAAGTTGATTTTAAACTGAGATCTAAAGGATATTGGCAGCTAGTGTAAATTATTAGGCCAGGTGAAATATAGTCAGACATTCTACTGCTTAAAACTAACCTAGTCACCGAATTTTCATCAATTGTAAATTATGCAGACTTTTTTTGTAGCAGTCCCACAAATAAAGAATTGCAATAGTCTACTAAGGTCAATTTGGAAGCATGAAGTACTATTTTCAGGGGCATGCTTGAAAGAAAAGGTTTTAAAAGATGTATTAGGTGAAGCTTAAACCAAACTTTTCAACTGATTCATGCAATACGTTCATCCAAATTGAGCTGAGAATCCAAAAGTAAACTAAGTCTAACATGTCTCCTGTTTGGAGTGTTCCTCCTGCTTTCAGTGGCTGAGTATGGCAATTTAAGGGTTTCTGTATGTTTTGAGTAGGGGTCACTAGATATTTTGCACTAAGGGACTACTTAGAAGTATACCCTCCTTCCCTCTCGGGTCATCTAACCAGGACAGAAAAAAGGGGGCCCAGAACCCAGCTGAGCAATCCCTCTGGGGTTGAGGAGGAAGGCAGAGGTTTAAAATAAATCAGATGGTATTACAAGGATTAATTACTCTTAAATTATTATTAAAATTCTGTTTTATTAAGAAATATTTGAAATGCAAACTGGCAGCAAATAACCAAACTTTATCTTACATGCACAGGTAATTGTACCCCAGAACCTGTTCTGCTTCTCAGCAAGAAGTACTTTATCAGACAAGTATTTAAAGTTTTGTTTGCATTTTGTTTTACAGGTGCTTCTGTTTCTCACTTTGCTTCACCAAACACTCAGGTAAGTGTAGATGTTCCTTATGTGTCTCCTGTTTGTACTTTCTGTCTGTCCTTTATTTCTCTCTCTCTCTCTGTTGATGGTGTGTCTTTTTCTGTCCTTTGACTCTGTTTTGCATGTTTTTCTCTCTTTGTGTGTCTGTTGTGTGCTCACTTAGCTATTTTAAGTTGCAGTAGTGGGAACTGTTTATTAGGGGGTGCTGGTTCAACTCTTCAACTTTTTACTGCAGCTGGCTATCAGCGCTAGGGGAGGGACTTGAGTTGCTGGAGCAGGGGTGTTCAAACTGGTCCATTGGGCCCCCCTCAGCCAGTCAGATTTTCAGGATATCTCTAATGAATATGCATGTGATTTATTTACATGCACTACTTCTTACGTATGTAAATATTTCTTATGTATATTCATTAGGGATAGCTTGAAAGTCCGACTGCCTGGAGAAGGTCCCCAAGGACCAGCTTGAGCACCCCTGTGCTAGAGTGTCCTTTCTCAGGATCCTCGATCAGCTAGGCATTTGTCCTGGATACTGGAACTGTAGACCTGCTATACTAAGTTTTACATAAATAATAGGGAGAGAAATCAGACTACCTTATCATGCAGATCATCCGTAAGAAAGCTAGTATGTAGCCCTTAGTATGGTCTGGTTGGCTTGTTGTACTTATTGCTAGCCACATTTCAAAAAACAGAGGATAAGCATATATTCCCAATTTCTCAGAAATTTTTTAAGTGAAGAAATATATATTTTTTTAGGGGGACAGCTGGAAAGTTCCACTTCTTTGCTCTGAGCCGAATCAGTTGCTTCAGGCTGGAGCTTTTCAGAGCTACTACCCTTCATGTAATGGCATTCTTGTACCCATCTTCCTCTCAGGAGTGGAAAACTTACTCTCAAGGGGTATTTTACTTTCACATTTATGTACCCTTGCTTTATTTCTGCTTTTTTAGGGAAAGCACACCACCCCTTGGGTAACAGATTTAGTGCTGATGGTCTTTTGCAGGGATTATTCCAGTGTATCATCTATTTTCACTATTTGTCTCAGAGCACATTCCACAGCAGTAAGCACTATTAATACCTCCCTCTCCCAAAGACTCTAATGGCTTTACACTGGAAATGGGCTCTCTAACCACACTTAGACAATCTGTTATTCAGGGATTTAGAGTGACTTTCTTTTGGGGAATTTCAATCCTCTTTTATATATGAGAGCTTCCTTGTTTTCTGATATGGAATGATATCAGTGTTAATCTCTTTCTCTCTCTCTCTCAGCAATTTCCTTATCTGACTTGCTGAATACTTTTCTGCATCTTCAGCTTATATTTTTTCTGTATTTAGCTTCTCTCCCTATCCCTTACCTTTTTTGGTCAGGAGGTTTAAAACATTTACTAAAAATAGCATTCACTCAGTCATATTCACTCTGTACTTGCTTTTTCAAGTCCCCCTTTAAGTGTTTTTAACTTTTCAGAGGCTTTTGGCAGGCCCTGTGACAAGAGAGGCTCACAGTATTATTGCCCTCCTCAAAGACTTCTGTAGTTCTCTCCCAGTTCTATAACTGAGGCAATTACTGTTCTGAAAAATCCCTGCTCTTGCTTAGATCATGGTAGGAAATAGTTCCTAAGGTAGCTTCAAAGCAGCATTAAATCCTGATCAAACTTTCCCATCATTGTTGTATGATGAAGAGGACTAGAAATAATTTTTTAAAAACTGATAGTTGAGGACAATATTTTCTATAGTTTTGAGGGAGGCACATCATTGTATGTTTGGTGGTGTTGTTAAGCTGGCCTTCTCATGGGTTTGAACAGTATGAGACATGCTAGTTGCAATGGCTTGGGTTTGATATTTTCAGTCAGCCCCTAGCCCTAGCATGTTCATGAGCCCTACTCTGGCCAATTGGCTGAGATAAAATCCTGGACTGGGCTAGCTGGAATAATCATTTAGAGCAATTTATTTGCACTTTAAAATAATTTTACCCCAGATATTGTTAATTAGGCCTTTCTAAAATAAAGCACAAGGTTCCCTTTATATATATATATACAATACATATATACACCCCTTTTATGTCTATTTAAAGTGACAAAATTTCACAAGTCTCTCTCTCTTAGTTTTCATTCTCAAAATAAACAAATGCCATTTAATGTTTGGGAAGCACTACTCTGGCATCCATCACCACAGCTGGCATTAGTTTATTTATTTATTTAAAATAATTTAGTTCTAGCCATTTTAGGTGTTTTTGCACTCCTTTTGCAATGATGGGCTTTCTGGTTCTTTAAACTTCTTTTTGACGCCATCTGGGATAAGCACAGAGGTCCTTGCCACCCCCTCACTTGTACCCTATGCTTAATTTGGCTTATTTGGTGTTTTTAAGTATTCTTGGGCCACCTTTATATCGGGTCCTTTGATGGCCACCTAGGGCTTAATTAATTATGTGGAAACGTCCTTTGTGTCCCCCGCCCTTCCCCTTGGAACGAGTGTTTTTTTCAATTGCTTGTTTTTTATTTTTATTTTGTTTGTTTGTTTGTTTGTTTGTTTTAACTTTAGCTCCGTTTCAGCCTGGGAAGTGACGGCATCCGGGTCACAGGGAGTACGGGCCTGCACTTCCTTTATGGTCTGGGGGCTTTCCCAGGACTCGTGGATGCTGAAATTTGCCTCCATCAGCAGCGGCACCAGCAGCAGCATTTCCAGGGCTGCCGCTACAAAGCGAAAGTAAACATCGGCAACCCTGCTTCTGCCTTGATCGCAGCTGACGTCGCTGGGGACCCGCCCCCTTATCAGCTGCACCGAACAGAGCAGAGAGCTTCCATAGCTGATCGGACATCGGCTGGCTGCCTCCGCTCGGCTCTCTTCTCAACAGCTTCACGTTGCTTGTGCATGAAAAAGAGGAAGGACAAAAAGAAATTGCTTTTCTACCCATGGGCTGCAACAGCTCTCTCCACCTGGGATCGTGCCTGCTAATTTAAAGGCTTCTCAAGGTAAATTTTTTTTTTTTCCTTTTAGACCTCCTTTCTTAAATTAAATCTTAGCCCCTGTTTTTACCCTGGCTACATAAGACTTTTCTCCTAAGAAGTAACAAACAGACGTTCCATCTAATCTGAGCTGAAAATCTGAGCTATTTAACGCTGGTTTTCCCTTCCAGAGAATCTATTTTTGAAGCACTGAGTGATAATTTATTGGATCTCATCCAACCAGAACTGGCAGTAAGATGTTCATTAATCAGCTGAGTAGATGCAGCATCCGAATCAAAAGTACAATAAATCTGCAAGTAATCCAGTGCCTAGCATTGCAGTCCAAAACCATAAAATCTAATGACATCTAATAGGCATAGATGTTACCAGCGTAACACTGGAAACTGCCAGGATCGCACTGCACAGCGATCCCGATCTACAAAACATTGGGCCTACGATTCAGGTACCGGGTGGGTGGGAGGGGAGGGATTTGGCGAAAGGGAGCAGATAGTGAGATTTAAAGTAATATTTTTTTTGGGGGGAGGGCTGGGGCTAGCGGTGATGATACCTCTTAATCTTACACATTTCAAGGGGGGGGGGGAGGCATGGCAGCTAGTGGTTGATAATCAGGCTGGGAGGCCCGTGACTTTTTTTTTTTTTTTTTTAAACAAGGAGTGTTAGTTACCGCATGTCTTTGAAAATATTTGGAGAAGTAGCTAGTTATTCAGCCACACATGGCCCAGATAATTTTAGGCCTAACCAGCCATATTCAAATGAAGGCCGGTTAGGGTTAAAGTTATCTGGCTAAATGTAGCCAGATAGCTTTAGGCTACTATATTCAGCAGGATGTATATGGGATACATTAAATGGTAAACTTTAGCCAGATAACTTGTCCACTATCTGGACTCTGTGTCTTACCATTGGATCCTTCTGCCTCCGACCTAGAGTCAATCTAGTACAATTCCATGTTTATTGGTATGAAAGACAAAAAAGCTAATAGAATCAGCAGGGAATGCTTCCCTGAGTCAGCATACAATCTCCAACCATTTCCCAAAGATACCAAAGCGGTTTCCATGCTGAATACAGTATGGGAACCACACTAGAGTGGATTCAGACAGTTGTTGGCTTGCAGAAAGTCATTAAATTGTACCAATACAGCTTTTTCAGTCAGTTTTGAGAGAAATCTAAGATTATCCTGGTAAACAACCTGGCTAGTGCATACTCCAGAACCAGCTTGAAAAACACTAATTGTTTTAGGGTCTTCACTCTCAATACAATTTTAACTTTGGCAGGAAACAAGATCCTATTCTTTTACGAAATGTGATTCCTAACTTCAATTACTTGCCTCCTTGCATATAAAAATAGATCAAATTCTAGCGCAATAAAAAAAAAAACAACCCAGCAAAATCACTGTTTTGTTTTTCAGAAACATAGGGCTGAAAGCTATGCATACGATCAATGATGCTTTCAAATCCAGTACTGCATTATCTGATAAACTACTGTATCCATCAAAAGATGAACTTTGACCCTAATCAATACTCTGTTCCTCATTGTAAAATTTAATCTTAATATGTATTGAATTTCTTAGTCCTGTATAGTTTTACAGTATTGCAAAAATAATTTATTGTAACCCCTAGTATGGGCACAGAACCAGATAATCAACAGAAGGTTGAAGAAATCTTCCAAGATTTTTTTTGTTTTTGTTTTTTTGTATATTTCTAGCCACTTACCCCCTTAGATTGTATAATGTGCAAATAATAAAACTGCACTAATAAATACCAATCTTCATATAATAAACAATGCTTTGCACACTGAAGACTTCAACAGTTTGGTATGGGTTTGTGAATGGAGATATATAATTACCCATGTTTCATTTCTGCTAAATTCAGCCGTAGGTGAAAATTAACAGAGATGGAAGTTTGAGGTGATAAGCAAATAAACAAAATTGCAGACTAAGTTTAAAAATAAGGTCTGAGAGGTGTTATTTACTTTAGTTAAATATGTAACTAAGAGATTTAGTTGGCTCGTTAGGCCATATCCATTGGTTATTTTATTTATTTTAAACTTATTTTTTTACAGAACGATGCAATATAGTGCACTCGGGCTAGTGCATCGGTCAACACTCTATTGGACACTAATTTGAGACATGCTAAAAATAACTCCCTATGCAATACGGGGATTACCGCATCCAAAACATGAATCCAATTGAGTGCATAGCTAATAGTGCTCATCACATGTGAATTCTGTGTAGATGAGGCTATTAGCTATTGCCCCGCGGCCAAGGTGCTCTTTTTTTTTAACGCAGCAAATTTTGCACCTGCCTGGGAGCTGGCATTAAAGCATGCTGGGTTCATGGGGGGGGGGGGGATGTTTAAATCCTGCTTTCTGTGATTCCTCCTATTAGTATTGTGGCGATGCTAAGTAGGAGGAACCACAGAAAGCAGAATCATGGCATGCTCAAGTGCTCCACAAAAAAAATTATTTTCCAGCTTTCTCTGATTTCTTATAGGGAGAACCACAGAAAGCAGCATCCCCAAGGTCTGGTCCAATTGGAACCCCTGCTGTCCTGAAAGGGGATTGGTCCCTTCAATGACAAGTGTCAGTGAAAAGGACCAATCTGTGAACACCCCTGCCGGGGGTGGGGAGGGAGCGCTGGCCAGGAGTTGTGGGTGCACAGCCACGTCTCCTTTGTGCCCGATGCAGAGCGTTAGGGACGCACAAATTACCCATTGCACATCCTTTTAATTTTTTTTCACGCGCTCCTCATTATTCCGGTTTAGTTATGGATCCAGTCCTTCCATTTTTTCCCCCCCTCCTTGAGATAACACCATGTGCATCCGGAACAGGGGCCAGCTATGGATGTAGGTGCAGAGGACATGAAGCCAAAATTGGCTGCCTATCCTGTAAAGAAGTTCAAGGCTGCTTATCTTTTCATATTTTGAGTGGCCATTGTGTTCATACAAAAAACAGCAGGCTCATCAACTCTGGTTTTACTCCATTGTATTAATGGAGATGTATTCCATTTGTCCCATTGTCTTCCCTAAGAAAAACAGGACTACAACTCCACCACAGCTAGGGAGTAAGACCAGGACTGGAGCAGCCTGGTCCTTTTGACGTGAAGCTATATAGTTATTCTACTTTGTTTTCTATCCATAGCCCAGATATATAAATCACACCACAGGGACTGAAAGAAACATTTTGCAGCTTCGTGCACACGTATACTACTCCTGTCGCTGGAAAATATATCCACCACACAGCATCTCTTCTTCAAAATCTGCTAAATAGAATTAAAAAAAAATAATCCCATTAGATTCTGCTGCAGCTGAAATAGGCTTCTGCACTTCAGACACACAATGGAGAAAGGACTTTAACTTTCTTTCTTTTTTTTTTTTTAATCATTATCTTACTTTATGAAGTGCCAGAAGTCTCATTCCTGTATGTTTGTTTTATTAGATTGTAAGCTCTGTTTAGCATGGAGTGTCTGTCTGTACAGCGCTGCATATGTCTGGTAGCTTTATACAAATGCTAAGTAGTAGTAGATGCTGAAAATACCCATTGTTTATCCCCCATTCCTTGCCCCGCAGCCAGTCTCAGATTTAGGCATAGGCAACTGCCTCCGGCGTCACATGTGGTTAGGCGTTGGAGTCATGCCATTGCTCCTAGGCTTTGATCCGGGCCTGCCTCCAAGTTGCGGAGGTGCCCCGCTCCAGCAGTGGCAGCAATACAATTCTAAAACGAAAATCCAGCCCAGGGCTTCTTGCTGCCAGTCCTGCTTGCAAGGCCCTTTGGTAGCCCCACCCCTCTCATGGGTTTCTATAGCAACAGGAAACCAATGTGGGAGGAGAAGGAGGCAGGGTGCCACAGGGGCCCAGAGAGTGTAACCAGCAGCAAGAGGCCCTGCACTGGATTTTGTTTTTAGAGTTGTATTGCTGCCATTGTTGGAACTGGGTGCTGCTGTGGTTCGGGGGGGGGACAGGACCAGAGAGATGACTTTGGGGTGGGGGTAGAAGTCATATCCCCCACCCCCCGACTGCCTATGGGCACTTGATATATAAATCCAGCTCTGCCTGCAGCTGTACATCAAGTTCCATAGTGATAATCTATAACTCCCCTTTCCTGGGGAGCATTTGGATCAGCGTTTTTGTTGTGCTCCCTGAGTACCTGGCTAAGCAGGGTTAGACCTAGATAGTACCTGGCTGGGGGAATACCAGACAGGCAGCTGGCTAAGGAAACCCTATTTGCAAACAAATTATCCATGGATAGCTTAACTTCTGAGTGATTCAGGGCTCCCTGTGTGGGGGGTAGCATTGCTTCAAGACACTTTGCATTTGATAAGAATCTAAGAATTGCCATATTGGGTCAGACCAAGGGTCCATCAAGCCCAGCATCCTCTTTCCAACAGTGGCCAATCCAAGTCGCAAGTACCCAAACATTAAATAAACTTCAAGCTACTTTTGCTTATCAATTAATAGCAGTTTATGGATTTTTCCTCTAGGAACTTATCCAAACCTTTTCTAAACCCAGTTACATTAACTGCTGTAACCACATCCTCTGGCATTGAATTCCAGATCTTAACTATGCGCTGAGTGAAAGAAGTTTTTTCAGTTTGTTTTAAATGAGCTACTTGCTAACTTCATGAGTGCCCCCTAGTCCTTCTATTGCCTGAAAGAGTAAATAACCAATTTACATTAACTTGTTCAAGTCCTTTCATGATTTTGTAGACTTCTATCATATCTTCCCCCCCCCCCCCCCCAGTCGTCTTTTCTCCAAACTGAACAGCCCTAACTTCTTTAGCCTTTCCTCATAGGGCAGCTGTTCCATGCCACTTATTTTGTTTGCCCTTCTCTGCACTTTCTACGTAGCCCTTTTTTTTTTTGGTTTCTTGAAAAAAAAAAAAAAGATATAGAAAACTGTACATAGCCTAGGTAGTAAAAGGCCTAATCTCAAAAATAGAGGCCTTAAACAATGGACTGGAAAGCACTAAAGTGGCCTGAGTAAGGATTTAAGGCTTGTGGAGATCTTTATATGCCTGACTGAACAGATGGTGTTTCAGGGCTTTTTTTTTTTTTTTTAAATCCTTAACACTAGACGTGGATCTTAGGTGGGGCAGGATGGAATTCCATATAATAGGGCTAGCAATAGAGAAGGTGTGTTCATGAGTTACTACCGATCTGGTGAGTCTTGGAGAAGGCAATTCTAGCAGAAATCGATTTTTTTTTTTTGATCACAGCTTGTGTGAAAGAATATAAAAATGAAGAATTGCAAGTAACCATGGACTGTTAACGTTGTGTATCAGGTTATGTATTGTGGATAATATATACTCCAAAATATAGGACATTTGGGTCAGCAGAAAACTCTTGAACAGTACCTTTAACTCATCAACTCGCAATGGAGGGGAATTCCTTTCTCTCAGATGAAATTTCTGCTCCTCATGCTCTGCCTGTTATGGGCCCCAGAGTCCGGGCAACCCACCTGGGAAGTGGCATGGGACTGCAAGACAAGGGCCAGTCTTCCAACTAGCCAACCCCCTCCCCCGCAGATTAAGCCCTTGGATTCTGGGGGCCAGTAGGTCTCTGCGGTGAAAGTACATCATAGTGGTGAGTCCACACAGGCAAGGCTTGGATGAGGACAGGCTGGCGACAAGGCAGACAGGGCTTGGCAGATGACAAGGCTTGATTCTGGACAGAACCTGGAACTGGACGAGACAAGGCAACGACCAGACTCTGTTACAAGTAGGACTGGGCAGGATACAGGAAAAGATAGGACAAGACCGACATGGAAGACTAGGGCAGAACTCAGACAAGGGGAAATGCCAAACAAAGAACACAGAAGCCCGAAAGCAGCATGGTTTAGAACAGGCCCAAAGGCCTCAAGTCAAAGCAGAAGGCCCGTAGACCACAAGGCAAGAACAGGTTCAGGTCACAAAGCCAGAAATGAATTCTTGAGAATACAAGGCTACTATGGCAAAACGGGTTTACATAATTTGGCAAGACTATTGATGAAGCATACTGAGGACCTCTGCTGGTGGGGAGGCATCATGAAGGTAGGATAAGGCTGCATAGCAGGAGAAATCCTAACACTTCCTAAATGAAAGATACCTCTTCTTCCCAATGATTGAAAACTGGTTCCCAGGTACCACTCTGTCCCAAAAGGAACAAAAAACTCTTGACTAAAAAGGGAAAAGACAAGTAAGATAAGTAAGTAGTTTTTTGTTTTGTTTTGTTTTTGTTTTGTTTTTTTTCATCCTTCCTATCTCCCAAAGTGAAAGGATAATTTACTGAAGAAGAAACCACTTCAAATTGAAACTCCTCTGCATTAGGTCACTGACTGATCTATCCAATGGAAGTGAGATGGAGAGTAGCAGGTCTCCCCTACCTCTTAGTCTAACCTTACACAGGGACTCCCCAAATCATCTGTGAATGAGTTTCAAGGCTCTTACAGAAAAGGTTTCCAAAAGTGGATCACAAGAACACAAGCAAAAATGGGTCAAAATGACAGATTGACCCAAGAAGGGTAAATAAGAGACTCGTCAAGTTAACAAAAGTAATTAGCAGGAGGCAGGGTCATCCTATCTTTTGAAAGATTAACCAAAAATCCAAATCAACAATCCACCCCAAGATGGTGGCAATGGATTATATACTGCTAGAGCACACTATCTGCTGCTTCCACATAGGGGAGTCAAAACCCCAAACTTTCTTCACTAAATCTCTCTGAATCTCCCCAGATGGATAGTACACTCCACTTAGTAAGGAAACCGAAGATCCCATTCCTCACTCTATGCCCTTTCCACTGAGGTTGCTAAACATAGAAATGATGGCAGAAAAGGGCCCTGTGGTCCATCCAGTCTGCCCAACAAGCTTATGATAGTGTCTGCTGCGCTGTGCATGTTACCCCTATACTTAGTTTCCCAGACCATAAAAGTTTGGGCCCTTGTTGGTGGCTGTCTGAATCCAGTTCCTCTTTTCCCCACTGTCGTTGAAGCAGAGAGCAATGATGGAGTAGCATTGACAGTATGAAGGCTTATTGGTTGAGTGTAGTAACTGCTGCACCAGCAAGTTACCCCCCATGAACTTTTTTTTTTTTTTTTTTTCCCATTTCCATCCTCTAGCCTTTAGGGATCCACAGTGTTTATCCCATGCCCATTTGAATTCTTTCACAATTTTTGTCTTCTCCTCCGGAAGGACATTCCAAGCATTCACCACCCTCTGTGAAGAAATATTTCCTGACATTGGTTCTGAGTTTCATCCTTCCTGGAGTTTCATTTTGTGACCGCTATTTCTACTGATTTCTTTCCAACGGAAAAGGTTTGATTGTGTGTCATTAAAACCTTTCAGGTATCCGAAGGTTTGTATCATATCTCACCTGCACCTCCTCTCCTCCAAGGTATACATATTTAGGTCCTTCAGCCTCCCCTCAAGTCATTTGATGGAGACTCCCCACCATTTTGTTTGCCCTTCTCTGGACCGCCTCCATCCTGCCTCTCTCCCTTTTTGAGATACAGTACTCAAGGGCCTGTACAAGGGGATTATCACCTCCTTTTCCTTACTGGTTATTTCTCTCTCTGCAGCCCTACATTCTTCATTCTTCTGGCTTTAGCTAGTGCCTTGTCACATTGCTTTGCCGTCTTCAGATTGCTAGACACTATCACCCCAAGGTCCCTCTCTTGGTCCTTGTACAATAGCCTTCCACCCTCTAGTGCCACTGCTGTGTATCTAGGCTCTCCTACAGTCACCCTCTTACACACCGCTTCTCAATTGTCAAGGCTTGCGAGAGTTTCTGCCTGTACATACAACCACATCCCACTGGCATAGGTGATAACTTCTTTTCTGTCAGTGGTTTTCTGAACGTGGCAGCACTCAGTCAGTCTGAAAGGTCAAAATCAGGCAGCTAGAGACTTGGGGGGTGGCCCAATACAATTGCTCCTTCAGGATTACACAAAAGCTTTGCAACATCGCTAAACCCATTAAAAACCCAGAATGTTGGTGTTTATACCTGGTTCAGCTGGTCAAGTCCAGGAGCTGCTGAACCTTTGAAGCATTCTGCAACCTTCTGCAGGTGGAAACAAGATCAGTTCTTAGACTCTCCCTGCCCCCCACCCCTTCCCTTTTGGCCCTGTACCTTCTTTCTCTCCTTTTTTTTTTTTCTTTCTATCCAGCCCAGTCAGAATCAATTCTGGGATCCTGGCACCATGTGTTCTACTCAGGCCGGGAACCCTGTGTAATGGCTATAAATCTAGCCACCAGGTATTGCCCTTAATGATGACCAGGACTCTTTCTCCCCCTTAGGAGCTGTGAACATTGTCTCTGCAACATCCTCTAGCCGACTCCAGGGGGTGCAGAAGGCTTGATCCAAGAACCTTCCCTATGGAAGTGCGCAGCACTGCTGCTGAACCACTAGGCTAGCTCTGTCCTCCGACCTTCTGATCCACCTCCTTCATCAGGCATTAGCGAGTCTGTGCCTTCACCAACCAACCCTCCCAAAAGCAAGTTTGCACAAACTGCAAATAATTTTGCAAGTTAATCCACAAGTTACAGGTTTAGACACGAAGCAACTTTTCTCTGAAAATAGAGATTTGCAGAAAATCCACCCATTTGCAAAATCAGCAGATTTTCATGAGCTCTTTGATGCGTTTCACCACTGGCTGCAATAGAAATTTTCGCTATGAACTGAAACAAATCTGTGGGATTTCCAGAGGTGAATCAGGCCGGGTTTGCTTTGGTGGCAAATCTATTTGCATATCCTTTGTCAAAAGGCAGTTCCTTGCCACAAGGAGGTCCACTGGAAGAATAATCCCTATAACTTTCCGTAAACAAATATTTTTCTTTTCTGCTCTTAGCTCCAACACACAATCTAAAAGTGCCCGCTAAAAAAAGAAAACAGACATTTCAACATTGGTCACTATCACCCTAGGGACTTATAGCAGCTTATGATTAAATCAATTAACCCATAATTGTTACTGTGCAGGATCATTACAGATTGAGTAAAAAGGTTGTTTTACAGGAGGTTTAAGCCTCCTGCTTATGGCTGCTATATCAGAATCTCCCCAATGGACTTGGGTAGCAGGATGTTAACCCTCCATATTGCACAGGTACTCGGTCAAGAAGGGACCGTCTTCAGCTCATAGCCCAGTCCCTGAACTTGGATCCCAACTGAGAAAAGGAGGACATGATACTCTAGTTTCTCTTCCGGTTGAATAAACTGGAGTACAAAGGAAGGCTGATTAAATTTAAAGGGACTGTCTAGGCTGTTAAAATGTAAAACTGAAAACTTAAGGGTAGGCTTTGTTTTCTTTAGCTCCCTGGCATTTGTTACTAACAACTTTTTATTATAGAAATATAGAATATGTAGCAAGTAAAGACCATAAGGCCCCTCTAATCTACACATCCTCGCTTCCTGCTCAGCTTTACCATCCCCCTTCCCCTGCTATCCTCTGTACTTGTTCCATATGCTTCCTTAAATTCCGATACTGTTATTTGTCAGCACCTCCACTGGGGAGGCTGCTGCATGCATCCACAACTCTCTCTGTGAATAGAGATTTCTTTAGGTTACTCCTGAATCTTCCCACTTTCACCCTCACTCTAAAGCTTCTTTTCCATTGAAAAACTTGCCTCCTGTGCATTTCTTCCTTGGAGGTATCTGAAAGACTCCAGAATATGCATGTTTAGAATTTTAAGTCTGTCCCCATATGCTTTATGGTGAAGACTGACTTTTTATAGCTACCCTTTGGACCAACTCCATCTGATTCATATCTTTTAAGATGTGGTCTCCAGAATTGTATACAGTTTTCTAAATAAGGTCTCAGATTTTGGACAAAGGCATTATCTTCCTTTTCTTGCTGGTTATTCCTTTTCCAGCATCCTTCTGGCTTTGCTGCTGCCTTATCAACCTGTATGGCCACCTTTTAAGATCATCAGATATTTATTTATCTAGGCATTTTTATATACCGAAACACATTGTATACACCTCATGTCAGTTTACATAATTTAATGGGACAGTCTTTAACAACATATCCTAAAATCATTCAAGTAGAAATAAAATAACAACTAAAATAGCAATAAAATAATACTAAAATAAGATAACCCTATAAATAGTAAAAATATGTAAAATTATATCCTAATCATTCTAAAATAACAAAATACATAGAATTCACTCAAAATCAAACTAAAAAATAGGGTTGAAATAGATATTATACATATTTACATGTCACAGGGGAAGTCACTAAAAGGAATCTTACTGTGCTGTTGAAGGCCTGTACAAACAGCCATGTTTTTAGTTGTTTCTTAAAAGACTGGATATTCTCTTCTAGCCTTAGCTCAAGTGGAAGAGAATTCCAGAGTTTTGGTCTGGCTATAGAAAGGTCTCTCTCTCTCTCTCTCTCTCTCTCTCTCTCTCTCTCTCTCTCTCTCTCTCTCTCTCTCTCTCTCTCTCTCTCTCCAGATCTCTCTCTCTCTCTCTCCAGATCTCTTGTTTTTGCCCTTCAGAATTTCATCCCCTATATTCTACTGTTTTCTCTTATCTTTTTGCAAACCAAATGCACAACCTTGTGTTTTTTTTACCATGAAATGTTAACTGCAAAACTATAGACTATTCCTCAAGATTTTATTAGTCGATACAATGTTTTGGATATTTGATCTTGTGTCCTTAATTGGTGTTTTGTTATGCCTATGTTCTGTATATGCACAAGAATTTATGTATGTTTTGGTCTCTCTTTTTTGTACATTGCCTAGTGTATAGGCGATGAAGAAATTTAAAGATAAAAATATTAGACCAGTCCTTAAAACATGAGGACCATTCTCACAGTGTGTTTTGATTCTTCTTTATTTGTAATGAAACAAAAGTTTCAAAACCTGCTGCAGTGACTCATGTTTACAGCTATACAATGGAGCAGCAGGAAAGGTATGCAGTCTGGAAACATTCAGCAACTGACTTGGCTGACTGTGACAATCCTTCCTGCAGTTGTCAGCGATTTTTCAGGTTTCCATTTTGACAACTCTGACAGTGTTCCAGGAACTACGTTTAAAAATATGATGCACTCTTTCTTCATGCATTGTCAAACAGAACAACCCAGTATGAAATAATTCGTTTGAGGCAAGAAGGCAGCCTCTCACTGTGACAGGGTCTGTGGCAATGTTGGCAATTAAAAATCGCTGTGCATTTACAAGAGTGGGAGAGAGTTTGTTTTTTCACTACGTCTTGCCGAATCCCTTCTCATGGTTACTTCGTTGTATAATATTTCGGCAAGGTGACCACTACAACTGAAATATATGAAAGGAAGGAAAAAGAAAAATGTATACCTGACACACTTCACCTAAGATGAGAAGATGCCCAGCACTAGGGCTAATGATGGTGGACGTGATAGTGCAAACCCTTCAGATGAAGATACTGTAAAACCTCTGGTGCAGATATAGGCTATGGTAAACCTGTTCATACATCCACCACAGTAGGAGAAACACCAAAGAAGCTAATTTTTTTTTTTTTTTTTTTTTTTTTTTTAATATATAAAGAGGACAAGATAGTTATGTGGACCTCCTGAAGAGAAAAATAAGATAATGAACTGCTATTTGTATGCCAAAACCCTATATTTTAATCAGTAGGGTTTTTTATTTATTTAGATTTGTTATATTCAGCTTTTTGGCACTTCAAAGCAGACTATGCTCAGGCACTGTAGGTATCTCCCTGTCCCCAGAGGGCTCACAGTCTAACTTTGTACCTGAGGCAAAGGAGAGTAAAGTGACTTCCACAAGAAGTGGCAGCAAGATTTGAACTCTGGTTCGTAGCCCACTTCTCTAACCACTAGGCTACCAAACTGGAAGAAAGAATATAAACAAGAGAAACTGCAAAAAGCAACTGATGTGACGTGAAGATCTCCAAGTGGAAAAATCAAAGCAAAGAAATATGTAAGTGATAACTTTTTTTTTTTTTTAAACAATTGAGGGCTGATGCAAAATGAGAAATTTGGAGAGAAGCAAATGAATAGATGTAAGGGAACAGCCAAGGAGCACGAGAAGAGAGGTACTGGGACAGTCAGAGAAACTGGATAAGTTAACACCTAAGATATTGGTGACCGAATGGTGCAACACAGGGAGGATGTGAGCAGTGTAAGGCAAATCATGAAGCAGAGAGGAAAGGCGGGAAAGAGACCAGGAGATGGAGGAGCTGGCGGTTAAGCTCCTGGCCTATGTGGAGACGGATATGTATGCTGGGGTTCAGAAAAGGGAAAGACCACCTAAGTTTAAATGGCAAGGTCCCACACTTTAAGAACTTGCAGGGTTCAGGCAAGGCCGAGCCCTGGGCATTGGCGCACAGGTTGGGCAAGGCAGAAGCTGAGAAACCTCCTAGGAGTCAATAGTTTCACTCAGGTAGGCTGAAATCTGCATCTTGGAATTGGCAGGTAACAAGAACTGGAACGGAACTCAAGCCAAAGTATGGCTGCAGGCCAGGACCTGGAATCAGCAGGCAGAACTAGTACATGCTAGAACCGGTAGAGCTGCAGGAAGGACCTGGAAGACTAGAGCTATAAGATTAAAGTGACAGTCTAGAACCAAAGTGTGGAGAGTCAAGAGTTCAGTGTTGTAGTAAATCCGATAACAAGAGGGCAAATCAGCCTTCAGGTTGCTGCAATCAACTTTCTGTTCCTCTGCAATTCTTTGACTGAGCCCCAGCCAATCCCTGATACCTGGAGTTGTGGCCTTTGGGCCTACCTAAAACATTTTCTCTGCTGCTTCTCCTTGCTTCAGGTTCCTAGCTGGTCTTAATCTCAGGACGACTGATCCTGGTTCAAGTCCCTGCTTGGGTTTCCCCTTAACATTAAATTTGACACCCAAAGCAAAGAGTAAGATCAAGGCCATAACCTGCATAAAGGGACCAACTATTGATATCACAGAAATAAATACAATACACTATGTAGCAATATTATTGGAAAAACAGAGCAGAAAATATAGAATATCTGCATGCATATGTGTCACTGGTAAATGAATACCTCAAAGGATTGCTAGTGCAGCGTCATTATTTGACATTAACAGAAAAGATCTTAATTCATATTCTTCAATAACAAATTGAAAATAATAGCAGACAAGATGGTTCACAGCCTGCATAGAAAAAAAATGGTAAAACAGGCAAATGCAGATTCTGTAAGAGATCTCTGAAAACATTTACACATGTTGTAACTGAGTGTAAAGTGCTGATGTCAGAAGGATTATATAGAGAGTATTACAGCTCATCCACTGGAAACTGTGTACTCACTGTGGCAGATAAACCCCTTGGATCACAACCTTGATAGAAGCTGTGATCATCTGGGACATTTCTAGTCCAACTGATAAAAATCAGATAATGTGGTAAAGGAGAAAAACAGAAAATCGGCGTTGTTAATAGAAGTGTCAGAATAAAGCAATTACTCTGAACAACCTGTCACAGTTTTGCTGACTGGATAAGGGGATTCCCCGAGCAGGACAAGGTCTTCTGCCTGGCCAGCCACCACCTTGGGTTGAGCCCACAAGTTCTGGTGGCCAGCAGGATTAGAGGACTAGAATGAATAAATGAGCGTGTTATTTTCTCTTTCAGATAATACAAGGACTAGGGGCACTCCATGAAATTAGCACATTTAAAACATCAGAGAAAATTATTTTTCGCTCACTCCACAATTAAGCTCTGGAGTTCATTGCCAGAGGATGTGATTAAGATATTTAGCATAGCTGGGTTTAAAAAAGGTTTGGATAAGTTCCTGAAGGAGAATCCCATAAATTGTTATTAAACAAATTGACTTAGGGAATAGTCACTGCTATTGCTGGCATTAGTAGCATTGGATCTATTTACTGTTTGGGTTTTTGCAAGTTACTTGTATTTATTTTTTATATTACTTTTTTTTTTTTTTTTCAGCACTTCAAAGCGGATTACATTCAGGTACTATAGGTATTTCCCTATCCCCAGAGGGCTTATAATCTAAGTTTGGTACAAACTTGTATCCTGGATTTGCCACTCTTGGGGACAGAATGCTGGGTTTGAGGACCCTCTGTTTGATCCAGTATGGCAATTTCTTATGTTCTTGCGGTACATGGCGAGGCAAGGTCAGAGCAGCAAGTCAAGCGCAGGAGTCAGTCCGGGTCAGCAGCAGGAGATCATTCAGAGGGAGACTGACTGGGAGGTAAAGCAGGAGCCAGGGACCAAAGACCAGAACAGGGCAACAGACTTGGCCAGGAAAAGGGTAAACCCCCACAGATGGGAGCAAGTTTAAAACAGGGGTGCAGAGCAGGATTCAGACAGACTAGGGTGGCCTAGATAAGATAGGGACCAGACAGGGGAACCAGTAGACATAGGATAGGACAGAGCAGGACCGGGACCAGATGCAGGACAAGGAACATACAGAAGAGCTAAGCCACTGGGCCAAACAGGATAAGGTAAACACAAACACAGGCCAACAGGAATCAATGCCAAACATGGTACATGCAAGGAGGCCTAAACAGGCCACAGGACAAGGCAACACTAGACAAAAAGACCACTCAGTAACAAGGCAAGGTGGACCAAAGCAAGGAGCCGAGGTGACTCTGTGATGAGGTCCTGAATTGTGGGAGAGGCGGGGTTAAATAAGGCTGGCTTTGCTGATTCATGGAGCCTTCAAGGAGGTGGCTAGAGCCATCATGGCTTAGTGAGGTCCTCTGCTAGCAGAGGGCTGCCTAGCAGCCATGTTCATTACAGTAAACCCCCCCCCCCCCCCCCCCTGCTTTTTTAAGACTCTCCTCTCAGGTCCCGCCAGGAAGAATTGTCTTAGGGAAGGAGCAAGGCTGAAACCAAGTGTCAGTCTCTGGGATGAAATCCATTGGAAGCAGGATCTTAGACACTGCCAATACTATCTTGGACAAGGACTTGGACGTCACAGGTGCAGCCAATGATGGCAGCTGGGAAACTGCAGATGCTGCCTGGCACAGGGTATGGCCTTGTACCGTGGGCTTAGAGTTCTTCACAGCAAGAGCAGAGACTCGAGGAGTAATAGCATAAGGCACTGATTTTTCCTTGAAGTCATTGTAGGTATAGATCTTGGTTTGGAGATTGCATGCACTCTCTGGGACAAGAATTTGAGTGCCATGGTTGCAGGCAACAGCAGAGGCTGGAAAGCTGCCAATGCCACATAGAGCAGCATATAGCCCTGGGTAAGTGGCTTAGAGAATGGAACAGCAATGACAGACTACCAAGTTCCTTGAAGTCATAGCTGAGCAGTAGCAGGTATCGCCAGAGAGGAAAGCTTTGGTGCTGCAAATGCAACTTAGGCTACCGGTGGAGCTAGGACTGGAGCAACTGGATTAGAGTGGCTGTTGAGTGATGTGGCTGGTTTGCTCTGAAACAAGGTCATGGCAAGGATAGACTCGGCGCACTGTGGAGAAATAGCAGATGCTGGTTACCTTGAAGACCTGACAGATATGGTCTTTTTCATGGGACTTGCGGGTGTAGCCCGAAACAAAGTCTTAGTTTGGGTTAGCAGGCTCTGAGACTGCTTGGAACTCATCTGAAGCAGAGTGCTCCCAGAGCAGAGGTGCAGGGTTAGAGTGCACCTGGAGCAGAGACATGATAGAGCAAACTGGGTCAGCCTTGTACAGAGTTGTGGCAGGAACCTGCACAGCTTGTATTAGAGATACTACATGAAGTGGCCTATCTGGCTGCACAGGCATAGCAGGAGAAGCTTGTGGCATCAAAGGCATTGCAAAGTCCCTCATTGACTAGACTGAAGCAATCAAATTCTCTGCAAACCAAGCCTTAGAATCCATGGGCAGAATCTGGAGGGAAGGTCTGAACGGAGATTCCAAGAGGAGCTTCTGACAAGGCGTGGGCCGGAGTCGTTAGATATACTGTGGCAGCCTGGGTGGCCTGGATGAGTCCTAGAATATGCTGTGACAGCTTCTTGTACTGGATCCTATGGAAGTGCTGTAGAAATTGTCTTAGTGTCTCCAGAGGTGCTGGGGTAACATCCTGGACTGGATTCTCAGAAGGGGGACATACTGGATCAGGGTCTCTGAATGTGCCGAGGGTAGCATCCTGGACTGGATCCTGTGGAAGTACTATAGAAACAACCTTGGCCAGAGTCTTTAGAGGTTCAGTGGCCACAGCCTGGACCAGATTTGTGGAAGGGACTGCAGGAGCAGCCTGGTTCAAAGCCTCTGAATGTACTGTGGCAGCATCTAGGACAGGATCATGTGGGTGTGCTGTATTAACAGTTGGCCAGGATCTTTAGATGTGTGGTGATGGCAGCTGGGACTGGATTCCCAGAATGGATTACTGAATCCACCTAAGGTCGGAGGACGTGCTGCGGTAGCATCCTGTACCAGAATCTCTTGAACAGCCCGAACCAGATTTGATGGAGTGGCCTTTGCCCTAAGACTTGGGGCATAGTTAGATTTTCTCTCGAAAGACGGAGGCAGGCTTTGGGTTTGCAATAGCAAGGCCTTCTCAGGTGCAGATTTCTCTGGAATCTGATACTGGATTCCTTTTGGCCACTGCAATGGCAGGGTCTGTCTTGTACTTAGCCTCAGGGTTAGCAATCAATTTTGCTGGATAGGAGAAAAGTATAGAAGCATGATAAGAGAATCAGGAGACAAAAACACACAATTAATTAGAGCAGAGTTACCCCAAAAGGCTACCTTTTTTGATGTTGGGACAGACTTAGGTTGATCAGTGCCAATACACTTTCCTTAAGCAGCTGAACAGAAACTACCTGGGCAGGTAGGATTCCTAGGCACTGACCTGAAAACAGCTGACTAATTTGGAAAGCTTCAAGGCTGGACTGGGCTCTGCAAATTGGGACAGAGACACAGAAGCAACAGCAGCACTGGTTCTTCAGGTACTGATTTTAGGCTTGGCTGGGGCTGGAATAAGTGCAGGCTTACAAGAAACTGATGTGAAAACAGATTTGGCAGGCATGGGATTCAGACTGATTATAGGGGGGACAGAGTTACAAGAGTTATTTAACATGGAATGTACCTTTTTTTTTTTTTTTGTATTTGATCACGGTGCTTCTCAGGTGTCTGCTGGAGTAGTTTGGGTTCAGAATGAATTGGGGATGTCTGTGAATCAGATTTAGCAAGAGCTAGTGTGCAGACAGACTTAGCTGACTTGTCTTTCAAACTGCTTCTAGTAGAAACAAGTAGCATGTGGATTTCAGATCTATCTTTTTTTAGAGGTCTGCAGTGCTGGAACTGAGGTCTGTGGCTTGGAATCTGGTTTAGGTACAAGACAAAGCAAACAGGCTTGTTCAGAAGGGGGGCACTCACAACTGTACCTCTTACATTCCCACCAGGCAGGATTGAGGGAACCACACCAGAGACACTCCAGGAATGGCAGTGGGTTTCTACTTGGGCATCTTCTGTGTTTCCATTAAGCAGGGCAGGTTGGAAGTGTTTCTGGGGCTGAGGCCTCCTGTGCAAGCATGTTGGGAACTAGGATTCATAGCTTGGGATCTGTCTTATGTACAGCACAACTGAAACAAGTATCTACAGATAGTCAGATACAGTGTTCACAAACAGGCATTCCATACACTCCCCCAGGTCAAAATTAGGGAAATGACAGTGGATACATTCCAAAAGATGAGATGGGTTCCAACACTGGCATTCCTTACAGAGCAGAGGTAGGAAGTGTTTTTCAGAAGTTGATTCTGGAGAACTAATACTCGATGTTACATCAGAATTAGAAACATTTTCACTTGACTTGCAAGGGGTCCTATACCCACTCCTGTGGGACTTGTATGATGACCTCCTTCTGTCAGGGTTCTGCTGGCTGGATAAAGGAATTCCCACAACAGGAGCAGCACAGGGCTTCATAGTAGGGCAGGGCAAGGTCTTTTGCCTGGCCAGCCACCTCCCCCCTTAGGTTGAGCCCGCAGGTTCTGGTGGCCAACAGGACTTTCTTGTCATGGCTGGCAGCAATCAGGCAAGTTCAGAGTCAAGGCTCAGGTTAGGGCAATCTGAGAGCAGCAAGGCAAGGGCAGAAGTCAGTCGGAATCAGCAGCAGATCAGTCCAAGGGAGACTAACTGGGGAAGTAAGGCAGGAGCCAGAGGAGACAAGACCAGAACAGGGCAACACACTTTGTGAAATAGGGACAGGATAAAATAGAGGTGCAGGGCAGAATTCAAACAGGCTAAGTAGGCTACAGGGAGGCCTAAACAAGGACAAAGGCCAGATAAGAGAACCAGTACGTCTAGGACAGGGCAGGACTTGGGATCAAGTGCAGGACAAGGAACCTAGAGAAGAGCTAAGCCATGGGAGGTCTGCAGGTACAGGAGGATTACTGGCAGACCTACAGGAAAAAGGAAGGCCACTGATGGGACAGGAGCAAGACAAGGCAAACACAGGCCAACAAGAACCAAGGTTAAACATGGAACAATTAATGAGGTCTAAACAGGCCATGAGATGAGGCCACAAAGCAGGAAAAGACTAGGCAAGCAGGTCACACAGTGCCAAGGTGACTTGATGAGGTCCCAAGTTATGGGAGAGGCAGGATTTGAATAGGGCTGGCCATGCTGAATCATGTGGCCTTTGAGGAGGTGGCTAGAACAGGAATGAGTGTGGCTCAGTGAGGACCTTTGTTGCTGGGGAGGCTGCCTACACAACTATGGAGAGAGAGATCTTTACATAAAGACCCCATGAGGATCTCCAGTGGAGAGGTGGCCTAGTTTCCATCAGTGTAGTGTAACCCCACCCCAGTGTTGCCTGTCCTGAATGGGTAGGACCATAAAAGAATTTATAAGCTCTAGCTAGAAGCCCTGGCTAGCTCTTATTCCCTTAACTCCCAAAGTGTGGATCCTTTCAGCTGGGGGAAGAAAGGGGTCCTTTCAGGTCCCACTGCTGAGTGACTGACTTCCTCCTTTTGGATTTCCTGGGTGAGGTGTGTGCCCAAAGAAGACACAGGGAGCACTGGATTAGTGTCCAAAATAACTTTACTGTAGAAAATGATGGATTGATGGCACAATGAATATAGCTGACAGCACCACAGTCTTTCTGGCTCATTAGTACAAATCTTTGTCCATCTTTTTCTACAGACTGGGAATCCTAGCTTAGGTTAAGTGGTGATTACCCCTTTAGTGGATGGGGAAAACTCTCTTCCCAGATGGCAAAAACTCTGCACAGAGTGATTTTTCTCTCTTCCAGGGGTTGTGAAGACTCTGGGATGGGTGTCCTTTGAGTGATTGATTTCTTACATGATGTCCTTTTGTCTTGATAGAAACATAAAATGATGGCAGAAGAAGATCAAATTATTTTCTCATACTTATCTGTTACTCAGACCGCTGAGTTCAGGGACCTTATTGGTAACTTTTTTTTTTTATTCAAATTTCCTTCCACTCATGCCATTGATGCAGAGAGCAGTGTTGGAGCTGCATCAACGTGAAGTATAAGGCTTCACGTCGTATCGAGCAAGTTACCCTGATGTTTGTATACTCGTACTGCTCAGATCAATGACTTGTTAGGATTTACATCCAGACAACATCTATTTCTTCATTCCCCCCTGCCATTGAAGCAGTGAGCTGTGCTGGATATGCATTCAAAGTGAAGTATCAGGCTTAATTGGGATAGGGATCCCTGATGGAACTGCAGGTCTACAGAAGGATAGGAAGAGGGGCAGAAAATATACTTCCTCCCAGATCTTCAAGCATAACTCTTTTGGTTCCGCAAAAGTAAATAACACCAGAGATCCCTTGTAAGGGGTCACCACTGCTTCAGGGGCAGGTCTTCCCTACCCCTGGGCATCCTGAACACAGGGTTCCCCAGTCCCTGCATCCTGGAAAGGCCCAGGTGTCCAGCAAGGTCTCCTACCAAGCAAAAATCTAAAACTCCAAATTTAGTCCCTAGACAACCACTCTGCACCTCGAGCGGAGCCCCAACCTGTACTGGAGGATGGATTCCAAAGTTTCAGGTAGGCCCAAAATGTAACTCAAGAAAATCTCAAACTGCTAACTAAGACTGCCCCCAGAGCCCTTTGCGGAGCTCTGCTATAAACCCCCCCCCCCCCCCTGCAGGGGATATCCATTACAGCTCTGTAATGGGAGGGCTGCCAGATGAATGGATCCGCTCCCTAATTATCTTTCTCTAATTGCACTACTCCTATATGGTCCCTGGGCTTTCTAGTAACTTGGAAAGGTGCCTGGGTTACAGAAGGAATGAGAGTAGTCTACCAGTTTGCTGCAGTAGTGGGTTCCTGCCTGTTCAAGGGCAGATGCCCCAAGGGTTTGGTGTGGATTTTTGTGTTGGGTAGTGGTAGGGCCGGTGCAAGCAGATTCGGCGCCCTAGGCACCTTCAGCCTTGCGCCACCCCCGGTCGCAGCCCCGACTCTAGGGGCAGGGACCACATGCCGCCACCCCCCAAAAAAACTCACAAAACACCTGGTTCAGTGGGGAGCCCGGGAGCAATCTGTTGCTCCCGGGTTGTCTGCTGCCACTAACCAAAATGGCGCCGGTGGCCTTTAGCCCCTACCATGTGACAGGGGCCACCGGTGCCATTGGTTGGCCCCTGTCACATGGTAGGGGCTAAAGGCCACTGGTGCCATTTTGGTTAGTGGCAGCCGAGGCCCCGGGAGCGGCAGGTCGCTCCTGGGCCCTCCGCTGGACCACCAAGGGGGGGTGTCGGGAGGATGGCACGACTGGGGGGGGGGGGGAGCAGGGTGAGGCAGGGGCTGGGCAGAACTTTGAAGGGGCACTTTTTGCCCTTTCAAAATTCTGCTGCCTGAAGTGGCTGCGAGTGGCGGCAGTGCCCCCTAAGTCCTGGTGCCCTAGGCACAGGCCTAGCTCGCCTAGTGGTTCCTCCAGCCCTGGGTAGTGGAGGAGAAGGATCTGATTTTGTAGTTACTCACAGTATTGGCAAAAAAAAAAAAAAAATTGCTGAGAAATGTATGATGCCATGGGATGACTGTGCAGGCCCACTTCTAGTGGTCTTGCAGACAGTGATCTTACAGATTTTTGAATATTTTGGAGGTGGGGTGATCATGTTGGGAGGAAGTTTTGTGTCCATTCTGCCTGTCTGAGAGAAGAGTGGGGAAAGAAGAATTTTTTTTTTTTTTTCTTTGTTATGGCAAATTATTATTATTTACTTTGAAACAATTCCATCTAGAGGGCCCCATGCAGTTTCCGCCAAGGCGAAACAGGAAAACAGAGGCTTGGAGACTTGGGGTTCAAGCAGTGGGACCACAAGTAGTTGGGAGAGGAGATCCATCCCACCCTTGTCAGCCTAATATTCCACTTACAGGAAGAAAGGAGACCCCTGTAGAAAATACCAAGGGACTACAGAGACGAGTAATTTTTAACCTTAATTTAATGGACTGATTATGGATGTTACAAGAATAAAAATAGATTTGGAACTGTCTGATTACCATTGACCAAGTCAGACAGTAAACTTTTTCTATTTTAGAACATTCTAGTTCAGTGTTTCTCAAACGTTTACATGCCAGGGACCAGCTAGCTATCTTCCTTAAATTACAAGGATCGGCTGCAGTGCAGATGAGGGGGGGGGAGAAATCCACCTGAACATTAGAATATATGGGGGAGGGCATCCTCCATCCCTCATCTAGACTTTTAATGTACTGGTCTGTCATTTTAAGAAGGTAACTAGCCAGTTCAAGAACATTTTCTTAAAAAAAAAAAAAGTTGCTCTTATTAAAAATAATAGCCTCCTCCCTTTCCTCTCCAGGCCAGATAACAGTATTGTCCTTTTAGATTAAAAAATACCTTCTTCTCCCTCCCAGTCTGATCACTGGAGGGGAAAAAAATCCTCTTTCCCTCCCCCAGTTGGCCACCAGCTTCTTATTATAAACAAAAAATGATTAGAAATCCCTCCCGCTCTTTTGCTCCTGCCCCACCAGTACTACAATTAATACTCCTGCCATATGGACTCTCTCTTTTTTTTTCCCAGTTGGGGTTGCTCCCAAGGCCCGACTTCAGAGAAGGGAGCAATTGCAGCTAAACGTTAGCGAGCTGGCATGAGACTAAGCCGGTGTCTGCTCTACTCTCCAGGCCCTGCCTCCCATATGTATCCCCAGTTCCACTGGGGGTCACCTTCCCAGCCTTGGGGAGCCGCGGGGGGAGCTAACCTGCAGAGCCAAAACTGGGCCATGGGATCTCCCAAGAAATAAACCAGTGTCCACGCCACTCAAAATATGTCCTCCAGCATAAAAAATAGTTTACTGCTGTTGCTTCACAGTAAAAGAGAGTGTAACAGCACAAGAAATAACAACAAAAAAAAAAAGTCACTGTCTCTCTAATCAGCTCTACTCGCCCTACAAGCCCCCAAATTATTTTCCTTTACACAGTAAATCTTTGGCCTATCCTGGTCCTTTTTTTTTTCTTTCCATTCCCAGATTACTCACAATGTCCTGATCAGCTCAAAGAAGAAATCCATAGAGCCCCATAGCAAGTTTCTGCTGGCATAGTTTGCTTCCTGGTCCAAACAAGTTCCCACCACAGTTAAAGTACACTTTCTTTCACCAAAATCTTAAGTTTCCTTCAGGCTTTCTGGGAGAGAATCTCTCCCTAAAATCCTGCTTCTCCCCCTGCAGCCTTGAGAGAGGGTCACAGCTGCATCCTCCTGAATGCTTGTTCACCTTGGAGAAACCCCAGACCAAGTATAGTCTGGGTTTTTATAACCTTCTCTTTAAACCAAGCCCAAAGGGACTGTAACAGGCAGGCTGACACTCTCTAGACCAGTGGTTCTCAACCTTTTTCCCCTTCGTGACACACCTGGCAGACCACACTCACATGTGTGACACATTGCTCAATACAATTCATGACGGAAACAAAAAATAAAGGCCCAGTATTATTTTTATTGTTAAGAATGACACAAGATAAAGATAAGTACTCTGTCTGAACAGAAACTGCATAAATAGTAAACATCCCACCCCAAAACAGCACTAATTTCCAGCACTCAAAACAGTAACCATCTTACAAGGCAAAACTGAAAATATTACACCAGGCCTTAAAACTCCAATACTCCTCTTATTAAGAAAACAGACCAAGCCAGGCTGCTATACAGCCCTACACAGAAATTACATGCCAGCAAAATACCCCACCTCAGTTGCATGTGAAGACCCTCTCCTAGTATAGAATAAAGAGACCATAAAGCATAAATGGAAACATGCAGACAAAAACTGAACTGGAAACAGCAACAAGCCAGAGTCTCTGTATGCAGTGCAACAAAGGAAAAAGAGAAACATCACCAGTCCTCATAAGGATAACAAAATGCTTTGCTCTGCATATCTGGGAACGTTTGATATCCAGGTGCCCTGAGATTGTTTTGAATTAGCAGGAGGAGAGATGGTTTTTCAACTTTCTCCTCTCTCGAGTCACACACAAGCTCTCTTTCTCACACTGGCTCTGTCGCGCACACACATACACATGCTCTCTGTCAGTTCCATAGGCTCTCAATCATGTACATATACACATGCTTTTTCTCTCCCACTTATAGGCTCTTAATCACACATGCTATCTTTTCACACACACACACACACTCACACACACACCTTCACTCACACACTTACATACATGCTGTCTCTTTCTCTCACACACACAAACTCTCATTCACACTCTTATACATATGCTGTCTCTTTCTCTCACTTACACCAAGCTCTCATACTCATACACTCTGACCTACATCGGCTCTCACCTATTACACACACATGCCCTCTCTCTTACCTATACACACAGGCTCTTAATCAAGATCTCGCTCACACATATAGGTTCTCAATCATACACTTACATTCATGCTGACTCTCACACAAACAGGTTTTCAATCACTCATTTACATACATGCTGTCTCTCCCACAGACACATACACAGGATCTCAAACACATATGCATGCTCGCTCACTCCCTTCCTCCCCCCCACCGAACTAGTGGCAGCAGCAGCCTCCACCACTTCCAGACCTCGAGAAAGGAGTCCCATCTGCTGTGGGGGCTGACACTGCTCCTCTTGTGCTCCGTGCCTCTCATCTCTTCTTTGGACCAATGCCGCCCACAGTAGCATGGCCACTGCATACCACTTCCTCTTCTGGGCCATGGGGGGAGGGAAGAAGAGACCATGCTGGTGCGGCTGACTCCAGCTCTCCTGCCTCGTTCCGCCCAGGCTATCGGCATTTTAAGCTCAGGTGGAAAATAGGAATTTATCTCGCTGGGGCACAGGGGACCAAGAAGTGTGACGACACCCTGGTTGAGAACCGCTGCTCTAGACCAAAAGATGATCTTTAGTCACTGGAACCTGGGAGGAAAATTACCACCTGAATACAACAAAATTTCACATTACTTCACTGCACCTATTACAGACTTCCCATAGCTCCACTTTAAAATTCCACATCTGTAGACCAGCAATATTTACATTTCTATGGCACACAAGTGCCACCCATACAAAAGCCAGGAGGGGCCAAGGCTTGGAAAGCAGAGCAGTGCTGGCTCATTAATGTTCAGGGGCAGCTACTCCCCTCCCAGAGAAGAAACCTCAAGTGAAAGAGAGGTCTGCAGGATGGGGGGAAAATCTCTCCTGGTTGTGGTGCAGGATTTCAGTGCAGCTGCAGAGCAGATCTTGCTTCCTGTTCATTCTCCTGCAATCATTGTTGCTCCATGGACTGGCAGAAATGTTGGTGGAGACTACTACTGGTCCATGGACTGGTGATTGAGAAGCATTGGCCTATTCAAGTGTCCATTTTGTTTATTGGCAGGGGATAAGAGATTAATAAATTGAGTTTACGCCTTGGAGAGAAACTTTTTTTTTTTTTTTTGACAGTACCTTCGGTGCTGGAGGTATATCTTCCTTTCCACCGTGCCCCTCAATTCAAAGAATCCCTGCAGTGGTTTGGAAGGACTTTGCTTGGACTGAACTCTGGTATGGAGAGTGACCTCTTCCTTTATACGTAACACAAGATGAGACCAAGAAAATGTGACAGATACAGAAATAGACCCAATTGTATTGGGTGCCACCAACATGATTTAAAAAAAAAAAAAAAAAGTTCAAAGAGCAACTTATGTTGCTTGTAAATATTTCATCCTATGAACTTCAGAGAAGTTCTTTCGCATAGGCACAAATCATGTAATAAGAAGAGCGTTAGCAGTAAATATGAGTGAGATCATGCCCAATATTCACCTGCTTACCTGTGAGGTTCATTCGTCATGGAAAGCACAAACCAGACCCATTTTGGACACTTTCTATCCCCTATTAAACCACAGTTGCTCATTCAACCCTGCAGCCACTTTGGCTAGCTTAGACCACGCCTTCTCAGTTGCCATTGGTTCCCTAGGCCTTCCATTTCCACCCAGCCTCCAGGAGGTAACCAATGGCTCATGCTACAGGCAGTGACATCTCTGGTGCTGAGGGCTGTGGGACAGAGTGCGCAGTATCAGTAGTGCTATGGAGGAGGTGTGCAAACCTGGGGCTGAGGAGGGCCGGGGCCTCGAGCCATCCCGTGAGCACGAGCGCAAGCTGGAGCAGGAAAAACTGTCTGGGGTGGTGAAGAGCATCCACCGAGGGCTGCGCAGGAAGTATCGGGAAGGTGAGCGCTCGCCCCTGGGCCTCGATGCTGATGATCTGAAGCTGAGACAGGCAGGTCCCCTTGCTCAGTACTCCAGAAACCATAACTGGATGGGGGACTAGAGAGAAGAGAGTGTCGTGCACTGCTGTTGGTGTAGGGAGAATATGAAGTTTGGCACAGAGGTTCTGACTCTGGGGAAGGGAGCAGCCCGGTCCCTGGAATTGTGGCAGCGGGCAGGATAGGGACCGGCATCTTGTATTAGTGAAAGATCAGATCCTTTTCCATCAACTGATGGCTTCCAAGCTTGGTTACCGTCTTACTCCATGTCAGCCAAACAGACTGATGTAGTTCTGGTTATTAACAGGGCTCCATCAGTATGGAGATATAGTTCTGATATTTTGCCGTACTGATTTTCATGCAAAAATCAATTAGGAATCAATGCATGAATTGGGGCAAAACCAGGACTGGATCAGCATGTTCAGTTGACCTGGGAGTTGGTGGCAACCCTGCTGGCTGGACCAGATCTGGTGAATTATTTAGGAGGCATTTGCATAATATTCAAGAACAGGGTTATTCCTGGTGGGGGGGGGGGATTTTTTTTTTTTTTTTTTTTTGCCTGAAGGCAAGCTTTGGGCTCTTGATGACCAGATTCAGGAATCCTTGCATAAGGGCCTATGAGATATTTACTGCTGATTCTAGCTAGCCTGAAGACATATTCTGCATAAAGGTGAACAGAAAATGGGGCTGAAATTTAATGATAGGTTTTGCAGTCTGTCTGCGGTGCAAAGTATATCCACATATTGCTGATTAAGACACATAATAGATGGAAAATGAGAAATTGTAAGTTAAGTTCTAAAAACAATTTTAGATGTTTCACTGTTTGCCAGCACTCTGAATCTCGTTGGATCATCCTTTTTAACACTACTCCTGTTTTGTAGGTTGGAGAGGACTGCCTAACTTTTTTTATTTTTGTTAAACCACTGCTTTAACAGCAAAACTTCCTCAGGCTTCTACTGTTAAATCAGTGCTAACATTCCACTTTAATGCACTTAAATGACTGAAAGAAACCAGAGGAAGGGAAAATTGCTTTGCACAGGTATTTGCCATATACTGAATCTTGACACTGTCGGTGAATGTGGACAAGTCAAGTCAGTATGTTATTTAGAGATTTGAACATAAATAGTATGTTGACTGTTTTTAAAGTATATTTCCACTTCCTAATAGTAGTAATGACTTCAGCAGCAGAAATTGCTGGATACGTCTTGTAGTTTTTTGTTTTTGTTTTTTACTGTAGTAATGCTTTCATGTCCCCATGAGAGGTGGGGCCTTAACCCCCGTATTGTACAGGTTTGCAGTGTTAGCTGAAAGGACAAGCAGGGACCTAATTTTTTTTTTAGTTAGAGGTTGAGAACCATTGGCATAGGTGTTTTTGCTTAACTAATATTCTTAGTGTCATTTTCTGTAGAATACAAATTTTGGGCAACATTAACACAAGGTAGTGATTGTTCTATCTGCTCAGTGTTTATATCTATGCTCAACGTGCTGGAGTGAGTGTAAAATGAGATTTTCTTTTACTGTCAATGCAATATTTGAAACAGTTAGCCCTTGATCAAGGAGGAGAGTATCTTGATGTTGATGTCATTATCATTGCCAGTGCTCTGTTTCAAATGATGTCTGTAAGCTTTTCATGAGCTTGTTAGTTGCCAAGAAACCTATTTTTCCCCCTTTTTTTTTTTTTTGTCCAATGTATTATCTGCCTCTTATAGTGGATTTGTTTCATTGGTAAATTGATTAAAAGAGACCATGATATTTAATGAATTGGGAGCAAGTAGTTTCAAATAAAACTGAATGAAAAAAATAAGGTAATATGTTAGCAGATTAATTTGCATTTGTAAGTGTTACAATAAATTGTTAGTGGCACTTAGGTATGAAAAAATACATATTCTTTACTGTGCTTTCTAGTTTGCAGTGTAGCTGTTCTGAACCTTTTTTTTAATGTGGCATTATTGTCCTTAGGTAAAAGATAATGGAACCTGCTGGTTAACACCACTTGGTCTGGATATATAAAAAGTTCCATCATAAAACTGGAATGACTGGGCTGTCTGATTCTCTTATACTGTGTAGATGTGTCATAGTAAATTACCACCAAGTCTTCTGTCTGAGTATTTCTGGAACATCCCAAACAATAATGGACCTAACCTGTTGCTGTGTGGAATACAAAGTAGAGATGTGAATCGTGTCCTCGATCGTCTTAACGATCGATTTCGGCTGGGAGGGGGAGGGAATCGTATTGTTGCCGTTTGGGTGTGTAAACTATCGTGAAAAATCGTTAAAATCGTGAGCCGGCACACTAAATCCCCCACCCTCCCGAACCCACCCCAAATGCTTTAAATTACCTGGGGATCCGGCGGTGGTCCAGAACGGCGGCGGTCCGGAACGGTCCCCTCAATAGAATCGTGTTGTCTTCAGCCGGCGCCATTTTTCAAAATGGCCGCCGCAAAATGGCAGCGGCCATAGACAAAAACGATTCGACGGAGGAGGTCGTTCCGGACCCCCGCTGGACTTTTGGCAAGTCTTGTGGGGGTCAGGAGGCCCCCCCAAGCTGGCCAAAAGTTTCCTGGGAGTCCAGCGGGGTTCCGGGAGCGATTTCTTGCCGCGAATCGTTTTCGTACGGAAATGGCGCCGGCAGGAGATCGAGTGCAGGAGGTCGTTCAGCGGCGGTCCGGAACCCCCGCTGAACGACCTCCTGCAGTCGATCTCCTGCCGGCGCCATTTTCCGTACGAAAACGATTCGCGGCAAGAAATCGCTCCCGGAACCCCGCTGGACTCCCAGGAAACTTTTGGCCAGCTTGGGGGGAGCCTCCTGACCCCCACAAGACTTGCCAAAAGTCCAGCGGGGGTCCGGAACGACCTCCTCCGTTGAATCATTTTTGTCTATGGCCGCCGCCATTTTGCGGCGGCCATTTTGAAAAATGGCGCCGGCTGAAGACAACACGATTCTATTGAGGGGGCAGTTCCGGACCGCCGCCGTTCTGGACCACCGCCGGATCCCCAGGTAATTTAAAGCATTGGGGGGGGGGGTTCGGGAGGGTGGGGGATTTAATTTAAAGGGTCGGGGGTGGGTTATAGGGGGTTTTAGTGTGCCGGTTTTCCTGCCCTCCCCCTTCCCCCAATTTACGATTTTTTAACGATAAATCGGGGGAATTGGTATTGTATTGTGGCCCTAACAATTTTTTGACGATTTAAAATATATCGGACGATATTTTAAATCGTCAAAAAACGATTCACATCCCTAATACAAAGTGCTACAATTTTTTTTTTGGGGGGGGGGGGGAGGGGCATTAGTTTCCTCCTGCTCCTTTGGCCTTCCAGCTCAATCAGAGCCAGCTTCTGCTGGATTATGGCACTGTGGGCCTTCATTTGAAACTACTTGGGGATTGTTCCCTTATATTTCCCCGTGCATTGCAATATTTATATATCTTTATATTCTGCTTTTCACATATTTTTTTTCAGCAGCCCTCAGCCAGGGGGCCGTGCTTCAGGGTGCCTGACAGAGGAATCCTGCAGTCGTGGGCCCTAAGTCTGGCCAGTAGGTGCTGCCATTATACGATGACCGAGATTCCCTCCCCCCTCCCCCCCTGTCTGGTTGATGCAGGGAAGTGGAAGACCTGACCTGGGAATCAAATCTTGGGACTCAAAGCACAGCAGTGCCACTGGATCAGCCCCAGTACAATTTTTATATATTGTCTTTTGTCAGTATGGAATAGAGCAGCATCATGCAGCAACTGTGGTGGCTTTTCACTGCAAACAGCAATGTCAGGCCAACAGAAAACAGGACATTCTGTAGCAATGTGTGGTTGATGATCTATCCCTCTCTTGGCTTCACTAGTCCTTGTGCAATATGATTTTTGTGTGTTGTCATACAAAAATATACAGAGAGAGAGAGAGAGATACGGCTGGATATAAGAGACCAGGTCACACTTTGCTTGGACGCTGCAACAGTTCTTGTGTGCTTGAGTCATTCAGCTTTTGGTCTCGTTCTTTCACAGCACAGCTGCGGCATGTTGATGTCCAGATGAGCACACCCCTCCTTATTATGAATCACTAATTACAGCTTAACCGTTGTTTACTTGTTCCCATTTAGGTTTGCTCTAAATGTTAATGGGTAGTAGAAAACCATGAAAAAGGCAGTCTGCACAATCTAAATTCAAGAACAGCTACATAAGAGGGAAAGTTTTGTGTGTTTTTTTTTTTTTTTTTTTTAAATTGTAGAAAGATTTCTGACACAGGTGAAGAAGCTACTGCCTACTGAGCTCCTGACAGTGGACAGTTGCTCTCTGGTCTCTGGCTATGGAAAGAGATACAGATCCACACTGATTTTTATAAACTTTGTCTCAGCTTCTCATCTGTATTAGATAAGCTGGAAGTAGGTTTATTCTGTTTAGAAACACAAAATCCAAAGACCCACTTGGTTTCTCCCCCCAGTCTGCCCATTTGTGCTTCTCTACTGTGCTCTCACTTGACTTGTTCAACATGTGGTTACCTTCTTCCTCTTTCCCTCATTCTACCACTAAGGCCCTTCTGTGTCTCTCTCAAACATCCCTGAATTCAGCCATTTGTTTTGGCCTCTTTCACCTCTGCTGGAAGATTAGTCTCTGTGTCTTATCACACCCTTGGCAAAAGATATATATATTTCTCGCTCTTGTCTTAGAGCTTTCCTCCTTTCAGCTTCAGATGATGACCCCTTGTCCTTTAAGCTTTTCACTCTGTGGAAAATCTTAACCCTTTGGTTCTTTTTTTTTATGGAGACCTGCTAGATAGAATGTAAACCTTCCAATATCTCCTCCTTTCCCTTATTTCAGGGGTGGCCAACTCTTCTTCTCCCCCCCCCCCCCCCCCCGAGCCACAAACAGGCTTAATATTCAGGCTATCCACAATAAATGAATACCTGAGGTATATTTTCATACCGTGGAGGCTGTACCTGTAACTCTATCTCATGCATATGAGTGGACAGCCTGAAAACCAGGCCTGTTTGTGCCTCTGAAGGCCACCCCTGCCTTAACTCTTCCAGATCAAGTTCATTTATGTAGTATCTCTTTGAATTGTTAATTTGACTAAACCATACATCAGTTTTTAACCACCAGCTCAACTACCGTTGGCTGAGAAAGAGAAAGCAAAATTAAATGCACCTTTTGATCTTTGTCATTTTGTCTATAGATGAGTTCTGTCTTCCAGCCCTAACCTCAGCTGTGGTCAGCAGCTGACTCCATGTTATCTGGATTAACTGAGCCAGTCCTGGTTTTACTGCATTACCTCTGTGACCTTTCATTCTGAATTTCTTAAATTCTGCACTGGACTATTTGGATTTGTGAAATATATAATTTTTTTTTTTTTTTTTTTAATGAGGCTAAAAAGGAGACTTGTTCAACTTGTCCAGCAGACTGGGGAGCCTGTTAACCCCGTTCTCAATATTTCTGTATTAAATTTATCTCTCACTTCATTATTTTCACAACACTTAAAGCGTGTTACAATTAATGTCTCTCTTGAGGTACTTGGTGTTTGCAGCGTATTAACTTGTACAGTAGTATTTATGTTCTTGAGAGAATGACATGTTGGCAAACATGCAGTTTAATCTAGCAGTTTTAAGGCTCTTATCAAAATGCCAGAGGACACGAGTTATGTGATTCTAGAGGGGTAGCAAGATTGGCTAATAGTCCTTTTATGTACGCCACTTTGGGAAAGAGTAATGTGAAATGGTCACAGCAATATCTTCCTCCCTGCTGTACAGTGTTAAATGCTATTTTTAGAAAGGAAAAGTTGGAACAAGAGTGATGGACAGCTGAGTGATATGATTTTATTTCCGTCCGGGAATGAAAAGACTTGCTGGCATTTTCTTGTGGAAATTTCAATTGTTGAATCTGATCTGTCAGTAAAGGGATCAGAAAAAGTTGCTGTTCGGTGTTCAGTAGTTTGTTACCCTGCTCGGCGAGTTGCCCGGTCTGAAATAACCAACAAGCCAAAACATGTCTGACTCTTATCGCAGCTTTCCTCTTGTAAGACGAGTGCATTAACAGAGAAGCAGTTATTGGGGGAATGATTTGCTCTAGTTTTGAAGGTGCACAACCCCGGGCTTCAAGAGCTGCAGCCAGACCTGGTTTTCAGAATATTCACAGTGGATGCACACTGGGCATAATTAGCTTGGTTATCTGGAAAATTAGACCCAGTTGCAGCCCTCAAACACTTGTGCATCTTGGAATTCAGTAAAGATGGACAGTTTGTGTAATTTTTGGCTCATAGACTTATGAGTGAAGAAGAGCTAGGAAAATACAGCTCAGTTGGTTAGTGAAATGGAACATTTTATCATGAATGGCAGGACTAGGGCTACCTAAGAATACTTACCTTGGAGAGGAGGAGAAGGTGGTGGCATAAATGTATCTTAGTATCCTTACTCAGACGTGGAAAATTCCCAGGTACTAACTCTCTCCTGGGCACCTAAAAATTGGTGCCTGGTGCTTGACAGTGTTGCTGTCCCTAGGAGGATCCCCTCCAGTCCGGACCTTCTTCCTGACCATGCAAAAGACAAGAGGTTCTCAGACTTTCTAAATATTATTCTGCCTTGGTGCTTATGTGTATATGGATACCCCCCAGATGTTTTCTTTTTAAGCTACTGGGATAGATTAAGTCGTTTTTATAGAGCTGTTTTTTTACTGCCTGCTGTTAAGGTTCTACATTCTGAATTCCTGGTCATGTTTTTAAGAAGTTGGCTAATTTTCTGAGCCTGTTTTGGTTTTAATATGGTTGGGGGAGGGGGAAAAGACTTTCTGGGGCAGAGGCGATACCATGCGCTAGCCGCTGTGCACGGCTTAACAGCACGCGATTGAACGCAAGACCAGAACCCCCAATCCAATACGGGGATTAGCGCATCCAAAACGCATGCGGCTAATAGCGCTCGTCACATGTAAATTAATGTAGATGAAGCTATTAACTAATCCCTGTGATCCAATAAATTTTCTGCATGGCCACTGCATCCTTGCAACGCGGCAAAGTTTGCACCAGCCCAGGGCGCATTGGGAGGGGGGGTAAGAAAAACTCTGCTTTCTGTGATTCCATTTAATGGTATCGTCATGATACTAAGTAGGAGGGACCAAATAAAGCAGGCATTTTATTTATTTTTTTAATAAAAGATTTGGGGGGGGGGGGGGAAATCTGGATGCGCAATAAATATACAAGATACATGGGTCCAGGCCGGTAGCGGGAGAAAATGGACACTAGTAGATTGAGCGTTTTTTCCCAACCTGCTTGACAACTGCCTCTCCTGTGCACCCGATGCGGAGGAGGCCATAGAGACGCACATTTTTCCCTAGTGCCTCCTTTTTAGCGCAACCCCTCATTTAAATATTGAATCGTGCACCCAGGAGAGGTGGCTGGGCGAGCGTTAGGAAAACGGGTCCTCAACACTGAGCTCCCGTTTTCTGTGCACCTTTATTGCAGCGGCCTCATTATGTTTTGGCATATTACATCCTCTGACTACTGTGACATTCTTAGCACAATTTTTACATCTGAGGACATTACCCAAGGCAGCTTTTGCAATGACTGCCGACCTTAGTGTGCTCTCATCATACTGAATATTAGCCACAAGAAATATGGAACTCGGTAGGCCTTTTGCTATCATAAACCTTCCTCTAGAAATATTAACTTTAAAATAGAGCTAAAGAAAATGGTCCCTGTGAATACTGTTTACTTTAGTGGTATTTGCCAATAAGATAATGGCCCATTTTGAGCTCATCAGAATGTTTGTCAAAAACAGGATTCCTGCCCCGGTAGTGTACTTCAAGACGTTTATGATGAGATGTAGCACATCACTGACCAGAAGTAGTCCTTATGGTCGGGTCAAGAGACAATTACACCTGGGACAGATCCTCTTCCTCCCCACCCCTGTGAAGAGTTTAAAAAAAACCAAAAAACCCAACAAAAATTGACAATGATTTTTGCTCATGTTTTAGCTTAGAAGAAAATTAGAAACCAATTATTAATGTAATTGTATTTTTTATTTTAAAAAAAAGTGCTATTTATCTTTCATGTACTTTTTTTTTTTTTAATCTTGAGGGATATCATTCTGAATTTATTTATTAAAAAAAAAAAAAAATTTAACCGCTTCCCAACTCCAAAAGGATTATTCAAAGCAGTGTAAGCATACAGCACAAAACAAAATTAAAACCAAACAGTATACAAAGAATGTGGAAGGCGACATGCCTAAAATCTTCCTAAGGCCCATGTAGGAAAGAGAATAAATAATCTGAAAGTTCCCCAGACTGCCTAGGAAAAGAGAAAATCCAAGACGTGATCTTCTTAGGAAAAGTCAGTTTCGATTGTGATCACCCCATTTTATGCTTTGAGCTGTTGATAGGAAGTAATTTTACATAGTAATATAGTAATGATGGTAGAAAAAGACCCAGTCTGCCCTGCAAGCTTTGTGCCCCAAGCTTTATATTAAGGGTAGTAATATTTACACTCAAAATCAAGTGACTGTCCAACCCATAACAAGATTACGACTAGCAACACTTTTTTACAGGGTGAGCAGCCTTCTTGATAATTCAGATAATCCTGCTTGAATGAGCTTTGCTTTTGGACTTTGCTGTAGAAGCAGTCCTGTGCTTTATCCTTAATGTCTGCTTCTTAATGTCTTAATTTCATCCTTTTTTCTTTTGAAAGAAAATATCAAAGCAAAAAGGGAACAAGACAGTGCGTGAGAATTTGCTTCCCTGGAACTTTTGACTGGATAACCGGGCTAAATTTAAGGAGGGGGGGAAAAAACCCCTGTTAATTAAACATGGGTGCTGCGGTTAGTTGCGTATGTATTGCATTCACAAGAAATGGTAGCGTCAGCAGTTCTAGCATACAGTAAAAATTGTCTGTCCTCATTTAGGATGTTTATTTTCAACATGTGCAGGGAGAACTGTGATTAGCAGAAACAAAGCACACACTGTACCGACTGGAAATAGAGACTTTTTTTTTTTTTTAACTTGTATGGTAAATACATGCCCAGTTTATAAGACAACCTTGAATATTATTGGTTCCCCCTTCTATTTGAGCCTGTAATGTAGTATTCTGCCATTGCTGTCAGGAATCATTGGCGGCCGCTGGAGCAGCGTCTTTAGCCTCGGCAGGATGCGTTCCGCTGGTGTCTCTCAGCAGCAGTCTTCAGTGGGAGCCGCTGGGCCATAAAATAGTTGTTTTCTCTCTCTTTTTTTTTTTTTTTTTTTCACAACCTGTAGCTTCCTCTTCCTCTTCCTAACCAGAACTTGGCTCTTGGCACCATGAGCCTTTTATGTCCAACTACCCAGGGATTATTTTTCCCCTTTTATTTCTGTCGTTTTCCAGCTTATTTTAGGTCTGTTCATTTCAGCAGCAATCCTTGGCTGGGGGCAAGCACCAGGACCACTTCACAACTGTGTGTTAATCATGGGGCCCTAAATCTGGCTATTAGGAATTGGCGTTTTGTGATGATTGGGACTCCCAATATCCTCGTCGGGCTGTGAATGTGGCCTCTGCAGCATCCCCCAGCTCCAGCTGAACCAGAGAAGCAGAAGACCCAAGCTGGAATTCAAACCCAGATTCCTCTGCTCGGTAGCAGTGCTGTACACTGCCCTGTGTGTGGATCAGGGCAGTGGTCAGCCTTGGTCCAGTCACAACATTTAAAAAAAAAAAAAAAAAAATCTGGCTTATAACTGGCTCATTACAATAGTTCAGCTGTTCATACTTTGTGTGGCCTTTTCTTTCCTCACTATGTTTAACAGCTGAACAATATCACAGTTCTTTAAAATACTGCAAAAGTACTGTCTTCTACTGCTGGCCCTAAGGAGGCAAACGGGCTCAAGTTTTTTTCATGTTTTTAGGTTATGCATTCAGCTTGTTTCATTTTGAATAACTTGGCCTCTGCTGAGGTGAATATGAGAGAGAAGGTACGTGGCAAGTGTTGTAAAAGCAGATGTTTGATCTCCCAAAACCTTTGGAAGGCTTATGAAGTGTTACTCTGGGCATGCAGGAAGAAGAGAGGTGACCACAGACTTTCTCACTGCCGCCTCCTGCTTGCAGACATGCCCGTAAAGCCCAGTTCGCCCTGCCTTCCATTTGCCTCAGGAGCCATCCCACACGGATGTGTTTACTTCAGCTTGAAATACTGCTGGAGCCATGAATTATGCTGACAAGTCTATTCCGATTCATGACCCTTAGCAGACAAAACATGGATACTGCCCCTGGCTTCTACTTCAGGAGTTTGCTGTTTGTTGGCTTTCTGTTTTTGTCTAATGCCAGATTTTATAGCAGTTCTAGGGCTTTAAATTTTATTGTATTCACATATAAGGTTGTTTTTATAGTTTTTAAAATAAATACCATAAAACATAGTGCCAAACTGGAAATACATCTGCTTTTAAACTGAGTTTAAATAGTGACAGTTCTGCTTTAATATAAAATCCAGTACCAGCATTATTGGTTCCAAGTCGCATGCATAAATGTCAGGAATGTGGAGATGACTGCTACCCAGCAACCGTAATGCCATAGCTGTTTGCACTGTCATTACAGCAGAATAGTTTTCTGTTGTGTTAATCCCACAATTTTGTGGCATCCCTTTTCATGAATACAGTAACCCTTGCTTTAATAGATCGTTCGGCCTGAAAGCGAGGTTTTAAGATTAAACGTGCTCTTGATCAACTCTCCAGAATACCACTTTGAAATTGTGACAGTCGTGATTTGCAGTTAGTCTTGGCTGCCCCTCCCCAATTTGGGGGGCATTGCTCTGTGGGTCAGACTTGGCAGGAAGGTAATATAGGGAGTGCAGTGATACGAGACTGGATGTTCTCTTAATTCCCTTTTGAAGGCTGGCCCCCTTCTCCTGCAGGAAAGAGAGCTCATGCCAGAGTGGGGGGAGTAGGAGGGAGAGGCATTAGGGCTTATGAGTTAGGTTTATTTTCTAATTCTCGAGGATTGCTTGGGACCAGATGTCAGCGTATAGTCGCTTTTGAATCTGATGCACTTGTTTGCATATAGACCTGCATAAGTAAGTGCTGCCCTGTACCACTGTGTGTTGGCCAGGATTCCCGAATATTCTGATAAATGCTGTCTCTACGCAGCAAACAGTTGTAACCCTTATATTTCACACAGTTGTGGGATGAAAACTTATAGAAACCTATTTGTGACGTAATAACCATGTGAGAGAGTGTCTTGTATTTGCTGTGGCATTCTTAACTTTGAATTCCCGGATCTTGTGTACTCTTATTAGGACCCTGAAGCAAATCTTAACATACATCTTCCTTTTCATTTTGTATTCCATGGAGGGTGTGTGTGTGTGTGTGTGTGTGTGTGTGTGTGTGTGTGTGTGTGTGTAAGCATGTATGTATAGATGTGCATTTCTATTTGTTTGGACTACATGGCAAGAGAAATTCAAACAAACTCCCCAAAAATGTGTTTTGATGGGGCTAGGTGGCAGGAGTAGAGGAGTATTTCTTCCTCCTCCCCCCCCCCCCCAACTTATTCTTCTCTCGCTTTCCTTTTTCCTCCTCATCCACCCCTCCTCTATCACTGTCCTCTCTTCTACCCCCCCTGCTTGCTGCAGTCCTCCAGATGGGGGCACCTTGCTTGCTGAAAAACTCACTCACCCAGATGAGCAGGCAGATAGATTTTTGTTTTTTTCAAACTCTATGTATGTATGTACCTATATTTCTTCATCGCCTGCCAGACCAATTCAGATAAGTAGGATTCGGCCCCTCCTTACCAGCAGATGGGAGGTAGAGTTCAAACTCTCTTGAACTGACATCCCATGCTGTATGTATGTATGTATGTATGTATTTATTTATTTAACATCTCTTATATACCGATATCCGTTGGCACATCGTATCGGTTCACATTGAACAAAAAACTTTTGGGCAGTGCCCTTACATATAACAGAAAACATGGTGAACTAAGGGAGATATAAAAAACTTTCGGGGGGAGCCCTTACATCTAACAAGCATCAATGGGACGATGCTATGAAATAGAGCTATAACTATATACATAATAGTGCACCGCGCAAAATCATCAGATATAAGACGATCATACCCAGATATCAGAGTAGCATTCATAATGGGGTTTTATGTAATAGGGGGTGAGCTGGAGTAGGCTTGCTGAAAGAGCCAGGTTTTAAGTTTCTTTTTGAAAGTGGGGGTATATGTTTCTATGCGAATATCATGGGGCAGTGAGTTCCATAAGGTGGGACCGGCAAGGGAAAAGGCTCTGTTAATAGTAGAGGAGAGTTTTTAAAAGGTTTGATAGATTGGGCCTGGAGTGCGCCTTGGTAGCCTAGTGTAGTAGGGAAAGTGTCAGCAGTTCTCTGCCTCCAGCAGATGTTAGGAAGTTGAAAGAAGCAGGTTACTGTGGCAGCGGTCTGTTAGACCACTTTCCACAGGGAAGTCTTGGCCAAGCAAGGGGTTGAATTTTTGGGATGATAGGCAGTAAAGTCTAAGATGCACATTTTTTTGTGATCAGAAATTAATGCCTGCCTGGAGCAGGCATTAATTGCTGAGCGCTCCTAAAACCAATACAGAAAAGCAGAGAAAAACTGCTTTTCTGTACAGCCTCCTACTTAATATTGTTGCGATATTAAGTAGGAGGAAAAATCTTTCATAAACTAATTAAAAAAAAAAAAAAAAAAAAAAAAAAAAAAAGTAGTGGGATGCAGGAAACGGACACTCAATTGACAAGCGTCCGTTCCCTAGCACCTCCTTGATAATGTGACCCCTAATTTAAATATTGCATGGCGCTCCCAGGAGAGGCGCTTGGGGGTACGTTAGGAAACAGATGCTGACTGATCAGCACCCGCTTTCTGCGCACAAATATTGCATCAGCCCCCAAAGCCTTTTGTAAAATTAAAGCTAAGAGAAAGCAGCAAGAAAAAGTTTAGCAGTTTCTCTAAGAGCAAGAGCAAAACAGATCAAACTGCAACTAGTGTACTTATTCCTGGAAGAGGATTCTCTTAGAGAAAGAGGAAGTAGAATCTGTAACACTCTCCCAGCAAGCTCAGCATGAAGGAATGGCAGAATAGTCAGCAAATTTATTTATTTAAAAGCTTTTATATACCGATAATCCGCTTTGCACATCGTATCGGAGTGCACTGTACTGTATCGGCCTGTAAGTTTTTGTTGAGAGCGGGCAGATTTTGTCAGCAATATCTTTAATGATGTTGTACCAGGAGGAAAGTACGGCATCTGTGTTTAAGTCAATTTTGTTGGGAATGTCTGTGCAGGCGGAGATTAGGTCCTCTCTGGTGCAGGATTTTCGAAATTGGAAGGTGTGGTTGTGTAGAGGTGGAATAGGTGATGTTTTCTTTATAGCTAGGGAGGTGTTTATAAGAGTGTGGTCAGACCAGGGGACTGGGGAGCAGTGGGGAGTTTCAGTGCTGCTGATACTGGAGTTCGTGAAGATTAGATCTAGTGTGTGGCCTGCTTTATGGGTGGGAAGATTTATAATTTGTTTAAAACCCATAGCGTTGAGGGAGGAGATGAAGGCTTCACATGAGGGCGAGTGGGGGTAGGTGTCTACATAGAGATTGAAGTCGCCGATGGTAGGTAATGTGAGGTCTATGTTTTCTACGAGAAGTTCAATGAGGGTACTTTCGAAGAGTCCAGGGGGGTGTACATTAGGCATACTTGAAGCTGTGATGATCTAAAGAAACAGATTTTATATTTGGGAGATATGTTGACCGTTTGAGAGGTTAGTCTAAGGTCCTTTCTGGCAGCGAGGAGTATACCACCTCCTCTTTTTTTGGGTCTGGGTATGGAGAAGATGTCGTATGTGTGTGAGAGTAGTTGGTTTAGAAGTGTTATGTCAGTATGTTTGAGCCATGTTTCTGTGATAGCACAGATGTCTGGCTTAGAGTCAGGATATCATTGAGTATATGAGTCTTTTTCACAAGGGATTGTGCATTGAAGAGTATTAGGGAGACCAATTAGAGGCCCATGAATTGCGTGAGGGGGGATGTCATGATGGAGATCAGTGATCTTGGGTAATGGGATAGGGAGGTTGTAGGGGGTTTTCTGATGTTGAGTGAGGGGTATTTAAGTAGGGGTAGCAACATTGTGAGGGTGTGGGGGGAAGGAGTGGGTAAGCAGGTATAGGTGTGATTAAAGAAAAGATAGAGCTAGGGGTGGTAGGAGGGGGTGGAGCGCTGGTTTGGTTTGTGTGGAGGCTCCAAGCCGGCTGGGATGAGCAGGTTTAAAGATGGTTATCAAGTGGGGATTTTTTCCAGCCTGAGTTCCAGTTTGACATGGTATTGTTATGATATGACGTCTCAAAGGTGAAGGGGATAAGAGGAAGGCGGCGCTTAGTTGTAATTTCAGGGGGGAGAGGGGAGTCAGCAATTTCTGGTGTTAGGGGAGGTAGGAGGTCTTTGTAGGTATCTGAGTTGTTGGATTTTGCTGATAGTGGGGCTGAAAGAGCCGATCTTGAAGAGGGAGGGGAGTGAATGCAGGGGGTCAGGGGTGTTGAGGCTGGGTAGGCAGGAATGAGGTGTGAATGGCGTGTAAGAGGCGGCACTAAGGGGTGCACAAAGGGGCAGGCCCCTTTGGTTGCGCTCCTTAGGCATGCGACACCTGCGGTCGCAGCCTGTTTTTGCTTATCTCAGGGTCGGCCGGAGTGACATCGGGAGGGGTGGTCCTCTCGTGGAGAGAGGGCTGGCCTTGCCTGGAGGTGCTCCGGATGGTGATCGTGGAGGGCGTCGGGCCGGTGGCGTGCTCCTGACCCCGATGGGTCAGCATCGATCGTGCGGAGCAGCGAAGAGAAGGTGGGTCGACGGGTGCAGCAAAGAGGGACGCTTGCGGTCGTGGCCTGTTTCTGCTTCTCTCGGGGTTGGCCGGAGTGATGTTGGGAGGGGCGGTCCTCTCGTGGAGAGAGGGATGGCCTTGCCTGGTCGTGGAGGGCATCGGGCCGGTGGCGTGCTGCAATTAGACTGTTTAGAAGTGAGGCACTAGCACAACTGATTGCCAAAGTATCCCGTTCATTATATTTGGAGGAAGAGCAGCCTAAACAAGAAGAACCAAAGGGAAACCCAATGCTAAAGGGCATACAAAAGCACTCTAAGGCATATCTGGTATACTCATCAATAATGGAAATTGTAGAAGTAGAATGGGAGCATTCAGATGCAACATTTAAATCCAGAAGGATCATGGAAAAACTGTATCCCATTCAGAAGCAACAGAAGGCCCAATTATTCCATCTTCCTAGGGTGGGGTGCCATGGTAGCAGCAATGACCAAGAGAACCAGACTCCTGGTCGAAGGCGGAACAGTGCTTAAGGAACCTCAGGATAGAAAGATAGTCCACTTTAAAAAGAAAATTTGAATTAGCTACCCTCTCTGTTCAGGCAGCCAGTTGCTGAGGATATGTAGCAAGGGCATTGCTAAGATGGATGCAATAGCTCGCAAGGAGCAAGGACCCAGAGACATCAGTTGAGTAGCATGCACATAGCACAAGCTTGAGTTGGCAGCAAGCTTCATAGCGGACACTCTGTATAATTTAGTAAGGTTCTCAGCCAAACAGGTGGCAGCGATAATGATGGCCAAGTGACTACTGTGGTTGAAGAATTAGGCAGCAGACTCCTATTCAAGGTTAGACTCCTTTTTGGAAAGGACCTAGAGACCTTGGTCAAATGCTGGAGAGAATTAAATCCTCAGATTGCCAGAGGTCAGGGCATGACTTGTTTTCAAGGAGCCTCCCTTAGGACTAGGCCGAAAAAGTATAGGTACTATAGGCCAGGTTGGCCATTAACCCAACAGAAGCCTAGATCTCTAGGCCATGTACAGCCCTTTGAGGTAGCAGGAGAGGGGGCATAGACAAGGACCTCAAGGGGCCCACAAGTAGAGGACCCCACTGATGGTACCCAGGGCCACTCCACAATCCTACCAGTTAGGACATGTGCAAAAATATTATAAGGAATGGGTCCTGGAGATGATCCAGTGAGGTTATGGACTGGAACTGAAAGCCCCAGTAAAAGAAGCATTCATTCAGTTCACATGCAAAGGATCCTAAAAGTTAAGATAGTACTTACAGGCAATAGTACCGGGCCCAATACAGGAAAGGAGGAAAGGTAAGTACTCGATTTTACTTTGTTCCAAAAAAGAGGGAACTTTTTGATCAGTATTAGACCTTAAAGGGGGTAAACTGGTTGCTTCTGGTACCTAATTTCTGTATGGAAACTTTTGAAGACAGTAATTATGGCGGTAAGAAAATAATTTCTATTAGCAATAAATCTCTCCAAGACCTACCTTCACATAAGGTAATAACATCGGCAGGATTTGTGTTTCACAATATTATGAGACCATTACCAGTTCAAGGCCTTACTGTGTTTGGCTTAGAAACCGCATCCAGGACATTTACAAAGTAATGGTAATAGTCTCGGGGAGGCAATAAGGGTTCACTGGTTATCTGGATTACTGGTTAATAAAGGCAGACTATGTGCAGGAGGGGAACCAGGTAATGGCCACAGTGATACAGATGGAGAGATTAGGATGAGTGGTGAACAAGGGAAAAAGCCACTTGGAATCATCTCAGCAGTGGATCCACCTCTGAATCCAGTTTGACACAAGGACAGGGGAAAAACTTCTCTTGTCTGGTAAGAATAATCAAGTTACAGACCCAAGTCACAAGCATTCTGACCAAGATCATTCTGAGAGTGTACATCCAGTTTTTAGGCTTGATGACAGCCACAAACAAGGTGGTATCTTGGGCAAGAGCCCATTTACACCCCTTTAGCTGGAACCAATTGTCCGGGTGGGCAACTCACAGCCAGGAATTTCACAGGACAGTGCATCTGCCGAAACAGGCCAGGGACAACCTTCAGTGGTGGCTCACCAGGGACAGCCTGGCAAAAAGAATCGGTCTGGCATTGCCAAAATGAGTGACCAGTGGCTAGACATGAGCAGAACAGGTTGGGGGCAACACTGTGAAGGAAGAGTGGCCCAGGGATGCTGGTTGAGCCAGAAAGAGGTTCTCAACAAATCATTTAGAAACATGAGCAATCAGGCTAGCACTGAAACATTTGCAACCAAAGGTTAAGGGAAAAGCTGTAAGGATACTGTCAGACAACATGACAGTAGTAGCTTATATCAACAGGCAAGGAGGAACAAGGACATTGGAAGGAGAGCACCTCACAAGATGGGCAGAACAATATTTTGCTTTATTTAGGGTTTTTATATATCGACATTCTCGATATACATATCAAATCAAGTCTGTTTCCATATAACAAAACTGTCGCCGGTAAGGCGTTACATTAAACAATAGACAAAGTATTGAACAGAGAACGTGCAGCGTAACATTAAACAAACAACAAATTATTGAACAAAAGAACGTAGGTCAATAAATATTAAATATTAAACGTAAAAACGATATATAAAATAAAATAACTATGGGAAGAGCATGAGCTAGAAAGCTGATGCTTCAAGAGATGGTATATATGAGCTCCACACATAGGCAGAATTCTTAAGCCGCCAGAGATTTGGACCCAAAAGAGTGTGAAGTGGCAGAGGAAGCCTTAAACTAAATAGTGTCCAGATGGGCACCTTCTCTGGAATCTAATGGCGATTCACAAGAATAATACTTCAGTCAAAGAAGAGATTAGGGTTCCAAAAAGAGATTCTCTAATGCAGATCTGGTCCAGAAATGCACTCCTGTACATTTTTTCCTCCTTGGTCAATAAGAAAGATCATAAAGATCACTGATCATCCAGGATTGGTCTTCTTAATTGCCCCAGATTAGCTGAGATGTCTGTGGTATGAGGATCTGGTAAGGCTCAAAAGAGAAGAACCACTAAAACTTGCACCGATCAAAGGTATGTTACACTAGGGGCTAGTGACAATGGAGGATCCAGCACAATTTTCTTACAGCATGGCTCTTGAAAGGAGGAATCTCAATGGAATACTCGAGACAAGTAATAGCAACATTGCTTAGAGCAAGGAACAAGCCGACCTCCCTAGCTTATGCGAGAATTTGGAAAATCTTCAAGAGATGGTGCAGGAAGGAGGGGTCTGAAACTTGGATTTCCTCCAAGATGGCTTGGACAAAGGCCTAGCAGTCGCTTCACTAAGGGTACAATTAGCCACCATATCATGCTTCAGGGGATGAATCAAAGAGGCTCCTCTGATATCTCACCCAGATGTGGCACACTTTTTGAAAGAATTAGACTGTAAAACCAGTAGTGCCAACATAGAACCTGAACTTAGTCCTGAGGGCATTTACAAAAGCCCCATTTGAATCAATTGAGGAGATTTACTATAAAGGACTTAATGTTACAGATGGTACTATTGCTAGCAATATATTTAGCCAGAAGGGAATCGGCAGTACCAGGCCCTGTGCTGCAGAGATCCTTATCTCTCTCTCTCTCTCTCTGTCTGTCAGAATTTCACCTAAACCAAGCAGTTACCATCCCGGGTTCAATAGGGAATAATGTTAAGGCGAAAAGAAGGATCTTAGATTGTTAGATGTAAGGAGATGCCTGGAAGCTATGAATGAGTTTTTAGACAGTCAGCTTTATTATTTTTTTAATTCTATTTGCAGGAGCATGTGGAGGGGAAGCAGACTCAAACCGTACCTGAAAGATGGATTAAAGAAACAATTGCATCAGCATACATAACGAAAAGAAAACAAGTGCCAAGGGACTAAATGCCCACTCCAAAAGGGCTCAAGCAGCCTTGTGAGCAGAGCACAGTCTGATAGACCCAGTAGAGATTTGCAAAAGGTCATCGCTACATTCATTCTCAAAACACTACAGGCTGAATCTTCAAGATGCAGCCTTCATCACAGGGATCTTAAAAGCAGCTCTAGGATTCTCCCATCTAGGTATTGCTTAGGGTCATCCCAATTATCTTGACTGGTCTGGCAGGACAATGAGGAAGATTCAGTTGGATCTTACCTGTTAATTGTTTTTCCTTAAGTCCTTACAGACCAGTGCATAAACCCCTCTCCTGAGAAGTAATCGGAGGTAAAAAAAAAAAAATTCTTTTGTTGAAAGATGTAACAGTAGGAAATAAGGAAGACGTCTAAGAATTATTGTAGAAGACTCCTTCTTTTCTTTTTCCTTTTTTTTTTTCTCTCACTAAAGGGGCTTGAAAGAAATGCAGCCCAAGGGGAGAGAGCAGAAGTTATACTCATTCCTATGACACTTTTTTTGTTAATTACCTTTGTCATTTCATGACAGGGGAAACCTTATTCAGCTTGGCAAAGACTAATGACGTCTTCCTTGCTGCACCAGGCTATATAGGGAGGGATGCCAGTACAAAACAGTTTGCACTCTGTCTCCATCTGCTGGTGGGGGGAGCAGGATGAATCCTACTTGTCTGAGCTGGTCTGTCAGGACTCGAGCAAAGACAATTACCAGGTAAGATCTTATTGAACCATGTATGTCTATATCTAATCTTCATTTTTAGGATTTTTGTTGAACGTGGCAGTACTGTAATGCTATGAACATTAATACTAGGAATCCATATCTGTAGCTTTGCTGTATATAACACCGGCAACTGTTTATATACCACTAGTTTGTGCTGATAGTGAAATAATCTGTGTATCCGGAATCATACCATGTCCAAATATCCTGATTCTGCTGCTGTTTCCTGTATTAGTACTATGGCAGTCTTGAAAAGGTTCTGGCTTTTAAATAATTTTCTAATAGTAGTCTTGGTCCTGGACAAAACTGGGTTCTTTGTAGGTCATGATACTTTATTGGACCAGTGTAGGAATAGTCCAGTGACACTTGAACGTTTGAGACTGCATAGGTTCTTTCCTTAGATGTAGTTTTCACTCGCATGCTTTATGTTTCCTACATGTGCACAGAAGCTACATTTCTGAAAGGAGGGGGTTTTTTTTTTTGGTTTTTTTTTCTCTTCCTTTCGGGAGCAGTTTTCAAGAAGGGGAGGTAGTCCCTAAAGACTGTTGCCCTAAGAACCAATAGGCTAAACCAGGCCAAGGACTAATTAGGAGCTGACCTAAACACTGTCCTCACTCGTCCACAACTGCTAGAGACGGAAACCATTGGCAACTGCCCGAGGCCTCACCCCCATTTATAGCTGGACATACCATCACAGGGGAAAAAGAAAAGGTGTGTCCCCTGTATCCGGCAGCTCTGGAGGAGAGAAGTCCCATGAGCCAAGGACTGGTCGAACAGGAAGATAATTTCAGAGCCAATTCTTCTTTTTTTTTTTTTTTTTTTTTTAGTCAAAGGTGTTGGAGAGTCCAAAGTAAATATATCTAGCAACAACGGGGTTCATCTTCAGAGGTATTTAGACGGATAACTCACTAGTTATCCTAGCCTGATAAATTAGGGGCATTCCAGGGGTGTTTTGGGGAGGAGTTAGGTTAGCCAGATAACTTATCTGGCTATATTCAATAGCTTACTGCACTACTGAATATACCTTCAAAGTTAGCTGGATAAGCTTATCCGGTCAACTTTGCTATCCGGTGAGTAGCTGAATATGTACTTCCTTGTGTTCTTGTATCACTCACCATCTTTCACCCAGTATTGTGTGTGGCAATGTCAAAGTCCTACTCTGGAACCCACGCAAGGCAGAGCTTGGGTGAATGAGGTTACGCCTAATCCTGATCAACCATATTTCAGGGGGAGGAGAGGACACAAAGCTAAGTTCTATAATGAAATATGTCTATTTATTTTATTTTATTACAATTTTGTACTTTTCTAATACAAAAAGAGCTGGCAATTTTACACTAAACGTTTTTTCAAAATGCACCGCATATAAATCTAAGGCATGCAATTGGGTAATTGTAATATACTAGCTCTTCAGGCTTTTGGAAGTTTTGGCTTTCTTCCTTCTAGTTGGCCTTCTTCCCTTGGGCTTTGTTCTCAGTACCCTTCGGAATCTGGTTGAGCCTCCCCAGGCCCTTCTTTCAGCATCTTTAGGGGTCTGATGGAGCAGTTCTGGTATGCCTTTTTATTTTAGGATGTTGCCATATTGTATGGGTAAACTGTCCAATAGATCTGAAATATTTGTGGATAATTACTTTTAGCTTATTGGGTATATAAGATGCTTTTTATTGCTGTAATTATTTGAGTGGCATTTATTATTGTTGAGTTAATAAACTTTGTAGGTCATATTGTATAATTCACTCTGATATTTTTGGATGCTATGAAGTACCTGCGGTGGTGTATTTTAGTTTGCTTGGATTATTAATATTTTGTTTATAGTTAGAACTGTCCATTGCCTGCAGGAGGAAAAAGGAGAAACATAAGGTGGATGGAGAAAAAGTTGTGTACCAGGAGAGAGATAGGGGGGGAAAGGAAGAGGGAGAAAAGAAAAAAATTACAAAGGAAATTCACACAGAAAAAAACAATTTCTGCAAAAGATTACTGCACACATAGGGTCAGATATTCTAAAGGGTTTTTCCTATTTTGTGACAATAGTGGAAAATGCTTAGTACATCTGTTCTTCATCGACAAGCAGGACTAAATTAGCTGTCGATAATTAATTAATTTAGCTGGTGATATCCTCCAGCAGCACCAAACAGACCTATCTCTCATAGCTGGTAGAACTTTTGCCTCATTGAGCATTTGTGCAGGAATTTCTGTAGAGGTATGTTGCCTCATGAGCCCCCTTAGTCTGTCTCTTGTGTTTTTTGTTTTTTGGTTTTTTTTTTTGTTCAAGTACCAGCACCGTCATGTACCTCTGTCTCTAATTTTTCTATAAATTCTTAACATGTTTTATCTTAAAAGTTGCCTTACACCCTCAGCAGCCCCCAAACAGCACTTTTCAGTGCTACTTTGTTTTTCTATTTCTTTTTTTTTTTTTTCGGGATGTCCAGAAAGAATGCCACAGTGAATGTTTGTTTTATTTTTAAGAACTGCATTTGCAGTAGGAAAAAGTCTATCACTACTGGACATGACTTGTTCTCCACTGCCAGGCCAACTGTTAAGATTGTGGCTGGATGTCCTCACATTCCCAAAAATTGAGAGCCTGGAACATGGAAGAACTGCGCAAGTCTTGGAGAAGCTACAGTCTGTCCTCTTCCTGAAACACAGTCTTGTCTGCCTCCATGGGAATGGAGTTGAGAAGGAGCTCTTCCAAAATTCCTTCCCCCCTTCAACGGAACACGCTGAATCCTTGGTCGAGTAAACATTAGCATAATGTATTGAAGAGGCGCCATTGGTTCAGCCAGAGCTGAATAAACAGTCTTGGCACTGTCAGTGCACTTCCCAATTCATCAACTCATAGTGCGCTATTGATGCATCGGGCCCCAGAGCAAGAAATAATCTATTTCTCCCAACATTGTTGCCATCAGAGCAGGCTCCTTCATCATCTAATCATCGTACTGCAGTGCTTCCAATGCAGCTGAATGCTGCTGTGTCAAATTTTGATAGGGGCAGAAGGGGATAAGAATACCCCTAGACTTAACAATTACCAGAGCCTTTACACCAGCACAATTAATGGAACAAAGGGCTACATATGTAAACACCTGATCCCATTTGCTCACTGGTACCTCTCATATCTAATCAGCCCTTTACTCAAATTTTGCAGAGCCTGGTAGCTGTGCATGATTCCATTCTCATATTAAAAGAGGATTTTCAACCACCCATGCCAGAACAGCCTCTCGACCAGGTAGCAGAGCTGAAGGATTTATTTACCTTCTTTAGTGGCTAAGGATAAGGAAGGGTACCTGCCAACCTTTCCTTTCCAGTATATCAGATTTACTCCTTCAAAAAGGAATCCCAGTTTCCCAAGTTCGCATGCTCTATCAGAACCATTCTAACTCACAGAATTCACATGGCATCTAGCCAGTTAGAGGATGTGCAGCAAGAATATACTCCTTTAAGACTACCAAGGAAAGTTGACCTTGAATGAACAGGTGAATTTTCAAAAGGGTTTAGTGTGAAAAATATAACATACTGTCATAGTCGTTTTCAAAAGCCAATTTAATGCATAAAGTTCACATTTGTGAGTAAATCCTATGGGCAATGGCATGTGTTGTAGCAATTTTCAAAAGCCTACTTACACAGATATAATGCATTTACATTTGTAAAACTAATTTTTAAGTGAGTAAATGCTTTTGAAAATCGGGTCCATAGAGTGTAGAAATCCCTGAAGTTTGGAATAGTGGATAGAGCAGCTTTTAAACTAGAACAAGGGGGAAAGCCAACAGTCACTCAGCAGTACATGGTTCGGAGGAATGTATCTTTGAAGGATACTAATGAAACGGGAGAGTTAGGGCATCCCAACAGAGAGGTTCCAATAAAAGAAACCATAGTCAAAGTGCCTAAAAGTAAAGAATCACCTGAGCTAAATTCCAAATTATTCCTATCAGCTGAAAAGCAGGTTAATACAATAAAAAAATGTACTTTGAAATGTCTGTATGCTAATGCCAGAAGTCTAAGAAGTAAGATGGGACAGTTAGTGTTTAGCAGTGAATGATGAGAGAGACATAATTGGCATCTCAGAGACCTGGTGGAAAGAGGATAACCAATGGGATGGTGCTATATCAGGGTACAAATTATATCGCAATGACAGGGAGCATCAACTTGGAGGGGATGTGGTACTTTGTCAGGGAGAGTATACAGTCAAACAGGATAAAGATCATACAAGAGACTAAACGCTCGGTAGAATCTACATGGTTAGAAATCCCATGTGTATTGGGTAAGAAGATAGTGATAGGATACTACCTTCCACCTGGCCAAAATGGTCACACACATGATGAAATGCTAAGAGAAATCAGGGAAGCTAACCAATTTGGCAGTGCAGTTAATATTGGGAGACTTCAATTACCCCAATATTGACTGGATAAATGTAACATTAGGACATGCTAGAGACAAAGTTCCTGGATGGAATAAACGACTGCTTCATAGAGCAATTGGTTCAGGAACCAAAGAGAGAGGGCGCTATTTTAGATTTTAATTCTTAGTGGAACGCAGGATTTGGTGAGAGAGGTAATGGTGGTGGGGCCACTTGGCAATAGTGAATATAACATGATCAAATTTGAACTAATAACTGGAAGGGGGGCAGTGTGTAAATCTAACCCTAAATTTTTAAAAGGGAAACTGATGAAATGAAGAAAAAAACTGAAAAGTACAGTAAAAGTGTATAACAGACATGGATATTGTTTAAAAATACCATCTTAGAAGCATAGTCCAGATGTATTTCACACCTGAAGGAAGGCAAAACGATTATCAGCATGGTTAAAAGGTGAGGTGAAAGAGAGGCTATTTTAGCCAAAAATAATCCTTCAAAAATGGGAAAGGATCCATCTGAAGAAAATAGGAAAAAGCATAGGCATTGTCAAGTTAAGTGTAAAGCATTGATAAGGCAGGCTAAGAGAATTTGAAATGAAGTTGGCCGTAGAGGCAAAAAATTCATAATAAAAACTTTTAAAGATATATCCGAAGCAAGAAACCTGTGAGGGAGTCAGTTGGATCGATAAATGACTGAAGGGTTAAAGGGTCTCGTAGGACAGATAAGGTCATTACAGAAAGACTAAATTAATTCTTTGCTTCTGTGTTTACTAATGAGGATGTCGGGGAATACCAGTTCTGGAGATGATTTTCAAGGGTGATGAGTCAGATGAACTGAACCAAATCACTTTGAACCTGGAAGATGCAGTAAGCCACATTGACAAACTAAAGAGTAGCAAATCACCTGCACTGGATGGTATGCATCATATGGTTCTGAAGGAATTAAAAATGAAATTTCAGGTAGATTACACATTTTAAATAAATCAATCATTAAAATCATCCATTGTACCTGAAGACTGGAAGGTGGCCAATGTAACCCCAATATTTAAAAAAAGGCTCCAGGAAACCATAGACAGACTTCAGTGCCAGGAAAAATAGTGGAAACTATTCTAAAGGTCAAAATCACAGAGCATATAGAAAGAATCTTGCCTCACACATTTGCTTCATTTTTTTGAAGGGGTTAATAAACATGTGGATAAAGGTGAATTGGTAGATGTGGTGTATTTGGATTTTCAGAAGGCATTTGACAAAGTCCTTCATGAGAGGCTTCTAAAAAGTCATGGGATAGGCGATGTCCTTTCGTGGATTACAAACTGGTTAAAAGACAGGAAACAGAGAGCAGGATTAAATGGTCAGTTTTCTCAATAGAAAGTGTAAACAGTGGAGTGCCTCAGGGATCTGTACTTGGGCTGGTGCTTTTCAATATATTTATAAACGATCTGGAAAGGAATACAAGGGAGGTAATCAAATTTGCAGATACAAAATTCTTCAGAGTAGTTAAATCACAAGCGGATTGTGATTAAATTGCCGGAGGACCTTGTGAGCCTGGAAAATAGGGCATCCAAATGGCCAATGAAATTTAATGTGAACAATGCAATGTGTTGCATATAAGGAAAAATAACCCATGCTGTAGTTGCACGATGTTAGGTTCCATATTAGGAGTTACCACCCAGGAAAAAGATCTAGGCATCATATTGGGTAATACATTGAAATTGGCTCAGTGTGCTACGGCAGTCAAAAAAGCAAACCATGTTAGGAGTTATTAGAAAGGGAATGGTGAATAAAATGGAAAATGACAACTCCTCTGTATCGCATCATGGTGAGACCGCACCTTGAGTACTGTGTACAGTTCTAGTCACCGCATCTCAAAAAAGATATACCGTATTTTTCGCTCCATAAGACGCACTTTTTTCCCCCCAAAGGTGGGGGGAAAATGTATGTGCGTCTTATGGAGCGAATATAAAAAAAAAACCAAACAAAAATCTAACAACCCCCCCCCCCCCCCCGACTCCCCCAAGACCTGACAAATTAATTTCCTGCAATCCCCCCACCCTCCTGACCCCCCCTAAGACCTGACAAATTAATTTCCTGCAATCCCCCCCAAGACCTGCCAAACGTCCCTGGTGGTCCAGCGGGGGTCCGGGAATGATCTCCTGGTCGTGGGCCGTCGGCTGCCAGTAAACAAAATGGCGCCGACGGCCCTATGCCCTCACTATGTCACTGAGACAGACCGCTGCTATTGGTCGGTCTCAGTGACATAGTGAGGGCATAGGGCTGTCGGCTGTAAACAAAATGGCGCCGACGGCCCTATGCCCTCACTATGTCACTGAGACCGACCAATAGCAGCGGTCGGTCTCAGTGACATAGTGAGGGCATAGGGCCGTCGGCGCCATTTTGTTTACTGGCAGCCGACGGCCCACGCCCTGGAGATCGTTCCCGGACCGCTCCTGGACCCCCGCTGGACCACCAGGGACGTTTGGCAGGTCTTGGGGGGGGTCAGGAGGGTGGGGGGTTGCAGGAAATTAATTCGGCAGGTCTTGGGGGTCAGGGGGGTGGGGGTTGTTAATTTAAAGGGTTGGGATGGGGGGGGGGGGTTTGGGGGGAGGGGTTCCCAGAGAAAGAAAAGTTTTCTGATCTGGGGAGTGGACCGAAATGGCCCTCCCTAGACCCGAAAACAAAATGGGGAGAAAAAAAAAAGCTATGCACTCCCCTAATTTGCTCCATAAGACGCCCAGACGCAGAGCCGGTTTAGCACAATTTTTTTTTTTTTTTTTAAATTTTCCCCCTCTGAATCCTAGGTGCGTCTTATGGTCAGGTGCGTCTTATGGAGCGAAAAATACGGTAGTTGCCCTGGAGAAGGTACAGAGAAGGTTGACCAAAATAATGGGGATGGAACAGCTCTCCAATGATGAAAGGCTAAAGAGGTTAGGGCTGTTCAGCTTGGAGAAGAGACGGCTGAGGGGGGGATATGATAGAGGTCTTTAAAATCATGAGACCGGGTAGATTTGAATCTGTTATTTACTCTTTCGGATAATAGGACGACTAAGGGGCAATCTAAGTTAGCAAGTAGCACATTTAAAACTAATTGGAGAATTTTTTTTTTTTTTTTTTTTTACTCAACGCACAATTTAAGCTCTGGAATTTGTTGCCAGAGGATGTGATTAGTGAAGTTAGGGTAACTGGGTTTAAAAAAGGTTTGGATAATTTCTTGAAGGAGAAGACCATTAACTGCTGTTAATCAAGTTGACACAGGGATTAGCTGCTGCTATTTCTGGCATCAGTAGCATGGGATCTTCTTGGTGTTTGGGTACTTGCCAGGTTCTTATGGCCTGGATTGGCCACTGTTGGAAACAGGATACTGGGCTTGATGAACCCTTGGTCTGACCTAGTATGGCAATTTCTTACGTTCTTAATTACCCCATCAGTCTGCTGTGGTAGAATTGGCTTTTAAAAGATCAAATAAAGCAAGGATATACTCAAAATACTCCACTGGGGAAGAATCCCAGGCTACTGAACAATTTTGGTAAAAGGTGCTCCGAAGCTCCATGCTTAATTCATGGATTTCTATTCATCAGTTCTACATGCTTCAATACTTACTTGATTGTATACAAAAACTGAAACTTTTTTTCCTTCTGGCTGGTGAAAGTGGAATCTCATATTCTCAGCCAGTCTTGGATGCTGAAGAGTGTATATGCCATCTTATTCGATCAGTCTGAGGGCATAGCAGTGGCCAAATGTGCACTGTCCATTAGCTAGCAGACTCTATCGCACACTGCTATATGCTGGCAGGACAACAAATTACAGACACCATGAAGTCTCATCTGGTTAGAGCCATGTTTGCATCAGTGGCTCATCTGCAAAGCTGCCACACAACATCAGTACACATTTTTATATCCCATTACTATCTGGACTACCTTTTAAAGAGTGACAGTAAATTTGGACAAGCAGTTTTGCATAGCCTGTTCACCCAGTAGCCCACTTTCCACAGTGGGTTTTGGTTTGCTTATTCAGTAAATTCTTCGCTGCAACCCTCAGCTTGGGACTCCCCATTTGTTATAAGTAATTCAGTCTTGCTTGTTAACAGAAAAAAGCAGGTTTGCTTACTGTAGGACAGCAGGGTGAACTAGCCATACCAAATACCCACCTGCCTCCCAGGAGAGTCTATTACCTAGATAGAATTAGCACTGATATCGACGGGGCTCACGAGGCAATGTTCATGTGAGAATTCCCTCATATGCTCAGTAGAGCAAAAGGTCTACCAGCTAAGACAGAAAGATCCGTTTGCTGCCAGATAACATCACCTATATATTATGGCTAATTCATTCTGCTGTCTACAGAGAACACCATTTACGGTAAGCAAGCTTGCTTTCCAAAAGTTGAGATTTATTTTAATATACAAAAATGTGTAAGAATTGAAAGATTACTAATGACTTTTTACATTTAAGCAAAATAAAATTGTAAAATATTTTATGCAAATGTACTACAGAATTACTGCAGACTTCTTTAACCCTCAATCCATAAGCTATCCCTTAGCTGTTTGAGTATAGATCTCTCAGTGCGCTACTGACTGGCAAATGAAAGTATAGTGAGACAGCAGGATTTCCAAGGGGGACAAGCTGTGCTGTGGGCAGAAAAATTTGCCAGTTTGTGTCACTTTTTTTAAAGTCTCTGTCGAATAGAAACATTTATGATGTACATTTTTATTTCATGAAAAAAATTGATCTGTCCTGTGCATCTAGAGTTGAAGGGGGAATATTGTTGCACTTTCTTAAATCATAGTCTAGTGATGCCAGAGCTCATTTTGGAATGCCTTTTAATCTGCACCCTGGAGGTGGATGACAGTCTGATGGCACTGAGGATGAAGGATAGCTCTATTATCACAAGAGCACAGATTGTGATTTAAACTCCATTTATTACTGGTTCTGTCAACATAAGCATAATTGCTGTTCATTAAAGAAGCCAGCTTCGATTTGGGTTGAAATGCTACTCAAAAGTGTGTATGCATGCACACAAATATTTTACTACTATGGTCTCAGAAGATGGAAATAACTTTTTAAAGGTGGTAGTCCTGAATAGCCTGCGTAAGTGGGCATGTCTAACCCTTCCCCAAGGAAGGGTTAGACATGCCCACTTACGCATGTCTAATCTCTTCCCCAAGGCTGGATCTTTTTTTCTAATTCCTCCTTGAAAATTGCTGAATGCAACACCAATTGGGAGGTAGAAGAAGTTGCAGCATCCTCTTCAGAACTGAGAAGTGCAGAGCGAAATAAAAGGGATACAGAATTGAACTCTATGGCAGTGGTGGGTCGAAGACTTGCTGGCACCAAAAGCCCACTGCCACAGAGGGGAACGCAACAAAAACCTTACCTAGGGAAACTGTGAGGGATGAGACCGTGGGACTCTGCGTTGGACAACCTTGCACTGAAGATAAATGAAAAGGTAAGAACCGTGACTGACAGGCTCCATGGAAAAAGAGATGCTGAAGGGATCCCACATAGACAGGTGGTATAATGGCATGCAGTGAGAATGCACAATGAAGAGGCATAGAGAAATGCATCTAAGTGGCACCAGGGACTCCCTTCAGTGCCATCATTCTTGGAGCCAAAGAGAAGATTGGCACTATTGGTGCAGGGCTCCCTCCAGAGTGGGTCCCTTCTAAGTGCCAAGGCAGGATATAGTCTCATCAACTCGGGTGCCATCTTTGCTCATGGCGCAGAAGATCCCTATGGTGCGGAGTCATTTATTTTATCCAGACACTGGGGCTGACAGGGTGTTTTCTGTGTTGCTGATGCAGCGCTTGTATTCCAAGGTGCAGTCAATACACTTGGTGCAGTGGATTGCAGCACCATTAATGATGTCAGAGTGGAGAACTGAGAGTCCAACAATGGATGTCATTTTATTATGGATGAATACAAACACAGAGAGGCCGAGGTCCTCAAAAATATATTTATTTGTAAAACAATATTCCGGTGAGTACCCTAAAATATTTTTGAGGACCTCAGCCTCTGTGTTTGTATCCCTCACAGCTTTGTTAGACCGACTTCCTTCTTGTTTTTTGGGCCCATCCATTTTATTACGGTTGTCTCTGCTTTGCTCACCCTTCTTATCGGGGTTGTGGCTTTGTGTTCCCTCCATGGTCAGGGGATGAGGAGGAATCTATGGGGATTCCATCGAATCACCTTCCAAAATTGCCATATATACCTCCCCACCAGAGGAACTCTGCAACTTGATCCTGGTTCTTGGATTAGTTGCTGAAGACTAATGGTACCATCTATGGAATGAGGTGCTGGTCAAAGGGAGGACTTGATGTACCCTGATGCAAAGTGCCTCAAAGGTGGTTGTGGTGCCAGGTTCCTCTTCAGTTTTACTGGCAGCCCTGAGCAAGGAGGAGGTGATCTGGGATTCTGAAGCGGAGGTTTCTCCTACTCTAGCTCAGAGGGATTCCCAAATAGTGCAAGCCCAGTTATAATAACATAGTAAATGATGGCAGATAAAGGCCAAAATGGTCCATTCGGTCTACCTAGTAAATTGCTTGGGTTAGTAACTGCTACTTCATGCAGGCTTCCCCACCATGCCTTCTGTCAAGGGTAGTAACTGCTGCTCTTTGCACGCTACCCTCATGCAGAAAAGCCACACTTTTTAATGTTAACATATTGTTGCAGGTCCATGCCACTGGCCACTCTCCCAGTCACAACCTGGCTGGGAATTTCTAGTTAAATAAGAAGCTGAAACACTGGTTAAGTCTCTAGGGGTGTTTCTCCTTAGTCCTGCTGCTTGACTTCTCCTTGCAGCTTCCCCTGGCTCCTCCCTCAGAGGCTCCCCTTTTACCACATTTCTTCCAGGGTGTCCCAGCTATGGATTAGAGTTCTCACCCCAGTTGGTGAGCTGGGCTTAAGCAAACATAGTCCTATTTTAGCCTGGTAGTTTAAAGTCTCTACTTACTCTATCAATCAACAATCCCCAAATCATGCAGTAATAAAACAACTCTTTCCTTAATCCTCATACCTGCTGCTTACAGTTGCTTCCTCCACAGCCTAGGACTGGCTTGTGTTCTATAGATCTGATTCTAGGAGAACCAGGCCCTATTGCCTCCTCCCACTATAGTCTGCAACTAGGGTTTGTACTTCCCCTTTCACTATGGCTGCAACTACACCCACCCACGGCAGTGTTTGCTTAAAGCTCCTGACCTGCAGATTCCCTGAGTATATCCTCTTCTGGAAGGGGTTTCCACCACTTGTCTCCCAGGTCCATTGGCTCAGGCTCATCCTCACAGCTGCTCAACACCTCCATCTCCTCTGTCTTTTCTTCTGGTTCTAATAGGACAAGCTCTCAACCTTCCCCCACAACACCTGGGCTCTCTCCTCCCATTGAAGTAAAACCTGGGTGTTTCCTCCTCCTCCTAGGACCTCGTGTGTTTTGTTGGAGTCTTGCTCACTCCTACTCTGGCTTCTTTTACTTACTGGGTCTCCTTCCCAGGTTTTCCTTATAGCCTGCCTTCTTTTATTGACCGTGGGAATATAATACCCATCACAGTAGTTTATCCTAGTTCTCTATTTCCATTCTCTAGTCTCTAGGGAATCCGTGTGGTATCCCATTTTCTTTTGAATTCTAATACCATTTTTGTCTTCACCACCTCTTCCAGGAGGGTATTCCATGCATCCACAGCCCTTTCCATGAAGAAATATTTCCAGTAGTTGGTTTTGAGCCATCCCGCTTGGAGCTTCATACCATGACCCCCTAGTTCTACAGCCTTCTAGTGAAGAATTTCTTTGTCTTCTTAGTCCTGAAGACAAAAGAGGAAGATTAGTCCATTCCTGTCCCAGATAGAGTAATTTATCCCACATAACGAGGCTGCTTCAAGTTCCATGGTGCTGCATGTTCACTTAAAGAGCTTTCAGCATTAGGAGTAAGTCCTTTTTATCAGATGACGAAGTTTCCTTTTCCAGGGGAGTCCCTTCACGAATTAGTGGGTCAAAAAGTGGGCTGTATTCACTTTGATTTACAGATTTCTACAGGACATTCAGATGAGTATGTAGAAGATGCCTACATTGTGCCTTCTGGTGTCCTGGAAACTGGTCTTAAAATATAGGGTTCAGGCTGCCCGAAGATTTGGGTGGTCCAGTTACCACACCATGCCAAGGTGGTAGAATCAGCATTGAAGCCTGTTAAATGCACTTGTGATCACTCTAACATGCCCCATGAGAAGCACCTGAAGGTGTTTGTTGCATTTGGAAAGAAGGTCTTCCAGGGTTCTGTGCTGAATCCCTGGATTGAAGCTCCCCAGAAATATATAGTGTATAGATGGAAGATGTAGTAGACCAGAAGAGTAGCAAATCACCTGGACTGGATGGTAAGCAACCCAGGGTTCTGAAGGAACTCAACTAAAAAATGAAATTACAGATCTGTTAAAATTTGTAACCTGTCATTAAAATCATCCATTGTACCTGAAGATTGGAGGGTGGCCAATGTAACCCCGATATTTAGAAAGGGCTCCAGAGGCAATCTAGGAAACTATAGACCAGTGAGCCTGACTTCATTGCCAGGAAAAATAGTGGAAACTATTCTGAAGATCAAAATCATAGAGTATATAGAAAGACATGGTTTAATGGAACATAGTAAGTATGGATTTACCCAAGGAAAGTCTTGCCTCACAAATCTGCTTCATTTTTTGAAGGGGTTAATAAACGTGAATACAAGTGAACTAGTAGATAGTGTATCTGGATTTTCAGAAGGTGTTTGACAAAGTCCCTCGTGAGAGGTTTCTAAGAAAACTAAAACGTCATGTCATAGGAGGTGATGTCATTTTGTGGATTACAAACTGGTTAAGATAGGAAACAGAGAGTAGGATTAAATGGTCAGTTTTCTCAGTGGAAAAGGGTAAACAGTGGAGTGCCTCAGGGATCTGTACTTGGACTAGTGCTTTTCAATATATTCATACATGATCTAGAAAGGAATACGAGGAATCAAATTTGCAGATACAAAATTATTCAGAGTAGTTAAATCACAAGTGGATTGTGATAAATGCAGGATGAGGAGAATGAGGCCTATACTGGACTTGTGAAGACTAAACGGACTGCTGTTATGGGAAAGGCTCAAGATGAGCTTCATCCAAATGATTCTCCCTTTTTATTCACCTGAAGGATTGGTTATGTATTCTGAATCTGAAAGATGCTTATATGCACATTCCCATTCATCTCACCCATCAGAAGACTGGATGGGCCATACTGGTCTTTATCTATCCTTATTTACTGGATTCTGTTCCTTAATACAAATGGAATTATTAGGTACCTGAGGTGTCCATGTTTGATACAGAATGCTGTTTTCTAAGTTGTGGGCTCCCCTTAGTGAAGATCTGGGTGCCCTAGACATGTTCCAGGAGCTCATTAATGAGAGGGAGGTGGTACCTGTTAGTGATTGCATTAAGGGCCCAATAATCCACACTGGATCAGAGAAAATAATCTTTCTTTGATATGAAGAAGATCGGGGCTCCTATTAGGGTGTTGAAGGTCTGAAATTTTTCATGTTTTTGTAGATAATCATATGCCTTTAGCTCTGATTAAGACAGGGATTAAATTATTCTGAACAGAACGTCTTTCAGCTCTTTTGGACGGTCATTAACTCTGGGGGGGAGGTATGTTTGCAACCACTTTTACATAAGATTTGTCATACTGGATCAGATCAAGGGTCCATCAAGGCCAGTACATTGTTTCCAACAGTGACCAATCCAGGTCACAAGTACCTAGCAAGAACCCATACTATAAATAGATCATATGCTGCTATCATACAGTGATAAGTAGTACCTAATCCCTAAGTCTTCTTGATTAATAACAGTTTATGGACTTGTCCAAACTTTTTTTTTTTTTTTTTTTAAACCCAGCTACTAAGAGTGCCTTAACCACATTCTCTGGCAATGAATTCCAGAGCTTAATTGTAAGTTGAGTGAAAAACCAAATTGTGATTTGTTTTGAATATGCTGTTTACTAATTTCATGGGGTGTCCCCTAGTCTTTGTATTTTTGGAAAGAATAAAATAACTGGTTTACATTTACCAGTACTCTTCCACTGAAGATTTTAAAGACCTATTTCATATCCTCCCTCAGTCGTCTCATCTCCAAGCTGATTAGCCCTATTAGCCTTCCCTTATAGGGGAGCCATTCTATTTCCTTTATCATTTTGGTCTAATGCAACTTCTGTCTTTTTTTGAGATACAGTGACTAGTACAGTTGTGGCCTCACCATGGAGCAGTACAGTGGCATTATGAAATTGTTTTTATTCTCCATTCCTTTCTTAATTCCTAATATTTTCTTTTGTGATGGCTGCCATACCACTGAGGTGAGAATTTCAAAGCGTTGTCCACTATGACGCCCACATCCTTTTCCTGGGTCATAACTCCTAACATAGACCTAACATTGTGTAACTACAGTGTGGGTTACTTTTCCCCATGTGTATCACTTTTTACTCATTCACATTAAATTTCCTCTGCCATTTGGATGCCCAGTTCCAAAATTCTGAGTATTTCTCAGGTATCTGTCTCACCTTCTCATTGGTCATAGTATAACACATCGAATACTTGCTTGCTTGCTTTTGGCTGCTTATCCTTCTAAATTAGGAAGACATTTCTGATGGCAGAAGATAAGAGTAGATCATGGTAATCCCAGCATGTTTGCAAACTATGGCACACGGATGGGATCAAAACATTGTCCCTCCTGTTGATTGTGAATTGTCACTATCAGTGGCCCATTATTTTGACTTACTGCTGTACTCATCCCCTTCACTTGTAATGGAATCTTGATTTGGGTGAACATGAGGTCCACTGAGGCTAAATGGTAAATTTTCCCAATGGAGAAAGGTGAATAGCAGAATGCCACAGGGACCACTGCTTTTCAATATATTTATAAAAGACCTATAAATGGGAACAAGTGAGGAGATCAAATTTGCCGATGACATACAGTTATTCAAAGTTGTTAAATCATAAGAGTATTGTGAAAAGCTGCAAGAGGAACTTACAAACCTGGGAGTCTGGGAATGCAAATGAAATTTAATGTGGACAAGTGCAAAGTGATGCAGTTAGGGAAGAGGAACCTAAATTATGGTTACACAATGCAAAGTTCCACATTAGGAGTCACTATTCAGGAAAAGGATCTAGGTGTCATGGTTGATAATACATTGAACCAGCAGGACCCCTGGCAACCAGAGGATAAATATCCCCTGGCCTTTCCCTGCCTCGGTATTGCCTTTGGCTCCTCTGCAGCTTCCCAGCCTCTGCCTGCTAAGGTTGTCTGTTCAAGCACAGTTGATCCTGGCAACCTGTCTCCATTAAATAGGTTGCCTACATGCTATGTAGTCAGTCATTTTTTTTGATGGTGTAAAGCTATACAGTAACTGCTATTAGCAGGTCCCTGACAAACAGCCTTTTTGCTATTTCCTTTCTTGTTAGGTAGTGGGCTTAGTTGGAAACTATGAAAAAATCAGATTTCATTGAGGGAATCAGCAATAACTGTAACTAAGTTAATTATCTCCTTCAAAAACAGCTTTAGTTTGGAGTATTTCCACCCAACATAGATTTGAAGCATTTGGAAACATGATGGTTTTTAACAAGTGTCAAATATTACTGCAGAAGGGAAATGGGGGTGGGAAGGAGGAGAGGAAAAATCTAGACATGTATTACACAGAGGTTTATGGGAAACATAGTGCCAAAAATATTTGTTCCTTGCATGCATCTATCTGTCAAGAAGATGGGTCTCCTGTTTTGTTTTTTGTTTTTTTCCACTTGATATCTTTTTGCTACTACCTACTTGCCCAAAAGGCATATCTATGCTGATGGCATGACAGGGCTGGAAAAATCCATGCGTTTGCGTGTGAATGACAAGTTGGTTTTTCAGAGCGGATGAACTCAATTTCCTCTACTCCTTCCTCCACTGCTGCCTCCCCACAACCACTCTCTTTCCTTAATCGTACACTCCCACTTCACTGACCTGGGGGATGCATAGGGCGGGAGAAAAGGATCTTGGGCCCATCTAGACAGCCTGTATGTGTGTGTGTGGCGATTATGAACCAGCACCGGTTTACCTGCTGGAGCCTCACCGCCGCCTCCTGGGTGAGTCGCATGAGGGCACAGGAGGCAAGGACTATAGGCATATTTGGAACTGTCTAGGTTTTACTTTTACCTGGAGACTCTGGGAATTTGCATAAATTATGAGCCTTCACAGAAATATTGGAAAGCACCAGGTATGCATGTCAGTCTCTGCTGGCTAAAAGGAGATGGAGCATGCAGGCTGATGACTCGCTGCCTCCTTCCAGCCAACATCGATACCTGGAGCTTTGTGCTGTAATTTATGGTGTATTTTCAACTGAAGTTCCTATATATTTTTCTGCTTTATATGAGCAATTACAACATTGAAAGTACAGTGAACCTTCTTATTCTCATACCCCCAAGAGTATTATCCTACACATGACTCATTTAATCTAGCTTATTTTTACAGTGTATTTGTTTCACTTTGGAAAATCAATGAGGGCTACAGTGCATTTACAGCACTTAATGTGATGTCATCTTTTTCTTTCTAGAGTTTCTCTTAGGATTCGTTTTGGTCTGTCATTTTATATAGTATTTTCCTAATTAAGGTTTTAGATCAGTAGCTGCAGGTGATAAGATAGGAATCCTACTGTTTGCCCCAATTCATCAATGCCGCTCCTGCATTGTGTGTGGCTACATTGCTTTGGGAACTTACACTTTGTTCAATCATTTTGTTTAATTCCTTGCTCTTATCTGATACTTTTTCATAAATTGCACGTACTGTGAAGGAAAGATTATGCACCCAGACCTACATACGGTCAGCTTTTACAGCTATCTAGTTAAGTATCATTGATCTGAGTTTGCGCTGACTTAAGGAAAGGGGAGAGTATGTTTAATCTATCACTGGGCTACAAAATAGTCAGGCCATTTCCTGTGTCACTAGACCTTTTGAGAATAAATTAAAAAATGTATTCACTTTTATTTCCCAGATCTGTATAAAAACAATGGGGCTGATATTCAGGTGGATGATGGTAACAGGAATACATGTATAACATTGTTCAACATGCAAGCTAACTTTTTCTCTCGAGGGGAGGTATTTGCTTCAACATAGCAAATACTCTCTCTTGCAAAGGTGAAGTTTGCAGCTGTTGAGCAAGACTCCTAAGCAGAAGCGAAGCAAGAGTTTCCCGCCTTTTCCTCAAAGACTAGATTTGAATGGCTGACAATTTGCTCTTGCTCTTTAAAATTTATTGCATTTTCAATTGAGGAGAGCAAGCATGGCATGTGCTATATTAGATGAGACTGGATCACAGTGGTATGCTTTTTAAAAACTTTTTCTTTAATGCTTGTCTTTTTGTTGATTAGTGGGAGATTTTAACAAGATCTGGCGTGAGCACTGCGAAGACGAAGAAACCCTTTCTGAATATGCAATTGCCATGAAAAACCTGGCGGACAATCACTGGAAAAAGACATGCGAAGGGGAGGGTCGTATCGAATGGTGTCGCAGGTAAATATCTGGAAGATTGTAACTTGGGCCTCATATTCCTAAACTCAGAGCCCCTAAATTAAGTCCCTAAGTTAGGTGTCTGTTTTCAGCTGAAATCTCACATAGTTACCTAAATTTAAGTGTTAGGTTCTTAAATTTGGGCCTGTTAATCATTTGCTTAGACTTACTCCTAAATTAGATGCTTAGTTCTGAAATTCTGTGCCAGGCTCCTAACTTCATTTCCCCACCCTAACTACACTCCTTTAGGAATCCATTTTTTAAGGGCCTAAATTTAGAGTCTTAATGAAACTAGGAGCCTAAATTTAGGGACTCAGGCCTAGTACATTTTGAAAAGGTCCAATTTAGGAGCCTAACTCGAAAAAGTAGTTGTCTCACTTTTTGAAAAATGGCCCCTTTTAGAAAGTATAATTCCTTTCTGACGTCAACATGGCTTCGTTCTGCAGTATAATAACATTACCTTCATCACACTAGCTGTCCATATGTGCAGCCTTTATTTGGGGAGGGGTGAGGAGGCCTGGCAGTTTCTGCCTACACTGTTTGTTTGTTTGTTTATATTTCCAGCTCATTTGAAATAGGACTGAGATTAACTTCTCAGGTTTCTTTCCCACCTGTTTTCATATCCCCCTCACAACTCAACCCAGCCTTCGCAGCAAGTCATTAGCCACACACTGCGGTTCCCTCTGGATCCCGGCTAATGTAGACTCTCTAAGTCTAGCCACTAGGTGTTGCTGTTGTGCAATGGCCAAGACTTCCACCCTTTGGGTCTGGGAAAGCTGGCTCTAAGGCATCCGCAGCCTAGGGAGTAGAGACTTGTCCCAAGAATTGAACCCAAATTTTGCTCATGGCAGTTCTGTTATTGACCTTGCAATCTATACTATTATTAGGTTTTACATAAAATGCATAAAACAAAGGGGTCAGTTTTAAGTGTTGCTTGTGCTAAATTACCCCTATACGCGCTTGTGAGCAGCACGGATTTTAAAAGCTGTCATTTTCATGCGTATGTGCATGAGCAAAGGGAGAAAGGTGGGGCCAACAGTTATGTGCGTAACTACTTATTTTTAAAACCGGAGGTCACAGCTTGCGGCAGCTTGTTAGTCCTGTAACTTTACTGCTGCTCCTGATGAGGAGCAAGTCTGAAGATTTTGCATTTTAGAGTTTACAGGACAAGTAGGGAGGGGTCTGGGGCATGTGTAGGATAAAGAATCGGAGGGATCTGGGTGACCTCGAGACTGACTGACTGGGCAAACTGGTGGACTAATCGGGGAAAACCCGGGAATGTCCCTCGCGCGAGCATGTTTTAAAATCTATTTACGTATGTGGCTTAAAGCCGGCAGAATCCTATAGAACATACACAAAGTGGGTTTGCTCGAGTAACCTCTTAAAACTAAGAGCATACGTATACGTGGTAGGCAAGTGTGCAAGTGATTTAAAATTCCAGCGTATCTCTGCTCGGCGCACAAATGCTTGTTTTAAAATTAACCTGTGTAAGGTGTTAACTGTAACCTTTCCAAATCTGTGTTGAAGGTGCAGATCCTAGCAAGGAGCCGTTCATTTCTCTGAAGCAAATAAAATAAATATCTGTTGTAATTGGATTCTGACTAAGTCTAACAAAAGAAATCATATTACCCCCATTTTGAAAAACCTACACCCGCTCCCAATCAAGTTTAGAATCTCTTACAAAATACTAACAATCATACACAAATCTATACACAAGCTCATTCCACTGGAACTCAATATCCCTCTTCAGCCACATATACTCTCCAGACTGGTGAGAACAGCCTATAGGGATACTCTCCTTGCCCCAACCATCAAAACCTCATTAAATAAACGTACTCTATCCACAGCAGGCCCCGCGCTATGGAACTCTCTACCACCATATCTCCGGAAAGAACCTTGCCCTGTCGCCTTTAAAAAGAGACTCAAAACTTGGCTAGTCGAACAAGCTTTCTATCCATAACAATTTTCCGCTCAATCGTTCCAAATATGTGCACCTTGTACCGTGACTCCTTTATTTTTAGCCAGGTCCTTCCTAGAACCTCATTCTTTATTGTATACTTTGTTCTTTAATCCCCAGTTTACATGATCCAAGTTTATCCACCTGTTCGATGTAATTGCATTCGGTCATGCCTGTTTAATGTTATAATGTAAACCGAATTGATATGTAACTTTGCTACATGAATTTTGGTATATAAAATTTAAATAAATAATAAATAATTGGGCAGTGATGGTTTAAGAAGGCTCTTTACAAGAACACTAATAATGTTCTGCTATCATGATAAAACAAGCTGTCACAAAACTAGCAATATAGTTTCTTTGTTTTGGCTTTTCTTTTCCCTAACAGTCTGTATGAAAACATTTCCCTGTTTCTTGGGTTGGGATAATAGTGGTGCAGTTCTAATATTTAAAGAGGATTTTAGAGCTGGCCAGGTAGTAAGCGTTTTGCACTGCCATGAGGGGGTCTCTCTGTTTGATCCCCGATTCGGGTTATCTGCTCCCCAAGTCAGCTGGAGATGGTGTTTGCAGTTCCTGGAGAGGGGGGGAGTCAAGCTCACTCCTTAAGGTTGACACTTGGTGACCAGATTCAGGGCCCGTGATTGCAGAGTTTCAGAAGGAGCCCTGTTGCATGGCCCCCAGCCCAAGACTGTTGTTGCAGTGACATGACGAGGTTGTGGGGATTGTTACAAAACTTGGTAATAAGATATTGAAGGGGCCCTGGGTGTTGGCTTAAGTATCTCTTTTGTAAGAAGCAAAGTTGTAACAAGGCCTGAAATGGCCTGTGGATGGAGGTAGTAGAGGCCATCACTTTTACAGATTTTGGGAATACTTGGTGGCAGGAAAAGGGTGAAGACATGCGGAAGGGGAAAGTTGATGTTGAATTGCATATGGGAATGGATATGTGCATCTACCCAAGATGGACAAATGTTAACCAGGCAGGCTGATGACCATTTTGCCATCATTTACTGTTAGTTTCAAACTTATGCTAATTTAACCTTTTATCAATGTTTAACTAGATATATAGAGCCGGATTTTGAAAGCCCTGCACGTGTAAATCTGGCTGATTTAACGCGCGCAGGGCACTCGCGCGCCGGCGCACCTATTTTGCATAGGCCGCCAGCGCGCACATAGCCCCGGGACGTGCGTAAGTCCCGGGGCTTCGTACAAGGGGCAGGAGGGGGCAGGGGCGTGGCGCCGGCCTGGGGGCGTGGCCGAGGCCTCCAGACCAGCCCCCGGGTCGGGTGATGGCGCGCCAGCAGCCCGCTGGCGTGCGCAGGTTTACACCTGCCTCGGGTAGGCGTAAATCTGCCGACAAAGGTAGGGGGGGTTTAGATAGGGCCGGAGGGGAAGGTGAGGGGAGGCGGAAGGAAAGTTCCCTCTGAGGCCGCTCCGATTTCGGAGCAGCCTCGGAGGGAACAGGCAGCGCGTGCAGGTTGCACAAATGTGCACCCCCTTGCGCGCGCCGACCCTGGAGTTTTGTTCGTGCATGCGCTGTTTTTGAAAATGTAGCCCTTAGTGTTACCACTAAGGGCTACAATGCCAAGAAGTGCAAAGTCATGCATTTGGGGAGTGGAAATCCGAATGAACTGTATTCGATGGGGGGGGAAAGGCTGATGTGCACGGAGCAGGAGAGAGACCTTGGGGTTATAGTGTCTAATGATATGAAGTCGGCGAAACAATGCGACAAGGCGATTGCAAAAGCCAGAAGAATGCTGGGATGCATAGAGAGAGGAATATCGAGTAAGAAAAGGGAAGTGATAATCCCCTTGTACAGGTCCTTGGTGAGGCCTCACCTGGAGTACTGTGTTCAATTCTGGAGACCGTATCTACAAAGAGACAAGGACAAGTTGGAAGCGGTACAGAGAAGGGCGACCAGGAAGGTGGAGGGTCTTCATCGGTTGACATACGAGGAGAGATTGAAGAATCTAAATATGTACACCCTGGAGGAAAGGAGGAGCAGGGGTGATATGATTCAAACTTTCAGATATTTGAAAAACTTTAACGATCCAAAGACAACGACAAACCTTTTCCAACAGAAAAAAATCAGCAGAACCAGAGGTCACGAGCTGAGGCTCCAAGGAGGAAGACTAAGAACCAATGTCAGGAAGAATTTCTTCATGGAGAGAGTGGTGGATGCCTGGAATGCCCTTCCGGAGGAAGTGGTGAAGTCCAAAACTGTGAAGCACTTCAAAGGGGCATGGGATAAACATTGTGGATCCATCAGGTCCAGAGGACACGTATAAAAGAGCAGGTAGCAAAACACTGCACGGAGCGGCAGTAGCCACAGAGGCATTCATGGAGCCAGTGGTAGGTGTTCCACCTTCACGGAGCAGAAGGATGGAGGGCTGTCATCTCCCAATTAAATAAAAAAATAAAACAAAACAGGGATGGGATCCATCAGGTCTAGAGGACGCATATAAAGAGCAGGTAGCAAAACACTGCACGGAGCGGCAGTAGCCACAGAGGCATTCATGGAGCCAGTGGTAGGTGTCCACCTTCACGGAGCGGAAGGATGGAGGGCTGTCATCTCCCAATTAAATAAATAATAATAAAAACCAGGGATGGGATCCATCAGGTCTAGAGGACGCATATAAAGAGCAGGTAGTAAAACACTGCATGGAGCGGCAGTAGCCACAGAGGCATTAACGGAGCGGGATGCCAGTGGCCGGTGGTAGGTGTCCACCTTCACAGAGTAGAAGGATGAAGGGCATCCATCTCCCAATTAAAAAAAAAAAAAAAAGAAAAAAACAGGGATGGGTTCATGGGCTATAGGTATTACCAATTATTAGGCTTTTCAATATTTGATGATAGTTAATGTGACTTTCAAGGCATGCTTCACTTTCGGTGCATGTCCGGCATGACTCCCTGCTTCAATGACAGGGGAAAAGAAAAACTGATACTTCACACATTTCCAGCATTGCCCTCTGCTTCATGGCAGAGAGCTATGCTGCCGCTTACCCAACTAATCAAACTTAATATTTCACTTGGAAGCAGCTCCATCACTGCTCTCTACATTAATAGTGGGGGTGAAAAGGGAATTAGAACATAAGGTTACTAAGAGCCAAGAGAAACAGTTAAGTATGAGAAAAAAATAAGTGTAAGGCTTGCTGGGCAGACTGGATGGACCGGTTGGTCTTCTTCTGCCGTCATTTCTATGTTTCTATGTTTCTATTATATGGCACATTCTGTATTATAGTGTACTTGGTGCAATATATTATGGTAGTATAACATTGCTTTAGTACCAAACATGGGCACAGATTCTAAGATTATGCAGTAATTTTGTAGGGAAGGTTTTTAGTTTTCTGGTCATGGGATAGCTTAACTACTCTATAGTGGATCAAGGTCTTTTAATATTTGGTAAGGCATCTTAGGAACAGAATTATGAAACGATAACACAAGCAGATGTGTCACATTTTTGTATGCTGTAACTTATGAGTGATGCAGGCTTTGAGTTCCCTGTTGAAGCAATAAACCAGTCTTTGACAGACTTATTTGTGCTAAGGATTCTTTTATATTGACTGAAGTCTGCTTGTTGCCTGTCGAGTGGTATAGGCAGATGTGTGGTTAACACATTTCTAAGCAAACCTAACTCAACAAGAACTTTTTACATCACATAAAACACCGCCTTCCCTATCCGTACACATGTACACGTCACTTAAAGCAGAATGTGAAGGCCCAGAAAACTTTTGAAGATGTCACCCCCCCCACCCCCAAGATCTTCACATCTCTAGCTGTAACTTGCTCCACCTGTCCCCTCTGCTTCCAGTGCACAAGACCCTGCATACTCCATTCTAGCCCTGTAAAGAATATTCTAGTTCTCCTCTCCCAGGCACTCCTCCAGCTCTTTCTGTGCACACCATCTGATATTTCCACTGCTTTTTCTTGCCTACAGGCCTCTGATCATGGCCATTGGGAGTGGACTCCTGCCCTCTGTTTTCTCTTCAGAGAGAGATTCCTTTTTTCTTTTCTATTTTATTGGTTTTCTAACTGTTAAACTCTCTCTCGTCACTGGGGTTAGTTCCTGATTCTGGTAGCTACCTTTATTTCTGTGGGGGCTCTGGATGGTGAGGTAGGTAGACCCTGTTGCAACATTTTTCCTAAATAGATTTCTTCTTTAGAACTTGAGTACTAGCAAAGAAAATAGAATGATTTTGTTTTAACTACCACTTTTAAGATCCTTTTTAGTTCTGATTGGCAGTTTTATTCCTGAGGCGTTACCTGTGTTTAAAATTGTCTTAAAGGTTTTCCTGCTTTGCCAGTCCACCATTGTGAATCTCTGCATCAAGGCACTGCTGTTGATCCTTGTCAGGTCCCTATACAGGCTTCTCACTGATACAGGTGAAAGCAGAAATATAACATGAACAAGTGTGAACTTGGAAGGTATTTTTGGAATGTACCTGGGTCTAATAAATTATATGTTTACTTTTTTTTTTGTCCTATTTAATTTTCTTTTACATTTCAGGAATAAAAGATATGACAAAGTCCAAAATAGATTCAAAGAACAGCACATTAATATTTTGAAGAATCTAGCCAGTACTGCTACTTTGATAGGTGTACCAAAAAAAGAAATCTAGAAGGTTGATTTATCCATTTTGCAATTGGAAAGAGATTGAGATGAACAACTGTTCAGATAAGCTCTTGAATATAAATATTCACTTTTCAAAGCTGGAAGAGGAATCTGCCCAGGAGGCTGAATAGAGGCAACTCAGATGTAAATGAGTACATAATAAAACATTTCAGGCTCATCCTGCTCCAAGCCAAGGAATAAATTAGCTGCTTTATCCCTTTTCAGAAATGGAAACTTGCTTGTGTATTACCTGTTCCATATAATAAAAAAGAAAAACAAAGGAAACCCAAATAAAAAAAAAATAGGAAAATGGCACCAAGCATACTCATGCTGTGATATCTGCAAGAAGCAAAAAACATCTTCCCATATTTCACTTCACACCATCTTATTTTCAAAAGAGTTTGAACCATGTTTTCATCTTGCTCCATAAGAATCAATGGGAAGAACCACAGCACACATGCACACTACGAGCCATCAATGGCTTAGCAAGCTGCAGGGCTAGCATAAAAAGCCAACATATCTAAAAGTAAACAAAAGTACTTGTTTCCATGCACATATATGCTGTCCTCTCCCTAGGGAACAGCATTCACAGGACACTAGCCTCATACCTTTTTCCTTAAACATGCCTGAATCCCTGTATTGCTGTCGTGGCCTCACTATTTTCCAGCACTCTTCCTTACAGTTTAGCAGCATTAAGGGTATCGGCCACTGGAGTCTCCTCATCTTTCACACACAAAGGCTCCATCACTGGATTATATGCTCTACCTCCCCAGTACTCACATCAGACCACAAGGAATGCTGCCCTCATCCATGAAAACCTGCAGGCACCTCACTACCTTCTATAAAAGTCATTAGATATCTTGGTTAGGATGGAGCCTTAGAGGTCAGGATTTTATTTATTTACTTGATTTCTATTATGCCTTTCAGGCACTGCAAAGTGCATTACATTCAGGTACTGTAGGTTGCTGTGCACATCACTCGCTTATTGCTGCAGAATAGGGATGCACGTCCGTACTCACATAGGCAACTGTGCCATGCACCAACTAATGGATGCAGATGGAAACCAAAAGGTGACAGTTGACATGCCCTTTCTCAAACATGTGGTTTAGAATCGCCACAGAGCACAGGATGCATCTTAGTGCACAGGCCTAGACCCTTTTAAAAGCTGGTCCGGCACCGCCCTAGTGGTTGCACTGGACCCAGTATGTAAAGGCAGACATTTCATTCTTAGCCTTCTATTTGGTAGCTCCAACATAGCGACTTTGCATTGATAGTATTGAAAGCAGTTATCTAGGTAATTACACCCGATTTGCCAAAGCTTGGTTACCTATTCTTTGGACCAACTTTACTATAGTTGAGTAGGCTACTGGGACAGAGCTCTTAACTCTTGAAATATATGTTCAGTTCAGTATGACATGCTTGCCAGCTAAGGGACACTATATGATGTGATTGCTGTAGTTTTCTGATGGCCAAAAGAGGCTTGGTTTGGTATTCTGACTTCAGAATTGAAGGGGTTGATGAAAAATATAGAAAAATGAAATGAAGTCCATTGCATCTGAAAATGCTTGCTCCTTTACTACATACTATCCATTGTCTTTGATTTTATTGGGTATCTTTTACGTTTTGGATAGGTTTGTGATTTTGGTCTTAAACATTAAGGTAGAATGGCTAAAATTGTTAGTCATGAGACCAAAGCTTTAATGCAATGAAATGTGCAGACATTGATTGCTAAAATTGTATATAGATTCTAGGCTATGCCCTCTTTGGTCAAGTGGAACTGTGTTTAACCAATCTAGCCATAGAATCTCAATGAGAAATTGACCAAGACAGATCTCCAACAGCATTGTAATAGTCTCCTGCTGACCTGCTGTGTTTATCATCAAGAGAAACAGCTGGGCGGGTTCTTAGAACTCAGATGAGTGGTGAGCTTTCTCTTAATCCATATTGTGCAAAAACGTTCCATAATGAATGTACAAAATGCTTTTTCTATAACAATTTTTCTCATGTGTTATAGCTAAAGTATTAGTATAATTTTCCAAACATTCAAATTGCTTTAGATGGTATTATCTCTAGGGTGGTTAATGACTATGTACAGTAATTATATCAATTATTGGTGTGCTTCGGAAGTGACTTGTTATAAGAAACAAGAGATGATCATAGCTCATAGGGTGGGAGGAGGAATAGAGTCCTTATTAGAGGATTTTATTTTTTGTATTGTTACTAGAATTTTTTTTTTTTTTTTTAAGCATCAGCTCATTTCTCTCATTAACTCTACCCTAGATCCTCCTTCCCGTCTCTCCCTTCTCTTTCCCCTCCTCTGTCTTCTATATTATGAGACTTTTTTTTTTTTTCCGGTGATTTTAGAGTCTTCCTTGGTACCCCATGGGTACTCGCTACATGAGTGTCGTGCACAAATGTACCCAACAAAAAATCTTAGTTTAGGCATCCATACAAAGCCTTGGTTTCACATAAACATTCTATTGTGCATATACACGTAGATGGTTGCACATACATGTGCACGGGAGCAGACTTACAGAAACAATGTCACATTCTGTCTGGGTGGCAGAAAGACCATGAGGCTTTTGCTTCCTCTACCCCCAAACTTCCCAAAACAGAGCAACTAATGTTCTCTAGCATTCAGAAAAGGGAGAGAATCTAGCAGCTCTGAAGCTTAGTCCAGACAGTCAAGTGGCTGTATCTTTTCCTTTTCACAAAATAAGACATGAGTCCCCTGTCCAGTCCCTCCTTCACAGTCATGAAAGCTACTTTCTCCCCCCCCCTACCCCACCCCTCCCATCCTTGCGCACAAAGGGATCATGAGATATTGAGAACAGATACAAATCAGCACAACTTTAAAACTTGTGAGCAGTAGTGCCAATTGTTGGTGCTTCAACTCTGCCTACTGTCCATTTGCACATATTTCATATTTATTTATTTACTTTTATATACCGGTGTCCGATTTTACATATCACATCGGTTTATATTTAAACAAAATTTGCAGGAACTTATGCGTTACCTTTGTCAAATACATTAAACATTCATATGCATTTGTAGTTCATCTTTACAAAAAAAAAAATCTGTCTAAAGTAGAGAGTGTGGAGGTAATTTTCAAAGGAGTTATGCATGTAAATGTAACATACCTTCATAGCAATTTTCAAAAGCCATTTACCTGTAAGCCCCCACCTCAGGAGGTATGTCGCACTCTGGTAGGGCCGTAAATGTATTTATAGTTCTTTGGGGCAGGGACACCTGACTAGCTCTTCCTTTTGACTCTCTCTCTCCAGGATGTAGATTCTTTTTTGTGGGGGTGAGGAGTTAACTTTCAGGGCCCAAGTGATAGGGGATGACTGACTCCTTAGTGTTGTCCCTGGGGGAGGGGTAACTTATGTACTGTGTGCTTTGTGCCCAATCACTCTGGAGTCACTGGGTGACTCCAGAGTGACAAAATAAAGGCTTTACTGTTTAATACTGTTGAATAATGGCATAATAGGCCGTGGAGCTGGAATCATATTTTTCTTGTTTTCTTTAGTCCTTTTCTTTAATATGTGCAGTAATATTTTTTTTTTCCCCCAGGGTCAAAGAAACTTCTAGCCTCCCAGACCTGGATAACTAGAGTTCCCAGGTGGGCAGAGTATCCCTTAGTTTTGTTTTTTTATTTTATTTTTTTGTGTTTGATTTATATTCCACTTTTTCACATTTTTTCAGCACTTCAAAGTGGATTACATTCAGGTACTGTAGGTATTTCCTTATCCCCAGAGGGCTTACAATCTGGTAAACTTCCAAACTGGTAAAAAAAAAAAAAAAAAAAAAATGTAAAATTCCTTGTCTCTGTGTCCAAATCTCTCTCTCCCTAGGGAGTGAAGACTCCGGATGGGTGTTCTCAGTCTTTATAGTTCTTTTACTCACAGCAGATCTTCATGATCTTTTATGTTTCTCACTACTCATTCTTTTCTCTAGATCCCTGATGGGAGGGATCCCTGGATGCAGGTGACTTACCCTGCTCCAATGCAGGAAGGAAGGGGCAGCTGAAAACAATCTTCCTCCTGGATCTCTTAATTTAATGTACTTTTTTTCCATAGACAAGCAGGAGAATCAGTCACAGATCTGACAGTGGGCCTGATCTATAACTGAAACCTCTGGAATCACCCTGCCCCTGGGCAGTAAGTTGGTACCCAGAGATGTTAGACCTTGCATACTCCTCCCTCCTCAGTCTTGTTCTGTCCACGAGTGCAAACAGTTGGGTCTATCTCTCCCATGTTTTCAACCATGTCTGAGCAAGCTCCCACAAAAGAGTTTGCCCATTTTGTCTCTGTCCTCAATGCAATAAGGTGTTATCGAGGACCTCCACGATGTCTACTTCCTTTCCTTGAGACCTCAGCATGCCTCGTTGAATTGCAAGGCATGCGTCCACATGTCTCCTAGAGCACGCTGCTACAGGGATCTCAAAGTCAAGTATAAATCCTTATGAGTGAAGCCTTCCAAGAGGAAATTGGATGTTTCTCCACCTCACCCAGCCGCTCCAGTAGCCACGACTTCTTCAGTGATTCCATGGGTCCTTCACTCCTGTCCCCTGTGGTGGACCTCCCTCTTAGCCCACACAAACCACATCGCTTCCTGCATGGTTAGCCATATACCACTGAGCGTGACCATGGCTCGTTTCTGGCATCTTATGCGCCAAGAGCCTTCACATCTGCCTGTGCTTCTACATCCTCTTCCATGCACAGAGACTCTGAATCCTCCAGGGCTCATGTGGGCTCCAGGCACAGAGCCCACAGGCCCCATGCGCTGCTGAAAGGACTTCAAATAAAAGCCTCTGTGCCATCAAAGGCGCTGAAGCATCCTGCGCATCCTCACACGCGCAAATACCAGGCACCAGGGGAATCCATGCTGTCTAAGGCCTCAGTGCCATCTAAAGCACCCAAAGACAAAGCACTGTCTAAGGCACCCAAGGTCAAAAGTGCCATCCAAGGCACTGAAGGAGACTGTGCCATCTATGACCCCAAAGGACACTGCGCCATCGCACGTGCGAAAGGGCATGGTGCTGTCAAAGGCACAGAAGAAAATGGCACCATCAAAAGTGCAGAAGAATACAGTGCCACTAAGTGCACCAAAGGACATGGCATCATTGAAAGTGTCACAGATCTCTGGGCCCTCCCGGGCTGGTGATGTCAAAAGAAAGAAGGTGGGAGCTGTACCATTATGTCTTCCCAAGATTCATGAGCCACCTCCTGGTTTCTGGCCTACATTCCCCATGGAATCTTTCCTTGAGTCTTCACAGACCTGGTTTGCTTCTTCTGGTTATTTGTCGGAATAGTCTTCTTTGCATCACGACTCCAACAGGGAACAGCACCACCTGACCTGTAACATTCAACTACTTGAGATTGTTGGCAAGCGTTCTTCATGCATTTCGTCCTGGACATTCCAAAGCCTCCTTCCATTTTCACCTGCTACTTTCATGCTGCCACTGTACTTCACACCTGGGCCTATTCCGTCTCCCTTCTCCACCTCCATTACATTCTCCAAAACTACTGGATCAGGGTAGACCTCAGCCATCCTCCCCACTGCTTCCATCTAAACCCAGATTGAGGTCCAGATCTCTGGACTCCTTGGATTCCTCTGTTCTCTGGATCTGTCGTCTCCAGGTTCCCTGGATGTCCCAGGTAAATCTATATCACCAGACAATTCTACCAAGCTGGCTGCAGTGAATGGTTTCAACCTATTGGGAGAGGAAATACCAGCTAAGATGCATTATGGTGTGTTAATTCCTGCAGCCAAGAAAACTAGGGTGTTTCCCATTCATGATGCTCTTCTGGATGCTCAAATGAAAATCTGGTCCACGCTCTACACTGGTCTCCCAATTTCTAAGACTGTGGATGGCAAATACAAGATTCAAGCCTGCCCAGGTCATTCTCACTCCATTTTATTTAAATTTATTAGTTTATTATGAAACTTTGTATTTTCTTCTCTTCTTTTAACTTTTGAAAATACAAATATTTTTAATTGAATATTTAACTAATGTAAACCGATGTGATATGTTCTCATGAAACTTCGGTATATAAGAATTAATAAATAAAAATAAATAGGTACCACCTGACTCTATCATTGTTGAGGGAGCGCTCTTTAAGGTGAAAAGGGCACAATCTCACACTTCAGCCCTGCTAGGGAAGGACCCTCACTTCCTGGACACAGTTGGTAAGAGGGTTTTCCAATCTGTAGCTCTCATTGCCCGCATCACTTCTCACCAGTTGCAGATAACACAGTACCTGCATTGGTTATTGCGGCAGCTCCAAGAGTTTACTTCACATCTCCCTGAAGCTGCATCAGCTGAAACGCAGCAGTTGCTGGCTGATGTTAGACTACACAAAACATTTCACGAGATCCTCTTATGTGTTTGATTCAGTGTCCTGAGCCTCAGCAAAGGCAATTGCCACCAGACAGTTTTGTTGGCTTAAGGCTTCTGGCCTGAGGCAGGAAGTTCATAAATTGACGGATGCTCCATGTTCTGGACTCTGGTGATAAGGTGAAATAAGAGGATCAGGCTGAAGCCATACACTCCTTGTCTCAACCTTACCTGTCACACCAGTGCAGGAGACAGCCTTATTACTATTTCTCCAGGCAATCTTACTTTAAACACCAACGCTGTTTTCACCCTTCCTACTCGCAATATCATCCTTGTCAGTCTCACCAGTTTTCTTCTCAACCTCCTCCTGCTTGTTCCCAAGCGGTGACCCATCCTTGTCCATGGTATCAAGGTCCTCGCTGAGGCCTGCAGCCTCTACTGCCAAGCCTGTTTCTTTTTGATGGTCCTGCCTTGCCTCCCAATCCCTACCCATCCATCCCTGTGGGAGGGCGTTTGATTCATTTTTTTGGGCACATGGCAAGTTCTTACCTCCAGACTGTTGGATTCTGAAAATTGTCTCCAGAGGCTATTTCATTGATTTCATCACTCTGCCTCCAGCAACCCCTCCGACTTCTTTTCAGTACCCACCAGGTCAACATCCCATCCTTCATCAGGTACAACCGTGGCTTCCTTTCATGCAGGCAATGGAACCAGTACTGCCTCCTAATGGGGTGGTGGCTTCTACTCCCGCTTCTTCTCGATCCCCAAAAAAGACAGGAGCTCTATGCCTCATTTCTGACACTATACTCGAGGGATTGGACCATGGTCAGTCATACATACTGGCCCTACTTGATATATCTGCTGCCTTTGACACCGTCAATCATACCATTCTCCTCACCCACCTAGCAGAAATCGGTGTCACAGGTTCTGCGCTGCAGTGGTTCTCTTCTTATCTCGACAACAGAAATTGCACCGTAAAAATAGCCAATTGCGAATCATCCCACATTCCCCTCTCTCAGGGCGTCCCGCAGGGCTCCTCCCTCTCTTCCACGCTCTTCAATATCTATCTCTTCCCCCTCTGCTATCTCCTCTCTGATCTTGGCCTAAAGTTCTTCATGTATGCTGACGACGTTCAAATCCTCATCCCGGTTCAAGAATCCCTCCCCAAAACATTACAGTTTTGGGATTCCTGCCTTACTTCAATTAACACCCTCCTCTCAAACCTACATCTCACTTTAAATGTAACAAAAACGGAGCTCCTCACAATCCCCAATCCCCCAGCTCGCTCGCTCCCTGCCTTAAGCAACACCAACCCTCCACCTGATACATTCACCTGCAATGTGAGAGATCTCGGCGTCTATCTTGACCAACATTTAAATTTCAAATCTCACATCCACAATACCATTAAAAACAGGCTTCTTCAAATTGCACATCCTAAAGGAACTTAAACCCCTGCTATATACCCAAGACCTCCACACAGTCCTACAGGCAACTATTTTAACTAAACTGGACTATTGCAATTCTTTATTGCTGGGCCTCCCTCTCTCCACTATCAAACCCCTCCAACTTTTACAGAATGCCATGGCCAGAATCCTAACAAACGCACGTAAATCGTATCACATTACCCCTATCCTAAAAGATCTCCACTGGTTACCCATAACCTCATGCATAAAATACAAAACACTCACCATCCTCCCCAATTTATTGTACAATCAAAATCACACTTGGCTCGAGAATGCACCTCTTTTCCGATCATCTACCCACCCCTCCAGATCCAACCTTGCTGGTACCCTATACACCCCCTCCCTAAAAACTGCTCACCACACCTCAACCAGAGAAAGGGCTTTCTCTATTGCCGGTCCTTCCCTATGGAACACCCTGCCCTCGGCCCTCCGTCTAGAACCTAACCTGTCTAAATTTTAAAAAAGGGCTCAAAACCTGGCTCTCTACATTAGCATACCCAGATGTTGACCAAACTTAGCTTGCACTCTAACCTTGCAGCCCACCCTTTCCCCTCTCCGCCTCGCCTTTCTCTCCCTTTCTTCACCCAACAAAGACTCCAAAATATAGTGTTTCTCCCCCCTAAGCAATGATACCTAAATTCTGTTATTAGTTTCCTCCCCTCACCCTCCTTTAAGCCTACCCTACCATTCCCCCCCCCCCCCCCCGCCCACCTCTCCCTGTCACTGCCATCACTGGTCTGGTACCTACCAGCCCACCTGTACATAGTGACTATTGTTAATTTTAATTTCTTCAAATGTTCCTATCAAATTTCTCTTCCCCTATCCTTCCTTCTGCTGTCCTCTTTCATTACTGCTCCCCCCTTCCCTTCCCTGTTTATTGTATTTCTCTCTTGTTATTTTGTTACAATGTAAACTGGCATGATATTCCGACGAATGTCTGTATATAAAAATCAATAAATAAATAAAACTTCTGGATCTCAGAAGTCAATCACTTCATTCACTATGAAAAATTCTACATGAAGTCCTTGATGTACATCTTTCTACTCCTGTATTCCAGGCCTTGACTTACTACTTTCAGCCTATAGGATACACACAACTACACTGCAATTCACCCATCACATAGCCACTGTCATTGCTTCCTGGTTCAGGATCTCCATATCCAGGTCAAGGTCCTCCCCTATGGCCTCTCAACTGTCCCCAGGATATTCACAAAGTGTCTTGCTGTCGTAGCAGTTCATCTTTGCAGCCAGGACATTCTGGTGTTTCCATGTGTGGATGATTGACTGCGGGCTAGTCCCTGAGGCTTTGGCATCTTCTTATGTCACGCAAGTGGTGAACACCATGCACCAGCTGGGGTTCCTCATCAATTTTCCAAACTCTTATCTCCAACTGAGCAGGTGTCTGGAATTCATTAGTGCCTTCCTGGACAAAACATCCTTCTGTGCTGTTTTCTCTCTCCACTGGGGTCTTGCCCTTTATGAACTCTTCTCTCACTTGTAGAGCTGTCCCTCCATAACTGCTCACTTCCTCAAACTCTTGGGATACATGGTGTATGTGATTGCAGTCATTCCCCTCACTCATTTCTACATGTGATCTCTTCAGTGGCATCTCCGTTTCCACTAGAATCAGTTTCTTCATCTTCTCTCATACCGGATTCAGATTCCTTTTCATCTCTTCTGAGGTCTTCGCCATTGCCACTCACATGGTTGTCTCTTCTCTAGGAGGAACATTGATATGCCTCAGGTAGACATCCTCCTGACGACTGATGCCTCCCTGTAAGTTGGGGGATACATTGTCAGCATCTCATGATGCAAGGTACCTGGATTCAGTCCGAACAGCATCTTTGCATCATCCTGCTCGAGCTCAGGGCAATTCACAGAGCGCTTTGCATCTTCAGACCATGCCTCCTCCACCAGTCCAAGTCCGCTTGTACAATGTGGTGGCCATCTACTGTCTGAACAAGCAGGGGGGGGAACAGGTTCCATGTTGTGTGCAGAAGCCCTTCTCCTCTGGCAGTGGGCTCTTCATTGAGGAATTTGCCTTTCAGTGATTTACCTCCCTGGAAAGCTGAATGTCCTTGCAGATGCTCTCAGTCATTGACTTCAGCTGCATGAATGAATACTGCACCTGGAAGCAGGCCATCTTTTTCTTCACCAGGGCCTTCCTCAAATGAACATATTTCCTTCTCTTCTGAATCGCTACCAGAGTTCTGCTTGAAACTACTGGCCCTGGAAATGCTGTCAAAGCATGTTTGCCATTTCCTGGTCCAGTCCACTCATGTATGCCTTCCCCCCCCCCCCCCCCTTCCCTCATCTCCAAGGCTCTCCTCAAAGTATGTGTAGATGGGGCTCAAGTAATCTTCGTTGCTCCAGACTGGCACTGCCAGGCCTGGTTTTGACTATGCTGCCGGTTGGTGGCTCCGCCATTCCTTCTTCCACTGCGTCCTGATCTTCTCACACAGGACGAGGGAGTCCTCCATCCTGACTGTGGACATCTGAGGCTCACACCATGGCTCCTTCAGGGGTCCTGACTGTGTTTCTGGGCCTGCCTTAGCAGATTCAAGACATACTTCTGGCTGCCAGGAAACCTTCCACTCACCATTCTTACTCCAGTAAATGGAAGCGTTTTTCTTCATAGTGTTCCTCTCAGCGGGTACTCCCCACAGACTGCCCCACTTCTTTATTACCCTATTCATCTCTTAGATGTTTGTAATCCAGAGTCAGTGAGTTCACTTGGTAGCCATTGTGACTTATCATGCTGCTGTTAAAGGTTGCCCAATTTCCCAGCAACTGGTTGTCTCCCAATTCATGAACAGACTTTTCAATTTTAAACCTCATGCCTCGTGCAATGGGATCTCTTTTGTACTGGACTGCCTTACTCATCCTCCCTTTGAACCTTTGGAGTCTGCTTCACCAAACTTCTCACTTGGAAAGTGATCTTTTTCATGGCGGTTACCTTGGCTCCCAGAATTAGTGAACTCCAGGCATTGGTAATATATCTTCCATACCTGTAGTTCTTCCCGGACAAGGTGCTTCAGTGGATTCATCCAAGCTTCCTACCCAAGGTAGCCTCCAAGTTTTTGATTTGCAGCAATCTATCTCTTTGCCTGTGTTTGTCCCTCCCCCTTATACTTCATCAGAGGAGGCATAACTCCACACCCTGGACTGTGTTTATGCTATGAGTTTCTATCTCCAGTGCACCCAGGCCTCCAGGCAGTGCTCACAGCTCTTTGTAGCCTGTGACCCTAATAAGCTTGGCTCTCCTGTTCTCAAACAAACTTTTCTCTGCTCACTTCTTGTATTCATTTCTGCTATTCTCCTGGCCATGTTACAGCCCACCAGGTCCATTTTGGGCCACTACCACTCCTTTTCTGGGCTCTGTTCCTATACTGGATATCTGTAAAGTGACAACGTGGTCCTCCCTCCACACGTTTGCCAGGCACTGTTGTCTTCATGATGCTTCTGCTTCTGACTCCCCTCTTGCCTCTGTTGTCCTCCGTGCCCTTCCCTAACGGCCCCTGAACTTCTCGCTGCCCTTCTTAGCTACGGAGTCCCACCTGTGACTAATGTCCAGCTTGTCCACGGAAAAAGTGAAGTTGCTCACCTGTATCAGGTGTTTTTTATGGACAGCAGGACAATCAGTCACACTTTCCCACCCTCCTCCCCAGTACACCTGCTATCTCCTGGCCTCCTTGCCTTGTTTTCTGTTTGTTCTATTCAAAGCTATTGTATTGACTGAGGAGGGAGGAGTATGCCGCATCTAATGGCTCTAGACTGACCTACTGCGCAGGTGTGGGGCGATTCCAGAAGTTTCAGCTATAGATCGGGCATAACTCGACACTATTGGATGACACATCCCATCTGTGACTGATTGACCCACTGTTCATGGAAAACATCTGTTACAGGTGAGCAGCTTTGTTTTCCCTTTCAACAAGATTAACACTGGAGTTCCTCCTTGCAGCAGGTCACTGTCACTTCCGTCCTTGTTAAGGCTTTGGAGGGCAGGTCTTCTCTAATCTGCACATCTCCAGAAACAGGATTTCCCATATATAATATACACTATGTAACCTAACTTCGGTGGGTGGGTGGAGAGCCCAAATTGTATGGATGAAATGGGGGGGGGGGGAGGGTCAAAAACTTTGCTCACCCCTTCTCTAACCTATACTCAACTTACTAAGGGTTTATCAAGGCCTTAATGGTAAGACTGGCTGTCAGTTACATACACACAGTATCTCCCAAGCTTACATGCAATGTTATTCCTCAGTCATGCATCACAGAGTCTGGACATCACAGTCATGCATACATTTATATTCACAGCCTGACACACATGCATATACAACTTGCTCATTGACCCTTATTTCTGCATATTCAAGTGGACTAATATAGCAGTCACAGTACTTCACATCTGCATACAGAAATGTAATACTAAAATTACAATGAAAAGAGTAGAGCTGAAAGAGAGAGAACACAGCATCAAAAGCAAGGAAATTCCATTGTGAAGATCAGTTACCCATCTCTGTAGGGATAAAAAGACCTACAGTTCCACAAACTGCCCCCAGAATGCTAGTTTACTCTCCATAGATTAGTAATCATTTTGTCTAGCACAAGAGGTCTTCTCATTGTGTGAGGCTCAGCTATATATTTTTTTCATGGGGATATACAGAAATGTTGAGCCTTCCACTAGAATATTTCTTTATAATACCGCAATCTATCTTCCAGTATTACTTTTTTGAAAACCAAAATATGTTAGTGAATTTTTCAAGCCAGTGAGTACTAAGTTGCAGAGAGAACTGTTTAATATTACTCTTGGAGGTTGTATTGTTAAACTGGTGTTTCTGCCTTTTGGGGAAAATGATTGAATGAGCTCGACAAGCATGTGGTGTGCCTCATAATACAGCTGTTTAACAACACTGTAAAAATTACTTATAAAATGTAATGAAATGCTGGGAAAAGCTCTCATAAAATTACAATTACATGTCTTTCATTCTGCTCTGACTTGTATGCCACATAAAGCTGTGTTTTGGCAAGGCTAGGGCTTGATGGGGTTTTTTTTTTTCCCCATCTCAAGGGATTTTCTAAATGTTAATAGGCTGAACAGTAACTGAGGAGTAGTACTTGAACTTGATTTTAGCCCCCAGCAACAATTATTTTTGGTGCACAAGGTTGCAAATTTATTTGAGACTTTCGAGTTTTAAGTAAATGTAGCTGCCTGGGTGTGAGAATGCAAAACAAAATGCAGTGATTTAATTTTGATCTCATAGCGTGTTAATTTGAGAAACACCATGGTGTGATATTGAAAATGCAGAGGATTATTTTTGTAATCATGGGAAATAAAATACAACCGTCCAGTGCTTATAGGTTTTTCCTGCATGAGACCATAGAATTTGTCCCTGTTATGTGACCTTGCATGGCTTTCTTTAGGAAAGCTAATTTCTTTACCAGCAGATCTTTCCTTGAGGGTTTAATTCAATTTTTTTCTGCCTCCCAGCAAAAAATGTGGTGATCCAGAAGTTGCTTTGGAACCTCTGCTGGATGTTGTGGACATTTGAAGATAGTCTAAAACCAGGGGTAGGCTGCTCTGACCCTGGAGTGCCACAAACAGGTCTGGTTTTCAGGACATCCACAATGAATATGCATGTAATGTATTTGCATACAGTGGAGGCAGTGCGTGCAAATATTCTTTATGGATATCCTGAAAAATCAGGACTGGTGTGGCCTAATCCTGGTCTAAAATGTGATTATTGTTACCACATCACAAGCAACGGTGATCTTATGCCCACTTCTAGGCAAACTCGACTCTGTAAATTGTGCTATTGTTGAAGCTGTCCAGTGGCTTATAGATCTGATCTTGAGCATTTGATTTGCACATATTTGCCAAACACTAGAAAAAAAACCTACATTTTATCATGGCCACACTCCCATCACCACCTTTTCTTCCTCTACATCAGTTCCTGCTATTTCTATACTTTAAAGCTATTGGTGCGATCTTGGAAAGGTCAGTGTAGCAAGGCACTGCTGTGCTTAGATTCATCGTTTATAAGGGTAAATGAGTAGGATGGACCTAAAAAAAGAAAACCTTTCACTGCTACTTACTATCTCTTCAGACATTTAAACAAAATTCAGAGCCAAAAGAATCTATTATAGTGATTTTGGTTTTTAACAGACAATTTTATTATCTTATACAGAATTCTAATAATGGTATTTCAGTTAACTTTCCTGAATTGTACAGAGAAGTTGACAAAACTCCATTTAGACTCTGTCCTTACTGAACAAAGTCATAGGGGCTTATATACCAGAAGTTTGGTAAAATGAATGCCCTATGTACAAAGACCCCAACTGCCTACAGAATATGTGCTATTTAGCTAATATGCCAGTATAAGTGTTAACACGATGGCAGGTGCTAAACAGGTATTTAGCAGGCTAATGATCTCATTTGTGTATTATGTGCTAAGCTAAATTTCAAATGCCCTTTTAGCACTTTGAGGTCTATATTCAGCCACTGTCTGGCTGAGCAAGTTAGCTAGATACACTTATCCCACTAATTTGGCCAAGATATTCAATGGCACAGCTGTGATATTGAATATACTTAGCTATCTTATAGTTAGTTGGATAAATTTATCTTGCTAACTATATGATTGCCAAATATCTATCCTAGACTTGTTTGGCTGACTAATACCTAGATTCATCAAAATGCTATAATATAGCATGGATAACGTCCACGGTACGAAAAAGGGGCGTTTGTGGTAATTTTAGAATTACCGCAGTGCGTGCTAACATAGCACTTCGCATAGTTAGTATCGCGGGGTGAGGTAAAGTTTTCGTACCCCATGATACTTCTATTTCGCAGCTCACGAACTGCCCAGACAGGTAGTTTTTAGTATGGGGGGAGAGAGAGAATATAAGGCCTTCATAGTAGTCTCCTATTTATATCTCTACAGGAGGGCCAGCTAATAACTTGAGGTGAGGTGTTGGTGGTGGTTTAGCATTTAGGGGCCAGTTTGACGTGCACAGTGAGACATATGAACAGCACAGAGGTACAGCTTGGTGAAGATTTGACGACATTTGGAGTGAGGAAAGTCTCACAAAATGATATTTCTACAATGTTCTCTCGCCCTTGCTTGATGGACTCTATAACAGGGTACTATCAAGCTAGGGTGAAAGAACATAGTAGTCTCACAAAGTTGAGATTTCTTTCTTCACTCCAAATGACGTCAAATCTTTACCATGGTGTACTATGACGTTCTTGCGTCTCACTCTGCATGTGTGCGATTATTGGCCCTTGATTTAATTAATCCTACCCAAACCCCTCTCCAATCCCGCCCCTTCAAAAAATTTGCACTCATGCCATGTGGTAACATGATTATCGTATGCGTTATGCCGTTAACGTGTGAGTTAATGCATTATCATGTGCGTTTTAACACCATAACGCATTTTAATTAATGACCCTGTAAGCCGGATAAGGCTGAAAATTGGCACTTATCCAGCTCCTCCCTGGAAACCCCCACCCTGCCCTTCATTTATCTAGCTAATTGGCCAGATAAACTGCTGGCTAAGTGATGGCTTGCTCAGCATGGCCAAATATACAGTGTCACTTAGCCAGCTAAATGCTTTATCAACCTCTCTTAAATTTAGCTTATGTCGGGAATAATAAAGTACTAGCATCTGAATTGACATACAGTGCAGGAGGCCATATCATCTGCATTTCCATTCAAAGTCAATTAAAAAAAAAAAGGACCTCCCTCTCTATCTTACCATTCAGTTACAAAAGAATCGAACCGTTTCCGTATCCCCTCTTTCACTTTTCAGTACCCAATTGCAAAAAGACTGAACCCACCCCTCACTCACACATGCACACATCTGCACTTTTGATCCTAAAAAGGCTGAACTTTTTTGCAGAACCCCCAAAGAAATTCCAAATGCTGAGCTGGCAGGGAGGACATAGCCTAACCCTCTACCAGCACAGCATCGCGTCTTGCTCTAGCACCACCCAATGGTACCTTGAACCACCACTAGGCAGTGTTAGACCAATACTGGACAGCAGCCTGATAGGTGCGGCTGCTTCCTCTTACCATTTCAATATTTGGAACTTTTTTTGAGTAAAGGAGGGGCTCAGGGTGTGGGGAGACTATTTTTTTTTTTTTTAATGGTAGGGGGCTGAGGGGGTTCACTATGGAGGTGTAATCTTCATGTGCTTTTCATAGCACTATTGTGTAGCATTTTATTTTACTTTAATATGTACTAAAATAATTATTTAGCACCTATTCTAAAATATGTACAAATGTAACTTTTTAGTGGGCATTGTTTTAGCATATTCTTTGTACAATAGCAGAAAGACTGGGCAGAAAGGTAGGTTCATGTGTGGACTTACTACCACATTCTTCTCTCATCTTTTGGGGATACCCCAACCATCGCTGTCTCACTCGCTCTCTTGCACATACACTTTGTCTCACATATGTGGGCTTTCTCTGTCAGGCACTCATGCTTGCTCTCCCTGCCCCACAGACACTTTCTCTCACACACTTTCTTTCTCTGTCACACATACTTTCTCACTCGCACACTCTTCTTCACAGTCTTGCTCGCTCTCTCTTATTAACACCTTCAGTCTCCCTCACCCATAGATTCAATGACTATCTCATAACACTCATTCTTACACCTCGTGCTTTATTGCTAACTCGTGCACATTCTTTGCTTCAGTAGTGCATTAGTTCTCCCAATACCATGTATTCCTTTCTCTCAGAAGTGCACTTTTTCTCATGAAAGAAAATCATGCAGGCAATGGGGTGTGCTTTTCCCTTTGCTTGCACTATTTTCCCTTATTTCACCCATTCTTTTCCTCGGTAGTGCATGTTGTCTTGATTGCCTGAGGAAAAAAGAATCTGTGCTATGTGCAAAACTGCAAAATGGTTTCAAGTCCATTGCTTGGATAAGTAGTATTTCTGGCCCTGACTTTTGGTGGGATGCTGAATGTTGCACCTAAGGAGCTGACTTCAGTCAGCACAGGTCTTCAAAATCCATCCCAAACATGCTTTTGTTTTCAGCATCTCATGCCTCTGGCAAATACTACATTAAGAGCAGTGGTGATTGTTCTGCCTTTTTAAAACTTGCTTCCAGTATCCTTATTTATTTTTTAAGACAATCACTACTGCTCGAGAGGCCCCATAAAGTGCTGTGTAATACTGAAGCAAAAATTGATGTATTAAGGGAAGAGCTCCTCTGTTCTAATGTTTTATTATCATTTGAATGGGTTTTTAAATTTTTAAACTCTTCTTTTATTCAAAGAAAATTCCAAGTACGATACAAGCAAAATGGAAAAATATACCCCATGCCCTTAGAAACAATAAATAAGCTAATTACATTGAATAACATTACCACAACGTAACAGAATATTTCTTATATTACATCTTCTGTCCCTCAGCACTCTGTTTCCTTAGGTCAGTCGTTTAAGTCCACCCTCCACAGGGGCCTCCTACTTGTCTCACTCCCAATATACTACAGAATGGATTCCATTCTTTCGGAATGGTTTGGTACCCGTGCCTCCCCTCACAGGCAGTTGGTTGCATAGTGAAAAGCTTCCAGATTATAACTGTAACTGCATATCTACTGGTAGTTTAGTTTGTGATTTCCAGTGTCTGATCCCATTCTGTCTTGCTGCTACCTACACACACACACTTACACACACTTTTCTGTACAAGTTGGGAAGCTTTTAATTGTTTTAAGAAACATTTTTCTGTCTGTGCATGTTGTAACCATTGTCTTCCTAAATTCCTTCACTTTTCGGTAGTGATCCTGTCAGTTACTTTCCAGCAGGGGACTTTGCTTGCTCAAACATTCTCTCTTTTAATTCCCCTTTGCCACAAGAACAGCAGAGAATAGAACCTGGAACTGTATTTTTTTTTTTTTTTTGGTTTTTTGGTTTTTTTTTTCAGGTTGCAGGGGAAGATGGGTTATTGTCTGGATCCTGACAGATTGGAATGGGGGAGGGAAGGGGAAAATGTAAAAACTCTTGAGTGCTTTCCCAGGTATTAAATAGAATGTGCTTTGTAGTGTTTGCCAGGAATACTTTTTGAATGGAGGAAAGAGGAAAGCGCTTGAGAAGGATGAGAGAAGGGCAGGATTTAACAGACCTGTGACCAGTCAAGTCTTTAAGGATCTCCAGCCTGCAAAATGCGATGACCGTTCACACACCAATCTCAAAATGACAACTGATGAGTAAGTGTTTTTTGGCTACTTTTTTCGCCTCTCTTTATGTATTTTCAGAGGTATGGGAATATAGAGGGACAAAAATGGGAACATTTTGAGCTTTTTATTGTATGTTCATAATTTTTGTTTAATTCTTTTTGTCTCTGGAAATCTGACTATAATTAAGGAAATATAGGGCTGTTTGTTAATGCCCTACCATGGGGCCCTTCTGGCATTTTTTTTCCCCCACACGCAAGGATATTAAATGTAACGTGCTCCATATGCAAAGCATTAAAATAGCATAGTAATGACCCAGAATTCTAACTGCAGTTAAGTTTGATAGGCTCTTCTAGAACATGATAGTTTAACGCCAGCCGTGGGCCTGAAATTAACTGCTAGAGAGCCAACCGTAGTCAGCACACTGACATTTAACCAAGGGAGAAGGTAATGTCCAGGGCTTCCTTCCCCCACTCAAGAACTGGTGAAGAGACAAGCAGCTGAGAGCAGCCTACCTATGTCCTCCTGCATTAACGGTCTCCTTCAAAATGATGATCTTGCTGTCTTACGGTTTGAGCCATACCGTCCTTGGAGAGGATGGTAGGGGTGTCTTTTGGACCGGTTAGCTGGAGAGGAAATGTGCTAATGAAAATGTCAACATGCCCTCTTTCAAAAGTTGTATATCACTAGCATGGTACGTATGCATTCTAACCACTAGAATAGCATACTGCAATCAGCACAGTGCGTTTTAGTACATAGGCTCCTGATTTTGATCATATCAAACCTAGGGATGCTAGCCTTCCATTCATTGTCAGGGGCAAAAGTTATAGAGAGAGGTGAAGAGGGAACTCTGTGAAAGAGAAGAGATAATTTGAAGTGTGTATGTGTATAGGAACACTAAACTAATTAAAATGATCATTAATATCATCCTCTTGAGATTGATGATAGAGGAAACTTCAATTTAAAAAATTTCAGAATTGCAAGGGAATTGGTTTTCCTCTAGCTATGATTTTTTGTAGTGTAAAATAAAAGTAGAATAAGCACGCAGGCAAGCTAAATTTTAAGGTTTGTAACATTTCACATTAGATGCACCTATGCAAACTGACACTTGTAGAATGCCATTTTTTCAGTGATATCACTGTAGTATGCAGCTGTTGATAGTATAGCATGTTTATTTTTTTCACGTTTGCTGAGTTTGTCAGACTCCAAAGGGCAAATGTACTAAACACTGTGTGAACAGTAAAGCAAATGTTATTGCATGTTAAATTCCTGCTTTATCTCACTTGTGTTGGTGTTAATCGAAAATGTATATTAATGAAGTAATGGAAAAGTATTCAAAATAGCTCATTACCTATTTGCACGGCCAAAAATTACATGCATTAAAAAGTGCAAATAACACATGTATTAATTCAAAAAACTTAAGTACATATTGGGGAAGTGTAGTTATGTTTTTACCATACCGTCTGCATTAAAGCATGTAATTTTACATGCATACTTTATTGTGGTAATGCATGCCTCATTTGCATCTCATTAAGTACCTTATTCACTAACTGTTTTTCCCATAGACACAAAATGGGAGAAAAGCCTTAATGGCCCATATTAGAGCCAGATTCATTAATACGTTTGTGGAGCACAGCATTTATGAATGTTAATGGCTGATTTTAGTGCAGTTTAGTAGTGTGCAGCAAATGCCCTGTAAAAAGCAAACTGTAGCTGTTTCAGTGGGATTATAATGTATGACCTTTTGACATCCATTGTTAAGCATAGTGTCTGTTTTCCCGACAGGTGTATCATAATCAAACCTAACAAAAAAAATCTTAAATGAAAGTCTGTGTGTAGTGGCACAGACTTGTCACTTCGCCTTCAGCAGCACAAAATTGTAACTCAAGGAAAATACATTTTAAATACATTAATTGTACAAATTATTGTAGAGTTGCCAAATGCGATCCTGAAACTGTGAAAGGCAATATTGTTCCTTTTGGGTTTTTGTTTTGTTTTTTTTTTAATCAAGATGAAAACTTTGACTGAACCATTTGCTAAGCTAAATGGATGCTACTTTTTCAGCAGTTAGATACTTGTATGTCATTTGTTCATAACTTGAAGATTATTTTTGGTCCTGTAGTTTCTTTGAGGGCGAGCCTGATGGCAGTCCTCACACAAGGGTGACATGCGATGGAGCTCGGCTTAGAAAGCATAGGTCAAAGTTTCTAGAAGTTTAACTCTGCCTCACTGGGGATACCCACGCATGCCATTATACCACGCATCCACAAGGAGTCCCTTCAGTCTTTCTTTTTTTTGCTGCGCCCTTCAGTCAATGTGATGACTCTCTCCCATTTCTAGGCTTTTGTAATCTTTTTCCAAATAACAGGATCATTGGTCATGGACTCCCACAGTCTTATTTCTCATAGCTTTCCTTAGGTAAGGTTGTTTTGGTCATTTTTCTAAGTTTTCTTTTGCTGTCATTTCCTTTCCATGGCAGTGTGCTGTTGGTGCCCCCAGGCCATCTATCTGCTTCCACCATAGAGTTTGATTTTGCATTTCTTCTGTTTCAGCTGGACATGTCTAGTGGGTTCCAGCGATGTCTTTTGTGCAAAAGGATCATGTATATCACTTACCCCTATGATAGATGTGTCCTTTGTCTGGGGGCAACGCATGATGATAAATGGTTTCGCAAATGTGCAAACATGACCCTGAAAGGAGGCCTGTCTTGACTGGAACTGATGGAGACACTCTTCAGGCACTGAAAGACTCATCCATCGGCATCAGAGGCATTGACGTTAAAGGACCTCTGAGCTGCATTGGTGGCAGGAGCATCATCAGTATTGGGAGAACCATGAGTTCCTTCAATTCCGGTGGCTGATAGCTTGTCTCTGTGTTCCCCATCTTCTGAGTCTTCCCAGTCGAAAAACACTGTTGGGTCTCCTCTCTGACTTTGGCATTAAGGAGATCTCATTCCAAGCATTGAAGGGAAACCAAAGAAGCAGTGGTCTTCATCAGTCACTGATGTCGGAAGTGGGGACAGTCTGGTGCATGCCAAGAACCCCCCCCCTCCCAATTGGTCCTGAGGCAACAAGTGTTCTTGGAGTATTCCAGGGACTCGTGACAGTTTTCACCAGTCCTTATGTCTGCTAATTAATCATTCTCTTGGTTCCGAAGAGAATGTGGCCGCCACTCCTGCCTCCCAATCAATTTTAGAATTGGCAATCTTTGAAGGCTAGTTAAATAATCCAGCAGGGCTTAGAAAAGACAGTACAGGACCTTGATGCCAGGGCATCAAGGACAGGAAGGCAGGCATCATCTATCTTGAGCCAGTGCTCAGTGGTGATACCCATGCTGGATCCAATGCCCCATTGGACTTCTGCCCCATTGCTGATATTCTGTTCCTCTATGGAGCAAGCTTTCTGGCCATTGAAACTTCTCAGGATCTAGGCCTAAACATGTGCATGACTCCTGGAGACGATGGCTGTTAATTAAGCAACAGAGGGAGCCCTCACCACTGGCAGACCAGGGTGAGTCAGACTCCGAGAATTCTTGGGGCTATGGCTATGACTCTACAGATCACTCTGAAGAAAAGCTATCAAAAGGGGGTCCCCTCTGAGTCCTTTCATCCACCAGAGAGAAGGAAGTCTCTGAATTTGTCCATTAAATAGAAAAGAAAATTAGGTAATTCTAAGTGTGTGTGTGCCTGATAAAAAGAAAAGAAAGGTAAGTAATTCTAAGTGTCTTTCTATCCCTCTCACCTCTAAGCAGGTTTGTTTTTTTTTTTTTTAATTTTATAAGACTCCTATCCTGTTTAAGAGGATAAACGACATTTTTACACTAAAAATCAATCATGTATTTATATAAAACAAAGGAGTGATCCAGCCCTTGTCAATAGATTAATTTCCCCTTGCAGGCCTTCGCCAAATTAAATTTATGTGGTGTATTTAATGTTAAATAACTTAAGTTTACACAACCCTACTCCTTTTGCAACCTAAATTAACTAAGAACACAATAGTGAGTCCCGTAGTGAGATTAGGGCCTTCCAGTCTTTTGTACTGAGTGCCACATGTATGAATATCTACCAGTTGTGTGCCCCCGGTGCAAAGACCTTATGGCTCCCAGAGAATGAGTCCGATCTCCGAAGGCTAAAGTTGTAGACATGGAGGAGCCAAAGCAGATAGAGAGGAAATCTTCAGACACATAGTAGCCAAGTCCCAACTCCAGTCTGGCAGCTGCTGTGCTTGAAGGAGCAAGGTCAACTGGATGGAGAGCATAAACGTGGTGTGGCAGGAAGTGATCCTGTAGCTAGGACCTACTCTCTAGTTGATGGTTTATCCTCTCGCATGGAGGATGGGTCTCTAGTGGCTTTGCAAGGAAGGAAGGGTTAGGTCTGCCATCATAGTTGATGATTCAATCATTAGGAATGTAGATAGCTGGTTGGCTGGACGCAAGGATCACTTGGTAACTTACCTGCCTGGTTCGAAGGTGGGGTCGCTTAGATAGGATTTTAGACAGTGCTGAGGAGGAACCAGCTGTTGGGCATCAATGGTATGGGAAGGAAGTTCTGGAGGCCAAATTTTAGACTTGTATTTAGAAAGCTGTAATCCAGAATCTCCATGGTAGCATTCTCTGAAATGTTCCCTGTTCCACACGCAGGACCATAGAGGCCTGCAGAGTTCCAGTGTCTCATTGCATGGATGAGACACTGGTGCAGGGAAGTGGGCTTTGTTAGAAACTGGGCAACATTTTGGGGAAGTTGAAACCTATTCTGAAAGGATGGGCTCCATCATAAGAACATAAGATATGCATACTGGATCAGACCAAGGGTCCATCAAGCCCAACATCCTGTTTCCAACAATCCAAGTCGCAAGTACCCAAACATTAGATAAATCACAAGCGTCTATTGCTTGTTAATTACCTTAATAGCAGTTTATGGATTTTTCCCCTAGGAACTTATCCAAACCTTTTTTAAACCCAGTCACACTAACTGCTTGTAACCACATCCTCTCACATTGAATTCCAGAGCTTAACTATGCGCTGAGTGAAAAAGAATTTTCTTCCATTTGTTTTAAATGAGCTACTTGCTAACTTCATGGAGTGCCCCCTGGTCCTTCTATTATCTGAGAGAGTAAATAACCGATTTACATTAACTTGTTCAAGTACTTTCATGTTTGTGTAGACTTATATTCTATCCCCCCCCTCAGTCGTCTCTTCTCCAAACTAAACAAACTTCTTTAGCCTTTCGTCATAGGGTAGCTGTTCTATGCCCCTTATCATTTTGGTCGCCCTTTTCTGCACTTTCTCCAGAGCAGCTATATTTTTGAGATGTAGCAACCAGAATTACACCCAGTATTCAAGGTGCAGTTTCACCATGGAGTGATTCAGAAGCATTATGACATCCTTCATTTTATTTGCCATTCCCTTCCTAATAATTCCTAAAATTCTGTTTGCTTTTTTGATTGCCACAGCACACTGAGTTGACTATTTCAATCTTTTATCCACTATGATGCCTAGATTTCTTTCCTGGGTGGTAACTCCTAATATGGAACCTAATATCGTGTAACTACAGCAAAGGCTTATTTTTTTCCTATATGCATCACTTTGCACTTGTCCATGTTAAATTTCATCTGCCATTTGGAAGCCCAATCTTCCAGTCTCCCAAGGTCCTCCTGCAATTCATCACAATCTGCTTGAGATTTAACTACTTTGCATAATTTTGTGACAGGCCAGGCACCCAGCTGTGCACGTGCTAATTCCCAGCGCCACCTCACAGATTATCTACCCCCAGGTGGAATGTCCTGAGTCCGTGTGAGCTGGCCTCATAGGGCCGTAAACGGGAGACAATTGCATCCCAGATTAACTGGATACAGGAGCTCATGAAGGACTCCAGCTTCTATCATGGCTTGACCTGCTGGGATTATCAGCAGGACCTGACTGGTTGGGTTCTTGTATTTTGTCCCATGTACACAGGTAAGTTTCTCTTCTGTCTTGTGATTGATGTACTCTTTTTGGAGCAGGCCTCACGAATGAGAGTCTTGCCAGACCCTGACTCCACCAAAGCTTGGGTGAGAACTTTGAGCTCCACCTGGATCACAAATTCCTTACGACTCTGAGGAATATCCAGTAAGCTACAGTTTTGCAGTTTTGTGAACATAAATGGGAACAGGAGTGGGCAACTTCCATTCTCATTATAGGTTCTGCCACTGCCCCCTGCTCTTTCTTGTGCTGTTCCTCCAGCTTGCATTTCCACTCCTTGTCTTCTAACCATAGACACTCTTCATTGGTATAGTCTGTCTTACAAAAACAGCATGCCCGCAGGGTGGGTTGTCCTTTGCTTTTAGGTGTCCCCTTCAAGGGCTCTTCAATTTCAGCCCTTCCAAATGGGCAGTGGTGGTCCTGATGACCATTCCCAGCACAGAGGGCACAGAAAGTGCCTTTCAGGGTAAAGGTTTTTTTTTCTTTCTTTGGAGTTTTCCCTTTGTCCCCAGGAATTGTATTTTCTAGTGTGGACTGGGTCACTAAGCTGATGTACAAAACTTCAGGTCTTTCAAATCAGCAGTCCCTTGTCAAATGACCTCTCTGGCCACAATTAAAGCATGTTGATGGACCTGTGGCCTGGGTTCTGTGTACAGAAGATGAGCTGTCCACCTCTGAGGGATGCTGCTGAGGACCTCCACTCTGTTCTTCACCAGGGAGTCTGTGCAGGCTGTCTTTCTAGCCTCCTTACCACATCGGGCATTATTTGTGCCTGGTGGAAGGTGTCTGCCACTTCTAGTGTTTTTTCCAACTTGAGCCCTGCATGTTGGCAGACCCAATTCCGCATAGGCCGCTCAAGCCCATTTAAGAAACGTTCTAGAAGCACCTGTCGGGCTACTTTGAGGCTGTTTTTTTTTTTTTTGTGTTTGGTTTTTTTTGCCTCCGGCTGCAGCCATTTCCAGCTGGCATCCTTTAAATGATGGAACAGATTTTGGAGGCTCTCCCCGGGTTGCAGAACGCCCTACCAGAACTGCTGCCAGTAGGTTTCTGAGAGATACCCAGGTCTCTCTACCATAGGTAGCCCTTCCATTCAGGTTGGCCGCTTGAAAGGCCTCTTGACTTCTGTTCGTGAGCAAGTTAGCCAAGTATGTAGTTCAGTCGGCTTCTAGCCAAGTCTATAATTGGGTGGTCCTCTCAAAGTTTTTCAGGAAGACCTCTGGGTCCTTGCCTGCCTTCATTTTAAGCAGGCTGTGAGGTAACTATTTCACCTGGGGTGTAACAGCTTGTATAGCTTGAGCAATTTGCTCCAATGCTCCTTGTTGCACAATAGTCTGTAGCTATTTTTGGCCCTCTAACACCTGTTCTATATGCGTCTTTCTCCAGTTGCACAACCAATAATTGCTGACTCTCCAGGTGAAGGAGAGAAAAAGAAAATTAAAAAAGACTTTTCTAGCCTGTCTGGCCATTACTAATGGAATTGCTCTAGCTGCTTCGGGCAGGGCTTAGCCCCCTTGGCCTGTGGTAAAGACTTCTGAGCTGCCATGCAGCCAGGCCCTAGAGAGAAAAGAGAAAAACCTTTTTTTTTTTTCCTTTTTTTTTGTGTCTGCCTCCTCCTTAGATCCAAGGATTCCTCTTCAGACACCATATTTGGTACCAAGCGGTCAGAACTAGCCAAAGAACAGGCTACAGATTGGATTCTGGCAAAAATCTTTATATACTTTATTGGTGCACAATAATAAACAAAACACCATAGCTGATTTATGCCATTTAACAAAACAATTTTGGATATACAACTTACAATTCAGTAATATTCACTTTCTCGAGGCTTCCATCTTTCTCCTGGGGCTCTGGGTCCTGGTCCCTGATCTGCAGGGATTCACCCTAGCCCAGAATCCCTTGCTGGGTTGGGACTTGAGAACCAATACAGATAGCAATGGGCCGGTCCTTTTTAAGGTGTTCTCAGGGAGTTTCTTATATACTCCCTCACAAGGAGATAGAGCAGCTTTTAAACTAAAACATGGGGGAAAGCTGACAGTCGCTCAGCAGTGCAAGGTTCAGAGAGGTATCCTCAAAGGATACTAAAATAACAGGGGAGTAGAGGCATCTCTATAGAGAGGTTCCAATAAAAGCATACATAGCACACTTGCCTAAAGGTAAATAACAGATTGAGTTAAGATTCCAAATTATCCCTGTCGGCTGCTAAGAAAGTTGTATAATCAAACATTTGAAATGTCCATATGCTAATGTTAAGAGATCTAAAAAGTAAGATGGGGGGAGTTAGAATGTATAGCACTGAATGAAGTGGTGGAACTAATTGGCATCTGAGATCTGGTAGAAGGAGGATAACCAATGGGACAGTGCTATACCAGAATGCAAATTATATTGCAATGATAGGGTGGATCAACTCTGTGAAGGGGGCGGGGGTAGCACTTTGGGGATGACTGAGTCCCAACAGGATAAATATCCTGCAGGAAACTAAATGCACAATGGAATTTCCACTGATTTAAAGATTCTGTATGTGATGGGGAAGAGAATAGTGGTGGATGGTATACTACAACCTGTCTGGCCCAAATGAAGAGATGAACGATGAAACGCTAATGGAAATTAGGGAAGTTAAATTTGGCAGCACAGTAATGGGAGATTCTCTTACCCCAATACTGACTGGATAAATATCAATTCAGGACATGCTAGTGAGGTAAAGTTTCTAGATGAAATAAAGGACTGCTTCATGGAGCATTTGGTCTGGGAACTGATGAGAGGGGAACAATTTTAGACCTAATTCTTAGTGGAATACAGGATTTGGTGCAAGAGGTAATGGTAGAGGGCCCACTTAACAGTGATCATAATGCAATCAAGTTTGAGTTAATGATTGGAGGGAGGACATTAAGTAAATCTACTGCTCTAACATTAAACTTGATAAAATGAGGAGCTTTCAAAAGGAAGACTTTGATAAAATCAGGAAAATAGGAAAAAACTAAATGGAGCAGCAGCAAAGGTAAAAGAATTTACATCAGGTGTGGACATTGTTTAAAATTATCATCTTGGAAGCCCAAACCAGATATATTCCATACATTTGAAATGGTGGAAGGAAGGCCAAACTACTGCCAGCATGGAAAAAGGTAGTGAAAGAGTATGTTTTAGGCAAAAGAACTTCTTACAAATATTGGAAAAAGGATCCAAATGGAGAAAATTGGAAAAGCATAAGCATTGGCAAGTTGTATCTAAAACATGAGGCAGGCAAAAAAGAATTTGGAAAAAACGTTGGCCATAGAGAAACTCATAATAAAACCTTTTTAAAATATCCACAACAGGAAAACTGTGAGGTAGTGGGTTGGACCGTTAGCTGATCGAAGGGGGAAGACAAGGCTCTAGTGGAAAGACTAAATTAATTCTTTGCTTTAGTGTTTACTGGAGAGGATGTTGGGGAGATACCTGTGCTGTGGAAACAGATTTAATGGTGGTAATTTGGAAGAAATGGAACAAATCATGATGAATAGGGCAGATTGACAAACTACAGAGTAGCACATCACCTGGACCAGATGGCTTACACCCTAGAGTTCTGAAAAACTAGTACTAGTAATTTGTAGAACTATCATTTAAAATTGGCCACTCGCAAATCTTCAAGTTCATTAGACAATATGATGCCAATCTTTAAAAAAATAAAAAAAAGGCTCAAAGGGTATAGACTGAGCCTGTCTTCAGTGCCAGGAAAAATTGTAGAAACTAATTCCAAAGAATAAAATTGCAGAATGTATAGAAAGACATAGTTTAATGGGAGGCAACCAGCATGGATTTACACCAGGGAAGTCTTGCCTCACTTTTTTTTTTGAAAGGTTAATAAACATGTAGATAATGTTGATCCAATGGATATCATGTATTTGGATTTTCAGAACTGGTTTAATAGGTTTCCCATAAGAGACTGCTGAGAAAAATAACAAGTCTTAGGATAGATGGCAAAGTCTTATTGTGGACTGCAAACTGGTTAACAGATAGGAAACAGAATAGGACTAAATAGTCAGTTTTGTCAGTGAAGAAAGGTAAACAGTGGAGTGCCTCGGGGATCTGTACTGGGATTGATGCTTTTAAATATATTTATAAATTATCTGGAAAAGAGAACACCTAATGAAGTGATCAAATTTGCAGATAAGACAATTTATTCCTAATAGATTATGAGAAATTACAGGAAGACCATTCTAGACTGGGAGACTGAGCATCCAAAATGGCAGATGAAATTTAATGTGGACAAGTGCAAATTGATGCACAAAGGGAAAAGTAACCCACGCGGTAGTTACATGATGTTAGTTCTGTATTAACTGATACAACCGAGGAAAAGGATCTGGGCATTATTGTAGACAATACTTTGAAATCCATGGCTTAGTGTGTGGCAGTGGTTAAAAAAGCAAACAATGTTAGGAATTATTAGGAAAGGAATGGAGAGATGTGCTTCGTTTTTTTCTACCGGGTCGTTTTTCGGTTCGAGTACTTCGTGGTACATTTCGGGTTTTCTCGTTTCGTTTTCCCGAAAAACGAAACGAAACGAAACCCGAAAACGGGGCCAAAAAACGAATCAGTAATCGAAGCTAAAAAAAAAACCCACCCCAAGCACTTAAAAACGTTTTAAAGCATACATATACAACCCCCCCCCCCCATCCCGATCCCTCCCCAAGACTTACGAAGATCCTTGGTGGTCCAGCGGGGTCCCGGCTTCTATTTGCCCTCCGTGCCCTCCGTGCCAGTGCAAGCCGCGCGCCTCCGAATAGCCCGAACTACCATGTCACAGGGGCTTTCGGCGCTATTGGCCAGCCCCTGTCACATGGCCATCGGCGCCATCTTGTGCTCCTATCATGTGACAGGAGCTGACCAATGGCGCCGAAAGCCTCTGTGACATAGTATGGGCAAAGGCTATCTGCGCCATTTTGGTTACTGGCAGCCGAAAACGAAATCGCTCCCGGACCCCTGCTGGACCCCCAGGGATTATTGGCAAGCCTTGGGGGGGTCAGGAGCCCCCTCCTGACCCCCCCCCAAGGCTTGCCAATAATCCCTGGGGGATCCAGCAGGGGTCCGGGAGCGATTTCGTTTTCGGCTGCCAGTAACCAAAATGGCGCCGATAGCCTTTGCCCATACTATGTCACAGAGGCTTTCGGCGCCATTGGTCAGCTCCTGTCACATGATAGGAGCACAAGATGGCGCCGATGGCCATGTGACAGGGGCTGGCCAATAGCGCCGAAAGCCCCTGTGACATGGTAGTTCGGGCTATTCGGAGGCGCGCGGCTTGCACTGGCACGGAGGGCACGGAGGGCAAATAGAAGCCGGCCCCCTCCTGACCCCCCCAAGGCTTGCCAATAATCCCTGGGGATCCAGCAGGGGTCCGGGAGCGATTTCGTTTTCGGCTGCCAGTAACCAAAATGGCGCCGATAGCCTTTGCCCATACTATGTCACAGAGGCTTTCGGCGCCATTGGTCAAGCTCCTGTCACATGATAGGAGCACAAGATGGCGCCGATGGCCATGTGACAGGGGCTGACCAATAGCGCCGAAAGCCCCTGTGACATGGTAGTTCGGGCTATTTACTATTCAGCACCATTTTGAGGCGCGCGGCTTGCACTGGCATGGAGGGCACGGAGGGAAAATGGAGGCCGGGACCCCGCTGGACCACCAGGGATCTTCGTAAGTGTTAGGGAGGGATAGGGATCGGGATCGGGGGGGGGGGGGGTATTAGCTAATTTAAATGTTTGGGGTGGTTTGGGGTGTTTTTTTTATTTAAAAAAAAAAATTTGTGCCCCTCTCCCCAGGCAAACCCGAAAACCGAATTTTCCCCGAAAGTCGGGGAAAATTCATTTCGGGTTTCGGGGACAACGAAATGCCAACGAAGTAGGAAATTTCGTTGAATTTCCTACTTCGGGCGAAAAACGATACACATCTCTATGTCATAATACCTCTATTGCTCCATGGTGAGACTACACCTGTGCAATTCTGGTCACCAGATCTTAAGAAAAACAAAGCAAAATGTACCTGAATTGGAAGAGGGACAGAGAAGGGTGGCCAAAATGATAAAAGGGATGGAACGGCTCCCCTGTGAGGAAAGGCTAAGTGGTTAAGGCTATTTAGCCACATCAAACTATATCAATTTCACTTATGCAGATGCAATTATACTTGCTTGCATTATTCCCTTTATTCCCCTCTGGTTCCCTAATGCAGTGTTTCCCAACCCTTTCCTGGAGGCACACCTAACCAGTCAGGTTTTCAGAATATCCATAATGAATATGCATGAGAGAGATTTGCATACATTGGAGACCCAGGGTATGCAAATCAATCTCATGCATATTTATTGCGGCAATCCTGAAAACCTGACCGGCTAGGTGTGCCTCCAGGAGAGGGTTGGGAAACACTGTCCTAATGTATGTTTTGTGCATCTTATTTTTGTAAGTGCTGTAATTTGAATCTAGCCAGTTAAAGTAACAGATATTCAGATAACTTTAAACCTAACCAGTTATATTCAAATATAGCTAGTTAGGTTTAAAAAATGTTTTTGTCTTGTTGGTTTTTTTATTTTTTTAATCTGGGTACAGGTACCTAGATATCTTTGTCTTCTCACTGAATATCTGTGACAAGTTATCTGACTGACTTTAGCTGGATAACTTATCGTCTTACTGACAATGGACCTCATACTCTCCCATTTATTCAGTCCTATGCAAATTGCATTAGAGTATAAAACTGTTTTAGAATTTCAGGATCCTCAAGTTTTTTTTTGGTTTGTTTTTGTTTTTCCTTCTCAGTGTTTCGCAGTTTACTCAAGCTGTTTTCCCCAGCCTTATGAACGTATTTAACATTGGTTTCTGTGAGGCGAAATCTGCTTTGGGTAACTAACATGGCAATATCTGTTACTTGTATAACACATTCAGGAATAGCATGGTTTAAAAATGTGCACATCTACCAAATATGACAAGAACATTTCATGCCAAAGATTTAACTGGGCTTGAAGACTGTCAATCATCTCTTAAATTTTCTTTAAATGGATTTGATCGAATTGATTTATACACCTGAAAAAGTACTGAATTATATTTGCCGCCTGAGTTAGTCATATTTTCTGAACCAAACAGAATTTAGCATAGATGCAATTAGAATTCAACACATTTTGTAAATCATATAAAATGCCCCGTATTGTAATTACTACTAGCCATCTTTGCCTTTATCATCATACTCTAGTCTTTTGGAAGCTAGAGTTGGAATGAAAATAATTTATAGACCCAAATTTGTGAATTTTTTTTTTTTAAGTTTATTGCTGTGTTCATGTATTGGAATATGAAGAGTTTGTCACTGTCCACATAAGAATCCTGGTGATGATAGCCTGGGTTTTCAAAGAGAAACAGAACTATTTCAAATGTTCATATACAGAGAGACCACGAACCAAGAAATTAGGAAATTAAAACAAATAATTGAATATCTCCATAGCATGTTACATTTTTTTTCCTAAAGAAAAACAAATTTTTATTCAGAATTATAATGTGGATCTCCATGCTGACACTTTGCATAGAGTATTGCATGACTCTGCAACAAACTAAACGTACACAATGCTGGGCTCTGTACTAGGAGTTACCACTTAGCCAATGGAGTCATTGTTGACAGTACTTTGAAATCTTCAACTGGCTGCGGCTGAAAAAAACAAATAGAATGCTAGGTATTATTTGGAAAGGAATAGAGAACAAAATGGATAATTTATAATGCCTCTGTAATGCTAATGGCACCCAATGTTGGGGTAGGTTGGGTAGCTGAGACACACCTGGAAAAAGAAACCCAAAAGTCAGATGTTGGCTACGCTGAGCTTGCCTCTGCTTATCGCAATAGTGATGGCTAATATTAAATGGTTACGTGCCTAAATAGTAAGACTTTTTACTTACAGTTTCACCATTTTAATGTCTTACATACCTATTGGACAACATCATGTTTAAACTAATGAAGCAGAATTTTTTTGGTGATGAGTTATCATGACAGAGTACCAATATTAGGTCCACAGCAAACCGAGCACAACTAGCACTCAAATATATATCCAAACCAGAAAGTGAGTGCTAGAATAAAGGGTATACAGTCCCGGAATTCCACATCAATTTTTAATGTCACATATTTTTATTATTCATATTGGCAACTCCACTGTATAAATCAGCAATTGTTTCAACAAGAAGGGTCCCCCGACACGGACCCGTGTTTCGCCAGGGGCTGCATCGGGAGGGATGCACAAAAGAGTTTAAATAAGTGCAAGGTGTAGTCTTTAGAAATTATGACAGGGAGCGCTCCCTGTCATATGAATAATAAAAATATGTGACATTAAAAATTGATGTGGAATTCCGGGACTGTATACCCTTTATTCTAGCACTCACTTTCTGGTTTGGAGAGTACCAATATTAAACATGTTTTCTTACACTCCAAATGTCCAACGTTGACTGGACTTGATAGATGTTTCACTCATAGTAATAAAATTACCAAAGTAAAAATATATATAGTTTAAGATTAGTGCTAATAGGGTGCAATACATTTTAATGTCTCCTTGTATTTATTTCTCACCTCCTAATGGTGAGATTGGAAATGGGCTTTAGTTTTCTAGAAACTATATAATTATACTGGAGTGCAGAACATAATGAATAATTAAAGGAGTGATTTCACAGATCTTATCTGCAAGCAGACTTAATGCTGTCAAGTTGTAAAGTGTCATCCATGATTTCTTTGCAGTAAGTTGCATAGTTTTGTTTTTTTTTGGCTGGTTGTATTTTATTTATTATTTGAAAAGGTAGGACTCTGAGAACTGATTAACTCTGCAGTCTTAGTCCCTTGTCCTTACAGGGCATGTTCTATATCTAGTGAGAATGCATAATCATTTAACACATTCTAGTGTAAGTAAAAAAAATTTTTATCTTCATATGAGGAGCAGTTTGCTACAAATCTCATCATGTGCAGATTAATTTTATTTGCATGTACCTGTGTGTATACTTATGTGTGTGTATATATATATGTATGTATATATATATATGTCATTTTATATATAATATATATATACACATATACAGGAAGACAGTTTTGATACAGTAGCTATTGAAAGTCTACACTCCCTTGAACATTTTTCACAATGTGCTTTTAGGAGTGCATTTAAATGAGTCTTTTATCCACTCAACACACCATACTCCACATTTTTTTCAGGGCCAAAACTTTTATTAATGGACAAAGCATGTATGTACTCCAAAAAAAATAAAACAAGTCCAACAGTAGATAAGTCTTCAGCTCCCCCACCCTTCCTCAAGTCAGTACATGGTGGAAGCACCTTTGGTAGCAATTACAGCTGCGAGTCAGTTGTGACAAGTATTAACCAACTTTGGTCCAATACTGACAATCTAGGTGTGCATTCTGCTGCCAGAAATCCACACCCCTGTTGACAATCAGCAGGGGGGTATCGAGATTTAATTGGCCCAAGGATGACGGAAGCTGCTTTCTATCAGCTACTGCTCTGTTCCTGTGCTGTGCCATGATGACTACCTGCTCCAGTTACCTCTGCTCAGCCTGGGCCCTGATTACCATCACCGGCAGCCCAGCAAAACACTTCCTGCAGCCTGCTGCCAGAACTCCGCCCCCTACGACATCATCGGGGGGGGGGGGGTGTGTGTCTAGATTTAATAGGCTCGAAGACACCGGAGGGTGCATACGAAGGAGTGCGACAAAGCCCCTTTGTGCATGCTGAAGAGTTTCAAGCCATTTCCATTCCAGCCTGCTGCAAAGTCTTTGACCCAGACTCTGTCTCCACCCAGGTACCCCCTAATCTATTAATCAGGATTTCAGTCATCATAGGTCAGGAAAGATATGACTCCTTGCCCATAAACATCATTTAATCATATTCATCCCAGTTACCTATGGCAAATCAAAATCACTCCTGCAACTATATTAATAGCTTTGTCAACTTTCTGTCTAATGTTTCTGAACATTAAATCTATCAGAAAATACCAATTGCTTATGATCTATTGCATACAGAAGCCCCCCAACAGCCTGTGTATCAGAGACATGGCTATATGAGTCGGATAACATCTTATTAAATCAATTTGCCCCCCACTTTCCCGGCTACACTGAATTGTCCTAACCCAGACCAAACAGACATGAAGGTAGGCCAATGATCATCATGAAGGAAAAATTTATGCCACTCCCTGTACTTACCAAACTACCGCGCCCCTTTGAGGTCTTTTGCGTAAGCTTTGCCCACATCAGCATCTACTTAATGTATTGCACCCCCCCCCCCCCCCCCTTAAACTTTTATTTTTCAGTGTATTGCCTTTAACTGAAGCTGTGGCCTCTCTGAAAATAGATTTCTGTTCCACCATGGTTCTTGATTATTTCAGTTTGCACCTTGATCAATGGCTCCTTCCTAATACTGCAGAGATCTTTTTGGATACCATGCGAGGTCTGGGCTGGGATCAATTCATGTCCTTCCCCAATTACTGACAAGTACATACTCTGGATCATCTATCCTTTCCTACTTTCTCAGTCCCCCCAGCCTTTAAATCACTAAATGTCTTCTGGTCAGAACACCAACTAATTTCATGAGTGTGTTTTTACTCTACTCAAAAAAACACACCAGACTCTAAACCAAGGTCTATATCGAGAAGAGGTAATTTCAGTACTGACCAGTTTAGAGTGCAACTGTTAGCTCACATTGATAGCTTACATGTTTCTGATGTTGAACAAGCTGTCCATGACTGGAATGAAATAATGTTAACTGTTTCAAATGAGGTCTCAAATGTGGCTCAAGATCATACTCTTGAAAGGGTCTAAGCACCCTGGTTCATACTGGTCCAAAAAGATCTGAAACGGGCACTCAGACGTGTTAAAAGCCATTGGTGTCACTGCTTATACGCAATGATAAAAAGTTACCTATTGCAACTCTCCACTTACCGTAATAACCTGAATTCCACAAAAAACATTTTTCAGTAAAAACTAAGGCAGATGGAAACAACTTTCCAAATTCCATATGTTAAATCACTAACCATTTCAAAGATTGATCCTGACCTTGTTGCTACCTTAACCAAATGTAACCAGTTGGCAATGTATTTTAATGATAAAATCAAGAATATTTATGAGAGCTTTCAGCCTAATACCCCCCGCTGATTGAGAATGCTAACCCTGATTACCCTGTTTGAGACTCTTGATCCTGTCTCATCAAAATCAATCTCTAATGTCCTAACTTGTCTGAAAACCAATACCCCCCCCCCTAAATCCATGTCCATCTGCTGTCATGAAACTGATAAAGGATGACAAGTTCCCATATGGCGAGTATCACTAACCTCTCCCTATGTAATGAGATACTCTCCTATCCCTTAAAGCAAGCTGTCGTAAAACCAATCCCAAAGAGCAGTAATGCAGATAATTCTATTCTATCCAGCTTCCGCCCAATATCTTCATTACCCTTTCATTCAAAAGTAATGGAAGCACTGTTATGGTCCTCTTTGACATATCTACTGCGTTCGACACACTTAATCACAAAATCCTCATTTCATGGCTGCAATCTATTGGCATTTCTGGATCTGTCCTGAATTGGTTTCACTCTTAATCTCTCTGACCACTCACTTCAAATCAGAATCTGTACTGGCCACTCATCCTGGTATCCCATAACAGGAGTCCCACAAGGCACCTCACTCTCAGCCACCTTATACAAATATATACCTCTTTCCACTCTACAAAATCCTCACATGCCTTGGAGTAAATTGCAAAATGTGCACTGCCAACATTCAGTTCTTTACCCCATATGACTGATCATGGGATTATATCTTTTTCTCATCTCCCTTTGCATGAACACAATTAAGCATTGGCTCATTCATAACAAGCTTCAACTCAATGTTCAAAAAACAGAAATAATCACACTGTGAAATGTCTCACACCCCTTGATTGCCTTCCCTAGCTCTTTCAAATTCCAGGGAATGCCTATATCAATCACACAAAAGGTAAGAAACCTTGGAGTATTCATCAACTCCACCTTATCAATGAAGAGAAATCAATGCTGTGGTAAGATATTCATTTTACAAGCTATGGGTGTTGGTCATCTCAAGACATTACTTGAAAAATCTGATTTCCAGTTTATACTCAAAGTTCTCATCTTGAATAATTTAACTATTGCAATTCCCTATATTTGGGCCGTCTAGCCTCTTCCATTAATACTTTGCAGATAGTCCAAAATTCAGCTGCACATATGCTGACCAGCACAAAAATACATAATCATATCACCCCCTTATTAAAAGCATTGCACTGGCTTCCAGTCCATCCAGTCTGCCCAGCAAGCTTCGTATGGTAGTGTCTGCCACACTGTGCAGGTTACCTCATGTTTCTCTTAAGGGTAGCAACTGCTGCTGTGTGCAGTTATCCCCAAGCCTTATGATAACCCATAAAAATTTTCTGCTAGCAACGTTTTTACTGAGTGATGATCCTTTTTAAAAATTCAGATAGTGCTGCTTTATCTGCTTTGATTATGGACTTGGCCATTGAAGCACTCCTGTATTTTTTTCCCTTATGTCTGTGCAACAGTTCCCCAGACCTTAAAAGTTGAGGTCCTCGATTGCTGTTTGATCCCAATTCCCCTTTTCCTTTTGCTGTTGAAGCTAGGGTTGCCAACTAGCTCAAGATTTTCAGGACAAGTTGATCCAGTCCTGGTTTTTATTTCCCTGCATGCTAGAATTGATATTCTGATTTCCCTATTACATTCCCTAACAAAAGCAAGACTAAGTCCCAGCATGCAGTGGTAAAACCAGGACTGGATCAACCTGTCCTGAAAATCTGGAGCCAGTTGGCAACCCTAGTTGAAGCAGAGAGCAATGTTGGAATTGCATCAACAGTTTCAAGGTTTATTTGTTAAGGGTAGTAAATGCCAAACCAAAAAGTTACCCTCATGCACTTTTTTCTTCATTTCCATCCTCTGACCTTTAGGGATCCACAGTGTTTATCCCATGTCCCTTTGATTTCTTTCACTGTTTTTGACTTCACATCCTCCTCCAGAAGGGCATTCTAGGCATCAACCACCCTCTTCGTGAATAAATATTTTCTAACTGTTCTGTGACGTCCTCCCCTGGAGTTTCATTTCGTGACCCCTAGTTCTACTGATTTCTATCCAGTGGAAAAGGTTTGACACTTGTATATCATTAAAACCTTTTAGGTATCTGAAGGTCTGTATGAAATCTCCCCTGCACTTCCTCTCTTCCAGTATGTATTCAGATCCTTCAGCCTCTTCTAACCATTTTGGTCACCCTTCTTTGGACTGCCTCTATCCTAGAAAGGAGTAGTTTAGTGGTTAGAGCACTGGGCTACAAACCAGGGAAACTAGGGTTCAAATCCCAGCTGCTGCTCCCTGTGCTCTTGGCCATGTCATTTTACCCTCCATTACCTCAAGTACAAACTTTGATTGTAAGCCCTCTGGAGACAGGGAAATACCCCCCATAGTACCTGAAGGTAATCTTCTTTGATGTGCTGAAAAGCGGAATACAAATAAAACTTTAAAAATCTAACCTTTTTTGAGATATGGTCTCCAGAACTGAACACAATACTCCAGGTGAGGCTTCACCAAGGACCTGTACAAGGGCATTATCACTTTTTTATTACTGGTTATTCCTCTCTCTGTGCAGCCCAGCATTCTTCTGGCTTTAGCAAATGCCTTGTCACATTGCTTTGCCGCCTTCAGATTGCCAGACATTATCATCCAATGCGTGCACATTAGTCTTTCACCCTTCCCCCATCACTTAACCGCACCCCAGATACATGACTCTGCGCTTCTTGGCATGTAATCCCAGCTCCCAAGTTTTCAATCATTCTTCAAACTTTTTTTTTTCTTTTTTTCATTTAAATTTTTATTAATCATGGATCAAGATTACAAAACATCAGAGATTTTGCCAAATGTATGACACGCACATTTTTCCCAGATGATTCCTCCTCCCTCTCCCCCCTCCCCCAGATAGTCACAGACTGGTGTATATGGTTGGGTAGAAAGCCTCTGCTCAACATTGTTGTTGATACCATTTCAAAAATGGTTCCCATACTTTTATATGCTATTGTGCTTTATCCCTTCAAATAGCAGTAAGATAGCTCATATAATGTACTCTCCATAGTCTATGCACAACTAAGCACATATTAGGTGCCTCCAAACATTTCCAGGGCACCGCCACTTCACTTCTAGCTGCACAGAGAACATTATTAACTTAGCTTCACATCCATGGACCAACAGACTGGATAAAGTGAAAGTAAGAAAATCTTGGGGTTCTAAGGTATTAAAATAGAAACCATATTCTCCACCAGTGTCCCAATGTTCTTTCAGAAAGAGATCGTTCTCTGACAAGACCACCATATATGGAAAAATGTTCTGTCACCATTACATTGTCTCCAACAACTGGAAGGATATTTTGGATATATCTTATGAATCTTGGCAGGGCTCAAATACCATCTATACAATAATTTGTTATTTAATTCAACAATGGCTTTTGATATGGAACTTTTAGCTATTGCCAGGAAACACTCCTCCCACACTAGATCCTCCAATTCTTGCCCCTACTCTTTTTTTTTTTTTTTTTTCCCCCATTTGATTACATGTTTGGCCTTAGCTTCCACCGGAGACTCGAGTAACTTATACAATATAGAATGCAAACCTTTTTGAGCAGACTATAACATAATACCTCATATTCAGAAAAATCTCTATCAGTCTGCCCTTAATCTGTTTCTAAGATAAACATTGCCCTAGTTGCAGATATCGAAAGAATTCAGTAGTTGGTAGCTGAAATTTCTTTATTAACTCTTCAAAACTATAAAATGTATTTTGAGAGAGAAGTTACTCACAGCACCATATCCCCAACCGATTCCATCTTTTAAAATATATAAAGAGGTATCAGCAATGCGTACTCCTCCACATATATACCCATAGGCATCAGTGGAGAATATTCACTGTGACCAGTTAATCTAACCTTATGTTTGAACCATATTTTTAGTCAATGCTGTGAAAGGGTTGTCAAATTTATGTGAAAGGACCCCCTTAGCATGAGCCCATAGTAAAGAATGTAAATATTCTGGTATAATCCCCCATGTTCAATATTTATTTATTTATTTAACATTTTTCTATACCGACCTTCAAGGTTGAATACCATATCAGGTCGGTTTACATCGAACAGGGGTAGATCAGTATAACGTAGCATAACATAAGGAGCATAACATAAGGAACATAACAGAAACGTAACGTAACGAGCATAACGTAACGAACATAAGGAGCATAAGGAGCATAACATAAGGAACATAAGGAGCATAACATAAGGACCCATTGTTTTATCTTGCTGGTTGGAAACAAACGAAAGACCACCCTCAGATGAGCTGCTACATAATAACGATGGAAATCAGGAACAGCCACCCCCTGCAACCCTTTCTCCTACACAATATACATCTAGCTATCCTGTGTGGCCTCTTTCACCATATATACTAAAATGCTCTTGTATGTAATAATTTCAAAAACCTCTCTGGTACCTCATTAGGCAAGGTTTAAAAAAAAAAAATAAAGCCATCTAGGCAGACATTTTAACCGCTGCAATACGCCCCAATCCAGGAAAATTGGTAAAGAGATCATAGTTCCAACTCATGTCTAGTTTTTCCCATTAATGGCAAATAATTTAACTGAAATAATTTCCGCCAGTCGGATTCCAATTGTACACCTAAGTACCATGTGTTACTTTTGGCCCATTTAAAGGAAAACGTATCCCATATACCTTTTACTTGTGAAGCATTTAATGTTAAATTCAACAGTTCTGATTTCCCCATATTCACTTTAAATCCAGAGACCTGGCTAAACTCTTCCAATTCTTTTACCACAATCGGTAATGACAATAAAGGGTTCTCTATAGTGAACATGTCATCAGCAAATATGGAGATCTTAAACTGAGATTGGGCCACAACAATACCATGTATGTCCCCATTTTGTCTGATTTTTCCCGCAAATGGCTCCATAACCAAAGCGAGTAATGACAGTGGACACCCTTGCCTTGTCCTGTACCCAGCTCAAATATAGAGGAATAATTGCTATTGATCTTACTGCATGCCTTTGGAGAAGAATACATTGCCCTCAACCATTGTGAAAAAAACAAAAGCTAGACTGATGCCTTGGAAAGATTTTATTAGACAATATTGAAAGTGCCCGACTCTGGCCAAAGTTTCACCTTATGGCTGCATCAGGGGCTCTACAATAAAATATAAATAATATAATTAATATTAAAACAACCCAATGATTTCACTAACAAAAAAATCATATATATATATTTTGAAAGAGATGAAGGAGAACAGGTAAGCTATAGAACAGAGAAGATTTATTCAACATTACCTTTGATATTATCTACATATAGAGACAAGGCTCAATGTCATTACTCAGCTAGTATCTATTCAAATAAAGATAGAAACAATAAAAATTAATAAACAAATTAAAGTTAAAGATCTTTTCTTTTTTTCTTTGCCTTGGAAAGATTTTATTAGACAATATTGAAAATTTTAATTTTTTATTGTTTGTTAATTTTTATCGTTTCTATCTTTATTTGAATAGATACTAGCTGAGTAATGACATCGAGCCTTGTCTCTATATGTAGATATTATCAAAGGTAATGTTGAATAAATCTTCTCTGTTCTATAGCTTACCTGTTCTCCTTCATCTCTTTCAAAATATATATATATATGATTTTTTTAGTGAAATCATTGGGTTGTTTTATTATTAATTATATTATTTATATTTTATTGTAGAGCCCCTGATGCAGCCATAAGGCGAACTTTGGCCAGAGTCGGGCACTTTCAATATTGTCTAATAAAATCTTTCCAAGGCATCGGTCTAGCTTTTGTTTTCTTCACCTAGTGGCTTTTCTAGACCATCTACAGTCTTGTTTCTTGGGTCCTCAACCATTGTAAAAGATTTAGGGCCCAATCCATTCTTTTCTAAAACCTTGAACATGAACTCCAGTGCACTCTGTCAAAGGCATTTTCTGCATTGATTGCTAGTAGCAATGCCTCTTGCTTCCCTTCTTTAGCCAACCTAATAAAATTTAGAATTTTACGTATATTGTCTGATACCTGCCTCCCAAGTTAAAGCCATATTGATCAACATGGACCAAACCTGGTAGACTTGTATTTAAACAGGACATAAGAACTTTTGTCAAAATGTTCAAATCTATGTTTACAAGTGAGAGAGGCCTAAAAAAGCTACATAACGTAGCATCTTTACCCGGTTTGAGTAGTACAGTAATACCTACTAAATGCATGGACTCTGGAAACAAAGAACCTCCTGAAAATGAATTGAATAACTTCTGAAGATAGGGAACTAAAACATCTTTAAACTTTTTATAAAACAATCCTGTATACTCATTTAACCCCGGTGATTTATTTATCTTGAGAGAAAAGATTGCCAAATTAGTTCCCATACCTGTAATATCTTTATCTAACACCAAGGCTACCTCTGATACACTTGGAATAATCACCTCCCCCCAATTACTTGCCAATATCCTCATCCACAATGTTATCAACAGAGTACAATTCCTGATAGAACTGCACAAACCACTGCTTTATTTGATTTCCATATATAAAAGTCGGATATATCTTTTATTTTCAGAACCTGATTCTGGACAATTTGCTTTTTTAACTGCAGGCCAACAGTTTGCTAGGTTTATTTCCCCACTCATAATAAACCTGGTGAGTAGTATCTATTTTATATTGAAGTTCTTCACATGTTATAGCATGTAGCTTGCTAGCTTCTTATCTAGTTCGTGTAAAACCTTATCTCTCCCGGTTTCCTGATGCCTATACTGTAATGTCTTAATACTTTTCTTTTTGTTTTAGTTTAATAGCTATGGCGATCAGCTGGCCCCGCAAGACAGCTTTAATGCCATTCCACAAAATCTGCTGAGCGACATCTCCATTATTAAAATGAAATTATTCTCTTATGTTCCCTTATCTTTATACATAAATGTGGATCTTGTAATAAAGAATCATTTAGTTTCCAGCATTTCTGACCATTTTCTTTTGGGAGTAGCCTGAGATCACACTCTAATTGCGTGATCTGACCATGTGATAGTTCCCAGAGTCATACATTTACATGCATACATCCCCTGATTATTAAGAAAAAAGAAGCCCATACAAGAGTAAGAAGTGTACACCCTAGAAAAATATGTAAACTCCTTACAAGAAGGCTTTCATGTCCACCAGACATCGGCCAGACCCCATGATGAAGTCAAAAACTTCATTTTAAGCATATCCACCTGAGAATGAGTTATCCAGTGCCCTAAAGTCAAGTTCAAATCCCCACCCAAGACCATGCAACCTTCAATGAAATCACTGTTGTTCACCTAATTTCAAATAAAAATTCCCTTGTCCCATATGAGAGGCATAAATGTTGATCATAGTTACTATTTATATTGCCCATTCATATTTTTATAGCTAGATATCTACCTTGTTTGTCCTTCCTGCTGCCTAACAGCTCATATTGTAGAGTTCGTGAAAACAAAATCCCCAACCCACCATATCTGACACACCTGATTGGAAGCAAAGAATATTGCCAGGTTTAATTTACTTTTCAATAGATGTTCATCCCTGCTTCTGAAATGAGTTTCCTGTATAAAAAATATTGAAGCCTTTGCATTTTTTGGCTTCATTAAGCAATAGTTACTGCTTTCTAGGGAAATTTAGACCTTTCACATTGAGAGAAATGAATTTTAAGTCAACCATCTCCCCATATGTAAGATAGTGTTAAATAAGGAATCCTACCGCAACCTAAATCCCACAGCATAACCATCCCCCCATCCCAGCTAAATATAGATTTCATTGTTCACGCCCTGTGTACACTTCCCAGGAGGAATGACATCACCCTGTGATGACCACATCCCTTGAACAAATAAAGTACAAATGAAGCATCCAGCCCCTTGTATATAACAATAGAAATAGGATTATCATACTTCAAATAACCTTTAACAATTTCCTACATTTCACAACAGTGTCAGCCAGTTCTGAGAGAACTAGCCACCAGGACTCCAACACTAGATGAGTCAAGCATCTGTAAGAAGAGAACACGCACAAAAAAAAAAAAGTCTGCACATTGGCTCCTTTATTTGAGGGGGGGGGGGGTGTCTTATATCAAGAATTGGAATCCCACGCTTGCAAATCACACTGAGTTTCTTTGCAGTCTTTTTCCACCCTTTGCCAGCAGGCTACCATCGAGATGGTTCATGGCATTGCTGTATTTTGATCTTTGTCTTGATCCTTCACTTTAATGTGCCCGTCTTTTGTAGGACAGCAGCTGCCTCCTCGACAGACTGCACTTGCGAAGTATTCCCACTGATCATAAAGGAAATGCCAAATGGGTATAACCATTTATACCTAATGTTCTCTGCCCTCAGCATGTTGGTGAGAGATTGCATATTTTTGCGCCATTGCAGAGTAGTAGCCGAAACCTCATTAAAGATTTGTATAGGTGTATCTTCCCAAGTGATGGTCCCCATGCCTCTAGCCACACGCATTATTTTATCTTTAACAGGAAAATGGTGGAGGCAAGCTATTATAGCTCTGGGTTTATTGGGTAAAGCTTTCCCCAAAGCTCTGTGTGTATGGTCCACCATCAGCTGGGGGGGGGGGGGGGGTGTCTTCATCTGGTAATCCTTTCATTAAGAGAAACATGCTTATATCTTTCACAACCTGGGCACTGTTGGAAAAGTCCTCTTTCTCCGGTTCTCCCCATATGCGTACATTTGCTCTCCTGGAGCGGTTCTCCAAATCTTTAATTTATTTAGTAACTTCTGCTAACCCGACCTCAATTCTCATACCTTTTGTTTCTGTGTCACTTCTTCTGCATGTTCCTCAGTCCTCTGTTCTACATCAAGCATTCTCTGCCCCCAGGTCAGCAACTTTGCACCTCATTTCTCCAAGGGTCATTTGTATTTCTTGTTTTGCTGCTGCTATATCTTTCCTTAATTTGGTAAACCAGCCCAAGAAATCAGCCCTTGTCAAGCCGTTCTGCACTGATCCGGTCTTGACCTCTAGCTTGGCAGACTCAGAGCTTACCAAAAGGTCATCACAGCATTCTAGGCCTCCCTCGTTCAGCAAAGCCGCAGCTCCCGTGAATGAAAATTCTCAGATCAACTGCCATTTTGCAATTTGCTATGTAAGAACTTATTCACAGCCCTGGATCGCGATGCAAGAAGTCAAATATCTGTTGGATGCTATTTTTAGAAAGCAGCCTCACAGAATCAGCAATTTATGCTGCCACCATGTCAGGATATGACATCACTTCCTCCATTCTTCAAGCTTTCTTAAATCACTTTTCATTGTCTCTGCTCCTTCAGGTGTGTCCATTCTGTTGCAGATCTTGGTATCATCCACAAATAGACAAATTTTACCTTCTATCCTTTCTGCAATGTCGCTCACAAAGATATTGAATGGAACCGGTCCCAAAACCGATCCCTGTGCTCTCCACTTAACACCATTCAGGCCTGGATTTGCCAGAAGGCACACTAGACCTGTGCCTAGGGCAGCAAAAATCTGGGGGACAGCAGGCCAGCTGAAGGTTTGCTACTTACCAGCTGTATAGAATCTCACTCAGCAGAGAACAGGAGGGGAAAGTTAAGACTGGAAGGGCCAGAACAAAGAAAAACTGCTCTACTCCCTATTCCAGGCTCTACAACTCCCCTCCACCCCCCTCTAGGGAGTAAAGAAAAGCCACTCTGCTTCCTAAACCAGTCCTTCCCTCCCTCCCTCTCTCCCTGTCATTCAAAGACATGAAGAGAGGAGGTGAGCATAGAGCAAAGAAGGCTGTGCCTTAGACCACCTGCTCTGTTGTTCCTTATCAGGGGAGGGAGGGGGGGCCACAGCACCATTAGTGCCTAGGGGTGTCAAAATACTAAATCAATCAGTGACACCATCCTGTCTTCAGAGCAGGTTCCATTTACCATTACATGCTGTCTCCTGTCAGTCAGCCTGTATGTAGTTCATTCTACCACCTTGCCGCCAAGTCCCAAGCTTATTATTTTCTTCACGAGCCTCTTATGCAGGACCGTATCAAAAGCTTTGCTGAAATCCAAATAGTTCACATCGAGCACTCTTCCCTGATCCAATTCTCTATTCACCCAGTCAAAAAAATGACTTGAGATCTGCGTCACAGTTGTTATTGGAAATTCTCTCCTTTAAACAATATAAATTGAATGAATCACGACTACAGTTGTTTTGTGTATCGTGCCCTACTTGGTGGAATGTTTTGCCTATTGAGTTGCGCGCCGAATCTGCAATGTTAAAATTTAGGGATTACTGAAAACTCATTTATTTAATTTAGCCTATGAGAGTTGTCCCAGTTAGAGTCCAACCAGGTCTGTTGCAACTCTTCATTGTATTGCTGCTGTTTTATTGGAAGTGGAGTGTTCTCATTTGTTTTATTTATATTTATATTTGTTTATTTTATTTACTTATTTAAAACATTTTTACCCCCCCTTCCTATGTTTAGGGCGGGGTACAATATAACATTCATAATTAAAATAATCAAAATTACATGCAATAATTATAAAACATATATCACATAATACAAGAAACATAAAACATATTATTCTTTAAAAGCTTGTTTACATAAAACGGTTTTCAGAGCTTTTTTAAAGAACCTGGGGTCTTTAAAGGTTCTAATTTCATATGCATATATGTATGTGTTGCTTTGACCCTATATGTATTTATGATTTTATGTATGTTTTGTATAACCACCTAGAAGTGTCAATAGTTCGGTTTATACATTTTATAAATGTTTGAGGGCTGTTGTCCTGCTTGTCCTCTGAGAAAGCAGAGTTGCTTACCTATAACAAGTGTTCTCAGAGGAAAGCAGGATGTGAGTCCTCTCAAGACCTCCCTGTGGAGTTGGGTCTCCACTTTGTGGGTTTTTTCTTAGAATTCTATGTTATAAGATTGAAGAGACCCTGTGAGGATGTGTGGTATAATGCATAATCGGGCATGCTCAGAGAGGCTCAGTCAAAGTTCTAGAAATTTTGATGTGATTTTAATGCCAGGCTCCATCAGATGATGTCACTGATGTGCGAGGACTGATATCTTGCTGTCCTCTGAGAACATCTGTTACAGGTAAGCAATTCTGCTTTAGTCTTAATGACTGATGAGCAAGTGTGTGTGCTTTTATTATGGATCAGTTTGGCTTTGACCATTATACAAACTAAAAGAGAGCTTTTTAAAACGTGCATGTTCATGTTTTTGGTTTGTTACATTTCTTCAGAACACATGAAGAAATATGAATCTGTCTTTCAGTTATGAGACTTCATATTTTTTTGATAGATCTTAAATAGTATAAATCATTTACAGTGCATAGGCTTTCAAACCTTCAAATGATAAAAGTACAGTAATATTGTGTCTGAAAGAGTCCTTATGTTTTCTCTTGGCCGTTTCATCTGGCGATCTCAATGTGTAAATATACAGAGAGGGAGAGACACAGATCATTATCTATCTCTTCTAGGATTGCTGCATTCTTTCTTGGTTTTATAGAAATGTATTTCTATAGAAACTTTTCACTTAAAGTAACAATTGCTTGGTTCAAAAAAAAAGTCTGAAATTTGTCATATCTGAGGAAATCTTTCTTCAGATAGGGTCAATAAATGCTTGGATGAGGTTTGCCCTGTTGGCCATCACTACCTTTCACAATAGAACAAGCCTGGTGTTTGGCTGCATGCATGCTCTTGCTGCTACTGCAACTTGAAAAATTAAAATAACCCCCTAAAACAGGAATGCTAGGCCAGATATTAAATAATGTTCAAAGACTATTAATTTTAAATGCTACGTAAAGTATATAAATTAGTTTATAGATATGATTGATGTGTGGTGTAAAGTTATAGGTGTGATGAATGATGTAGAAATGAACCCTTGGTGCTGTGGAGTTTCCCAGCTTGTTCAGGCATAGATTAGCAAGATGTACAGGGGCAGCATAGATTGAGGCGTGTACACCTCTTCTTCTCTGGAGACAACTTGGAAGTGATCCATCTGCATGAATTCTTCCTGCAAAAGAGCTGGTTCTGGAGATAGGCTGGTAACCACAGGTTGCTGAAAGTTGGGGGCAAGCCAGATGGGGCAACAAGCCCAGGCCCCTTTCATGAGCCCATTCCTAGAATCTACGGTCCAGATGGATTGCTAGACTGATTAAAGCATCTAAGGTAGCAGGCAAGTGTTGGTTGTCCAGCTCATCTTTGCATTCAAACAGCCCTTGCCTGAAAATGGCAATTAAACTGTCATTGCCCATTAGAGTTCAGACACCAAAACACAGAAATTAGCCACATTTTTGCCAACAGAGCGGGAGCCTTGCCTAATCTGGAGGAGCTCAGTAACCGTGGAAGAAGTGTGACCGGGTTTGTCAAATATCGGGCAGTATTCTTGCAGGAAGTTGCCAAGATTGCCAATGAGCAGATCATCTCTCTTCCAAAGAGGTGAAGTCCAGGCTAGGGCAGAGTCCTCCAACAAGGACAGGATATATGTAGCCTTGACTTGGTCAGACGAGAAGAGGGATGCTTGCAACTTAAACTTTATCCAGCATTGATTCAAGAAGCCTCTATACTTCATAGGGATGTGAATCGTTTTTGAATGATTAAAATTATCGTCAGATAATTTTAAAATTGTCCAAAATCGTTAGAATGCAGATACAATACAAATGCCCCCGATTTATCGTCAGGGGCATTTGTATTGTATCGTTAAATAGGGCGCGAGAAAACCGGCACACCAAAAAAACCCTAAGACCCACCCCGAACCTTTAAAAGAAATCCCCCCACCCTCCCGAACCCCCCCCCCAAATGTTTTAAATTACCTGGGGTCCAGTGGGGGGGGGCCCAGACGCGATCTCTCTCTCTCTCTCTCTCTCTCTCTCTCTCTCTCTCTCTCTCTCTCTCTCTCTCTCTCTCTCTCTCTCTCGCCCCGGCTGCGTTGAGAAATGGTACCGGTGGCCCTTTGCCCTTATGTGACAGGGCAAAGGTAGCGCCGGCGCCATTTTGTTTCCTGGCTCCCGACGTCACGCCTGCCGGAGATCGCCCCCGGACCCCCGCTGGACCCCCAGGGATTTTTGGCCAGCTTGGGGGGGGGGGGCCTCCTGACCCCCACAAGACTTGCCAAAAGTCCAGCAGGGGTCCGGGAGCGACCTCCTGCACGCGGGCTGTATTGCCAATCTTCAAAATGGCGCCGGTGCTACCTTTGCCCTCACTGTCATACGGGCGACAGTTCTGGTGGCCAGCAGAGCTTAGGTGGCTCCCTAGGGTGATGGAGGGAAAGCAAGAGTCCAAAGACATGCTGGGGTCAGGATAGGCAGCAGACGAGATACGAGGAGTAGGCCAGGAGTCAAGGTGGGCTCTGTGCAAGCATAGTTAAGTCCAGCTGGCAGACAAACGTGGTCAGATCCAAGGCTACTTTCAGTACCAGGATAACAGGCCAAGGGAGGTCAAGGACTGACCGACACTGGACAAGACTAGTAGAAAAGGTTGGACAAGGCAGGGCTGGGCAAGACTGGCTGGAGAAGGCAAGGCTGAACGAGAGAACACAAGAGCATCACGCTATGCATAAGGCAGGAGACCCGCTGCTGAGATGGCGTTAGGCAGTCTGGGCCACGCTTAAATAGTGAAGGCTTGCTGATGTCATCATTAGCTGCCGCAGGGCTTTTTCTGCCACTGGCCCTTTAGTACAGATGCGGGGCTTGTGCGCATGCCTAAAGACCCCGGGGAGGAGCAAGATGATTGCAGCATGCAGGTGGTGTCAGCCGCTTTGGTCACTGGGGCTGCTGGATTACGACGGCGTTTCTGCCACGTCCGGAGGGTGGCAGGAGGTGCTGGGGTGAGTCGGAGAGAGTGGTTAGTTGCCTGACCTACTATGCAGTCGCCCAAATGTAACAGTAGGTTTGCGAAAGCGCAGTTGTGAGCAATATATGGTGAGGAGGGCCTGTGTGGTTGGTGAGTTTAGCAGTGTACACGTGCAGCAGGAAGTGACCTCAAACACCTTTTCAAAAGGTAAACATTTGGTATCCGGCATAGATCATAGTATGGTTTCTTTAAAAGAAGTGAGAAATAATTTTAAAACAGGACTTTTTCCCCTCTCATGCATGACACATTTTCATAGTATATTTCAGAGAAAATATGAAAGTATGTTCTGACTCTTATGAATTTCTGTGAATGGAAAATTAAAATAAAAGGTGATTTCTTTTTTTGTCTCATAAGAAATAATGGGAGCTATGAAGCAAAAAAAGGAAACTTCAAAAGTTATTCCTGCTGAGAGCATAAATAAATATATTTTGTAGTAGAAGTCTCCAGAAGACTAATAAGGCAGTGTTTGGATAAATAATCTCTGGGTTAGTGTCAGAGTGAGTATCGGGTTCTGAATAGCTTTTCTCCCCTATCCAAATAGGGGTAGCCTTCAAAGCAATCCTTTTTGATACTGTTCAGGAAAACGTAATTATTTGATACCATTTGCCAAGTGGAGATCCAAAATGATAGGAGCTGAATTCACATCTAAGAGTTAAAGACGAAGATAACCAAACTAGGGCCCCTGGAAAAAATGTTTTATTGCTTATTTAAAAGCATTTAGATTCCGCAAACACAATAAAATATTGTTCAGTGCAGTTCGCCACTTATATGTAAACAAAACATACATGATACGATATAACTAGTAAGAACATAAGAAATTGCCATGCTGGGTCAGACCAAGGGTCCATCAAGCCCAGCATCCTGTTTCCAACAGAGGCCAAACCAGGCCACAAGAACCTGGCAATTACCCAAACACTAAGAAGATCCCATGCTACTGATACAATTAATAGCAGTGGCTATTCCCTAAGTAAACTTGAATAGCCATTAATGGACTTCTCCTCCAAGAACTTATTTAAACCTTTTTTGAACCCAGTTACACTAACTGCACTAACCATATCCTCTGGCAATAAATTCCAGAGCTTTATTGTGCGTTGAGTGACAAAGAATTTTCTCCGATTAGTCTTAAATGTGCTACTTACTAACTTCATGGAATGCCCCCTAGTTCTTTTATTATTCGAAAGTGTAAATAACCGATTCACATCTACTCATTCAAGACCTCTCATGATCTTAAAGACCTCTATCATATCCCCCCTCAGCCGTCTCTTCTCCAAGCTGAACAGGATAAACTGAACCGCAAACAGTTTTTCCAGCCTGCGGAGTCCCACAGCATTAGTTACCTGGGGCCCGGGATTCTTCCATATGTGCAACTTCAATCCCAGATTGATGATCTTCCTTCTTCACCCCCCCCCCCCCCCCCCCACCGGGGCTGGTGCTTGGTGGTGCATGGCAGACACATCAGTGACGTCATGAAAAGATGCTGTACTCTTTAGGGTGGGGGGAGGGGAAGGAAGACTCTGAGCGGGCAAATGCAGCAGGAGCTGGGAAGAGAGGCTAAGAGGAAGCCCTGTTCTGCTGCAAGAAGCAGCCCACTTGGCTGTCATCAGAGAGGAGGGGCTGTTATCATGAGGATCAGTGACTGCTGCTGAACATGAGGGAGAGAGGAGAAAAGCATGCAGCCAGAAGGAATCAGGCAATGAAGAGACCACCATGTAGGAGAGACAGAGGAGGACCCATTGCCACCAAAACAAGTAAGAGAGCAGTGCAGGAAGGGAAGTGGTGCAAGAGTTCTGAAGGTAGAAAAAGGGCAAGGAAGGAGAGTCCTGTGAATGTGGTAACTTGTTTCTGTGGGGCAATGGTCAGTGTTAAAGAGCAACTGGGAGCGGGGTGGTGAGAGAGGGGAAATGATGGGCCGTGGGTAGAAGAGAAGGGGGATGCTACTGCTGATGTGCATGAGTAGGAGGGCGGGCAGGGATGAGGGTCAACAGGAGAAATGAAAATGAAATATTTGAAGAATGTATTTCTCCTGTTGGTACTCACTCCTTCCCAGCATTTTTTCCTCTGCCTTCTCACCCTTGCCCAGCAACTGTAGCACCTCCCTTTTATGTCCATCCAGCATTTCCCCACCCCAGCAAATTCCCTAGCCCTCTCAGTGGTTTGAAAAGTCCAATGTGACCCTTATTCTGAAATGTTTGGGGACCTAGTTTAAAAGAATAGTATATGTAGCTGAGCTGGTTTATTAACACATCTTATTTATGCAGAGATTATACCAGCTGTTAGATCAGCTGCTGTTTGTCCATGAAAGCAGCCCTGCCTCTCACAAACCCTCAGCTGGTGAAGCAGGTTAATGCAAGCTGCTAATTTGATTTATGGCTGGACATGAAGTCTTTTGTAGCATTAAGCTTTTAGTTAACACACAACATACCCACATAACTATGTCCATAATATTCATTTCCCCTTTGGGAGTGGCCACATAGTATTCTCCAGATCTGTACCTGCCCCAATCTAAAGGACAGTGACCGCCAGCGGGAACAAGTGTCAGGAGGTTGTAAGCCAGAATTCTAAATATTAGAGCTTGCAACTTGGGAAGTATCTTGGGCAACATGATCTCCTTGATATATCTACCTTTTGACAAACAATAACAGGTAAATTTATTATGCATTTCTGCTGTTCATTGGTGTATTGAAGTTGAGATGTACATCACATTTTTGGCAAGATAAAATGTTTTCTTTCTTTCTTACGTATATAAGAAAAACCTAAAAATGACTTTATATTCCATTGTAACTTTTTTCTTTCAGTTTTAATGCTCCTTCTATTCTATAATTGGTGATTTATTCAAGATCCCCTGATGCCAATTTTTTTTTTTTTTTTTAGCATACATAGTTATCAAACTTGCCCCCATTAAAGCTCATAATGTCCCAGTTGATGCCTCTTATATAACTACATAGCTGGACTTCCTGTACCAGGAGAATGTAAATCAGCAATCTATTTACAGCGAGGCTTATCCAGCACATGGAGTACTGATATGCCTACATTAAAAGTATGAATTACTTCTGCAATAACCTGCAAATAAGACTGTGAACTAGATGACTCTATGGATTACACCATTATACAGAGCCTTTCACCTGTATATTTAATTCAGGAATCTATGAAGTATTGGTGGTTTCAGCCCATTTCCTAACAGACACAATTACAGATCTGTAGAATTCCCTTTGGTACCCTAGTTGGCAGTCAACAAAGGCTAAAGATTGTGTAAACATAGGTGCTAAGCTGCCCTGGAAGCCATAACTTCTCTATATATATTTTCAATGATGATTTAAGCAAATTACAATTGTGATGCCTTAAGCCTCCCCTCCTTCTCCCCTCTTCTCTTTTCCACATATATTTACCCCTTCCTCCTCCCACTGCCTCCCCCTCCATCCCCCCGACCCCCTACCTCCTACCCAATCCCTCCCCCTTCTTTCCTTCATTTCCCACTCATACTTTCTTGTATTTAGAGCACGAGTTTGTATATACCTTCCTCGTTTCTCGTTTCTATATTCATTTTCGTTATTTGGCTTAAGTTATTTTAGTTATTTCCTGTTACAACCTGCTCCATGACCTGCTATATGCATATACTTTTGTTTCACTACTTGTTCTATGTACCATTGTTTCGTTTCAATGTAAACCGGGGTGAAGGCATGCGCTAAACCTCGGTATATAAAAGCTTCAAATAAATAAATAAATATATGGGTAATGATGTTGGAAGCTTGTATTTTTGCTCCAGTTTCTTTGCTGATTATTTGAAGGACTTCATTTTCCACTTTTTGTTGCGATATTCTGTCACATTTTATTGTCACTAAACTCAGGCATCCAAAAAAAATTCTGAAATTCATTATCTGGATCAGTGCACAAGAAATTACCCCGTTTCATTTAAAGAAATATAAGAACTTTCAACTATAATAAGATGCTAATAATCTAGTGTGCTTTTAGTAATTTAAAACTAATTCCATAACAATTGCACCAAATCAATTTAATAAAACAAAAACTAAATTGAAAACCATTCAGCTTTTGTTGTAATTTGCATAATTAAATGCATTAAAGATATTGGTGGACTTGGAGCATACAGTGCTTCAGGTTTAACCCAAAATGTTCAGTTGAAATTCTGAGACTCTGCTGCCGGTTTTCTGTTAGTAGGTAACCAGGTTATCAGCCTCTTCTTTGGATGTGATCCAAATGCTGGTCTGAGCTAGGAGCTGAGGACGGCTCTGTGGCCAAGACTGTATGATATGCCATCCAACAACAGGGACCCAATTTATGTAATGACCAATCCATTGCCAAAACCCCTGCCACAAAAGTATGTTATGGCCTGCTGGTAGCACTAGTTTTAAGTTTTTATTTGGCGACTTGATTTGTTGCGATGCTCGTTTTGACTTGTTTAAAAATGTATACTAGAATTTAATGTGTACAGTTAGGCTGATTTAAATATTAGTGAGCTTAGTTGTAAATTTCAGGACAAGAGGCGCGATGTGCCGCCTTATGGCTGTACATTTTTAAAGCTTGTTATACACAATCCAAGGTTGAGGATCCACGTGTAATACTTTGTCTGCTGTACAAATTGGTTTTCCCTGAACCAATTGCAAAATGTCACAGAATAACATAGAGCTAGAATTACTTTTTAAGGTTAAAAGAAATAAGACTCTGATTAAGTACATCAGCTTAATCAACCAGAAAGTCAGAGAGGTTGAAATGCTTCTTGTGATTAAGTCTGAAAACATGTATCTAGTTTGGAACATTTATTTCGAGGCACAAGAACAGTAAGGGGAGAAACCTTTTATAGTCTTATCAAAAAAAGCAATGACCAACATAAAGAAAGATGGGATAGAAATGGTAGATAGTAGTAAGTAGTAATTTATAAGTAGAATACAGTTGTAATGTGAAAACAATTGATGTTACTTGTACTTTTAAAAATATATTTTAAAGTTAATTTTTATGTGAACTATCACTTTATCCTGCACTGTCACAGCAAATATGATGTGGTAGGCAAAATGTTAAAACTTGTGACCCATGGGCCAGATTTGCTACGGCTTTTCTCCTATTCTTTGTGTTTGGGGAAAAAAGTTTAGTAAATCAGGCCCTTAGTTCAACTTCTACTGGGGTCCTAATTCAGAGAAGATAACATTTTCCCTAAAATGTAATTACTTCATAACTTTGGAGTTATATTAGGCCTTCAATACTTTTTTGTTCTCTGTAAAGTAGGACTGATTTACCCTTGACATGTGGGGGTGGTAACTGATGACACTAAACAGACCCTTCTCTCTAAGCTCAAAGAAATCTTACAGTTATTGAGCATGCGTGGGCATTCCTGCGCCAGCGTTGCCTCGTGAGGTCCTTCAGTATTTGTTTTTGTCCAAGCCTCAGCACAGACATGAACCTTTTTCTCCAGGAAATGTTATCCTACTAATTGTATTTTTATACCATTTGTTCAATTATTCTGCTGCCTCATTGCTTTGGCAGCTCCCAAACAGCACTTTTCAGTGCTCTAAAAATAAAATATAAATAAAAAGAGAAGGATGTCAAACGTCAAGAAGCCCACAGTGATTGGTTTCATACTTTTTATGTGGTAGAAAGCTGCCCATTACTGACAGACATTTCTGTTACTGCTACCTGGGACAGGACCATGACAAGGCAAACTGCTGTCATTATTTTCTTTTTAATTTATATTCCACTTTTCAGCACTTCAAAGTGGTTTACATTCAGGTAATATAGGTATCTGTTATCATTGTGGCTGCATATCTCCAGGGTTAAAAATCCAAGGCCTGGAAAATGGAGAAACTGCATAAGACTGAGGTTCCAAGTAAAGCCTCTTCCTGGATTGGATTCTCTTCATGCTCCTTGGATGTAAAGTTAACCAGGAGCTCCTCTAACATAGGTCTGTTGGCGGAACAGGCCAGGCCCTCAGGATCGAGCAAACCAAGAAAGAGTCACTGTGGAGCTGCTGGCATACCCAGCACTGAAAAAGCATTGATTGGTGCTGCTGATGCAGCCAAAGCACCATCCTCGAGTGTCACTGATGCATTGGCTTTCTGTACCATCAACGCATCCAGCCCTGGCACTATCAATGAGCAGGGCTTCGTCGAAGCATAAAGTATCAGCATCATTGATGTATAAAGCCCTGACACAAGTCACTGATGCACTTGACACATCGAGCCCTGGAATATGCAATGTATCCAGCCTCTCTGCCATTAATGCTCAAAGAGACAGAAGAGGCTGCTCCATTATTAACACTGGGCAGAGGTGCTGCCTGCTCAACTGTTTTTTCACTTCCTCAATATGAAGAGGAGGATCTGCAGGGGTAGAAAGTGATGTAATGCACTTACCCCCCACCAATCACTAGGGCAATATCACATCCAGATTACTGAAACAGGGCTATTGCCTAGAGATGCCAGATCCTGTTTGTTCCATGTTCACCCTAATTTCAAATTGACCTCTCGAGCATATCTTTCAGAGTCCAGAGGAGGTTCAAAGAGACTACATTATGGTACCAGAAGATGTTCTACCTCTAGCACCCGGCCAAAGAGCATGTCAATCCTTGGACCCAAAGGTGGAATTGGTGAAACTTTCTTTATTCTCTGGCATGCAAGGATAAGGAGGATACACTCCCTTTCTTTTCCAAGATATCAGTTTTACTCCTGTGAGGAGGAGTCCCCTCCTCAATCACCAAATCCATCATTAGTGTCCTTGGATCTGAAGAGTGTTAGGGGATACCCACCAAACCCCTACTTTAGCCTAAGGAAAATTCTCATCACCAGATTTCTGGACAAGTTAGGAACAGCATTCTGAGTCCATGATTATCGAGACAAGGATCTTCAAGTGAAGGTTTTCAAATTCTGAAGACCCCATTTGAACTAGCCACCATTCCAATTCATGATATTCTTCAGGAGTTACAGACAAGAATGTGGGCGAACTCTATTTCTTGTGTCCTAGTAACGTGGAAATTTAGATTTCCACTTTACGTTTAGAGTACAAAAATTACCAGGATTTGGAATGGTACAAATAGCTTATCAATCCAGTAGAAATGGAGTGGGCTCTTAGAATATATTCTTCTATTCTTGTTTTCTTTTCTAACACAACACTAGGAAAGGATACCAGGTTACTGGACAACTTTGGTAAGAAAGTATTTCAGAGCTCCATTTTCCAAATACAAATATCTGCTCACCATGTAATTCTACGCAGTTCAGTACTTTATGCTTGTATATTAAAGCTGAAGTCATTTCTTCTGTCAGGCAATACCACATCGGTGTATCCACAGCCATTTCTAGATGTGGAAAAGTGCATATGCCCTTTTTATTCGAACAATATACGATGTGTTTGACAAACTCCTGATCTACATTGGTCTCCATAGAAGCATGTCAGATGTCCATGATAACTTAGCAAATGTCACTTGTTTGGGAGACCACCTCTTTAGGTAAACATTCCAGGAAACAGTTGATGAAATCAAAAGAGCAGCATGTGGCAGTTCAATCTCTCTCAACTGGCTCAGACCAACAGTGTATTTCATGTCACCCATACTATGCTTTCTAAAGGATGTATTTCCAGAGATGCCCCTTCCAGCAGTTTCAAAGGTACTGAATCCTGCCTCTTCTTTTGCAACAGCTTCCTGTAACATTTAGCCACTGGGAGAAAATAGGAGAGGTCGAACAACAGTGGGACAAACTAAAAGGAGCAATTACAAAAGCAACAAATGTGTATGTTAGAAAAGTAAACAAAAGTAAGAGAAATAAGAATCCAATCTGGTTCACAAAGGAGGTGGCTGATGTAATAAAAGCAAAAAAAAGCAGCTTTTAAGAAATATAAAGAATCCCAAAAAGTGGAACACAGGATTATCTGGTGAAACTGAGGGAGATAAAAAAAAAAAAGTAATCAAGAAAGCAAAAAGTCAGGCAGAGGAAAGTATTGCCAAGGAGATAAAGTGAGGTGACAAAACATTTTTCAGATATATCAGAGAGAGGTATATAGTGGTATAGTGAAACTGAAAGGGGATAAGGATCCAGTGGGTGGAGAGAAATGAAGAATTAGCAGAAATATTAAACAAATACTTCTGTTCAGTGTTCACAAAAGAAAACCCTGGAGAAGGACAGTCACTTATTATCAAGACTGTAGAAGGGGGTGGAGTAGACGAAACTCCATTTACAGAAGAGAATGTATTGGAAGAGCTAAGAAAACTGAAAGTAGACAAAGCCATGGGGCCTGATGAGGTTCACCCCAGAATACTGAGGGTATTCAGATGTGCTGGCGGGTCCACTGTGTGACATGTTCAGTAGATCTTTGGAAAGGGGTGTAGTGCCTAGTGACTGGAGAAGAGCGGTGGTGGTCCCGCTTCACAAGAGTGGGAGCAGAGAAGAGGCTGGAAACTACAGGCCAGTTAGCATCACCTCGGTGGTGGGAACATTAATGGAGGCTCTGCTGAAGAAAAGGATAGTTCACTATCTACAATACGGTGGGTTGCTCAATCAGAAGCAGCATGGATTCATGGGGTGACTAGAGAACTGGCTCAGACAAGAGCACTTGATGTGTTCCCACATTCTAGTGGGAACACTGAGAGGAGAGGATCACCTTGCTGGTGGCTGAAAGGAATCAGTAATTTTTTTTTTTTGTTTTTTTTTTTTTGCTTGGGACATTGTCTTTTAAAAGTATTGGGGCAAAGTTAACTATTTGGGAACATTATTTAGTGTGTTTGTGCTTTTAATAGTCAGGCAGTGAATAAACAAGTTAGACTGTTTGTATTTTTAAATAGTCAATATGGTAGCTAGTAAGCAGTAGGTAATGTGTTTATTTTTAAAAGTCTGCAGAACTGAGTGTTCTGCAGACTTTTAAAGAACTGAGTGTTTGTATTTAATACAAACTGAGTGTCTTGTATTAAAAAAAAAAAAAAAAAACACAAACCCAAAAAATAGCCAGACGCTAGAAATAAGCTAGGAGCAGTATATACCTAAGTAAAAAGGTTGAAAAGTTCAGCTCAGTTACTCACCTTGGAAAGGTATTGAGGTAGTGTGATTGGGTTTGAATAGGTACCAACATTTGTTAATCAAGAGAGCAGTGAGTCACTCTGGCTGACTAACTGAAGCTAGACTAGAAGGGTTAGGTCGGCCATCATAGTTGGTGATTCAATTATTAGGAATGTAGATAGCTGGGTGGCGGGTGGGCGTGAGGATCACCTGGTAACATGCCTACCTGGTACGAAGGTGGCGGACCTCACGTGTCACCTAGATAGGATTTTAGACAGTGCTGGGGAGGAGCCGGCTGTCGTGGTACATGTGGGCACCAGCGACATAGGAAAATGTGGGAGGGAGGTTCTGGAAGCCAAATTTAGGCTCTTGGGTAGAAAGCTTAAATCCAGAACCTCCAGGGTAGTATTCTCTGAAATGCTCCCTGTTCCTTGCGCAGGTCACCAGGGGCAGGCAGAGCTCCAGAGTCTCAATGCGTGGCTGAGACGATGGTGCAAGGAAGAGGGATTCAGTTTTGTTAGGAACTGGGGAACCTTTTGGGGAAGGGGGAGTCTCTTCCGAAGGGATGGGCTCCACCTTAACCAGGGTGGAACCAGACTGCTGGCGCTAACCTTTAAAAAGGAGATAGAGCCGCTTTTAAACTAGAACAAAGGGGAAAGCTGACAGTCGCTCACAGCGCATGGTTCGGAGAGAGGTATCTTCAAAGGATACTAATGATGCATTAGAATTAGGACATCCCGACAGTGAGGTTCCAATAATAAGAAAAGTAGTCCAAGTGCCTGTAACTAAAAACTCACCTGAGCTAAAAATTCTAACTTATCCCTATCAATTAAAAAGCAGAATGAAAATACAAACAAAAAACAAACTTTGAAATGTTTGTATGCTAATGCCAGAAGTCTAAGAAGTAAGATGGGAGAATTAAAATGTATAGCATTGAATGATGAGCTAGACTTAATTGGCATCTCAGAGACATGGTGGAAAGAGGATAACCAATGGGATAGTGCTATACCGGGATACAAATTATATCGCAATGACAGAGAGGAGCACCCAGGAGGCGGTGTGGCACTTTATGTCCGGGATGGCAGAGTCCAACAGGATAAACATCCTGCATGAGACTAAATACAAAATTGAATCTTTATGGTTAGAAATACCTTGTATTTCTGGGAAGACTATAGTGATGGGAGTATACTACCGTCCACCTGTCAAAATGGTGAGACAGACAGTGAAATACTAAGAGAAATTAGGAAAGCTAACCAAATTGGTAGTGCGGTAATAATGGGAGACTTCAATTACCCCAATATTGACTGGGTAAATGTATCATTGGGACACGCTAGAGAGATAAAGTTCCTGGATGGAATAAATGATAGCTTTATGGAGCAATTGGTTCAGGAACTGACGAGCGAGGGAGCAATTTTAGATCTAATTCTCAGTGGAGCACAGGACTTGGTGAGAGAGGTAACGGTGGTGGGGCCGCTTGGCAATAGTGATCATAAAATATGATCAAATTTGATTTAATGACTGGAAGAGGAACAGTGTGCAAATCCATGGCTCTCATGCTAAACTTTCAAAAGGGAAACTTTGATAAAATGAGAAAAATTGTTAGAAAAAAACTGAAAGGAGCAGCTACAAGAGTAAAAAAATGTCCAAGAGGTGTGGTCATTGTTAAAAAATACCATTTTAGAAGCACAGTCCAGATGTATTCCACACATTAAGAAAGGTGGAAAGAAGGCAAAACGATTACCGGCATGGTTAAAAGGGGAGGTGAAAGAAGCTATTTTAGCCAAAGGATCTTCATTCAAAAATTGGAAGAAGGATCCAACAGAAGAAAATAGGATAATACATAAGCGTTGGTAAGTTAAATGTAAGACATTGATAAGACAAGCTAAGAGAGAATTTGAAAATAATTTGGCCGTAGAGGCAAAAACTCACAGTAAAAACATTTTTAAATATATCCGAAGCAGAAAGCCTGTGAGGGAGTCAGTTGGCCCGTTAGATGATAGAGGATGTTGGGGAGGTACCCGTACTGGAGAAGGTTTTCATGGGTAATGGTTCAGATGGACTGAATCAAATCATGGTGAACCTAGAAGATGTGGTAGACCTGATTGACAAACTGAAGAGTAGTAAATCACCTGGACCGGATGGTATACACCCCAGAGCTCTGAAGGAACTAAAAAATGAAATTTCAGACCTATTAGTAAAAATTTGTAACTTATCATTAAAATCATCCATTGTACCTGAAGACTGGAGGATAGCAAATGTAACCCCAATATTTAAAAAGGGCTCCAGGGGCGATCCGGGAAATTACAGACTGGTTAGCCTGACTTCAGTGCCAGGAAAAATAGTGGAAAGTGTTCCAAACATCAAAATCACAGAACATATAGAAAGACATGTTTTAATGGAACAAAGTCAGCATGGCTTTACCCAAGGCAAGTCTTGCCTCACAAATCTGCTTCACTTTTTTGAAGGAGTTAATAAACATGTGGATAAAGGTGAACCGGTAGATGTAGTATACTTGGATTTTCAGAAGGTGTTTGACAAAGTTCCTCATGAGAGGCTTCTAGGAAAAGTAAAAAGTCATAGGATAGGTGGCGATGTCCTTTCGTGGATTGCAAACTGGCTAAAAGACAGGAAACAGAGAGTAGGATTAAATGGACAATTTTCTCAGTGGAAGGGAGTGGACAGTGGAGTGCCTCAGGGATCTGTATTGGGACCCTTACTTTTCAATATATTTATAAATGATCTGGAAAGAAATACGACGAGTGAGATAATCAAATTTGCAGATGATACAAAATTGTTCAGAGTAGTTAAATCACAAGCAGATTGTGATAAATTGCAGGAAGACCTTGTGAGACTGGAAAATTGGGCATCCAAATGGCAGATGAAATTTAATGTGGATAAATGCAAGGTGATGCATATAGGGAAAAATAACCCATGCTATAATTACACAATGTTGGGTTCCATATTAGGAGGTACAACCCAAGAAAGAGATCTAGGCGTCATAGTGGATAACACATTGAAATCATCAGTTCAGTTTGCTGCGGCAGTCAGAAAAGCAAACAGAATGTTGGGAATTATTAGAAAGGGAATGGTGAATAAAACGGAAAATGTCATAATGCCTCTGTATCGTTCCATGGTGAGACTGCACCTTGAATACTGTGTACAATTCTGGTCGCCAAATCTTAAAAAAGACATAATTGTGATGGAGAAGGTACAGAGAAGGGCTACCAAAATAAGGGGAATGGAACAGCTTCCCTATGAGGAAAGACTAAGGAGGTTAGGACTTTTCAGCTTGGAGAAGAGACGGTGGTGTATGTGATTAGTTGCCCTTGCAAGAAATTGTATGTGGGCAAAACATCAGATTAATACACATATTATAGAGCATAAATCCAGTATCAAAACAGGGAAAGAAAAAGCCCCTTTAGTAACTCATTGGACTCAGTTATCCCATGATTTATCGGATCTGAAACTTATTGAGGTGATCACTCTGCCGTTGAGAGGTGGCGATCTCTCGGCTACTCTGAACAAAAGTGGATCCATACCCTTGACACCGTTTCACCACAGGGTTTAACTGCCGCACTTGAATGGAGTTACTTCATTTAGGCCGGCGAAACATTCTTGACGTCAGAGTTGTTACTGCAGTATGATTGGCTGGCTTGTACCCGGCGGCCTCTGGGACAGGTATTCGCGCCAAAACAATAGGGTTTAAAACTCTGGTACTGATGTGGTTCTGGTGCGCTCCTGAACACTTGTAAGCCTGATTTTCAAAAAGGTATGTTTACTAAGTTAAAATGGTATACTACCTGCCAGTGTCTCTGCTTCAGTCTCGAATAGTATATTTGGTTTATTTGTACTTTCTCTTGTATTACAGATGGTTGTGTGTTAAAATTACCCCCTACCCCCCCCCCCCCCCCCCCCCCCCCCCCGAGGCAGCCGGACTGGCGAAACACGGTCTGTGTTGGGGGATTTGTTGTATAATACTTTGTTGAATTAAGAGGAGCAGCCGCTTTGACAATAAAACTACATATGAATTAAGACCAATATGGATCTGTTTGAACTTTTATTAGATACACTCTGTTTGTTGAGTGCAACTTTTGTTCCAGTGTATAATTGGAATTTCAATTGAGGTGAAATAGAAATGTAAATAAATGAAATTAAATAATTCCATTTGTTAGGATCGACTGCGCCATGAAGCAGCCATTTCTGGAATCTAGAAGTGATACTCAAGAAGACTGGATAGGACGACAGGTCTGTTCCCCCACGTTTTGCCTTAAGTTTTTTAAAACCCCAGTGAACTCTTGCTGAGTATAAACATTGGTGTACTTGATAATCGGTGAGACTTGAGTAATTTTCTGATGATTTGGGGATGTTTTCATAATATAGATTCAATGTGGAAGCATTAATAGCATCCACTGCTTTTTTACTTTGTGTGTGTGGTTTAAAAAAAAAAAAATGGTTTTTTTTTGTTTTTTTTTTGTTTTTTTTTAAGTATAGAAAAAAGTTTCAAATTCTTTAAGTCCCAAGTCCATACTCCCTCGACCCTTATTGCTTGTTCATAATGAAGACACAAACATGCTTTAAGAAAGCGAAAGTTCTGTCATTAAATAATTCAAGGTGGTTGTCTAATTAAGGATAATTACATAAAGCTTTATAGATACTGTAATGTGTGACTACTTTCGCAGGGAAATAAGTGATTAAACTGTTTTCAGCTGTTCATCTAATTAGTTAAGAGGTGCTAAGATGAAATTTCAAGAATGTTAATTTTTACAATGTGGGCTTGTATTTGATAGCAGATTTCAATTTTGCATGACTTCTAGATTGTATCGGATCATTTTCTGAGGTAAAATACTTTGGATCAGATATACATAAATGTTTTTCATATTTTGTCTATGGGGGAAAAATGCTTAGTGCATCTTGCCCTTTGACTTAAGAAAGATTTAACAACACTTTCAGACCAGTCTAATGCCAAAACATCAGAGAAGGTGCCCTGCTTAAATGATTCCATATAGTTGCATTTCTCCATGCATTTTACTGCTAGCTGTAAACCCAGTAGTAACTTTTAAAGCGGAGGATTTGTGCATGATAAAGATTTTGCATAGGACAAATGGGAAGAGGAAGGATAAACCCTCATCAAATACAGAACAAGTGGTCACAGACTAGAAACAGAAATATGTAGACAAACACTGAACTAGAACCCCAAGAAGCCAGATTCTGCATGAATGCAGTGCAACAGTGGAGAAATAGAAACACAAATGCATTTCTTCCTCTGCTGTGCAAAATGCAAAAAATATCAGAGATGCACATTTTCAAAGCTGACAGACAATCAGAGTTCCCACTAAAGAATGAGTAAGAAAAACTCTGTATAATCCTGGGGTGGGGGGAAGGAGAAACAGCAGCAAAACGTTGCCTCTTGCTACAGGCCAAAGATATATGACCAGGGATAATACGAGCCAGCACCAAAACCTGGGAATTGTTCTTAAACTAGCCTGGTGTTGCATCTGTCCCTAAGGCCACACACACACACATATACACACACACACATATACACACACACACATATACACACACACACATATACACACACACACATATACACACACACACATATACACACACACACATATATTAATGCAGCCATTTATTACCTGACAAAGGGGTTCTAATTTGGATGCTTGAGCTTACCTATCCCTATCCTTTCCCCTGGGAAGTGCCCTCTTTGCAACTGCCTGCCACCGGTTACCCAAGGCTCCACCTCAATTCCATGATTCCTTGACAGTCAAGAATGTCGGAGGGGGACCACAAAGGGGCAGACCACCACATAGCAAGCCTACTGGCCTCCCTTCCCATTGTGGGTAAGGAGAACCATCAGTGTCTTCTTGGCTTGCCCTATTGACCTCCTTCTAATGCACCCCTGAGCCATCATTCTTTGTTCAAAGGCTGAGACCCCAGGCACAAATTGAATCAAGCCTTAGCCCTCTCCCCTATTCTAATTCCCCCCTTCCCCTCAAGAACACTGATCAAGCACCCTGGTACAACAATAATAGTGCATCATAATCTCACTAACAGCACATCCTGGCTATTACAGGGGGGGGGGGGTAGGAGGGAAAGCCTCTTATCTGGGGCAGGTTGTGGAAGAGGAGAAATTTCAGGAGCTGGCAGGATTAACTCTCCTGCCCGATCCGCCCCCAACCCCCCAATCATCACATCAGCCTCGCAGCCAATCTACAACTGTTAACGAAAGTGGTGCTAGTCGATGTGCTGCACCCCACAGGAGCCACTTGCAAAGCACCTGTCATTGCCCAAGGCCAGGAGAGAAGTTCACGCTGACCATGCAACTAGTGCTAGGATGGTCATATGTCTGACCCTCCTTCCCAAGGCCACCAGAACAATAGTGAACCGCATCTTTTCATGCTGGATGTGCATGCTCCCTGTTACAGGCAGCAACCGTGCAGCCATGCTGGCGGGGGGCACCCACCCACTAGCAGGAGAAGTCATGATACCCGATGAGAGCTGCCTTAACTTGGTGGGTAATTATTTAGCCCCCCCCCCCCCCCTCCTTCTCTGAGCCCTTTCTGAGTTCAGGAATGTCATCTGGGAAGAAGCCTACTTCCATAATTGCTCTTCAGCAGCCTAAATTTAGGCATCCCTGGTCAAATTGTATATATTTCAATGAATGTCTAAGTGAATAGAAGATGACAATCTCTACATGGTACAAAGTTAAATGTGATATCTTTCTGCAATTTTTAATGCAAAATTATCTGCTCATTTTAACATTGAAAATAATAAAACAGCAAATATGGCATGTGCAAAACTTAGGACACCCTTCCAGTTGATTCAATACTATTTTTTTTTTAAACTTGTTTAAGTCCCAAAATTTTGACTGAGTTAAACCTTCAGTTAGTCAGGTGAAGACAATTCCATGGTTAAACAATACTCTGATTCTTCAAATCTCTCAGGTTGATTGTTCTGTCTACTTTCAACAACCATGGAATCCTCTTAAGTCAGCGATTCTCAACCAGTGTGTCACCAAGCACCGGCAGGTGTGTCGTGGCTTCCAGTGTCGCACTGCCCCACTTGTGCTTCTCTTCTCCCTAGGGGAAGACTGGCCGATGCATTTGGTAGGGGATTGCTGCCACTGGAGGCCAGGCTGGTGGCGACCGAAGAGTGGAGAGACACTGTGAGTCACCGCTGACAGTCAGGCCAGTGGTGGATGAAGAGCGGAGAGACGCTGTGTGCCGCCACCGGAGGCCAGGCCAGTGAGGGCTTATTGGGCCAAACAATGAGAAGAGGCTCTATGTGAGCCTGTGTGTGTATATGTGGCAGCTATGGGTGCCTGGATGCGTGAGTGGCTGCTTTGTGTGTGTGGTAGAATGGGAGCAAGAGCATTTGTGTGTGATTAAGAGCTTGTATGTAAGTGAGAGAGCATGTGCGTGTGAGAGAGAGACTGGTCAGAGGTGATGTGTTTCTGTGAGAGAGACAGACTGGTCAGTGAGGTGACTGGTGCATGTGTGTGTGTGTGTGTGTGTGTGTGTGAGGAAGATAGACTGTGTATGAGTGACTGGTTGTGGGTCCTAAGGAAGAGGACTGAGAACAGAGCTTCAGCAGCCACTGCTGTTTCTGGTGAGTGCTATTGGCCTGCAAGGGAAAGGAGTAGGAGAATTGCTGAAGAGGGTAAGTAAAGATGGCTTTTTAAGTTTATTTTTCTTGATTGACTGCCATTTTAATTATTGGGTATTATGTGATGTGTCGCTGTTTTGAAATATTTGGACAATTTTTAATAACTTGTATGCGTTTTTAATTGTTGGATGTTCTGTTCATCAGCTGTTTTGTAACATTTATTAGTATAGTTTTACAATTATTTCTGAGTGGGGATCTATAGCAGCTTGGCTTGCTCTGTTTTCCTAATTGGAGGTGTATTAGTGTTTAGGGCCTGATTGATTATTTGTAGTGTTGCCTTTTCATAGATAGGGTTGTTACTGTTTGAGTGTGTTCCATTATACAGGTTTAACTTTGTGCGAGTTAGTTTGTGTGCATTATGTTAGGTGCTATATTTCTCTTTCCATTTCTCCAGGTTTACACTACATACAGAGTGGCTGTTTTGGTTTTCCATTCCAGTTTGTCTCCATATTTATAATGTGTGGTCTTTCTGTACTTGGTGAAGGTCAGTTCTGGGTGTGTGACCAAGGTGAGGTATTTTACTAGCATGTAGGCATTTGAATGAATCTTATTTATTGTGTTTTCTTAATAGGACATGCATTAGTGGTAAATTACTGTCTTTTCATAAGGAGGAGTATTGTACCTGCCAGGAAAGAGTTTGTTTTGCTTTTACTGAGATTTCATCAGAACCAGAATATCTTTTTTTTTTTTTTTTTTTTGTATGGTGAGTTGTACTGGTAATGTCCTAGTTCTGCTCTTCACCCATTGTTGGGGGTCAAGGGGGTTCCTGAGGATGCAGAATGTATATTTACATTTTGCCCCATGATAGTCACATGTTCAGTGTCATGCATGTGAGAACCATCTGTCAGGTATGTCCCGGCCGAAAAAAGGTTGAGAACCACTGCTCTAAGTACCTGTCTGAGCATTTGAATTAAAGATAATTCGCTTTTACCAAGCTGAGGACGGCTAGCAGTTTCAACTGTCAGAAACATTGTTAAGAAATAGAAATGTCTACAGTATTTTGTTTTTTATCAAGGTTTTGTTTTGCATATTTTACACAATGACTTTGTAAGGTTTGTGGACCTTTGTTGCTGTTGGAGATTGACTCAACCTACAGGTGGGACTAGGCTGGTGCAAGACTGGACTAGGGCTTCACATATACCAGCCCCTTTCCCTTTAGGTTAAGCCTCCAAGTTCCGGGGACCAGCATGACTTGGGCGAGAGTCTCGTGGAGGGTGGCAATGAGAGAAGTCCTGGTTGTAGCTAGGGTCAGAGACAGGCCGAAGATGAGGATGGTCGAGCTCCAGGCTGAAGTCAGATGCAGGTGGCAGGCGAGAATGGTTAGGGTACAGACTATGGTTAGATGTGGTTGTCAGTCTGAGGGCAGATGAGAAGAGCTCAAAACGGATTATGAGACCAGGATGGGGAGGACTAGACCAGACAGGACTTGGAGAGGCGAGGCAGGCAGTGGAACACAAAATCAGGAACTTAGAGCAGCAACTTATCACTGCAGGAATGCAGGCGATCCATTTCTGAGGTGTCCTCTGGAAGTCTAGGGCATCTATATGGCGGGGGAACGTGGGATGTCGTCAGCATGTGCCAGGTCTGGCTTTCCTATTGGCCCTTTAAGAGGGGCCATGCACTCGCCTAGAGGGAGTGCTAGAGTGAGCAGGAACAGTGTTTCTTGGCATTGCATCGGAGCCGCCATCATGACTGGGGCCTGCATTGTTCGAGCGGCACTGGAAGTGAATGCCTCTAACCACTAAAGATAAGAGGTTTGTGATGGGGTCATAGAAAAGGTCTTGAGCGGCCAATTGTACGCTTCCCCCGTGCAGGCGGCCATCTTTGTCTTCGTCGGGAGGAGCTACTATCGCATGTGTTCCTGATGATGGCTTCAGAAAAGTAAGTTGGCAGGCGTCCAAAAGCGACTTACTTTTGGGATCTTGACAGATCCCAAAAGTAAGTCGCTTTTGAAAAAAAAAAACCAAAATTGCTTTTGGTTTTTTTTTGCTTCGCCGCTGTCTTCGCCGTTGCTTCGCCGCTGTCAGTGTCTCCCCCTCCTCCCGGAGCAAGGCTGCTTTTCGCGCCCTGCTCCGAGAGGAGGGGGGACACTGACAGCGGCGAAGCAAAAAAACCAAAAGCAAAAAGTAAGTCGCTTCGCTGCTTCACTCTTCCCTCCTCCCGGAGCAGGGCGCGAAAAGCAGCCTTGCTCTGGGAGGAGGGAAGAGTGAAGCGGCGAAGCGACTTACTTTTTGCTTTTGGTTTTTTCGCTTCCTGGTATCTGTCATTTCAAATGACATTTGAAATGACAGATACCAGCGTGGCGTGAAGCCTTAGGCCCGCGCACCCAGGATACTGTATAGGCGCTCTATCCAGTAAAATGGGTTGCGCGGGACTAAGGCATTACGGACGCGGTTTACATTTACATATAATTAGTGTTCAGGATCGAGCGGTAGGTGAGCTGCACTGTGCGGGCGGTAACCGCGGGTGCCGTAGGCACTAACGCAGCTCTTCCTACTGCTCGGTACTGGATAGACCTGTTAGAGATTTATTAAAACATTCAATTTGACCAGGGGTGCCTAAACTTTTGCATACAATTTATAAAGTAATTGGTTTAACTACAGAAGAAGAATGAGAGAGAGCAGAGGCAGGCCAGGAAAACAGTGCAGAAACAGGAGATAGTGTTTTCAGAAATGAAACTGTTTTTTGTATCCATTGACATGAAGACCCACATAGGATAGGGGCGAGGTGAGGTGGCTGCCATAGTGCTCCCCCATGTTAACCTTAGGACCCCCTTCACCCAGAATTCAGTTCTGGCTACTTCCGTTGTGTAATGTCTGGTAATGTACATTCTTCCTTATTTTCCTGTCAATAAGCAGGTCTGAATTAGCCATAAATGTGGATGACATCATCCAGCTATAGTCTTCTTGTTCCTAGCTAGTAAATCTTTTTCTCTACTGAGCATGAGTAGGAATTACCACTTGGGCATTGTCTCGTGAGCCTCCTCACTCTTTTTTTTTTTTTTTCCTTCAAGTACTAGCATGGACATGTACTTCTCTTTTTTTTTTTCAAAAAAATTCAAAATTTGTATCTTTTAAAGTTGCCTCACTACCTCAGTAGCCCCAAGCAGCACTTTTCAGTTCTACCTTTGTAAAAAGGGAAAAAAAATTATCGGAATATCCACCAAGAAAAAGGCCACAATAAAGTTTAAAGATTGTATTTGTGGTAGGAAAATGTTCATTATAGTTGGAGATGAACTTTGCTACCATTGGGTCTAGACCATGACCAGTTAGAATTGTGGATGGATGTCCCCGTGGACACAAAGATCCAGGGCCTAGAAAATGGAGAAACTGTATAAGTCTTATAGAAGCCGCAGTCTGTCCCCTTCCCGACGCGCTTCCTCTTCTGCCTCACCGGAAGTAGACTAGCACTAGCTCCTCTAAAGTATATCTTTCATTGGAACAGGCCGAATCATAGGGGTTGAGTAAGCATAGCCACCTTGCATCAAGGAAAAGGAAACCCCACTCTGCGGAACCACTGGAGCATTGCACACAGAAGAGCAGAGGCTGGGATGCATCAGCACCATCGACACACGGTTCATAAGTGCCATCGATGAACATGGCTCTATTGCTGCCATAGAAGCAAAAATCACTGACACATCAGGCCCCAGAACATCAATCAATACCTTTGCCCATTAAACCACTGGAGGCATCAATGCATCATACTGCAAACCTTCCTATGCACAAGCTCTTCACAGGAGCAGAAGAGGATATGATTCTGCTTCTACTACCAATTAGCAATTTTGTTGGACAGTGCATTCTATCACAGAGACTGCGCCTAGAAACATTTGCTTTCTGGTGTCTCTTGTGTCTAATCGGCCTTTAGTTCATACTCTACAAAGCCCAGAAAAGCAACATTCCATTCTAGTAACTGAAGATGATGATTCCCACTTACACCAGGTCAGAGGGCACGACAGAGCGCAAGTAGTGGAGCTGGTGAAAGATTCTTTACCTCAGTGCTTAAGGATAAAGAAGGTACCATAAACCTTTCCTTTCAAGATGTCATCTTCCATAAGAAGGGTGTCCCAGGATGCTCCATCTGAATCTCTGCAAGATGTTTCTAGCCGATGGCATTCACGTGTAGCAGACTCTAGCCATTCTGAGGATATGCACCAGGAGTTCTTTCCTCTGAGGGGAGAGAGGGACCCCTCCTTAGCCAACAGTTTCATCATTCAAATCCTGGATCAGTGTTCTCTCACGTCTAGACTCCAAAGATTTTTGGGATTTCTGAACCTCTGGAACACTAGTCTTTACTGGAAGACCTTTCCTACTTCAGGTTTCTTGACAAATTAGGAAAAACCCTGGGAGTGAATATATGTAAGGGCAAAGACCCTCGTGCAGATGTCTTGAGTCTTCTCTGAGTTCTGGAAGCTCCAATGGACCCAGCAGCAATTCCAGGTCATCATATCTTGTAAGATTTACAAATGAGAATGTGGGAAAAATTGCATTTCCTGTGCCTTGATAACAAGGTAACTTGACCTTTATGTACAGAGCTCAAAAATTCCCAGGCTTCGATTAGTGCAATTACCCAACAATGGAGCAATTGACATAGTATTACTGATCTACCTGCATATACTGTACATTTCCTACAGTAAGGCCTTCATTTCCAATGGGACCAGTATACTCAACCCCTAATGACCAAAGTGGAGATTTTTAAAAGAAATAATGCAGGAATTTAGTTGGTGGTTGTACCCCCCTAATTCAACGGGAAGGAGCACCTAGACAGCAAGCTCCTCAACAAGTAACCTTAGTAAAGGATTCCTCCACAAAAGGTTGAGGGCCCAACACAGACCCCTTTTGAACTCAAGGAACATGATCATTGCTGGAGAAACAATTTTAAATCAATTTCCTTGACCTGAAAGCAATATGGTATGCTCTAACTACTTTCACTCATCTCCTATAAGGAAAGAGTATTCTCATCCAAACAGACAATCAAGTTGCCATGTTCTAAGTGAATATAAACTTTGTGGTTTGGACATTATTTCTACATGCTGTTAATAATCTATAGCAACTAATTCAGAATATTAGAGAGAAGGCTTTAAAAAGAGAAAATATTTTATTTTTTAAAGGGGGGGCCAAAGCACTCTGTCGGTCCACAAATATGTGCTCACACCTTATTTATTAATTTAAAATACTTAATTTTAGGAAGACAGCTGTTTATATTTTGATGCCAGATGTAGCATATTTAATAGTCTGGCTTGTAATCTTATGGGACACTTTTATATTTGTGCTCCTGTAGAAAATCAACAAGGTATGGCACTGAATTTGTTCTGTCTTATCCCAAACGGTAAATGTATTGGATTGCAAGGAGAGTTGGATGCCTTCAATGAAATAAAAAAAATCTTTTTCTTTTTTTTTTTTTTTTGAGTGGTGGTGGTGGTGGTATCTGGAGGGGTTATTAAAGAATTTTTCTACTCCTTCCTCGCTTCCCCTTTGAAAACCTTTCCAGGAAAAGGCAGAAGCTTCTTTCCCCATACAGGAGGAAAATGTGTTTTTCTCAGATTAACTCCTCTTTATCCTGTTGAATCATCTTGCACAAAGGTTCCCAGGCTGATTTAACCTCAAGGGTTCTCTAACAGAATTTCTAAGGGAACTTCTTTCAAATGTTTTGTTTTTCGAGCAAGAATTGGTTAACCTTATTGTGTGCTTTTCTTTAGGTTGTTCCATCTCTCAGGAAAAATCAGATTACTAGATGTTGGGAGCTGCTTTAATCCATTTCTGAAGTTTGAAGAATTCCTGACCGTTGGCATTGACATTGTGCCTGCTGTGGAGGTATTTGCTTTTACCTACGTTCATTTGAAGCTGTCACAGCCCTACTATGTTTCTTTTCTTCTTGTTACTTCTTGACTCCAGTTCTTATCTCTAACCATACTCTTATTATTTTCTGCCTTTTACTTGGCCACATGCAGCAGTCATCTTTCCTTTCATCTTTTCTCACATTTTTGTCTTTTAGAGGGTTTTTTTTTAACCCTCCTATCCTTTCAGTTAGCGTATGGAATTGCTTCAATTGTTCTATTACATTACTCCAGTCCTGTCCATTTGTGCTGTATAAATTGCTGATGCACCATTTCTAAGCCTGACCCAGAACTTTATGCATGTCTTATTTAAATATCATAAATATTCATAGATTGTGCAGAAAGTGCCAGGATATATAGCAGAGCAGTAAAGTATTAACTCTATAAAGCCAGGATTTCTAACTTCCAGCAATATGATGATCTTCACTGACAAACACAGAGGGGCTAAGTTGCATATCAGGACACTGGAACATGATGATGTATTGGCCCAAATATACAATGACCCCTCCTTATATCCAGGTCAGTATGGTATAAATAGTAAATGAGATTGCAGTGTGGCACTTCTCTCTCAATTCCCTTCCAGCTTCCAAGGGCAGAATGTAGCTTCCTATTCTTCCAACAGGCCTAGTGGGACGCTACTATCTCCTCTCTCAGTGCAGAGCTGCCACTCCAGGATTCAGCTTGCTATTTCTCCTCTGTGCCCAACAGGACACTTTTTACGTGTTTCCCTCTGAGCCCAGTTGGATAAGACTTCCTGTTCCCCCCCCCCCCCCCCCCCCCCCCCCCCCCGGCCTGACAAATCATTGATTCCTTCTGACCTGATGGCTTCTTATCCTACTGCAAATCCACCACTCTGGGGCACTGCTCGCTGCCTTCCTATGGGGCTGAGCGGGACACTTCTTCCTCACCTCTATGCTAGCCGTAGCCACTCTGGACAGTTTTTGGAATAGCAGATTAATCCAAATCCAATTTTATTTCTAGACCTCCAATACAAGACCAAGTTATGTTTTAGGAGATGCATGTTTCTAAAAAAAAAAGTCTTTGGGCCAGTACAGTAAGAGGTCTAGAGTTTTTGGGTTTTTTATGCATTTACAGATATATTACTTCATATATCAATTCAAAAGGTATAAGAGATCTAGCAATATAATATAATACACAAGTAAATTTAACTCAAGATTTTACATAATACATAGATCTCTACTAAGATTTTTTCAGGTAATATTGGGACCAAGATAATGTAATATGAAGCTCTTCCAAACATAGAAATAAGAAATCAAGCCGTCACAGGATGCATCACCCTTAATCAATTATAACACATCTCATCCCTTACCATCTAAGAATCCGCTTAGTTGCTCCGGTTCATAGAAAATATATTTATTTCCTTGAAATTTTAAATAACATTTACAGGGAAACCTAAGCACCATACTTGCACCTCGATTTAGTACTTCAGGCCTCATAATCAAAAACGTTTTCCTATGCTCTTGTGTGGAGCGTACGATATCGGGATATATCCACACACATTGCCCATAAAAATGAGCGGATCTATTTCTAAAGAAATACTTCATAATTAGGTTTCTATCCTGTTCAAAAGGAAAAGTGACCAACAATGTGCCTCTAGTCTTAATCTCAGTCTGTGTAGACATCTTGATCAGTTCTGAGGCATTCGGAGATTTTATTTCTTGTCTTCCTTCAATCCCTTAGTTGGTATTTCTTTCTTTGATACGTAGAAAGCTTTGGAAATAACCGGACTTATTTCCTTAGGAATCTTTAGACATTCTGAAATATATTCCTTTAGCAATTCAACCGGGGCTAAACTTTTCACCACAGGAAAATTCACAATATCTAGATTTAAATATCGAAGTGAATTTTCTATACTCTCAAATTTTCTCTCAGCTCTTATTATTGTTCCTTGAACATTCTCTATTGAGTTGAATTTTTCCTCCAATTTGTCTATTTTTTCTTGATATAAAGTCGTCATTTTTTCAGTATTTAGCCCCCTTTTTATTTAAATCAAGAAATGCCTGTGTCAGAGTTGTAACTGCAGATTCAATTGATGTCATTCCTTTCCATAATGTATCTAAAGTTACTACGGGGGGGTCTTTGCAATGAGAAAACATTCTTAGATTGTAGGGTTACCACATCTTGAAGCGCTGTATCATCGATGTTCCGTTCCGGCATAGCCCCTTGGGGTTTAGGGGTGGATGTAGCCACTCTCTCCAGGGCTCCTCCACTCCCTCCAGACGCCGACTCTCTTCTGCTTTCGTACTGCACCGGAGGGGGCTGCTCTCTACTCCTCTCATCATAGCCTCGCGATGTTTCCTCTCGACTTCGCAGCGGTGTCGGCATCTCTGGCGCCCCTGGGCTGAGCGAGATCTCCTCGGCCATAGGAATAGACTCAAGCTCCTGGGTTCCTCCCACAGCGGCGCTCACGCCTGGCTTCCTCGGGGTGGATTCAAAGAAGCCGTCAATCCTCGCTTGCTAAATCCTATCATCTTTAGTAGTTGTAACTTCCTTCAGATGAGCTTTTCACTTCGTATGAGGTATTTCAAAGGCTTATTCTCAAATAGGTAAAAAGTATAAAGGTAATTTCCAAGCGAGAGCTGAGAGAGATCCTCTAGGTGCCAACCGGAAAAGGGCTTGAAAGAGGACTAGAACTTTTGCAGTTTGTTTACCAAATTTTTCTCAAACTTTGTTCTTTTTCTCTTTGAAGTGGCAACAACCCAAAGGGGTGTGCATTGGTTCCCTAAGAATTGGTAATCCGCAACGTATAGGCCATATTTGTTGTATTCGCTGCTATTTTCCCCACAAGATCTGACACTCTTCAAGTCACGTATCTCACTAGTCACCTTTGATCTCTATGTAAATATCATGCTTACCCAGATTTTAATCAGTGTTATTACTCTATGCCATTGATCTTGCAATTTGTTATCCTGTACCTAATTATATTATAGTTACTGTTCCTTTTTTTCATATAGTTATTGTTCCATGTAAAGGCTATGCCTAAAAGTTCCAAGTTTTTTGTAAACCGATACGATGTACAAACGGATGTCTGTATATAAAAATTCTAAATAAATAAATTAAAATAAAATAAATTTGTGGGGAAGCGAAATGTATCGCGATTACCCACGAATACAACGAATTTTCGCCGAATTATTCAGTCGTCTAAAGGAGCCAATTTAAACAACCCCCCCCCCCCCCCCCAAGACTTACCAAAACTCCCTGGTGGTCCAGCCGGGGATCCGGGAGCCATCTCCTGCACTCACACCCTCGGCTGCCGGTATTCAAAATGGTGCCGATAGCCTTTGACCTACTATGTCACAGGATGGATGTCACATGGGGCCTCATTTTCCAATATCGCATTGGTAACGCATTAGGGGGCATTACCAATGCAAATGAGGCTTCTTTCGTGCAGTGGGGAAACATCGCGTGCGGCAATGTTTTCGCCATTCGCGAAAACATTTGCGCCGCACACAATGTTTTCCCAGTGTGTGATGATTCTTTCAGTCTTTTATCTCAGTGCATGATATTTGCTGGTTTTTGGACTTCAATCATCGCAGGCCACGATAGTCACAGACAGCCTGTTTCAGGCTCCCGGGGGGGGGGGGGAGGAGAGAGAGAGAGGTATTTGAATCCCTATGGGAGGGCTACCTACTAACTCGGGGTGGGGATTAGGTATGAGCGTCAGGGGTTGGGGGCCACTTTCGCATTCCACATGAGACCTACGGACAGAACAGTGGTCTCTAGTGCAGATTTGCTGGCCGTCGGAGTGAGGACGCTCATTCTAAGAGGAGATTTGGGCAACATTCTCTCCACCTAGCATGTTGTTGCCCAGGTACAGTGTCCATCAAGCTAGGTAGAGAGAACGTTGCCCAAACCACTTCTTGGAGTGAGCGTCCTCACTCCGGCCAGCAAATCTGCACTAGAGACCACTGTTCTGTCCGTAGGTCTCATGTGGAATGCGAAAGTGGCCCCCAACCCCCCGACGCTCATACCTAATCCCCACCCCGAGTTAGTAGGTAGCCCTCCCATAGGGATTCAAATACCTATGTAGGGCATAGGCACTATAGTAAGTCTGTGTCTGTGTCTCTCTCTCTCTCTCTCGGACTCTCTCTCTCTCTCTCTCGGACACTCTCTCTCTCTCTCGGACACTCTCTCTCTCTCTCTCTCTCTCTCTCTCTCTCTCTCTCTCTCTCTCTCTCTCTCTCTCTCTCTCTGGGACCCCCTCTCTCTCTCTCTCTCTGGGACCCCCTCTCTCTCTCTCTCTCTCTCTGGGACCCCCTCTCTCTCAGGGGCCCCCTTGCCGATGCAACGTATCTGCCCCCAATGAATACGAATCCCGAATGCAATATATGGCGTCCCTCTGCACATCCCTAACAACCCAGAGCTCTGTATAGATTTATTTATTTATTTATTTATTTAGAAACTTTTATATACAGACAACCGTTTGCACATCGTATCTGTTTACAGATAACTAAAAACTTTAGGCGTTGCCTTTACATGGAACAGTAAACTATGAACTAGGGAACAGCAAACATCTAACAGCACATTAATAGTATTTACAAAGGTAGGAGATAGAATAGATTAACTACAACTTGGGAACTAGGAAGGCAAGCGGGGTAAAATGGGAAGATATTCAACGTCGGTAACTGGCAAGGCAAGGTTGGACAAATTTACAAAATATTAGACAAAAGTTAGGTTGCAATAGCGTTAAGATCAGGGGGCAGGTGAGGAGAGGAGGGGAAGGAGAGAGTTGCTATAAACGGCATAGATGCTTATAAAATGTTGTCATTGCCATTAGAATGTTCATTTGTAATGCTGATTTTGTTTTCCCCGAAGAATAGAAATCAAGCTACTACTGCAGTTGCAGGTCTCAAATGATGACATTTCTATACATTCAGTTAGCTATTTGCCTTTGCAATGGGCAGAAATGGAAAAAATAATTTCATGTGGTGGTTCCCAAATCAGGTGCACGAGAATCCCAGTAGACTTAGTTTTCAGAATATTCACATTGATTATCATGCAAGAGATTTTGATGCACTTGGTTTAATAATCAGGCAAATGTTCCTATTTTTGGTTATTTTAGAAAAAAGTATGGGATTTTGGAACAGTTGCTTTAATAAATGCAATATAAAAATTATTTTTTAAACTTATGACAATGAAAATAGTCTTTCTAGAAATTAAATTAGAATATTATTCTTTGCAATTTCATACTCTGATGCTAAAGAATTAGAAATCTAATAGCAAATTATAACTGCAGGATTGCACGATTCCAGTCTAAGAGCCACAAACATGCCTGTCTTTTAGGGTATCTACAGTGAACATGAATGAGTGGCTTAGTAATTACAACAGTAGACCGAAAACCAGGGAAGGCAGGGTATAAATCTTACTAATACTCCCTGTGATCTTGAGCAAGTCTCTTCCTTCTCTGTTGCCTCATGTACAACCTTAGGCCTAGATTCATCAAAAAGCTATAAATATAGTGAAAATAGCACCCATGATAAAAAATAAAAAATATATTTAAAAAGGGGGAGGGGGCATGGGTAGGCTAATTTTCCTGTTCCCGCATCACACAGGTAATTTCCAAAAATAATTTTTATCACACATGCCATTGAGAGGGGGGAGAGAGAGTGAGCAAGCCTGCCTCTGTGGAGACCAATATGTAACTTTACTATTTATACCATTGTAAGAGGGTGCACGTTTAGCATGGGATAGGTTTCGGGGAACAGTTTTACATACACAGTCAGAATTACGAACAGCAAAGTTGACATCGCTGAAGATTTTCTGTCATTTGGAGCGATGAAAGTATCATAACTATCAACTGTTTATTTAGCCTACATTAGGCACCGTATCTTTTACTTATGTTATTAACCCCATATATACTAATCCAAGTTATATCGACCTGTTCATTGTAAGACATTTACCTGTCAATGTTATTGTTTAGAATGTAAACCAAATTGATCAGTAATTCTGTTATTGGAAAGTCGGTATATAAAAATGCTAAATAAAATAAATAAATAAGAGGAGTTGACTTGTACAATGTACTCTAGCTTGATGCACTCTCTACCTAGCTTCAATCAAGTTAATCAACTTGATTGAAGCTAGGTAGAGAGTGCTCTAGCTTGATGCACTCTCTACCTAGCTTCAATCAAGTTAATCAACTTGATTGAAGCTAGGTAGAGAGTGCATCAAGCTAGAGTACATTGTACAAGTCAACTCCTCTTTTACCTTTCATCACTCTAAATGACAGAAAATCTTCAGTGATGTCAACTTTGCTGTTTGTACCTCTGTGTATGTAAAACTGCCACCCCAAACCCCATCCCAAGTTAAAAATGCCCCCTCTTACAGTAGTATAAATACTAAAGTTACATATTCATCCCTCTCCCCCTACCCCTGCCCGATTGGCATATGCGATAAAAACCTTTTCAGTCAGTAACGCACAGCTAATGCGGGCACAACGCACAGAAAAAAGGTGTAGTTATTTCCAGCTTTAAAACCCACATTACTTTATTGCATTTTACGTTAGGAGCCACTTATTACCATTAACTCTGCCCAAACTCCTCCCACTTGCATAACTAATGTGACATTTGCATATTAGCACGTGTTGCGCTATTTAACGCACTTGTTAGGGCCTAAACACTAGTGTTATGGCCCTAACAAGTGTTAAGTGTTAGTGTTAAGGCCCTAATTCAAAATGATAAATGGCCCTGTTAGATTGTAAGCCCTCTGGGGACAGGGAAGTACTTACGGTATCTGAATACAACTCACCTTGAGCTACTGAAGAAAAGGCATGAGTTAAGTAAATAAGAGAGAAGAGAATGATATATATGCAAATATACTGTGTGTGTGTGTGAATATTTATATGTATTTATATATTTATATATTTTTTTTATTTATTTATTTATTGTTTTTGTTATACCGAGTTTCATGATAGGCATCACATCAACCCGGTTTACAAATAACAAGGAGTGTAAAGCATAACGTAACGTAAAAAACAATATTTTCAATAAGAACCTTGAACTTTAAATACAGTGAATCAGAAAAAGCAAGAGGGAAAGTTACAAAAAACAAGGAAAATAAACTAGGGATGGAAGGGGAGAAATTGAACAGCACAATATTTACATTTCAGCCTATTGATACATTAGAATAGCAAGTGAAAAAATAAGACTATAAAACGGTACATAGGTAATCAAATGAATAAATTTGACACAGTTGTGAATGGTAATAGTATGATAAATATTCAGCAGGAATTAGTGAGAGAGGGTTTGAGGTTGGTTGATTCGTGTTTACATTCCATTATTGCATACGAGTTAGTGCTAGTGAGAGGAGGTTTTATTCAAGGCTTGGAAATGCTTTTTTGAAAAGCCAAGTTTTTAGTCTTTTCCTAAATGTTAAAGAGCATGGCTCTTGTCTCAAATCAGGTGGGATCGAGTTCCACAGAACTGGACCTGCTGTAGAGAAGGCTCTGAGACTCAAGGATTTATGTTGGTAGGTTTTGGCCTTTGGAATTTGGAGTGACTCTTTGTAGTGTTCCCTGATAGGCCTGGCGGAGGTGAATTTTTTAAGTGGTATTTGTAGGTCGAGTTGCGTGTGTTGGTTGATAGTTTTGTAAATGATGTTAATGGTTTTGTACATGATTCTATAGTGGATCGGAAGCCAATGGAGGTTTTTGAGAATAGGTGAAATGTGGTCAATTTTCCTGGAATTTGTAAGGACTCTGGCTGCAGAGTTCTGAACCATTTGTAAAGGTTTGGTGTAAGAAGCTGGGAGGCCTAATAGTAATGAGTTGCAATAATCTAGTTTGGAAAAGATTATTGCTTGCAAGATTGTTCTGAAGTCCTGAGTGTGAAACAGCGGTTTTATTCTTTTCAGGATATGTAATTTGTAGAAGCAATCTTTGGTGGTTTGGTTAATGAATGTTTTGAGGTTGAGACGATTGTCTAGGATGGCTCCTAAGTCTCTTACGTGGGTTGTTTGAAGGAGTGTGGGTGGTTTAGGAAGTGTGTTATTGTTTTCCGGTGATATAAGCAGGAATTCTGTTTTCGAAGCATTGAGTACAAGGTTTAGACTGAGGAGAAGTTTAATTTCTAATAGGCAACTGTCCAGTATTCCATTGTTTTTGAGATTTGATTCTTTTATAGGGGTTACGATCTGTACGTAGTCTGCAAAAAGGAAATGTTTCAGGCTTAATTTTGTAAGTAGTTGGCAGAGTGGTAGCAGGTAGACATTGAAAAGGGTGGGTGAAAGTGATGATCCTTGCGGCACTCCTCTATTAGAAGGGTGGTATTGGGATTCTTTATTATGAATTTTGACTCTGTATCCTCTGTTTTCTAGAAATGTTTTGAACCAGTTTAGTGTGGCACCTGTTAAACAAATGTTTGCCAGCTGTTTTAGAAGAAGGGCGTGGTTGACGGTGTCAAAGGCCGCCGAGAAGTCAAGGAGGATTAGTAAATATGCTTGGCCTTCATCAATACCAGAGAGTAGGTAGTCCATGAGTGAAATTAGTAGTGTTTCGGTGCTTGTGGCTTTGCGAAAACCATATTGGTTTGGGGACAGAATACTGTGGTCCTCTAGGTAGTTGGATAGTTGGGTGTTTACCAGTTTTTCCATGATTTTAGCTATAAATGGTAGGTTGGAAATAGGGCGGAAGTTGTTGGGATCACATGCATTTAGATTTGGTTTTTTTAGCAGTGGCTTGATTGAGGCAGTTTTTAGGTCATCTGGGTAGATGCCATGTGATAAGGAGCAGTTTATAATATCTGCTAGGGTTTTTGCTATTGTGTCCGGGATAAGAAGAAGCATTTTGGTAGGGATTTGATCAAATGGGTGTGATGACGGTTTCATTCTTTTTAATACATTTTGTATCTCTGTGATTGTGATGGGTTCAAAGGCATTAAGCTGGATGTCTTTATTTTGGGGAAGATATGTGTTATCTGCAGTATATTTGCATATATCTCATTCTCTTCTCTTATTTACTTAACTTATATATATATATATATATATATATATATATATATATATATATATATATATATATATATATATTTTTTTTTTTATGTATGTGTATATATTTATGTATATATTTGTGTGTATATGTATATATTTATTTATATATATATAGTGCTAACTCCTGATTAGCGTGCACTAACCCGAAAATTGGGCCCCCCCCCCCCCCGAAAAAAAACAAACCCCCGAACCATGGGAAAAATTCCCGCGGGGGTGGGGCCCGAAACGAAGCCCGACCCAAAATTTTTACCCGAAGCACATCTCTACTAAATAGTTAATTTGCTTATTAGTTATCCTGAAGACCCAGATGTGTTTGAGGGCCCCCTCTACTGTAGCAGCAGTAGTTCTGCCTTTATTATTATGGTCCCATTTTTGAAACATAAAGAACTGTACAGGTCCTGAGAGCATCTGGCATTCTGTTGAAGTTGCCAGCATGTTGAACATCTGAATGCCCATTTGAATGTGCATTCTAATCTGCTGATTTTGTGCAAAATTTCTGAAAGTATGCACTGTTGCTCAAGAACACATTGTAAAGTGGTTTGTTTTTTTTCTATTAAAACACTATCTTGAGATTAGAAACAAGTTGGAAAAGGCGCAAAAAGCTGCAAACAAGGCCCCTTAGTGTGCTCACTGTGATGAGGAAGCAAGTGTATAGGTGTCAGATCCCAAACTTTTTTTGTTTTTACATACGAGTACACGCTCCACAAAGAAACCTCCGCTCAGCAAACAAAGCACTACTAGCAATCCCTTCAGTAAAGTCAGCAAAATTAACCCAAGTGAGAGAAAGGGCTTTATCATTGGCTGGGCCCATACTATGGAACACGATGCCCCCTGAACTCAGATTAGAGTAATCTCAAAACTTTTAAGAAAAATTTAAAAACATGGCTCTTTAAAAAAGCCTTCACTAAAGAGTCTGGAGGGTAGAGAATGAAAGTACAGGGTAATGCAGATGAGAATGAATTTACTCAATCCTACATCTAAGAAGTAATATCTCAAAGAGATAGTAACTCAATAATATACCTGGACTTGACCAACATTACTCAAATAATGATTTTATTTATGAAATTGTAACCGAACTTTATTGGCACCTGTTAGAATGTACGATAACCTACATTTACTTACCTTAGTCTATGTGCCTATTTGTAAACCGTTGCGACGGTATGGAAACATTTTTAAATAAATAAATAAAGTTTGGGCTTCTGTTTCTAAACAAATCAGAAATTAAGGAACAGTTTTAATTCCATTTCACAGTCCTTCTGATCTAAAACTTCAGAGCCTACTAATGGCCTTGTTGCCATATATTTTGTTGTCTTACTATTAAGCCTATGTAGATTCAATGAAAGAGGAGTCTTCATCCATAGTAAAATGTATCTTTCCCTGTCTAAGAAATCTAATAGTGGTGGTGGCACAAACGCAGAGCAAGACATGTTTTACAATGATTGCTTGTAGTTCAAGTTCTTTTGGAAAATAATGATCTAAGGAGAAGACACAGTACTTATAAATCTGAAAACAATTTATCCTTCTCATTTTTAATCAGTGTTACAGCTTAGAAAACAGTTGGATATTCTTCAGTGGGCTAAATGTCCAAATTATATAAATGGTATTTTTTATAGGTTTTCCTCTGAATTTATGGTATGCTGGTTACAAGACAAAGTATCTATAATGTCCGTTCAGCATTGCATGTTTTTCTCAATATCTCTTGTAGTTTTTTTGTTCAAGAGAATGTATTTGATTGTTTTATTTATCTATATTTGGTTGTGTTATGTTATATTAGCCACAAGTCCTGTCTCCCACACAGATTCAAGTACAACCTTAAACCTATTAAGCTGACCTCTCCGGCTCTTGCTATAAAAGATATCTATATATGTCACATGTTCTTGATGCAGCCTCTCTACTATATCTACCAGGTGTTGGAGCCTCATAAAAGCCAAAAAAGCATTACTTAAACTGGTATAATCCAGATGGAGTAGAAACTGCTATCTTGAGTTTGGATTGGCTGGTCAGAGGAATCTGCCAATATCCCTTTATTTAGAAGTAGAACAGTTGGGGGTGGCTAACTTTATCTCAGTCCTAATCAAAGGGGTATTGCTGCTAAGTATGGATCAGTTAATGACGATTATCTGCTTGGGCTTGATAGAAGTTACGGAACAAAGTCAAATTATGTCTCCAGTTTCCCTTTTCTGGGTATTGTCACTAGATAGGGGTTTTCAAGGAGGAAAGGAAGAGCCCTTATCTTTGACTAGCCTGGCCTGAGCCTTGGAGAGCCACACCTGCTCGTCTCTGCATCTTTCTTCAGCTGCTGTGGCTAGAGCTTAGTGGGGTGTATATCTGGGGAGAGGGGAAAGAGTTCTGCAAGAGTGGTGTCACTTGTGGGTCTTTCTATTAGAGCATGAAAGTGGGGCCAGTCTCTCCCAAGAAGGGCTGGGAAAGAGAGTGTCTTAACTACTCCCAGACCATCTTTTTCTCTCACTCTCTCCCAGTGTTACTTTAGCTGAGGGATAGTCCTGAACATTGATGTGAATGCACTCATTGTTTGGGGCACAGGGGTGTCCAGTCCTTAAACTCATGTAGTAAAGCAAACTTTGCATTACCAAAGTTTTAGTGGCCCCACAATCACTCGGTCCCTTCACCTTCACCCTATTTACCCAGGTGGCCCTCTTTTGGAGCAAAGCGCAGATCACAAAGGCCCATAAAAGAATTTCTTTCCGTAGGCTAGATCTATTTTTTCCCAACTCTTCTTTCTCCCAGGGGGGATTTTTTCTAGGGGGGTGAAGGATAACGTTTGTGACCCAGGCAATGGAAGCCGTGTGTGTGTTACTAAGAACATGCCGTACTGGGTCAGACCAAGGGTCCATCAAGCCCAGCATCCTGTTTCCAACAGTGGCCAATCCAGGCCATAAGAACCTGGCAAGTACCCAAACACTAAAGTCTATTCCATGTAACCATTGCTAGAAATAGCAGTGGCTATTTTCTAAGTCAACTCAGTTAATAGCAGGTAATGGACTTCTCCTCCAAGAACTTATCCAATCCTTTTTTAAACACAGCTATACTAACTGCACTAACCACATCCTCTGGCAACAAATTCCAGAGTTTAATTGTGTGTTGAGTAAAAAAGAACTTTCTCCGATTAGTTTTAAATGTGCCCCATGCTAACTTCATGGAGTGCCCCCTAGTCTTTCTACTATCCGAAAGAGTAAATAACTGATTCACATCTACCTGTTCTAGACCTCTCATGATTTTAAACACCTCTATCATATCCCCCCTCAGTCGTCTCTTCTCCAAGCTGAAAAGTCCTAACCTCCTTAGTCTTTCCTCATAGGGAAGCTGTTCCATTCTCTTATCATTTTGGTAGCCCTTCTCTGTACCTTCTCCATCACAATTATGTCTTTTTTGAGATGCGGCGACCAGAATTGTACACAGTATTGAAGGTGCGGTCTCACCATGGAGCGATACAGAGGCATTATGACATTTTCCGTTTTATTCACATTCCCTTTCTAATAATTCCCAACATTCTGTTTGCTTTTTTGACTGTCGCAGCACACTGAACAGACGATTTCAATGTGTTATCCACTATGACACCTAGATCTTTCTTGGGTTGTATCTCCTAATATGGAACCTAACATTGTGTAACTATAGCATGGATTATTTTTCCCTATATGCATCACTTTGCACTTATCCACATTAAATTTCATCTGCCATTTGGATGCCCAATTTTCCAGTCTCTCAAGGTCTTCCTGCAATTTATCACAATCTGCTTGTGATTTAACTACTCTGAACAATTTTGTGTCATCTGCAAATTTGATTCTCGCTCGTCGTATTTCTTTCCAGATCATTTATAAATATATTGAAAAGTAAGGGTCCCAATACAGATCCTTGAGGCACTCCACTGCCCACTCCCTTCCACTGAGAAAATTGTCCATTTAATCCTACTCTCTGTTTCCTGTCTTTTAGCCAGTTTGTAGTCCGCAAAAGGACATCACCACCTATCCCATGATTTTTTACTTTTCCTAGAAGCCTTTCATGAGGAACTTTGTCAAACACCTTCTGAAAATCCAAGTACACCACGTCTATCGATTCACCTTTATCCACATGTTTATTAACTCCTTCAAAAAAAGTGAAGCAGATTTGTGAGGCAAGACTTGCCTTGGGTGAAGCCATGCTGACTTTGTTCCATTAAACCATGTCTTTCTATGCTCTGTGATTTTGATATTTAGAACACTTTCCACTATTTTTCCTGGCACTGAAGTCAGGCTAACCAGTCTGCAGTTTCCCGGATCTCCCCTGGAGCCCTTTTTAAATATCGGGGTTATATTAGCTATCCTCCAGTCTTCAGGTACAGTGGATGATTTTAATGATAGGTTACAAATTTTTACTAATAGGTTTGAAATTTCATTTTTTAGTTCCTTCAGAACTCTGGGGGTGTATACCATCCGGTCCAGGTGATTTACTACTCTACAGTTTGTCAATCAGGTCTACCACATCTACTCTTGCTCTTTGGGACAGGTACCTGGACAAAAAAGACAGGACTCAACGGATGGGGAGAGGGGAAAGAGTTCTGCAAGAGTGGTGTCACTTGTGGGTCTTTTTATTAGAGCATGAAAGTGGGGCCAGTCTCTCCCAAGGTGTTCAAAATATTTACTGATATTAATTGTAGGAAAATCAATAAAATAATAAATAAAATGTCCAAATGCATCCAGATTCCTTGTCTTTGATGTAGTACAAGTTTAAATAATGTATCCCTCTGTGGAAGTGTTCTTTAGTGCTGAAACTTGGAACTTGAGATCCATCCATGATCTGAGATGAATGTTTGTCAAAAGGAACTTGGGGTATCCTAATCAGGGCGGATGTCACTTTCCCCACAGTACCTGATTTTCCAGAAGAGTCATTCCCAATCTTCACCTGCCTGTATACCATGTCCCAAGGTGGGAACTCTGATTGGGGGTCTCCGGATGGTCGTTTTCTCCAATTTCCTCTTCTAAAGAATAGCTTGTGACCCTTCTGAAAGAAGGGCCGGTTCTGGAACAGGTATTACAGTCCAGATCTGGGCAAGGAAGGAGGCAGTAAAAATACTTCCTTCCCAAAGTTGGAAACTCAGTCTATGAAAATACTTAATCTAATTCACAGGTCTCTGCAGCCTCCTCTTATAGGGGGTGAAGGGGTTTGCTAGTCAAAATCAGCAAAAATAGAAAAAACCTTCACTTTCCAAATCCCTTTTTCCTCCAATCTATCACCAAGTCTGGCAAGGCAGTGTGTCTCCCTTCCTTTATTAAGCTGAGGACTTAGTGGTTAGAGCAGCAGGCTGAAAACCAGGGAAGCCAGGGTTCAAATCCTGCTGCTGCTGCTGCTCTTTGTGGCCTTGGGCGAGTCACTTCACTTTCCATTGCCTCAGATGCAAACTTAGATTGTGAGCCCTCTGGGGATAGGGAAATACCTACAGTACCTGAAAGTTACCTCGCGCCTTTTTCATTGGTACAGTGGAGAGCACACCCCCCACCCCCCACCCCCCCTTATTGCCTAACAGACTTGCCTATTCCTGCAAGCCTCTGGGGAGGAGCTGTATTGAATGGCATAGCCTGTAATATAGACAACTAAAACATGAGGGCTGGGGACAAGGGCCATCTGGTGGAGACCTCATAGACTCTACACCCACATTGTCATACATAAATCCCAAGATGTTCATGTCCTGAGGTGGAAGCTGAGATGTCTGTAAAACCACAATCTATGAAGGAGTATTTTGGGTTCTCCTTTCCAGCCTGGCTGCAGTGCTCACACAGGGTTTCTCAAGTCCAGGGAAAGTACTATATAGGCTTCCCCCCCCTCCTCCCCCAAAAAAGGCTTCAGATGAGTTTATGGACTTCTTATTAGACCTTAGTAATAAGGTTTTGGGGCCCCTTAGATTAGAATCCCCCTCTGGAGTTAATTCCCCCCCCCCCCCAACAGGAGTTCTCCTTGGCCAGAGGGGGTTTCCTCCGAGGCAATACCAGGTCCTCAGCTTTGAGGAACCCTTCTAGCCAGCCACCTGCCATCTCCAGGGTGAGCACCTGATGTTCTGCCAGCCAGGTGACTATTATGTTTTATAGGATCCATAGGAATTGTTCTGTCATGATTATCTTGACAATTGCTGCAGCGCTTCTCTCATTGGGTTTTAACCAGCACTTGCAGAGTTTATGCAGTTAGGCATCAAGATTCTCGGTCAGATCCCGATTGATATCATAGCTTCTGGAACTTATATTGGTAGCTGTTCTCAGTGAGAGGCACTCTGTCCTGGATGGCAGCTTCACCTGGACATGGTCCATGCTGAATTCTGGTAGCAGTGCTGCATATGTTGCTTGTGCCATTTCCACCCAGAATGGGTGAATGTGCAGTACCCAATGACCCTTGAGCCATTGTACTGCAATGAAGCCCCCTCTCGCACCAGCAAGTAGGTGTTGGTCATCTGCTGGTTCCAGCTGAATCTCTGGTGAGGATGGAAATTATATCCTCCTGTTGGAGACGCCTGCCCCAGCAATTGCCATGCTAATTTCTGTTTTTGCGGCTGTTCCTTGAGTTTCTGCTGGGATCTGGCCTGCTCCTTGTGCTGGAGTAGGGCAGCATGCAGCTGCTGCTGTTGGGGGCTTATTGTAACTGAGCTTGGGCCTGGTGCCTCACCAGACAGCTGTTTATCCACACTCCCTGCTCCAGTATCCAAGGTTCACTTCTCCCAAAGAAAATAATGTTTCTGTAAGCTGCCTCCTTGTGCAAGGGTGGTATCGGATCTCATTTCTAACATCACATGTAGGAGAGAGAGGTTGACTGACTGACTGTCCAACACCCCATCCCAAACCTGGCTACACAATCGCACTTCTTAAGGAGTTTATTTAAAGCCAAGCTGCCATCCAGTTTCTGATGCTCCAGCACTGCTTGAAAACCCTAAACAAAGACAGCTTCTCTTAGCAAAAGGCACAGCAAAAGAAATGCTTCCTGGCAGCAGAATAAAGGTTAACAGTCTCTTAGCAGCAAACAAATAAATCAGTTCCTTATGCTGGAAGTCTGAAAGGTACTGCTCTGATATACAGAGACTTAGCTCTGACAGCAAGACTGATTCCCCCTCTTCCTGATAGCATTTCAGGCTTTCCTGTTTAGGGTGTGTCTGCATCTGGAAGCCTGTTCCCTAGTAACCTGATGCTTCCCTTTCTCCTGAATAACAGGAGAGATCAAAATCCTGAGCTGCCTATCCTGTGAGCCCATGACACCGGGTATTCTTTATCCTGTTAAAGTGGATAAGCATGATTGAAGAATACCTAAATGGCCTTTACTACATACTAGAAAAATATCTTTATAAAAGTATGTAAAAAAAACATGAGTGAGTGTATCTTATCTATCTCTTCACTATTTAATCACTCGTACCCTTTCTTTGCACTCTGGACCTCCTTCCAACTCTCATCACTTCTCTATTGTGTTGCTTTGTTACCTTCAGACTTTCAGATGTGATCACTTTGTTTAGTCTGTGATTGGTGCACATCCATATCTCAACCCCATCATGTACTGCACTCTTCAAGGTCAGCTCCCCAAATGCATGCTTGTACACTTTTTTGCATTAAATCTTAACTGTCAAGTACTTGACCATTTCTCAAGTGTTCTTGGATCATGTAATTTTTCTGCTTCATCTCGTACATAAGAACAAAAGAGATGCCATGCTGGGTCAGTCTAAATATCTACTGAACCCAGCATCCTGTCTCCAATAGTGGTCTATCTGGTTCACAAGCACCCAGTAGATCCTAACAATGGCGTTCACAAGTCTACTTGGCTAATAATGGTTAATGGACTTTCTCTCTAGGAACTTATCTAAACTTCTTTTAAACTCAGCTATGCTAGGTGCATTGACTATACCCTTTCGCAGCAAATTTCATAGCTTGGTTGCACATTGAATGGAAAATTCATTTTCCTATTTGTTTTAAAACTGCTACTTGTTAGTTTTCATGGAATGACCTACTACTACTTAACATTTCTGTAGCACTACACAACATACGCAGCGCTGTACAAACATACAAAGACAGTCCCTGCTCAATAAAGTTTACAATCTAATAAGACAAACATACAGGTCAAGAGACTTGGGATATTTCATAAAGCAAGACAATGGTTAAAAAGAAAATTAGTTAACTTCTAGTCCTGGTATTATTTGAGAGAGTAAATAAGTCATTTATTTACCTGTTCCAACCCACTCATAATTTTATAAACCCCTATCCCCTCTGTTGTCTCTTCCCCCAAACTAAAAAGCCCTAATTTGTTTAGTCATTCTTCATAAGGTAACTGTCCCATCCCCTTCTTCATTTCTGTTGCACTTTGATTTATATTCTGCTTTTCAGGCACTTCAAAGTGGATTACATTTAGTTACTGTAGGTAATTTCCTGTCCCCGATGAGCTCACAATCTAACCCCTAGATTTATCAAAATGCTATCTTTACAGCAGAAATAGCGCCCGCAAAAAAAAAAAAAAAAAAAGCGTGGCTAGGCTAATTTCCCTGCTCTCGCATCGCATAGGTAATTTCCGCAAGGAGTGATAAATTTTGCTTCATTCACTGATTAGAGAGAGTACCTCTGTAAGAGTCCTCTTTGTCACTTTACTATTTATACTGTGGATCCATAAAATCAAGAGGCCGTCAATAAAGAGTGGGTGGCTCGCCAGAATGACGGCTACTGCCTGGAGATAATACCCTTATTCAATAAACATACACATGGTTACTGTGACTCCAACATCACTCTAAGCTACAACAGCAAGAGGAAATGTGGAAAAAAGGATTCGCACTCACAAAGTGGGGAGTAGCTGGCTTGTTACGGCGGTTACTACCCCAAACCAAATAAGCCTGATACTTCACTTTCAATGCATATCCAGCATAGCTCTCTGCTTCAACGGTAGGGGAGAAGAAAAACTGATACTTCACGCATATCCAGCATAGCTCTCTGCTTCAACGGCAGGGGAGAAGAAAAACTGATACTTCACGCATATCCAGCATAGCTCTCTGCTTCAACGGCAGGGGAGAAGAAAAAAGGATTCGCACTCACAAAGCGGGGAGTAGCTGGCTTGTTACGGCGGTTACTACCCCAAACCAAATAAGCCTGATACTTCACTTTCAATGCATATCCTGCTTCAACCGCAGGGGAGAAGAAAAACTGATACTACACGCATATCCAGCATAGCTCCCTGCTTCAACGGCAGGGGAGAAGAAAAACAACCAATAAGGGCTGAATAACACAGTCTGGGTAAAACAAATAAACATGGGTGTAGCTTGCTTATTGCGGCGGTTACTACCCCTACTACCCCTAACTAATCAAGCTTGATATTTCACTTGGTTGCAGCTCCATCACTGCTCTCTACATTCATGGTGGGGGTGGAAGAGAAATAGAACCAAAGAGCTAAGAGAAACAGATAAGTATGAGAAAAAAATGTGAAGCTTGCTGGGCAGACTGGATGGGCCGTTTGGTCTTCTTCTGCCGTCATTTCTATGTTTCTATGTTTCTATGTTACCACTGTAAAAGGGGGCACTTGACATCACTGAAGGTTTTCTGCTGTTTGAATCGATGAAAGGTACAAATGGAGTTGATTTGTACAATGCACTCTCTACCTAGCTTGTTTGAAGCTAGTATGCAACTTTTTCATTTATAATGCAAGTGGGATGAACTTGGGCGGAGTTAATGGTAATGAGCAGCTCCTAAAGTCAAATGCAATAAAGTAACACACAGCAATGCAGCTTTTAACACCAGAAATAACTACACCCTTTTTCTATGCTTTTTGGCCCAGTTAGTTGTGCAGAGAGAGACCAAGAGACCAATATGTCACTTTACTATTTATCAATAAAGAGAGTCACAAAAAATTATATAAACATCAACAAAAAACCATTTATATCTTGAGATTGTGGTTTTGCATTACTATGATTAAAAAATACAGATTAATGGACCATCATATTAAGCACCACTGGTCTTTCTGACCTTCATTGCTTTACATATAATCATCAGTCCGAATTCTCAGTTTATTTTTTATTTTATTTTTTTGTTTTCTTTGCAAATAAAATCTAAAAGATCACGTCTCATTTAGTTTGCTGAATTCATTACATCCCAAAATATATCTAATAAGGCAACTTCCATCAATTTCAGTCCCTATTTATACCACTGTAAGAGGGGGCACTTTTAACACACGTGTTATTGCATTATTGCCTGTGTTAGCACCCTAACGCGAAATGATAAATGATGCTATAAGTTTGTACATGATGCAATGGAGGGTGAAGTGACTTCTCCAAGGTCACAAGTAGGGGCAGTGGGATTGAACCCTAGTTTGCAACCCACTACTTTAACCATTTGGTTACTCCTCTACTCCTTTATAGTTCTGCTATATCTTTTTTTGAGAGGCAGCCAGAATTGCACATAATATTCAAGGTGCAATCTCACCATAGATCTAATCAGAGGCATTATGATGATCTCTCTTTTGTTCTCTATTCCTTTCCAACTTATTTCTAATATTGTTTGCTTTTTGACACCCGCCCCCCTCCCCTCACCACCACACACTGAGCTGAGGATTTCCTCATATTGTCTGCAATGAGAAGATTCTTTTCCTGAGTGGTAACTCTTAATATGGAATCCAGCCTTGTATGCATAGAGTTGGATTATTTTTCCCAATATGCATCACTTTGCACTTGCCCTCATTTAAATTTCATCTGCTGTTTAGGGTGACCAGTTCCTTAGTCTTGTAAGGTTCTCATGCAATTCATATATCACAACCCATTCATGTTTTAACAACTTTGAATAGTTTTATATTATTCGCATATTCGATCACCTCTTTCTTTCTGCAAATCAGTTAGGAATATGTTAAACAACACTGAGCCCAATACAGATCCCCGAGGCATTCCACTGTTGACCTTTCTCCACTGGGAAAACTGATCATTTGGTTCTACTCTGTTTCCTGTCTTTTAATCAATTACCAGTCCATAATAGGACATTTTCTCCCATCCTGTGACTTTTTAATTTCCTGCCGAGTCTCTCATGAGGGTCTTTTTTATTTATTTTGTATTTTTTTCCATACTGGGTCAGACCAAGGGTCCATCAAGCCCAGCATCCTGTTTCCAAAAGTGGCCAATCCAGACCATAAGAACCTGGCAAGTACCCAAAAACTAAGTCTATTCCATGTTACCGTTGCTAGTAATAGCAGTGGCTATTTTCTAAGTCAGCTTAATTACTAGCAGGTAATAGACTTCTCCTCCAAGAACTTATCCAATCCTTTTTTTAAACACAGGTACACTAACTGCACTAACCACATCCTTTGTCAAATGCCTTCTGAAAATCCAGATTCATTACCTGCTATTAAGTTCATTTAAAGAATAGCCACCTCCATTAACAATGGTAACATGAATTACACTTAGTTTTTGGGTACTTGCCAGGTTGTTATGGCCTGGATTGGCCACTGTTGGAAACAGGATGCTGGGCTTGATGGACCCTTGATCTGACCCAGTATGGCATTTTCTTATGTTCTTATTGTTAGAGCCACCAATGTGACTACCAAGAAATATGTGCAGAAACATGGAGACAGTTGAGACCAAGCAATACTATTATAGCATTTATTATAACTTTGTTAAATGGATAAATTGCAAAATTTGAACTTATGTTGAGCCTGTTCCACTCATAGTTTACCTAGTTCTTTCCCTCTCATTTGTTGGAAATTTTATCTAAATCAGTTTTGTTTTGTTTTTTTTCTCTCTTCTGCCTCACTAACTTGGCAGCTCCCCATAACAGTACTTTTCACTATAAAAAAAAAAAAAGGATTGTTTGAAGAATATTCCCAAGCCTAAGAAGTCTACATTAGTGGCTTCAAGGACTGCATCTGCAAATGAAAGATGACCATCACTGATGGACATAATTTTTTTTATAAATGCCTGAGCCCTACCATAATTTCTCCAGCTATTACAGTTGTGGCCAGATGTCCCCAGGTTTACAGAAAAATTGGGCCTATAAAATGGCCAGGGTCAATAGATCTCCTCCTCTTCAGTGAGTTCGTGTGTGGTGAGTAAAGTATGGCTCCCCATGCTGCAGATGCAGTATCGGGGTCAAGCATCTGATGATTTAACCCTGTTGGAGCATGCAAAAGAGCACAAGGTTCCTCTGTGCCACTGGTGCAGGACTGTGACACATCAACTAAAGTCAACTAGGCCTGGGGGCATTGGCACTGGCAGCTTCAGCATGGTTGATGCTATCAAAGCGTCACAGCTCGGCACAGTTGGGGCCATCAAAACATGAGACCTCAATATAGTCTCTACCATTGGCACAGAAAAGTTCAGTATCGCCAGTGCACTCTGTCATCAGCACATAAGATGTACCATTGAGGCATACGACTCCTGCTGAGCCCTAAATGCAGTCGTCAAGCGTCAGAGACCACGATGCAGTGGATGTGGGGCTCGTAGGACTCAAAGCAAGGGTCTTGGTGAAATCTGGGGAAGGGGGGAGGGAGCATGATTCTATGCAAGTCCCTTCTCCCTTTTTTGGCTGGGAAGATTTCCATGCCGCCTCATCTTTTACCTCTATTAGAAACCAGCAGGATCTCCAGTAGCATTGGGGAAGGGTTCACAGGCCACAGCACAGCGGTGGATTCTGATTCTATCTGCTCCATCTTGCCTGTGATATATGCATTGTGCCAGATTCAAGAGGTCCAGTCAGTCAGAGTAGGATTAAATGGTCAATTTTCTCAGTGGAAAAGGGTAAACAGTGGAGTGCCTCAGGGATATATATATTATATATATATGATCTGGAAAGGAATACGATGAGTGAGGTTATCAAATTTGCGGATGATACAAAATTATTCAGAGTAGTTAAATCACAAGCGGATTGTGATACATTACAGGAGGACCTTGCAAGACTGGAAGATTGGGCATCCAAATGGCAGATGAAATTTAATGTGGACAAGTGCAAGGTGTTGCATATAGGGAAAAATATCCCTTGCTCTAGTTACACGATGTTAGGTTCCATATTAGGAGCTACCACCCAGGAAAAAGATCTAGGCATCATAGTGGACAATACTTTAAAATCGTCTGCTCAGTGTGCTGCAGCAGTCAAAAAATCAAACAGAATGTTAGGAATTATTAGGAAGGGAATGGTTAATAAAATGGAAAATGTCATAATGCCTCTATCGCTCCATGGTGAGACCGCACCTGGAATACTGTGTACAATTCTGGTTGCCGCATCTCAAAAAAGATATAGTTGCGATGGAGAAGGTATAGAGAAGGGCAACCAAAATGATAAAGGGGATGGAACAGCTCCCCTATGAGGAAAGGTTGAAGAGGTTAGGGCTGTTCAGCTTGGAGAAGAGATGGCTGAGGGGGGATATGATCGAGGTCTTTAAGATCATGAAAGGTCTTCAACGAGTAGATGTGAATCGGTTATTTACACTTTCAAATAGGACGATTAGGGGGTATTCCATGAAGTTAGCAAGTAGCACATTTAAGACTAATCGGGGAAAATTCTTTCACTCAACGCACAATAAAGCTCTGGAATTTATTGCCAGAGGATGTGGTTAGTGCAGTTAGTGTAGCTGGGTTCAAAAAAGGTTTGGATAAGTTCTTGGAGGAGAAGTCCATTAACTGCTATTAATCAAATTTACTTAAGGAATAGCCACTGCTATTAATTGCATCAGTGGCATGGGATCTTCTTAGTGTTTGGGTAATTGCCAGGTTCTTGTGGCCTGGTTTGGCCTCTGTTGGAAACAAGTGGCTGGGCTTGATGGACCCTTGGTGTGACCCAGCATGGTAATTTCTTATGTTCTTACGTTCTTAAGGGACACAAACAGGTCTGGTTTTAAGGATTTTCCACAGTGAATATTCATTGGATGTATCTGCATACCTATGGTCTCAAAAAAAAACAAAAACAAAAAAAAACAGACATACATAGCTTTGTTTATCCTTCCTTTGCATGTCAAGTCAGCAAAACTATCCTGAATTTTCTTGAGGAACAAGCTAAAAGACATTTTGCATCATGCCACCTTGCAGATTCTCTTCATCTCTAGTACATGTTTCTAATCTGGAAAGTTTTATAAAAAATGTTCTAGAAAATGTTTATTCATAGGTACTTGTTTCTGAGCTTTGCTCAGATAATCAGACCCCCAGAATGCTAGACCTTGCCCCTGCAGGCAAAAAGTTTCAAAATTATATAGAGCTACCAGAGTTAGGTTTTCGACTGGATGAAGAAATTTTTACCAGTCTTTCAAATCTGACTCTAGAGGACTACTTTGGAATTTGGGCATGAGAGGGTGGAAAAAAGCTGTTGACCTTTGCAGACAGTGGCCCCTTCTAAACTCTGCTAGCTGAGTCCTAAAAATCTTCAGAGAGAGAGAATGCCAAGTTAGTCTGGTCTACCAAAAATTACAAGACGTGAGTTGCACCTTTATAGACTAACCAATTTATTGAGACCTGTGCTTTCAAGGACAGAGTTCACGTCATCAGATGCATGAGGCCATGTACTGCCTGGATGGGAAGACCGGCAGAGATCCCAATGCATTACAATTGGAGGGATGGAGGGAAAAAACTTGGCACAGTTAATAACCGTGCTAAAACCTGGGTCCTAAGGGTTGTCCAAGAATGATATAGATTACATCTGTTGGAAGTATCTCCAACTTGCACTCTGCAGAAGCTATTCTTGCTTCCAATTTTTAAGGACCTCTGTGGTTTGAAATCTCCTCCTTAGAGATCCACACAATAAAATCTGTCCCATGCCAAGAGGGCAGGTAGGAGTTTTGTACAAAAACTTCCTGATTATCAAAAAAAATATATGTATGTATGTATGTGTATATAAAGTTCAAGATGATTTCCCTATGCATGGTTTGACCTCTTCTGAATCAAGGAGCCAGACTGTGCCCTCTAGTCCCAAGTAGCCGTATTTGAGAGATATTTTAGGTGCACAGTATTACTAGTTACCAGGTTCTGCTCTGAATTGGTGTCGGCCTTGGCCTCTGAAATATTAATCAAGTGATTGGTAGTAGTTGCTGTGTGCTTTACACAGGCAGGGCGTGCATGTATTTCCATACTTGGCTAATCAAGAACACCCCTCAGGTGGAGGCAGCTGTGCCCCAGATTTTAGCATTGTTGTTAATTGTGCCAGGTTTCTTCCCTCCATCACTTCAATTGGAAAGTGTTGGTATATCTGCTAGTTACACCTAAGGCAAAAGCCTGTTTTCTCATCCAGGTAGTACATGGCCTCAACAGAGAAGATATTTCAGAATGAGTTCCTTTCTGTAGTCTGTAAAAAGAATGCTGGACTTTACAGTTGCAGTAGTACAAATCTTCCCCTTTGAACACTTTCATATGAGGTAAATGTTAGTGGATACTAATGTTTCAGACCAGGTCACAAACTATGGGGTAGATTTTACAAATCTACGTGCGCGCATACTTTTGTTCGTGCACTAGGCGCGAACAAAAGTATGCGGGATTTTATAAGATATACGCGTAGATGCGCGTATCTTATAAAATCTGGGGTCGGCGCGCACAAGGGGGTGCACGCCGAACCCTGCTCGCGCTGCCCGTTCCCTCTGAGGCCGCTCCGAAATCGGAGCGGCCTGGGAGGGAACTTTCCATTCACACACCCCCCCCCCCCCCCCGCACCTTCCCCATCCCTTCCCCTCCCACTCCCTCCCTACCTTTATCTTAAAAGTTACTACTGCCTCCGGGCAGTAGTAACTTACGCGCGCCGGCGCGGCAGGCCTTGACACAGGCCGCTGTGTCGGGGCACTCGGCTACGCCCCCGGACCGCCCACATGCCCCCGATCCTAAACCGCACCCCCTGGCCATGCCCCCGACCGCCCCTTTTTGCAAGCCCCGGGACTTACGCGTGTCCCGGGGCTTGCGCGCGCCATCGAGCCTATGCAAAATAGGCTCAGCGCGCGCAGGGGGGATTTAAAAGGGTTACGCGCGTAACCCTTTTAAAATCCGGCCCTTAAATTCTTGCTTATCAGATCTCTCCCATTTGAATATAACCATAAGCCTTTGCTTTCAAATACCAGATTGTATTAGCCATGGACGCAGTCTAATCAGAGAAAAATTCTCTGACAAAAAACATTTTCTGTTGCTTTTTCACTTTTTGGTATTTGAAAACAACCTCTAACTCATTGGTTTCCAAACCTGTCCTGTTGTACACCAGAACCAGTTGGGTTTTCAGAACATCTACAATGAATATGCATTAAAGATATTTGTATACCTTGGAGCCTTAATAGAGATATAAACTTATTTCACACACTTGCTGTGGCTGTGCTTTCAGTAGGACAAATTTAAGACCTACTGCCCTGGCGCATTAACCCCACATGTTCCTCCATGGAAGCCGCTTCTCTAAAGAGGAAGAAAGTGAAACTCTTTACTGTATTGTTTGTTTTCTGATGACAGTGGTTCAGTGGAATTGTACAACCCTTCCCTTTTCGGAGGTTGTTCTTCATCTCTCCTGTATAGCAGGGGGTGGTCCCATGGTCATAGTGGCACTTTACCACACGTATAAAAAGAGGGGTAGGGGTTGTCTCAGAAAACCAATGCGTACAACAGTTGCATGACCTGCAAGTGTCACTCCACTGGCACTGCTTCTCATCTGAGAACAAATCCTTATGGGTAAAATAATTTAATTTTTTTTTATTCCTCAGTTAATCGAAATGTATCTATTCAAAATGCCTTGAACGGCTTTTCATCTTTGTTCCTCTCCAGAGTGTGTACAAATGTGATTTCCTGAATATGCAGCTGCAACAGCCTCTTCAGCTTGCACAAGATGCCGTAGAAGCCTTTCTGAAGCAGCTGAAGAATCCCATCGACTCCCTCCCTGGGGAATTATTCCACGTGGTGGTTTTTTCACTCCTCCTCTCCTACTTTCCCTCTCCTTACCAGCGCTGGATTTGCTGCAAGAAGGCCCATGAGCTTCTAGTACTGAATGGTTTGTTACTTATCATTACTCCTGATTCTTCCCACCAGAACCGCCATGCCATGATGATGAAAAGCTGGAAGATTGCTATTGAATCCCTCGGTTTTAAACGTTTAAAATACTTGAAGTTCTCCCACATGCATCTGATGGCGTTTCGAAAAACTTCACTGAAAACTACGAGTGATTTGGTTAGCAGGAATTACCCAGAGATGTTGTACATCCCTCAGGATTTCAACAATGTGGAAGAGGAGGAATACTCTAGCGCTCCCTATCATGCCCGATCGGACACTGAAGATGAGCAACTAGCCTGTAATTTCATCGAGCTGCCCAATACTCCTTATGACTCAGACTCTGGAGAAAGCCAGGCTAGCTCCATTCCTTTCTACGAGTTAGAAGATCCGATATTACTTTTAAGTTAATGCAAGTTTAACTGCCCTGAGAGTGAGAGCTACTGTATTGCCAAACTAACTTTACTAGACTAACACTTTCAAATCATAAACATGGGGTTGCCTAGAAAAACTGTTAACAGATTACAAAGTTTGCTATTTTTTTTCTTACATCTGTATTTCAAAGTTTATTCTTATAGGGAACTCTACTTCAGGATTACAAGTTTCATGTAACATTCTTACTATAATGTCTAGCTTAAGCAGCTGTAATTTCCTGAAGGGTGTATGCAGAGCTGATATTTCATGAAAGGTACTATTTCATCTTCAGTGCTGGGAAGTGTGAACTTTTTTTTACACAATTTTGCTTACATGCCACCTCCCCAAAATATTTGTAGAACAATAACTTGTAAGATCAGTATCTAATACATTACATTTCAGGTTTGCTGCTCAAGAATATTTAAGACGGTATCATCACTGCTGAAACCAGCTAAACCTCTGAAGAGGAAGGTAGACTCATGGGACTTTCACATTTTGCATGGTGCCTATAATGTGTTTGTAGTTTGCACTTTAATAGTAAATGTGCAGGTGAATTTGGTAACTTGTTTGGATCGTTGTGGCGTTTTTTCTTATTTGACAAATATATGTGGCCATTGTTTTGTGTGTGTGTATGTGTGTATCAAAGAACAACTGCTGTTTTAAAAAAAAGGCTGCTTTACCCTCCGAAATCCTTAACTGGTAAATACCAGCTGTATCTGCCAATTACAAAAAAATCTGATATTCTTTCTGAAAACTAGTACGTAGCAGTTTCTGTGAAACAATGAATGCTTAAGATGGCAGGGTTAGAAACTTTTTTTTGTTTTGCAATTTTACAACATTTTTGTAGTAGCATTAACATTTTGCATACTGCCAGAACATCATCTTTACATATCTGGTTTGAGCAACAGATTTTCTGTTAACGAGAGAAGTAATGGTGGAACATCAATTTTACTTAATACAGTGGAGGTAGATCATATTTTTCCCTCATTTCAAAAAGGAATCATAATGTGGTATATTATAGAAGTCAAATTACTATTTTTTTTCTGGTGCTTACTAAAAATGAGTCTGCATTACACAGTATGACAATATATTCCTTCTTTACTTTGAATGCAAATCCATCTATATTTGGGAAAATCTTACTGTGTGTTGTCGGGATCAATGCAAAAAAACAATTAAGGGGCAGCTATTGTAGAACTGAACAAAAATTAAGTGCAGAAAAGCATTCTTTTATGGCATTCTTTTGAACCTTGCCAAAATAAAAAAGTAAGTCTTAATTAGGCAATGGTTACCAGGTAAAATGCCATTCCCACTGTTTGGTGTTGTCTCTAGTGGTGGTTATATCTATAAAACAAATGCCTCATTCTGAGGTTTTAAACTGAAACCTAGAAACTTCTGATTTGCTTTCCTTTTTTTGTGTTCTTTGAATGACAATTTGCACTATTTACACTACCAGCTTTCTATAATTTGTATTAAGTTTCCTGCTCATTCATTAGCCTTGTTTTCTTAGCCTTTTCATATTTTAAAAAAGCCCTAGCAGTATTTTTTTGAGGTACTACTGGTGAATGGTAAGCTTCATTTACATAAAAATCAGCAATTGTAGTGTTCTCTAAAAGTTTGACTATTTCTGTAAGTTAGCACTATTATTATAGTTTAAAAAAAATAAAATAAAAATTAAGAAAATGATTTTTTTTCTTAATCAATGGATGTCTTTTTGTGAGTGGAACATTACATGCATTATGATTTTGAGGTAAGTCCACCACCTATTAATCATTTAGTCTAATGAATGCAATAAATTAATATTGGTCATAAATATAAAGTCGTTAATGGGCAAGCCTGGTACCACAATCTGAAGATCCCCGGATCCATCTACGATTTGTCTTCCACACAAAAATTCATGGGTAGTTGTGAGCTGAGGCTCATGGAACCAAAATCTCAGCGCTGGTTCTGACTGAGCTGGAAAAGAGAGGAACTACCCAGTCAAAAAATTAAAAAAACAAAACAAAAAACACTGAACTCCCCAGTATTTCATTTATTATTTGTATGATGAGCAGAATGGTAGTAGTATAACTTGAACCAAGAAGGTTTGTGAGAATGTTTTTTCATGCGATAGTTTGAGGTAAATCTTGACAGATGAATCTGATTAATTTCTTTGGTGACCAGAAAGTTGGATCATGGGAGAGCACTAAATGTGGTGTGCTTAGATTTCAGTAAGGCCTTTGACAAGGTTGTGCATAGGAAGCTTGTAAATAACCTAGAGTGACTGACTAGGTTAGAAACTGGCTGAACGGGAGGTGACAAAAGGTATAGTAAATGGAGTTTTCTCTGAGGAGGGGGGTGTTACTAGCGATGTGCCTCAGGGATTGGTCCTTGGACCAGTTATTTTCAACATTTTCATGCGTGACATAGCAGAAGGATTGTCAGGAAAGACTTGTCTTTTTGCCAATGATACCAAAACTTGTAACAGGGTGGACAACCAGGAAAAGGAGTGGAGAACATGAGAGGACTTTAGTGAAGCTCTAGAAATGGTGTAAGATCTGGCAGCTAAGATTTAATGCTAAAAACTGCAGAATAATGTATTTAGGATGCAAAACCCCCAAAGGAGAGAGGAGGTACAATATTGGAGTTGAAATTCTTAGCATAAAGGAAGAGCAGGATGTGGGGGTTATTGTATCTTATGATCTTAAGGTGGCCAGACAGGTGGATAAAGCGATGGCAAAAGCCAGAAAGATGCTTGGCTGCATAGGGAAGGGGCATGGTCAGCAGAAAAAGAGAGGTGATACTGTTCCCTCTATAGGTCCCTGGGGATGAAGTCTGTCCAGAGGATGACTACTAAAATGGTCAGTGGTCTTTGTTCTAAAGCATATGGGAATAGATGTAAAGATCTAAACATGTATACCCTAGAGGAAAGGTGATATAAGGAAGATATGATAGTTATTAAAATGTCTCAAAGGTTTCCATGCACAGGGGCAAGCCTCTTTCAGCCTGAAAGGAGGCTCCTAGAATTTGGGGTCATTTATTCGTTTTATTTATTTCACCAATCTCTGTTCCATTGTTTTCAATTTGTACAAAATGGATTACAAATAGTGTAAATAATAAAATTAGCAATAGATAAAATTAAAACATAAAACAAATTTACATATTACAGAAAATTTAAACAATCTCTAGTTTAAACCAGATAAACTTGATTGAACAAGACTGCTTTTACCTTCTTTTGAAACTACAAGTAGTTCTGTTTGTTTTGGATATCGAAACATAAAAAATTCCACAGTTGATGTACAACTATAGAAAATGCTCTATTCCTTGTTTCCTGCAAACTAAATTCTGATATAGAAGGAGCCACTAATAAATTATGATTCTGAGATGTTAGAGTACCCAATGGGATGTATTTTGTCAAACTTGCTTTCAAACAAAAATCTTCTTTATAAAGTGCTTTGAGCCAAAGTTAACACTTTAAATTTTATCCTTTCAGACACTGGGAGCCAATACAATTCTTTTTGTAAGATGTAACACTAGTACCCCAGGTCAATCCATAAAGTGTTCTGACTGCTGCATGCTAAACCTAGTTCAAGAACATGGATAAGATATTTAGGAAATCCCAAATATAATGAATTGCAATAATCCAAATTACAAAGGACAAACGATTGAACCAAAATATGAACATCTGGCAATAAGTACTGACATAAAGGATGTACTAAGCGCAATTTAATAAATGATATTTTAGATACCTGTCCAATGTGAGATTTTAAAGTGAGATGAGAATCCAATAGCACACCTAAATTTCTCTTAATACTATTGGAACCTCTCAAACACAAAATCTGGTGTCTTCATTCTAGATCCAGATCTACCTAACCAAAGAATAGTTGTCTTACTACAATTTAAGACCAATTTATTTTTAGTCACCCATGACTTGATCAAATTCCTTCCCCTAAAAAAAATCTCAACTGGAAAAATATTAGCTTTACAACTAGGAATATAAAATTGCACATCAGCATACAGACAATATAAAAAATAAAAAAAACCTAGAGAAGATAAATGATGACCTGAAGAACACATGTATATATTAAAAAAAAGAGCCGCTGACAAAGCAGAACCTTGAGGTACTCCAGCAGAATAAGAAAACCACACTGACCAACTAATATTAAAATGAACTTGCTGTTTTCTTTCTGACAAGCAAGACTGGAACCACTTTAAAACCACATCTCCTATCCTTCTAAGAATTTCTAACAGTGTGGTAAATCACATCAAAGGTGGAGGAAATATCTAATGAACAAGTACTCTTGTCTTACTAATTTCCAAATCCCAGTGAATATAATCTAGAAATGAAAATAGGGTTTCAGTACCCCTATTATGGCAAAAACAGTATTGCTTACTATCTAGAAGTTTGATCTTTTTATAGAAAGTCATCAAGTTGGGTTAAAACCCATTTTCTAAGACTTTACACAACGAACAAAGGTTAGAAATTGGATGATAATTTGAAAGTGAAAAAGCCAAATCAAATGAATTTTTTAAAATAGGTCTAATGATAGCTTCTTTCAATACAAATGGGATGAGGGTGAAAGGGGGGGGGGGTAGACTCAGGAGTAATCTTAGGAAAAATGTCTTTATAGAGAGAGTGGTGGATGCATTGAACGGCCTCCCAGTAGATACAAAAACAGTATCTGAATTCTTTTCTGGTTATTGCACCAAATCAATGTATCTAATGCATTCATAAATGCCATGTCCTAGAATTGGGCAATATGACAACATCACATGATGTGCAGTCTGGGATTTTGATGCTTTTGTAAACTGAAATACTTTCATTATTGTTTAGTTTCATTCCTTTCTATTTTTGTTTTTGAAAAATATCATAAAACCTTGAACCCAAAACATATAGTAAAGATTTTTGATTTAGGGTTTGATTCATACTCATCATTTTGGGACTTTGCTTGTTAAAAGGTGGCCAGATATGCAATATTCCTGAAAATTTGTGAGAAGGAAAAGCCAAATATCAACTGACATCTATGATATTGCAACAGGAAGTAAACTGGCAAAATGAATGACCTTATGGTCCTTATTTGCCATCCTATTCCATTATTCTATTATCAGCTGTTAGAGAGGATATTTTGTCCAAATGAATAAGCAATTTATCACTGCAAGAAAAATAATTTATCCCAGGACAAGCAGGATGCTAGTCCTCACATATGGGTGACGTCACTGACGGAGCCCTATTGCGGGAAAACTTCTGTCAGTCACCCATATGTGAGGACTACATCCTGCTGTCCTGGGATAACACCTATTACAAAGTAAGCAATTTTACTGTACAGAAGGCATAACCACCATCAATGTTCCACTTAAGCCCTCTGTCTGCACCACTGTTGTGGCTCTCATCTTTCAAACATGCCCTTCCCTATCATGCATTTGTCATGCTCACATATTTCACTACTGTAACCCACACTGTATAAAATGTAATCATATTCTATCATACGGAACACATTCATTTAACACACAATTAGAAAAAATCCAAAAATGACACAACACTAAACTTACTAAAAATCAAACTTCTTTTATTTTACTGGAAATGTAAAACAATTTTAGTTTTTTTTCCTGTCTGCTTCTGAGGGGAATTTTCCAGGTGCTTCTTTTTCAGAAATTTGAAAGGCTTTCTTTTCCAGGATACCTGCTGCCGCCTTGGAGGCAGAAAAGCAGCATATTAGGAAATGATACTGGCTTTGAGGTCCGTTGAAGCAGAGAGCTATGCTGGATATGTGTTGAAAGTCTGATACTTCACTTTCAACACATATCCAGCATAGTTCTCTGTTTCAACGGCAGGGGAGAAAGTCTGATACTTCACGCACATCCAGCATAGCTCTCTGCTTCAACGGCAGGGGAATGTAGAAAGGTGGAGCTATATACAGACAATAACCAACAAGGACTGAGTTACATAGTCTGGGTAAACAAAGGCATGGGTGTAGCTTACTTATTGTGGCGGTTACTACCCCTAACTATGATAGATATTCACTTGGATGCAGTTCCAATACTGCTCTCTACATTAATGGTGGGGGTGGAAGGGAAATTGAACCAAAAGGTTACTAAGAGCCAAAAGTAAAAGAAGTATGAGAGAAAAAAGAAAAAAAAAATGCATAGCTTGCTGGGCAGACTGGATGGGCCATTTGGTGGTCTTCTGCCATCATTTCTATGTTTTCCTATGTTTCCAGCTACAAGACCTGAAGCCAGGATCAAGCTGGTAAGTCTTCTAAACTATACTAGAGAGCTTCTGTTAGCTTAAAATACTAATAACATTATTTTCCTGGCGTGTAGCCAGATGGACTCAGTACAAATGGGATAGTATCCGCGTGCTAGCAGTTGGAGACGGATCTGACGTCAGCACGGGGTATATAGCCCCACAGGAAGCGAAGCGATTCAGTAGTTTCAGTCTCCAAAGCAGTTTGGAGTGCCTGCACGCTGGTTCAGCGTGCTTTCCAAAACTACTTTAATTTTTCTCTTTTTTTCTCATTCTAGATTCTACTTTACCTTTCTTCAACTGATTTTTGAGCCCCGCGCTCCTCAGGGGACGTTTCTGTCACTCCCCCCAGTTGAGCTTCCCGGGGTGACTGCCGTGGTCCCCCGGAGGTGAAAGTCCTCGGTCCGGCTGAACCGTGGCAGGGGCATAGCCCCCCGGGGGAGACTCGGGTGTGGCTTCGAGGCCCTCGGTCCCGGCGTGGACGGGGTAGCGGGTGCAGTTCCTCCAATCACGGCGGTGAACGGTACCGGCCCGTTCCCCCCGCAGCTGGAAGACCGCCTGTGTTCCAGCCCGGAAGCGCCGAAGATCTGGTAAGGCGTACGTCTCTTCGCTCAGGTCTCCAAAGTAGAGGATCGGCGGCGTGGCAAGCCGTGGAGGACGACATTTTGTGGCCTTACTCAGGTATTCCGCGCCCGTAATAGGCGCAGCTTTTCTTCCTCCTTGTGCGTCTATTGCTTTGTGCTCGCATACTGGCTGCCACTGTGAGTTATGCCGCATATTACTGCTGAATGCCTGTTGCATACCGTAGAGCGTACATTGCTCACTGCTTATGGCTTAGTGCCTATTGCTTGTGGTTGAGCGCTTGTTCTATTCAGCGCCTATTGCTGCCGCATATTATTGCTATTGTGCGCCTGCTGTATTGAGCGCCTATTGCTGCCGCATATTATTGCTCTTGTGCGACTGTTGTATTGAGCGCCTATTGCTGCCGCATATTATTGCTATTGTGCACCTGCTGTATTGAGCGCCTATTGCTGCCGCATATTATTGCTCTTGTGCGCCTGCTGTATTGAGCGCCTATTGCTGCCGCATATTATTACTATTGTGCGCCTGTTGTATTGAGCGCCTATTGCTGCCGCATATTATTGCTATTGTGCGCCTGTTGTATTGAGCGCCTATTGCTGCCGCATATTATTGCTATTGTGCGCTTGTTCTCTTCGGCGCCTATTGCTGCTGCGGATTATTGCGCGCTTGCTATTGATATGGATCAGCACGCGGCCGTGGCCTCAGCGGCGCCGCCGCCTGTCTTAGGCATTTCAGCTCTTGGCCTTTGCTCTGCATGCCACCTTAGAGCCACGCGCAGTACTGAGCCAGGCTCCCTATGTGCCCAATGTGAGGCGGCCGGGGGACCCTCCGGCCAGGACCAATCTCAGCCCCAGTTTCTTGACAGTTCCCCTGCAGCTACCCCGGATTTGGGGGGGCAGTCTCGACAACTCGGGAATCCCGGGGGATCTTGTACCCCGGCGATTAGAGGCTGCTTCCATTTCCTGGGTGGATTTCTTTAAGGGGATTCATGCCTTCGTCCAGATGCAGACGGCTTCCCGTCCCGGCCCTGCTGTCCCTGCTGCTCCTGTTGTTCCTGCTGTTGCTGCGGTTCCTGCGGTGGCTACATCTGCGGCGCCTGCTGCGGCTGCCGCTGCGGGGGCAGCGCCTAGGGATCCTGTTCCTGGACCCTCAGTCTTATCGGGAGCGGGACCTCCCGCCACTGGACAGTCCAGATCAAGCGGACCAGGAGGTTTCGCCGGATGAATCCGAACTCCCGGACGACGGAGACCTCCCCCCGGGGATTGAGCCATATAGAACCATGAGGCGGTTCTTCCCTAAGGAGGACCTCTCTGACTTAGTGTCTCAGTGTCTGACGGAGTTGGACATCACTGGTCCCAGTGCTTCGGTACCTTCTGCGCAGAACCCTCTGCTGGAAGGTCTTCGTCCTTCAGCCTGCCATTTTCCTTTCTTGCAGGCGGCTCAGCAACTAATAGATCTGGAATGGGCGGTGCCGGCGGCTTCATTCAAAGGGGGCCGGGCCCTGAAAGGTATGTACCCATTGGCTCCGGCTCTCCAGGACCTGCTGGCATGCCCTCAGGTGGGCGCCTTAATTAGCGCTGTGGTCAAGCGCACTACCATTCCAGTGGAAGGGGGGACGGCCCTCAGGGAGCCCCATGACTGGCGAATGCATGCCATTCTGAAACAAACTTTTGAGATGGCGGCTCTTTCTTTGCGGATTGCGGCCTGCTGCACGGTGGTGTCACGTGCCTGCTTATCCCAGGTCAGGAACAACCCTCCAGCGGCTGACATGGAGTCCGCTCTCACCTTCCTCACAGATGCCGCTTCGGATTTGGTTCGAACTACAGCTAAGGGGTTCTCATCTTCCGTAGCTGCCAGGAGGCAACTCTGGATCCGGCCATGGGCTGCTGATGCGCCTTCGAAGTCTCGCCTCACCAAGTTACCCTTCCAGGGCTCGTTTCTCTTTGGCAGTGGTCTTGATAAGCTAGCCGCTACCTGGGGTGCCTCTCCTGTGCCGAGACTGCCGGAAGATCGATCCAGGAGGGGACAGCGCTCTTTTCCATGGCACCTCCAGGGGCAGGAGTTCACAGCGCTTTGTTCCGTATAGGGGAAGCTATCTGGCGCCACGTCCTCAAGCCAGGAATCAGTCCTTTCGGAACAAGCAGCGCAAGCGAGGGGCTGGTCCGGGCTCGGGTCCGGGCTCGGGTCCCGGTCGCGCCCCACAATGAGAATTTGCAGATTCATCTGGGGGACGGAGCCATAGGGGGCAGGTTGACCCTCTTCTACCCCAGATGGGTCGAGATCACGTCGGACCAGTGGGTCCTCGCCATTATCCGGGAAGGATATTATCTGGACTTTCATCATCTTCCTCCGGACAAGTTTGTGGAATCTTCATGTCCCATACACAAGAAGGCAGCATTGGAAGCTACCCTGGCGAGACTCCTGTCCTTGAACGCCATCATCCCAGTACCTGCCTGGGAAGTGAATTCTGGACACTATTCCATTTATTTCATGGTACCCAAGAAAGGGGGCACTTTTCGGCCTGTTCTGGACCTCAAGTCAGTCAATCGATACTTACGGGTACCGAGGTTTCGCATGGAAACTCTGCGCTCCGTCAAAGCCGCAGTCCGGCCTGGAGAGTTCCTCATGGCGTTGGACCTGTCAGAAGCATATCTTCATATTCCGATCCATCCGGATCATCAGCGCTACCTGCGCTTCAAGGTTCTGGGCCGCCACTTCCGGTTTCGGGCACTTCCCTTCGGGTTGGCCACGTCCCCACGGACATTCACCAAGGTGGTGGTAGTGGTGGCAGCAGCACTCAGGCGGGAAGGGATTCTGGTCCATCCCAACCTCGACGACTGGCTGATCAGGGCGAAATCTCGAGAGGAGAGCCTGCGGACAACCGACAGAGTGATCACCCTTCTGGAAAGCTTGGGCTGGGTAATCAACCTCAGCAAGAGCTGCCTACAGCCTTCCCAGTCAATAGAGTATCTGGGAGTGCAGTTCGACACTCGGGCGGACACGGTCAGTCTTACGACCAAGAAACAGTTGAAACTTCTACAACGTATCCAGTATCTCATGGGTGCCGGTCGGCCCATAGCCTGGGATTATCTGCAGGTTCTGGGTCTCATGGCATCCACCCTGGAAGTGGTGCCTTGGGCGCGGGCCCATATGAGACCTCTACAGCATTCCCTGCTCTCTCGCTGGAGCCCCCGTCGACGGGACTATTCCACGCACCTTCCTCTACCGGCCAGAGTTCGGACCCAGCTGCGGTGGTGGCTGCAGTCCCACCACCTGAGCAGGGGGTCAAAGATGTCCTCGCCCACGTGGACCTTGCTCACCACGGATGCCAGCCTGGGCGGCTGGGGAGCACATTGCGAAGAACTCGCTGTGCAAGGGCGATGGAACGGAGAGGAGTCCACGTGGAACATCAATTGCCTGGAAGCCCGGGCGGTCCGATTGGCATGCCTTCGATTCACTCACAGACTGAAGCACAGAGCTGTCCGAGTGATGTCCGACAACGCCACCACGGTGGCCTACATCAACCGGCAGGGCGGAACCAGAAGCAGACAAGTATCTCGGGAGATCGCCCCACTGATGGTTTGGGCAGAGGCGAATCTGCAGGACATCTCCGCCGTCCACATTGCCGGGAAGGATAATACCACGGCAGACTTCCTCAGCAGAGAAAGCCTAAATCCAGGAGAGTGGCAGCTGTCCCCCACAGCTTTCCAGATGATTGTCGATCACTGGGGGATTCCGACCATGGATTTACTGGCGAACAAGTCCAATGCTCAAGTCCCCAGCTACTTCAGCCGCAGGCGCAACCCGTTCTCCCACGGAATCGATGCCCTGGTCCAGCCATGGCCTCCAGGGTCTCTACTATACGCCTTTCCTCCGTGGCCTCTGCTAGGCGCCATCATCCACAAGATTCAGACGCACCGGGGCCTAGTTCTTCTAGTGGCACCAGACTGGCCAAGAAGACCCTGGTACACGGACATGAGACGCCTACTGGCAGGGGAGCCTCTTCCTCTGCCTCCTCTCCGGGACCTTCTCCGTCAAGGTCCCATCCTCCACGAGGATCCAGCTCAATTCTCTCTTACGGTCTGGCCCTTGAGAGGGCTAGACTGAAGAAGAGAGGTTATTCGGGGCCCGTGATTGATACACTACTCCGAGCTCGCAAGTTCTCCACATCCCTCACCTACGTACGGATTTGGAGAGTATTTGAGGCATGGTGCGACACTCACGGCACCAATCCACATGCCACCACCATACCTATCGTGTTGGATTTCCTGCAGGATGGGCTTCAGAAGGGTCTCTCCCTCAGCTCCATCAAAGTTCAGGTTGCGGCACTGTCATGCTATGGTCCCAGGAGGGATGGCAAGACCATCGCCAAGCACCCCGATGTCTCTCGTTTCCTGCAAGGGATCAAGCATATTCGTCCGCCACTGAAGTGGCCTGTGCCATTATGGAACCTTAATCTTGTTTTGGATTTCCTCGCGGGATCCACCTTCAGACCCCTTCGGGGCTTGTCTCTCACCTTGAAGTTGGTGTTCTTGCTGGCGGTGTGCTCCGCACGCCGCATCTCCGAGCTACAGGCACTGTCCTGCCGTGATCCCTTTCTCAGAATCACTCCGGAGGCTATCCATCTGCGGACGGTTCCCTCCTTTCTCCCTAAAGTGGTTTCACAGTTTCATCTTAACCAAACTATATCCTTGCCTACCACGGTAGGTTTGAAGAAATCTGAAGAAGGCCGTTTATTACGCCATCTCGACATCGGCAGGTTGCTGCCCAGGTATCTGGAAATGACACAAGACCTGCGAAAGACGGACCACCTGTTCGTCCTACACAGCGGGAAGGCGCAAGGTGAAGCGGCCTCTCGGCCCACCATTGCCCGCTGGATTAAAGAAGTTGTCAGAGCCGCCTACGTGGAGGCTGGGAAGGCTCCACCTCTACGGGTCAAGGCTCATTCTACCAGAGCACAAGCGGCATCTTGGGCTGAATCCAGGATGCTGTCGCCGGCAGAAATCTGTAAAGCGGCGACGTGGTCCTCCCTCCATGCCTTTTCCAGGTTCTACCGTCTGGATGTCCCGCCAGGGAGGACTCTGCCTTTGCGAGGGCGGTACTACATGGTCCTCAGGCAGCCTCCCGCCCCGACCGGGAGTAAAGCTTTTGTACATCCCATTTGTACTGAGTCCATCTGGCTATACGCCAGGAAATGTTGAGATTACTTACCTGGTAATCTTCTTTTCCTTAGTGTAGACAGATGGACTCAGCATCCCGCCCAGCTGCCTGTGTACATGGGTTTCACCGATTCCAGGTAAGCCATGGCATTTGTTTCCATCAGAGCGTACACTCTACCAGTGTCCACGCCTTCCAGTTGTGAATGCTGGCGGTCTCCAGCCAATGTCACTGGGTCAGGGGAATCCTGTTTTCACTTTTCACTTTTCACTGAGCGTCAGTACACACATCCATAACAGCTTTTGCAAGGAAGATTACTGAATCGCTTCGCTTCCTGTGGGGCTATATACTCCGTGCTGACGTCAGATCCGTCTCCAACTGCTAGCACGCGGATACTATCCCATTTGTACTGAGTCCATCTGTCTACACTAAGGAAAAGAAGATTACCAGGTAAGTAATCTCAACAAAACTGCATTTTGTTAGTTTCAGTAGTTAATTCCATAAGAGTAAAACCAATTTTATTACTACTATTTTGGAAGGAACATATTTATTAATGTAATCTTTTTGATTGCTTCCTTTTCTTGCTTTGAGTTAATTATATATTTCCTAGCGTGTAACCAGATGGATTCAGGCCCAGTGGATTTATGCTCTCCTGCCAGCAGATGGAAAAGGAGCAAGCCGATGTCACGGTATATATAACCCTGCAGTGACTCCAGTATTCTCCTTCTCCAGCAGATGGTGGTTGTGCATCTCCCTATGGGGATTGCTTTGAGCTTTTTGGAAGGAGAAATTTGAAATTCTAAATTCAGGGAAAGAGAGCCCCGCTCTCATGCGATGATACCTAAACGTCCCTCCCTCAGTTGAGAATTCCTGAGGTGATTTCTGTGGTCCCTCAGAGGTGTGCCATGGTCCGGTAGCTGAGTTTCCCAGCATGGAATTAGCTGCTAGTTCAGCTGAAAGGCAGCGGGTGCAGCGATGACGGCAGATGCCCTCTCCCCCCACAGCCGGAGACCATCTCTATACTCAGCCGGTAAGCACTGAGATCAGGTAAGGCTTAAAACAAAAAAAAAATTTTCCCTGAATCAGAGACAGAGGAGTTTCAGGCCCTTCCTCCAGTCTCTGTTCTCGAGATGTCATACCAATGTTCATTCCTGCTCCCGTTAGGGTTGGGGAACTGGGCAGCCTGGCGAGTTGAGCTAGGCCCTGCACTTAGGGATTTTTTTCTTGCATGCCGCGTGGTATGCCACAGCAGCCATTTTCGTGCGCTCTTGTGTGTGTGTTCTGCTGCCCTCCATAGGCCATCGGTGTGCGCAGTGCATCTGCTCTGTGCACACATTGTGAACTTGGTTTTTGGGTGAGCTTTTTATGGGCACAAACCTTTTTACATGCTTAACTTGGCGCACGAGTTGTGCGTGCACCTTGCCGTGCTTTCTTTAGGCACTTATTTTTTGGGTGCATTTCATTTTTGAGCGCAAACCATTCCGATGCACATTTACCTCAGCAACAGTGCCGGTAAGCAAGGCGTCTAAGCATCTTCCTATTTGTGTCTCTCCCTCTTATAGTCCTATGCTTAAGCGCCAAGGCTCACATCTGTTTTCTGCAGGTGTTCCCAACAGGAATCTGGATGGAACTGATGATGATCCTGATTCCCTGGAAGATGGAGAAATTCCTCCAGGGCTGGAACTGTATCGAACCATGTTGCAGTTCTTTCATAGAGATGAACTGCTGGCTCTGATTTCCCAGACTTTGAAACAGCTGGGTGTCCCTGGTTCGGATGCTATGTCAGAGCCGAGGAAGAATCCCATTTTGGTTTCCTTGCGTGTAAAGCCTCTTGTTTTTTACTTGTGATGGATGCCATTCAGGAATTGATTGACTGATCTGGAATGGGATGCCCCAGAGGTAAATTTTAAAGGGAGTTGGGCATTAGAAGGCCTGTACCCACTGAATCTGACTATGAGAGAGTGTTTGCATTTTCCCCAAAGTGGATGCTCTGGTATGTGCCATTTCTAAGCGGGCAACTATCTCCTTTGAGGGAGGAGCGGCGTTTAAGGATGTGCATGATAGAAGGATTAAGGCTATTCTTAAGCAAGCCTTTGAGGCAGTGGCAATGAATTTACAGATTGCCTCCTGTTGCGCCCTAGTGGCGAGATCTTGTCTGCTTCTCTCTCAGAAGGTTGATGAGTTGGGAGGGAATTTCAGAATATTTATGGAGCCTGCTGCCACCTTTTTAGCAGATGCAGGTTGTGATTTGGTCTGGACCTCGGCTAGAGGACTGGCTTCGGTGATAGTGGCCAGGCATCAACTCTGGTTGTGAAATCGGTCAGCTGACGCAATTTCCAAAGCCAGCCTTACCAAGATGCCGTTTAAAGGCTTGCTCTTGTTTGGGAGCAAGTTGGAGAAACTGGAAGGGTAAGTAAGGCAAATCTCCGGTGCTTTGGTTGCTGGAGGATAAGAAACAGTTACAGCACTCCTTTGGAATGGGGGGTCATTTCCAGTATTCCAGGCATTTTTGTCCCTACAGAGGGATGACCTTTCAGCAGATTCAGCCTTTCAGTAGGTCTCAGTCCTTTCATCCCCGGCAGCCCAAAAGAGGAGCGGGCTCCTTCCCAAGCTTCCCAATGAAGGTTTACTGACCCTCCTCCTGGAACAGGAAATAGGGGGATGTGTCTCTCTCTTTTATCAGCGGTGGGTCAAAATCACATTAGACCAGTGGGTCCTGAAGATAACACATGAAGGGTATGCACTAGAATTTCTCAGTATGCCTCTGGACATGTTCATGGTGTCCCCTCACCACTCCCTGCAGAAGAAGCAGGCAGTGGAGTTCTCGCTTCAAAGCTTCTCAGACTGAGGGCTGTGGTTCTGGTGCCCGCGTCCCAAAGTATGGGGCGATATTCCATTTATTTTGTTGTGCCCAAGAAGGAGAGCTTCTTTCATCCCATTCTGGAACTCAGGAAGGTCAACCTAAATTTGAAGGAGGCTCATTTTCAAACGGAAACCTTATGCTCTGTGATAATGGCAGTACAGTCGGGAATTTCTGACCTCCTTGGATCTGTCCGAGGTTTACCTTCAGATTCCCATCCAATTGGAACACCAACACTTTCAACGCTTTGCGGTGTTGGAGCATCATTAGATTAGAGCGCTGCCGTTTGGTTTAGTCACTGCTCCCAGAACATTTTCCAAGATTATGGTGGTAGTAGTGGTGGCCTTGCAAAATGAAGAAATCCTGGTGCACCCATATTTGGATGACTGGCTGATTCGAGCCAAGTCTCAGGAAGAGAGCCACCTGGTGATCTCTTTATTGCAGGAGCACGGTTGGGTGGTGAACCTGATAAAGAGCAATCTTCAACCATCCCAGGCATTGGAGTATCTGAGGGTACCGGTTCGACACGGGACAGGACAGAGTTTTCCTACCAGAAGTTCAGATCCATAGATCGATGTCTCAAGTGTGTCAGTTGATGAACACCATACGCCCAACGGTGTGGTACTACATTCAGGTACTTGGCTTGATGGTAGCTACCCTGGCAGTGGTGCCATGAGCAAGGGCGCATATGCATCCTCTTCACCACTCTCTACTACCTTTGTTGGAATCTGCTGTCTCAGGATTATGTGGTTCGGCTCCACTTGCCGATGGCAGTCTACTCCAGTGGTGGCTGCAAGAGAAGGATCATCAAAGAAAGGGAGTTCTTATCTCTGGCCTGGTTGGTACTCACCAGGCGTCCGTGGTATGCAGATGTGCGGCGACTCCTGGTGGAGGCCCCCCTTTGTCTTCCACTGCACATAGATCTGTTACAGTAGGGATCAGTTCTTCATGAGGATCTGACTCGATTCCATCTTATGGTTTGGCCCTTGAGAGGGCTTGCCTGTTAAAACGTGGTTATTCCTCTGCGGTGATTGCCACTTTACTCCACACTCGCAAATTCTCCCCGTGGGTTTGGAGAGTTTTTGAGGTCTGGTGTAAAGAGCGGGTTATTCTTCCTCGTTCAGTTAAGATCCCCCTAATTCTGGATTTTCTGCAGGATGGATTGAATAAAGGCTTGGCCCTTAACTCCACAAAGGTGCAGGTTGCGGCGCTTGCCTGTTTCAGAGATCTGGTGAATGGTGGTTTTTTGTTATCTCATCCTGATGTGGCTCGTTTTTTGAAGGGAGTGAAGCATCTTACGTGAGTTCAGTGTTTATGGTTGATTGAGTACAGTTCTGGTTGCCTCTAAATCATGTTGTTAATCAAGATTTTTGCTAGTCTGCCAACAGTTGCTTTTGAAGAGAGTACTGGCATGCTATGGTCACTGCAGGGCTATATATACTGTTATGTCAGCTTGCTCCATCTCCATCTGGTGACAGGAGAATAAACCAACTGGTCCTGAGTCCATCTGCTACAATAAGGAAAACAAATGTATGAGGTAAATAATTTCTCCAATCTGTCTGAATTGCTAAATATGTGTGGGGATTGGGAGGAGGTCAGGTGACAGGAATTATAAGGAAAAAAGCACCGGATATAAAAGGTTAAGTCATTTTTGTCTACAGTAGACACTGCTTAGTGGGGGTTGAACCAGTCCTTGTCTCTGTTTTGACATTTTGCCTCAGGTGCAGGAACAGGAAAAGCAAAATGAAGAAAGTAATACAGCTGTTGCTAGCTGTTTTGAAAGTTTAGATCAGGGTAAAACACAGTGCAAATTCTACCATGAGAAGCTGAATGAGAGAGCTTTCAGTCAGAAGAGACATCTAGATAGACATCACTAAAATATTTACAAAAAAAAAAAAATGCTGAAGGAGCAAGAAAAAACATCTGGATCTAGGAATTCAAAATTGCCACCAAGACATCAAGATGTGGACACAGCTATACTGGAGTGGATTGCCCATGATCTGCAACCTTTTTCTGCCATAGATCACCTGCTTTCAGGTAAATGCATTGATATGTGACATGTCTCAGTCAGTTGTGTTAATTTTTTGGTATCTATTTTATAGAAAGATCAATTGCTCAATGAATTCTGTTGCATAGCTCCCAACTGTTTTCTCTTTTGGAGGTTCAGTCCCTCATTAGATCCAAATCCCCCTATCCTTCATTCCTTCTGTGTTGGAATATTTATTATCCAGTAATATCAGAAAATATTAAACTAATCACAGTACTGTACTTATTTTTTTTTAACCATTTTCCCCCCCATGACTTTAAAGTTGGTGCAGCAGTTTGGAGCAGCTCTAGAGTCAGAGCAGGGATCCCCTGGAGCTGGACTCTGGAGAGACTCTTGGCTCCAGAGCCAGCCTTGAACTGGAGCTAGACTACTGGAGCCACTCCAGAGCTAGAGCTGGCAAACCCAGAGCATTGGGCTGAAAGAGAAATGACAATTAGACAAGCATCAATATACAAAAAGTAAAAAGAGCTAAACAGAACGTAGCACATGCAGCTATGCCTATGAAAGGGGTCATCGCTTCCAGGGTAAATACCAAGGCATGCATGCCCTCTTTAGTGATAACCTGAACTGGAGCGCTCAAGCCTTTTAGATCAAATCCTGCATGGTTTGTGCAGTCAAGAAAAAGAAAATAACATTCACAAGGGTTAACAGGTACTCATAAGAACATAAGAAAATGCCATACTGGGTCAGACCAAGGGTCCATCAAGCCCAGCATCCTGTTTCCAACACTGGCCAATCCAGGCCATAAGAACCTGGCAAGTACCCAAAAACTAAGTCTATTCCATGTTACCATTGCTAATGGCAGTGGCTATTCCTTAAATAAACTTAATAGCAGGTAATGGACTTCTCCTCCAAGAACTTATCCAATCCTTTTTTAAACACAGCTATACTAACTTCACTAACCACATCCTCTGGCAACAAATTCCAGAGTTTAATTGTGCGTTGAGTAAAAAAGAACTTTCTCCGATTAGTTTTAAATGTGCCCCATGCTAACTTCATGGAGTGCCCCCTAGTCTTTCTATTATCCGAAAGAGTAAATAACAGATTCACATCTACCCGTTCTAGACCTCTCATAATTTTAAACATCTCTATCATATCCCCCCTCAGCCGTCTCTTCTCCAAGCTGAAAAGTCCTAACCTCTTTAGTCTTTCCTCATAGGGGAGCTGTTCCATTCCCCTTATCATTTTGGTAGCCCTTCTCTGTACCTTCTCCAACGCAATTATATCTTTTTTGAGATGTGGCGACCAGAATTGTACACATTATTCAAGGTGCGGTCTCACCATGGAGCGATACAGAGGCATTATGACATTTTCCATTTTATTCACCATTCCCTTTCTAATAATTCCCAACATTCTGTTTGCTTTTTTGACTGCCGCAGCACACTGAACCAACGATTTCAATGTGTTATCCACTATGACGCCTAGATCTCTTTCTTGGGTTGTAGCACCTAATATGGAACCAAACATTGTGTAATTATAGCATGGGTTATTTTTCCCTATATGCATCACCTTGCACTAATCCTCATTAAATTTCATCTGCCATTTGGATGCCCAATTTTCCAGTCTCACAAGGTCTTCCTGCAATTTATCACAATCTGCTTGTGATTTAACTACTCTGAACAATTTTGTATCATCTGCAAATTTGATTATCTCACTCGTCGTATTTCTTTCCAGATCATTTATAAATATATTGAAAAGTAAGGGTCCCAATACAGATCCCTGAGGCACTCCACTGTCCACTCCCTTCCACTGAGAAAATTGTCCATTTAATCCTACTCTGTTTCCTGTCTTTTAGCCAGTTTGCAATCCACGAAAGGACATCGCCACCTATCCCATGACTTTTTACTTTTCCTAGAAGCCTCTCATGAGGAACTTTGTCAAATGCCTTCTGAAAATCCAAGTATACTACATCTACCAGTTCACCTTTATCCACATGTTTATTAACTCCTTCAAAAAAGTGAAGCAGATTTGTGAGGCAAGACTTGCCTTGGGTAAAGCCATGCTGACTTTGTTCCATTAAACCATGTCTTTCTATATGTTCTGTGATTTTGATGTTTAGAACACTTGTTTATGAATACAAAAATGGAAAGAGTGTTTGATATCTGATTCCTTGATTTCCTACTGTGCATATTTTGGAGAAAAGGAAAGAAGACTCTGTACTGACCCTATGCACTACTCTTTGGTGCATCCCTGGTGGTAGCAAGTCTAGCACAGCAGATAGCTGCTTCAAGGGAGACATCTTAGTTCCACAAACCCTACACCACCGCCATAACCTCTCTTCCACTCTGGAGCTGCTACAGCTGTTCTTTGACATGTTGGCATCTTCTGTGCTGATTCCATCTTTGCTGACCCTTCTGTTGGTGTGCCAAATCCAGAAGGGGGTTGCTGACTTGGTAAACTTGAAACTCTGGCAGTAGTGAAAAATATTAAATTATTAAAAAGTATCTCCTCCCTTGGTTGAGGCTTCACTAGATGCTGAACACTTGGCTATGGCAAAACTGCTGAGCTTTGATCAGATTGACCCCTTAATTCTGATTCCTAGTAATATTACTTTGACAAATGGCTGGAATGCAGTTGTGTAGCTTGAGATGGCTGTATCTAAGGTTGATAATATCACATCCACTCTTGCTTATGGATATTAACTTTTCTGCTGTGGGTAAAAGCAAGTTTGCTTACTGTAAACGATGTTTCCGTAGATAGCAGGATGAATTAGCCATGCTGTCATGGGATCCGTCAATCAGGCCCGGGAGGTGGAGCTTGTCAAAGCAGAGAACAGAGCTTTGCTCTCTGCGGCTGCGCGTGTGTTCCTGCGCAGGAAAGTAACGGCATCTCCTCAGTCTGTGATTAAGCTGTAAAGTAGTCAAAGACTAGGTGACTGCCAGGGAGGAGGGTGGGTCAGCATGGCTAATTCATCCTGCTATCTACGGAAACATCGTTTACGGTAAGCAAACTTGCTTTTTCCCGTCGATAGCAGGGCTGAATTAGCCATGCTGTCATGGGAGCCCAAAGCTCCCGATCACGTCATTTATGACATATATGGTTGGACGTGATCTTGACAGTGTGGCAGTCACCGAGGACAGGAGGATAGAGATTGCAGTATTGCTTGCCCTATCTTCGCATCCATGGCTGCTTGTTGGTCAAGGCAGTAATGAGATGTGAAGGTATGCAGTGATGACCATGTAGCTGCCTTGCAAATGTCTATGGGTTGCACATTCTTCAGGTGTGCTAAGGATGTTGCTACTGCTCTGACTTGGTGAGCTTTAGGGGTAGACTGTAAATGTAAATTCTGTTTGTCGTAGCAGAATTTGATGCACTGCGCTATCCAACTGGAGATGGTGCGCTTAGCCACTGGCAGTCCAGGTGCCTTCGGGTTGTAGGAAACAAAGAGTTGAGAAACACGGGAGTCCGAATTCGTCCTTTCTTTGTAGTGTGTTAAAGCTCTTTTGCAATCCAGTGTGTGCAGTAGCTTTTCCCTATCGTTCGCATGAGGTTTAGGGAAAAATATTGGTAATTCCATTGTCTGATTGAGATGGAATGGGGTAACTACTTTCGGTAGGAAGGATGGGTGAGTTCGTAGAACTACCTTCTGTTGATGAAATTGCAAGTATGGAGGATAATGGACCAAAGCTTCTAACTCACTAACTCTTCGTGCTGATGTTACCGCAACCAGGAATACCACCTTCCAAGTGAGGTATTTAATGTGTGCTGAGTCCATTGGTTCAAATGGAGAAAGCATGAGCTGTTCCAGAACGATGTTGAGGTTCCATGGAACTGGAGGTTTGGATACCGGAGGACGAATGTGTGTTAAACCCTTTATGAAACGAGTCAGTAATGGGTGATTGGATATAGGAATGTCATTGATTGGCCTATGATAGGCGCCTATGGCGCTGAGGTGAACTCTGATGGATGCTGTTGCTAGGCCAGCTACATATAGTGTATGAAGATAATCAATGAGCAATTCCGGGGAGCAGTCCAATGGTGGTACACCGTTGGAGGTGCACCAGGCAGAGTAGCGTTTCCATTTATAGCTATAATTTTTCCTGGTGGAGAGCTTCCTTGATTGTAACAAAATGAATTGTGCTGAAGTGGAGACTCCTTGTTCTGTTAGAAGGAGCCTTTCAATCTCCAAGCTGTCAAGTGTAGAGATGAATGTAGCGGGTGTAGTAGTGTTCCTTGATCTTGGCTGAGAAGATCTTGACGATTCGGTAATAGAATTGGATCCTTGATGGATAGTTGAAGCAGGAAACTGTACCATGGTTGCCTCGGCCATGCCGGGGCTACGAGTATCAGTTGAGCTTTGTCCGCTATGCATTTCTGAATTGTTCTTGTTATGAGAGGTATGGGAGGAAAGGCATAGAGAAGGCCTGTCGTCCACGGAATGAGGAAGGCATCTTGGGCGATCCTGACTTGGCTTGGTCTTATCGAGCAGAATTTGGAAACTTGAGTATTGATCTCTGTTGCAAAGAGATCTATGGAAGGTGTCCCCCACTGTAGAAATATGTCCTGGACTACTTCTGTATTGAGCGTCCATTCGTGGGGATGAAAGATGCTGCTTAGTCTGTCCGCTCTGGTGTTCGCAACTCCTGGTAGGTAAGTTGCTTGTAGATGTATGCAATTTTTGTGAGCATGTTCGAAGATTGTCAGGGTCTCTTTGCAGAGGGACCATGAACCGGACCCTCCTTGTTTGTTGATGTAAAACATCGCTACCTGGTTGTCTGTGTAGATCATGACCCTGCGTCCTTTCAGGTGGTCTTGGAAGACTCGCAATGCGTTGCGAATCGCTCTGAGTTCCAGTAGATTTATTTGTAGATTTTGTTCCGAGAGTGTCCACAACTCTTGGGTTTCGTAAATCTCGAGGTGAGCACCCCATCCCTTGCGAGACGCATCTGTGGTTAGAACTGCATTGTGAGGAGGGGGGCTGAACAATGCTCCCTTGGACAAGGTGGAGCCTAGGAGCCACCATGTTATATCTTTTTTTCATTTCTGCGGTCAGCGATACTTTTTGCGTCAATGGTTGTGAATGCTGTTTCCATTGTCGTTTTAGACCCCATTGTAGACGTCTCATGTGTAGCCTGGTGTTGGGAACCATGAAATTCGCTGCTGCCATGTGACCCAGAATTACCAGGACTTGTCTTGCTGACGGCCTCTGAGTGTGTTTCAAAGTGTGCAGAAGTTGACGGAAATGTGACATTCTGTCGTCTGGGAGATATGCTCTGTTGCACGTAGTGTCCAGGCATGCTCCTATGAACTGTAAGTGCTGTGTTGGTTGTAGATGTGATTTCTGAAAGTTTGTCACCAACCCTAGTTCTTGTAAGCAATGTATCACCCGATTGAGGTGATCCAGTAAGATGTTCGGAGTTGAGGCGATTTATGTGCCAGTCGTCCAGAGATGGAAAGATGGTTATACCATGTTTCCTGAGATGAGTCACCACCACTATCATGCATTTGGTGAAAACTCTGGGTGCAGCCGAAAGTCCAAAGGGAAGAACTTTGTACTGGTAGTGTTGATGTCTGTAGCGAAAGCACAGGTAACGCCACGATGAAGGATGGATTGGAATATGCGTGTAAGCATCCTTCAGATCGATGGAGCACATCCAATCGTTGGTTTGAATGAGAGGAAGAATTGACTTCAACGATACCATCTTGAATTTCTCCTTGATGAGAAATTTGTTCAACTCCCTTAAGTCTAGTATTGGGCGAAGGCCCCCAGACTTCTTTGGTATGAGGAAGTACAGGGAATAAAATGCTGCTAAATTGGGATGTGGGTGGATTTGTTGAATTGCTTGTTGCTTGCGAAGTAAAGCAATTTCCTCTCCCAGTTGTGGATGGGAATTGTAGATCTTGAGTGTGGAAAGATGAGGCAATATGGGTTTTGTTACAAATTGGAGTTGGTAGCCTTGACGTACTATCTCCAGAACCCATTGATCTGATGTTATTCTTTCCCAGACATTCAGGCAAGCACGAATTCTGCCTGGAGGAGCTTGATGTTGTGGTGGCGGCTGAGTAACTAAAAAGATGACGTTGGTTTTGCTGCAGTAGTCGGCTGTTGTGCCTGCTGTCTCTGGTTACGTGGTTTACCTCTTCGTTGATTTGAGGTATTGCTTTGTGGAGCAGGACGTTGATAGGCAGGATATGGCTGCGTACGAAAAGATTGATAAGATCTATAGGGTCTTCTGGCATATGATTGTCTACGGGTAGACCCCACATAACGACGTGTAGTCGAATAAGTAGGATGCGATGCTAGCGATTGTACCGCTAGAGCTTCATCCTTTAATTTACTTACTGCTTCCTGGAATTTTTCTCCGAACAGGTTGTCTCCTGTACATGGGAGGTTTGTTAGTTTCTCATGCAAGTCATCTCGTATGGAACTGGAACATAACCATGCCAGTCTGTGGGCTGCAATAGCTGCTGCCGAAGCCCTGGATGAAGTTTCATGCGCCTCATAGATTGATCTTAATAGGTGTCGAGAACATTCTTCCATGTCATGAAGAGGCTGAGGTATCTGTTCAGCTACTGAGGAATGTATACCTTTCATAGCTTGCATACACTCATATAAATATTGTACCATATAAAACTGATGTTGCATAATTCTTGCTGTTAACATCGAGTTGTGGTATATTTTCCTTCCAAACTCATCCAAATATTTGTTGTCTTTCCCTGGTGGGAAAGTAGTGTGTAACTTTGTTTTCTTGAACCTTTGCAACGCCGACTCTACTACAATTGATGCGTGAGGTAATTGTGGTAGAGTGTATAGTGATGCTCTCTTCATACGAAATTTCATATCGGTTTTCCTGGAAACAGCTGTAGTTGTATAAGGCGTTTCCCAGGATTTTTGTAAGACGGAGTGCAGGATTTCTTGAGGTGGAAGAGATGTTGGTTCTACTTGAGTATCAAATATTTTCAGAAGTCCAAGAGTTTCTGCTCTAGGGTCTGTTTCTTTTTGGACCTCTAGGTGCAGAATCGTACCCATTTTTTCTATGAATTTTGGGTATGTAAGGTCCTCAGGAGGGGAATACGGCTCCTGTATTTGGTCCTGGGTATCTGACAGACATCCCACTGAAGATGATGGAGATGTTTGCATGGAAGGAGAATCAAGAGATGTATCTTGTATATGAGTAGGCGAGGCTGGTTGGTTTATCCCTGGAGATGCCAGTGGTTCTACCGATTGTTCTCCATTAGACTGTGCTTTATGTTTTATAGCATTGTCCTGAGAAGTATTAGTTATCTTAAAAGATGATTGAAGCGTCTCATAAAAGCCTTCTAGAGACTGCGACAATTGAAAAAATGCTTCTCTTGTATGAGAGGGCATTATCATACGATTGTCTTGTTGTTGTGAGATAGTTGTTGTAGGCAAAGTTGCAGGAACTTCCCTATCTCTCTGTGTCTTAATGATTGGAGTATGTTTTAAATCCTCTGAATCTGAAGAAGTAGTAGAGGAAGGAATTTGTACCAGTTCCCTTAATGAGCCGGTAGTAGATGGAACTTTATGAGATGATTTAGAAGTCGAAGGACTCATCTCCCATCTAGCACTCCTCTTTTTAAATCTTTTAGCATGGGAGTGATGTGAGTACTTATGATAGTCCTCAGATGACGACTCAGTATCTGTGACTTCAGCCTCAGAAGAAGAGCTTAGTGACGGGTATCGTTTTCGCTTCAACTCTCTCTTTAATTTTTGAGGCGAGTAATTTCGGTTTTTATGTGCCGATTTTGAGTTATGCGGTGAATTAGATTTATGCGCGTATGTTTTTACGCGCAGAAGTAGAGGTATGCACGTATGCGCAATTGTAGACTTATGCGTGCTTGAATGTCTATGCGCGGAAGTAGAACTGTGCGCGGTTGTAGTTTTATGCGCATATTTCTTCGATTCTGAGCGCACAGGGTCTATCGGCGCTGTGCGCATAAGTTTTCTTATAGTCGGCGCCGTGCTCGCAAGTATTTTCGGCGTCATACGTATAGGCGCTTCCGGCGCCATGCGCATAAGTTTTCTTATAGTCGGCGCTGTGCTTGCAGGTATTTTCGGCGTCATACTTATAGGCGCTTCCGGCGCCATGCGCATAGGTTCTTTTCGCTCCATGCGCATAGTTGTCTTCGGCGCCATGCGCCTAAGAGTTTTCGGCGCCTTGCGTATATCTGGGCGGCGCAGTGGTTTTTCCTTTGCCATGCGCGCCGAAAGGTCTGAGTTATGCGCAGACTCTGTCATCGGCGCCGGTGTATGCGCATCTGGCGCCATAGGCGCGGAAGTTGTCGGCGCCACAAGTTCTGTCTCCGATAAGGTATGTTGCGGCTCTTTAGGCACTGGGGATTTCTGAGAACCCATTGGCCTTTGTTTTATCGATTTCCCATTACCTTTTAATTTAGAGGATTTAGGTATCGACGAGAAAGCTTTCTTTTTTGTTGGAGCCGAGGACGTTAACGGGCCCGGTGATGAGTGAGCCTCCGACGGGTCCCGTGAGGCAAAAAGCTCTTGAAGCCTATAGGCTCTTTGTTTTAACGCTCTCGGGGACATTTTAGAACAATACTCACAGTTGTCTGTATCGTGGTGTGATCCGAGACATTTATAACAGCGGTTATGGCCGTCGGTGACAGACATTCTTATACCGCAAGGACAGGGTTTAAACCCCGGTTTTGACATTTTCTCTGTTTTTAAACACTGAGGAGAATATCAGCTCCGCGTGCGATTCCCGCTCGCGGAAAAAACAGACTGAGGAGATGCCTTTACTTTCCTGCGCGGGAACACACGCGCAGCCGCAGAGAGCAAAGCTCTGTTCTCTGCTTTGACAAGCTCCGCCTCCCGGGCCTGATTGACAGATCCCATGACAGCATGGCTAATTCAGCCCTGCTATCGACGGGAAAAACTATTTCTACTATTACTGAGAATATCCATATTCTAAAACGCCAGACAAATGCGCTGCAAGTAGTTGATGCCTTCTTACATAAAGGGAATCAGGCCACCAGCCACAGACTGGAGAGCATGAAGAACTTGCATCAAATTAAATTCTTAGGTGTGAAAAATATCCTTCCCTTAGGCTTGTTTAAGAGAGATCTGTCATAAATTTTACAAGTTCCTAAAGAAACTCTCCCAGCAATGATTCTGCTATCCTCTTTCTCAACCTGTAGGGAAGAAACAGTCTAGATCTTCGGAGACAAAAACAAACTAAAAAAAAAAAAAGACTCCATTAATTTGATGCAAGAACTTGTGATAGGAGTGGATATGTTAAAGGAAGACATATTCCTGCTGACTTTTATCCAGTAACTGGATATTAACATCTTTTGTCTTTAAATACAGAAATGTTTTTCCAGATTTAACTGAATACACAAGTTAGGAGGCAGAAGATTTTATATATTCTCCCAGCTGTGTTCCAGACTGGAGTCTTATTTTTTCCTTAGGGACCTATGTAAATGTAAAATTAATATCCAAAAGAACAAGCATCAAAAATTGGAGTTTGTCCTCAGGGTTTCTTAATTTGGCTCCCTACTTAATTTTTTCTGTGATGGTGTTTTGTAATTTTGTTTCATGTATAGTTTTTTTTTTTTTTTCTTGATATATGTATTTTGTTTCAAGTTTTGTTATGTTCTTACATCTTGGATCCTCCTCTTTTATTGGCTTATATTTTCGCATAGCTCTTTTTTTTTTTAATGACTTAATATAACTCTTCCCTTTTTTAAAATTCCTACTGCCACTGTGTTTAATTCAGGATGTATATCATAAATATATATTATAAAAATAAAAAAAAAAAAAAGCCGGGTGTTCTCTGCTGTTTTTAAGCATCTAGAAAGTGGATTCAGATCTTTTTGGCTAATTTATTGCCCATACACAGAGCATTAGCATGCTGAAAATGCCAAACTAGTCCATCCTTTTTAGCACACAAGAGCCTCTGTACAGGGAAAAGCAAAAAAGAATCAAAATCTACCTGCCCCCCCTCCTCCTCCCGTTTTCCCCTTGGAATTCCCAATCCCAGGAGACCGGCCTGAGCAAAACTGGGATCCCTCACTGTCCCCAGGGCATAGAGAGATATTTTCTCCAAAACAATTCCTCTGGGCTGCTCTTTACTGCCACAGGAGCCAGCATAGTAGTTAAAGTTGCCTTGCCTCCCCAGTATCGAGTGCGTTTGCCTTTGTGGCATGCTCAACACCAGCTGGCCCTGACAGCAAGTAGTGGTGTGTGTCCTGAGCCCCCAGGACTGGCCAGGAAATCTGCTTTTTAATGCTCCTTGGTTCCTTGTAGACCTTGTCATAAATTTTTCTCTGTGCACAAAGCATAGTAGCAAAAAATGTAGTGTGACATTTATTTTGGGATTTTTTTTATTTTATTTTGTTTTCTCTTACTGTTTCTTACTGTTGCAGTTTTACATGCAAGATGGTTGTGCAGCTGCCAGTTCCTGTATGCCTCATGAATTTTAAAGGTTAAATGTAATTACAGCAGTTTTCTTTAGTTTTACTTATTTACATTCTTTGAAATCTTGCAGAACTATGTACTTCTAGAAATCAGATTTGCATAGTCTATAGTACTTTCAAACCATATTGGTAGTAGCATATTACAAGACTGTTTTCTTGCTTTCTTGTAATTGTCTTCCTGAAATATGAATTTTGTATTCTGATAAAGGCAAGTGTAATACCATGTATTTTAATCAACATTTTGTGCTGTCTCTGCTATAGTGCTAAAAGAAATGTAAACTCTATTGCCTTGAATGTTGGGATCTTGTGGGGCTTTTATTGAGAAATCGCCAGTGGATGCACGGTATGCTTTTGAAAATGTCACAGTATGTCTATATCAATGTAACTCCCTCCTCTTATCTAAGAGCCAGACTGGCTTCTTTCCTCTTAAGGGGATGAGGTTGGGGGATGGGGAGATGCATCATGAGAACAGGCACATCAGGCATCTCTAGAAAGATTCACAGCTACAAACAGAACTTTTGTTCATAAATGGATCTCTTTAATAAAAAAAAAAAAAAAAGGGTGATTAGCAGAATGTCTTTGTAGAAGACAATTTAAAAATTATTTCTGTATTTATCCAATAAGCAGTTGTATGGATTTGAGCTTCTCTCTTCCCAGTACATTTAACAATGTTAGAATCACTTGTGGTAATGTCTGATTCCATCTTTCATTTCTCTTCTGCAAGGCTTGTGCTGGAGCTATATAGACCTAATAAGAACATAAGAAATTGCCATGCTGGGTCAGACCTAGGATCCATCAAGCCCAGCATCCTTTTTCCAACAGAGGCCAAACCAGGCAACAAGAACCTGGCAATTACCCAAACACCAAGAAGATCCCATGCTACTGATGCAATTAATAGCAGGGGATATTCCCTAAGTAAACTTGATTAATAGCAATTAATGGACTTCTCCTCCAAGAACTTATCCAAACCTTTTTTGAACCCAGCTACACTAACTGCACTAACCACATCCTCTGGCAACAAATTCCAGAGCCCAATTGTGTATTGAGTGAAAGAATTTTCTCAGATTAGTCTTAAATGTGCTACTTGCTAACTTCATGGAGTGCCCCCTAGTCCTTCTATTATCCGAAAGTGTAAATAACCGATTCACATCTACTCATTCAAGACCTCTCATGATCTTAAAGACCTCTATCATATCCCCCTCAGCCGGCTCTTCTCCAAGCTGAACAGCCCTAACCAGCTGTTCCATCCCCTATATCATTTTGGTCTCCCTTCTCTGTACCTTCTCCATCGCAACTATATCTTTTTTGAGATGCGGCAACCAGAATTGTACACAGTATTCAAGATATGGTCTCACCATGGAGCGATAGAGGCATTATGACATTTTTCCGTTTTATTAACCATTTCCTTCCTAATACTTCCTAACATTGTTTGCTTTTTTGACTGCTGCAGCACACCGAGCCGGCAATTTTAAAGTATTCTCCACTATGATGCCTAGATCTTTTTCCTGGGTGGTAGTTCCTAATATGGAACCTAACATCGTGTAACTACAGCAAGGCTTATTTTTCCCTATATGCAACACCTTGCACTTGTCCACAATAAATTTCATCTGCCATTTGGATGCCCAATCTTCCAGTCTTGCAAGGTCCTCCTGTAATGAATCATAATCCGCTTGTGATTTAACTACTCAGAATAATTTTGCATCATCCACAAATTTGATAACCTCACTCGTATTCCTTTCCAGATCATTTATAAATATATATATATTGAAAAGCACCGGTCCAAGTACAGATCCCTGAGGCACTCCACTGTTTACCCTTTTCCACTGAGAAAATTGACCATTTAATCCTACTCTGTTTCCTGTCTTTTAACCAGTTTGTAATCCACAAAAGGACATCGCTTCCTATCCCATGACTTTTTAGTTTTCTTTGAAGCCTTCTAAAATCCAAATACACATCGCCTACCAGTTCACCTTTATCCACATGTTTATTTACCCCTTCAAATAAATAAAGCAGATTTGTTAGGCAAGACCTCCCTTGGGTAAATCCATGTTGACCGGACAGATAACTGGCCATTGTGCATTCACATACTACCTTAGTATCTGGACCTTTTATCAAAATGAGCATTACTATTGACCTCTGTGGGAATGACTTTCACTGAATAATGTCCAGTAGCACCCAGCAACAGATTATATCTGAACTGCTTTCAAGCTTAGCTGTTTCTCTGGATAGTAGAAGCCCTTCATCTAACTTCAGTGTAATAGCTCCTGCTACGTTTGCCATTCATGGGATAGTCCCACGAATGACTGCCAATGGTTGGACCACATATGCTGCTGCCATCTTCTTTGGGGGCTTCCCCCGTAGGCACGCTGTGTGCATCTGCCTTTGTTGGCCTCATGTTGGGAATACCTGGAGCAGGCACTGGCAGATGGTGTCACGTGGCTGGGTATTTAAACCCCAGCAGTGCTACTGACCGGCACCTCAGCAACGGGTCTCCTCACTTCAGCCTTGCCTCGCCTTTCCTCGTCCAGCTTGCCTTTCAGACTTGCCCTGTCTCCTCACCCTGTTTGTCTGTCTTACCTTTGTAAGTCTCCTTGTAAATTCTAGAGCAGACTCTAATCTTGAACATGATAGTGCCTTATCAGCCGCCTGCTCTAATTTGTGGACTGTCTCTGGACTCTGCCTAAGCTTGAAGCCTTAGCCTGGCCCACACCAAAGCACATTCTCCAGCTCTCGGCACAGACCTTGTGGGCCATGAGGTTGGGTCAGCTGTACCACGGCCAGAAGGACTCACATTCACACTATTCTTATAGATTGCTGAGGCCAAGAGCTCAGCAAACATTAGGGATGTGAATTGTTTTTTGACGATTTAAAATATCGTCCAATATTTTTTAAATCGTCATTAATCGTTAAAGAGTGCGATACCATAGAAATTCCACTGATTTATCGTGAAAAAATCGTTAATCGGGTTAGTGCACACTAACAGGAGTTAGGACACAACCTAAAAACCCACCTCGACCCTTTAAAACCGCTCCCTTAGCCTCCACCACCCTCCTGACCCCCCCCCCCCCCCCCCCCCCCAAAAAAAAAAGTTTTAAAATTACCTGGCGCTCCAGTGGGCCCCAGGAGCGATCTCCCACTCTCGGGCCGTCGGCTGCCACTAATAAAAATGGTGCCGATGGCCCTTTGCCCTTACCATGTGACAGGGTAACCGTGCCATTGGCTGGCCCCTGTCACATGGTAGGAGCACTGGACGGCCGGCGCCATTTTTAAAGATGTTATTCCGGGGAAGAAGCCGGGAGCCCGGCCCTGATGGTGAGCACAGCTGTTCGATATTTCCTGGATACGTCATCAGGGGAGGGACCGGCTGAGAACCCTCAAAGCCGGCCCATCTGCGGCGCGCAGCAGACGACAGCGCGCTGCCTAAGCCACATGCGCCGAAGGGGCGCGCAGCTTTGATTTACTTTCCTTGACTTTTCGAATTTGCAAATTGTAGCTATTCTCCCAACTACCTCCACTAGCTCGGGTGAAACCCGAGTAAGAGATACAAGAAATTTGAAGCTTCCGGCTGCACGTGAGTAGTGCCAGAAGGCACAGTATAAATTTCTTTAGTGCCACATTCTGTAAGGAAGCAGAGGGCTAAAGAAAGAGGCCCTGCCGGGACCACGCACTTTAGTTCTGGGCCTGATGGATGCATACCTACACTGGGGTATGCTAAAACCGGGTGAAGTCTCGCTGAGTGAGGGAAGGGAGAAAGATTTACCTGACCCCTCTCTGGAGTTATGCACCACCTTATTCCCGGTAGAGCGGAGGCCCCCAAGTAACCCTGCAGAGACGAGGCCTCAAATCCAAACCCCTGAGTTTCTGGAATTGGGAGTTACCCAAACTCCAGGTGACTGAGGAGGAGGAGAAACTTCACAGGCCATTATTAGTCTCTCAATCAGGTCTATCCTGTAAAGTGCGGCCGCGTTTACCCTGCTCCTAAGCCGCGTTCTACTCACTTTCCGGCCGCGTTATCCCTTCCTGCGATCCCGAATCCCTTTAACCTTCTCCTACCGCGTCCTAAAATCCCCGGGCAACCCCTTCCGCACGCGGCATGTATATTGCATGCAAACGGGCGAATTAGCTATTCCCTAGCATCCTGTAACCCGCGCCCCGACTATCGCTATCTTTCCCTGCCGTTTTGTCGCGCGTTTAACCTGCTAACTTACCGCCTACCCTTACCCTGCGGTAGAGGCAGGGGTAAGGGTAAGTGGCAAGCTTTCCCCCAGCCCCCGCTCACCTGCCCCGGCCGCGATCATGGGTGCCGGTCTCTGGGGCAGCCCCAGTCCTCTCCCCTCCTCCCGAAGCAAAAAAAAAAGCGAAAAAAACGTAAAAGCAAAAAGTAAGTCGCTTCGCCGCTTCACACTGTCAGAGTGTCTCTTCTTCCCTCCTCCCGGAGCAAGGCTGCTTTTCGCGCCCTGCTTCGGGAGGAGGGAAGAAGAGACACAGGATGGTGTGAAGCGGCGAAGCAACTTACTTCCCGATCGGACCTCTCCTGCCTCCCGCTGCGCGACTTACTTTTTTTGCAGCCGCCCGGCCATCAGAACGTATCGTGGCTCCCCTGCCTCCCGGGGAAGATGGATGCCAGCACGGGGGAAAGCGGCCCCTGTGCATGCGATTGGCTGCTCAAGACGTGACGTCACATGCCGTGACGCCAAACGTCGTGACGTCATGTCTTGAGCGGTCAATTGCATACACAGGGGCCGCTTTCCCCCGTGTGGGCATCCATCTTCCCCGGGAGGGAAAGATGGATGCCAGCACGGGGGAAGATGGATGCCAGCAAATGGATGCCATTTCAAATGACTGGATAGACCTGGATAGAACGGGGGATCCGGAAGTATGCTTGTGACATTGCTACCAGAAGCGGAAGTTGCCTAAAGAGTCTAGCGGAGTGTGTTGTGGAACGTTCTAGCTAGTCGGGGGACGGTGTACTGTGATTCTTGCTGCCTGCATCCTATCCCCCCTCAGTCCTTGTGCTCTGTACTAGCCGCGTCTGGATTTACTCTCCGCTGAACACCACCTTTCATGCCTGCGATGGCAGCGGAGGAGACATCAGAATTGCCGCAGGAGCAACAGGCCCCGCGGAGCCAGGAACTGGCGCTGTGGGTGGATGCGCAGCGTGGGGTGCACGAGCCCGAGAAGCACTGGGGCCACCGGCACGAGTTCATCCTGCGTAATCTGGAGGTGGCTAGCGACGACAACTCGCTCCCGCCCCCGGCCCAGCTCAATCGCCTGCTTGCTTTCTCCATGGTGTGGGCGAACCATGTCTTCATGGGGTGCCGGTGAGTGGGGCGGCTGGATGGCGGAGAAGGGAAACTGGGGGAGCGCGATGCGATAGGGCCAAAAGCAGTGCAGAGTCATGGGGGGGGGGGGGGGACTGGCAGTCCCGACTGGCAGTCCCGACTTCCTGGTATCTGTCATTTCAAATGACATTTGAAATGACAGATACCAGCGTGGCGTGAAGTGTTAGGCCTGCGCACCCAGGATACTGTATAGGCGCTCCATCCAGTAAAATAGGTTGCGCGGGCCTAAGGCTTCACGGACCCTTCTTAGACGCGGTTTTCATTTGCATAAAATTATTGTTCAGGATCCAGCGGTAGGTGAGCTGCACTGTGCGTGCGGCAACCGCGGGTGCGCCGGGCACTAAAGCAGCTCTTCCTACCGCTCGGTACTGGATAGACCTGTATGTTATCAGGCACAGGGGGTGAAATCAGAAGCACTGCGCTAGAGAAGGAACCTGGTGAGAAATATGTATTTCCTCAGCTTTTGAAAGCGGAACTGATAAAACCAACTGTTATTTCACTAGACTCTATTTGGGATGCTATTCAGGCATTAAATTAAATATTTGTAATCAAATGGCTCAAGTATATACATATCTGGGAAAAATTGATATACGAATTGAAAATATGGAAAAGGAATTAGCTGTTGATAAAGAGTATTACTAAAATTAAATCAGATTTAGGGAGTACATTAGCTTTTCAGAATGCTTTAATGAAAGATAATCACATACTAACCAGCAGATTAGAAAATATGGAAAATACTTTAAAAGGGAAAAATCTCCAGTTTATTAGTTTTCCCAAAAGTCAGTTTATATCACCGAAGGAGTTGTGGAAGAAATTAGTTTGAAATTTTAAAGATCCCAGACCAAGCTTTACCAGTGACATCTAGAATTTATTATATATCATCTAGTAAGGATAAAAAGATCATAGATGGTAAAGAGAGTAAAACTACCTCTGTAATTGATCTCGTACAGTTAAATATAATGGAAATTCTGGAAACATCCCAGAAAGATCAGATTAATCCTGCTACTTTAGTGGTTTCATTCCTGCTTGAAGCAGATAAAGAATGGACATATTGAAAATGTTTTTCCCGACATAGATCAGAGACTTTTCTGGGTCTTAAGATAAATATTTTTCCAGACCTTTCTAAGGCCACTCAAAAAAGAAGAAAACAGTTTTTGATATTAAGACCCAGAGTTTTAGAAATTGGTGCCATGTTTTTGCTTAAATATCCCTGCAAGTGCCTCAAAGTATCAAGGATTATCATATGTTTTTTCCAACCTAATCAACTTACAGCTTTTCTTGTGGATAAAAATATTGTACCAGGAAGTTCCTCTCCTATTGAGTGAGTGCAAAGTATGATATATAGTCTGCCAGTGTGAAATAACGTACCAATATTAATTCCATTAAAATGTGAATTGTAAGTTATAATTTCTTTTCCTTAGGTTTGAGTCTTGTATCTCTGATTGTGGACTTTGATTTGAGATACTAATAGTTTAGGTTATATAAAGCCTTGTAAGTATATCAATACCTTCTGATAGCATAAACTATTATGATGTATCTCTGTTTTCAAACAAGAAGTGTGTTTCTTGAATATATTTTGTTTAAATTTAATTTAAAAAAAAATGCTAAGCTTTCTGACTCTCCACTTGGTCAGTAGTAGAATAGAGGAATCATGGCCCAGTTGAATGCTTCTGAGTGCTTAGCTTTATTGGAATTTTGAGGAGTTTTGCCAGCAGCCGATCTGGGCTGATAGAATACCTGAGCTAGGAGTATTTCTGAGAAGCCTGGTAAAAGATTGGGGTTAAATGCTGAAGTTCCGGTGAGCAGGGCAAACGTCACTGTCAGCAATTGAATGAGTAATTACCGCATTTACCCTGAAAAGCTGGAAACATGGAATGTTTGGTTTGTTTTATTGTAAAGGCTAACCAAGTGAATTGTAATTTCTGCCTTGGGGGACAATGTAAGACCCTCCTGAAAGAAGAAAAAAAAATTGAGTAATTTACATGTGAACTGTCTGTGCTTGAAGAATAAAACTCCTTATGGCTTATAAACAACTACTGGTGCTGGATTCTAATTGAATTCTAACACTAAGAGTAGTCCTTTCCTTAAGCAGAAGGATGTTGGCGGAGAACGGCACTCCTAAGAGCCTACATTGTAGTGCACTTGGGAGGCAGCACTGGAAGGGAAAGTAGGGAGGCTCAAACTGTAGCCTTATGCAAGCTCGGTATGGAGCTGGAAGGAAGCAATGATGAAAGGATAGGAGGTACTGTTACCTCCTACACTATCTTTTTTTTCCTCAAGGTCTGAGGCACTGGATGTGCACAACCTTAATCCAAAAGTCCTCAGCCTAATGAAGTGTGACTGTCAGGTTGCTTTTTGCCCACAGGTATAAACCCTAACACAAGTGGCCCAGTACTTCGGGAAGCTGCCCTAAGTGCTTGCCATGATAGTTGATCACCATAGCCACAAACAGATCTGGTTTTCAGGATATCCATAATGAATATGTATGAGGTATATTTGCAAAACCAACACAATGGTGGAAGATATAAACACACTGGAAAGGTAAACCTCAAATGAAAAAGGTGTGCCCAAACACTCAAGTTCATGTATAGGCAAAATATGCCTTCAGTGCATGTAGTATTTTTACTTTTATATTTTGTCAGGCAGTCTTATCTGTGAAACTTATCATTCACAATTAGTCACAGCACTGTCTGTCCCCAGACATGGGCCGTGATCCGCAGTGGCTGCATCAGGAAGGACAGAAAATGAGACCAGAAAGATCTTCAAATCAATAATATAGAATCTTCAAGCGGGTGCAAAACGCAGTCAAGACTGCAAATACATCTCATGCATGTTCATTGTGGATATCCTGAAAACCAAACTTGGTTGGAGCACTCCCGGGCCAAATTTGCCTACCCCTGCTGTAGTAGAAGTGCAAACTACAATACAGCCACGTCTATTTGGCAGGCTGCTGCAAGTACAGTAATAACAAAATCCTAAGTGAAATGTAGGTCCTCATGAAATCTGGAAGGGACCCTAGAAAGCTTGAATGGTCAAGTAACAGCCACACTAGCACTGGTAGGTATTTAGATTATTACAAAGCTTTGTGATTTTCCAGGGGAAGGAAAGAGTGTAGAGTATAACTATGTGTAGGGGATCTATATGTTCATCTGCCCAAAATGTTGAGTTCAAATGAAAAAGATGACGACAAACTGGCCTGGATAAGGACAGAGATCTTATGCACAGCTGCACTTTATGGATGGCAGTTGGTATAAATCTTTTCAGTGTGGACAGAAATAATTGGAAAGGCTGGTTGGGTCTGTTGGTCTTTTCTGCTGCTATCTTATTATGTTACGCTGACCCACAGTGTTAAGTACAATCCTCAAACTGAAATATAACCCATCTCTAAACATTTGTCATTGCTGTCACAAAAATATTACTTCAAGACATGCTCTGAGTGCACAATAATATTACAAAGCCACTCTGCCAGCTACAGCCAAAATAAAATTGCTACAGTGAACTCTATTCTTTTCATATGACATGAATGCATAATTGTTTTGGTAGATGCAATTTATTTTAAACTGTTTACTTGTGACTTCAAATGCATACTCATGATTGAATACAGGGCCTGTGTGACAATATACACTACAGGTGTCTCCAAAAGCATCACTTTGGAAGGGATGGCATAAGCCACTACTGACCTAGTTCTGCGGGCGAACATACCAAGAACCATAACCACAAGGATGCCAGTTCATTTGGAACTGAAAGAAGCAGGAAATAGCTGTACTGAGGGTCCCAGTAGCCTGCCCTAAGCAATGGAGAATAGCAGCAGAGGTGGTTCAGCCTGTCTTCCTGACCAGCCAGCCATAAGTTATAGCCTCTTCTATATGTAGCAGTCACTCATGTCCAGCAGTCACAGTCCCTTTTCCCACTTCTCTTGGTCCTTAAAAAAAAGAATCACAGCCTGCAAGAACTGCATCTCACCCATGCGAAGCCTCAATGAAATGGGAGTCTGAGAGAATGTACATTACAGGAGAAGGGTGAGGGAGGAAGGAAAGGTTCTGAGGTGGCACTTAATTGAGGAGTAAAGAAAGGTGCTACGACGTGAGGCAAGAACAGGTAAGTAACGGGAACCACAGGAAAGAATAAAAGAGCCCAGGACAGCTTGGAGCAACCTTGCAATGCAGCAGGATCTGTGGGGGTAATTTTGCTGTGAGCAGTAGCTTGGCTTATAATAAACCTTTAGAGCTACCAAAGGCAGAAGCTTGAGCTACAACACTGGGAAGGGTCGGTTGGGGGGGGAACAAGGAAAGAATGTGGATTCTGCAAGTTACGAACCAAATGTGTTGCTACTGTACTGTTACTGCTTCCCCACCAGATGCCGTGTCCATCCCCCTTTTAAACATTTTCTACTTTGGAAGAGGGTGTGGACAATTTTAATTTGACTAGGGCAACATAACTCTTAATGTTTGGCCCTGATCATAAAGCCTTATCTAATGGGAACCCGGTATTGATTTGGCATGTATTCAAAAGCTGCAGAGGGTAATAAGAAAGTTAATAGGGGACTAGTAAAACAGTTCTGCTGGTAGATAAAATATCGTTAATGATGACCTTCTTCAGGCATGAGATGTCTACAATTTTTGAAAGCTCCTCTACTTAATCACTGCCATAGTTATGAATCGATAACGAATTAGCCCACTGCTGTACTGATATTTAGCAGGCCGTGCAAAACATATGAACTAGTGTGAACAAATAGACTGGATAAAAACTATAGTAAACCATAAATATCATTTCAAAGTAGATTAATTTAGAAAAAATATTAAGGTGGTAAATTGCCAAGGATATTGCTGCCGCCTACAATCATCTTTATACTCCATTTCCTTCAGAGCTAATGTAGATTTTTGACCCTGACTGAGTTATTCTATTTCTCAGACATAAGCAATTATTACTAAAGAATATTTACTCACAGTTCCACCCTGCTACTGCCATAAGTGATACTTCAGCTCGTCCATCATAATTAGGGATCTTGTTTTAAGTTATTTTATTTTGCATGGAAATTTCAATGTTATAACAAAAAACATTTCAGTGGAAAAACCACTTTAATATAACACACAGGAGAAAAATCAGTGGAAGTCATTTTTCCACTGATTTTTTTGGTTTTTTCTAACATTGAAATTCCCAAGCAAAAAAATGAAATGGTCCCTAAACATAATTAATTTACCATTTGTCTTAAAATTACTTATATGTAAATAACTATCATTTGCATTTTAGCAATATTGTATATTTTATTGGTGATGTCATCTTATGTTACGAAGTGCTTAACTCACCCAAATTTGGGCTATGGAAAATTAAAAATAATTGCATCCTATGTTCTCAAAGATGGCTATTGATCTTGAAACTGTTGTGTGGCTTGCTTTTTATATGTTTTAGGATGGCCCTTGCATCTGTCATCCTGGAACAGATACTCATACTAACCCTAAGCATTCCTGGTTTGGATTATTTTTAACCTTTTTAATGTAATTTTTATTAAGTTTCTTTTATAAGGATCAATATCTAACAAAATATTTTGAAATTATTTATATATTTCTAGATTAGCTTATTGGAGATAATACTCCCTTCTTTAGATCCAAATACAGTGGTATGACATGCTTATTCTATCAATGACCTTATCAGGATCCTCAGAGGAAGAAAGGACAATCCAATAACAGAAGACATTTGAAATTAAAATAACCAAACAAATTCTAAAATAAAAGGACTTAACCAGCTTATTTGTTTCATTTAATTGACACACAACTGTTACTTTCTTATCACTCTCATATAAATCAACCCACCCTTCTCAGTGGAAGGGAGTGGACAGTGGAGTGTAGGGGTATGCATTTGTTTTCGAAGTATTGGCAATCCGCAACGTATATGTCCCTATTCGTTATATTCGTGGGGAAGCGAAATGTATCGCTACTCCCCACGAATATAACATATCATCCATTTCATCCTTTGCAGGGCATGCGGGCGTGCTTTTCTTTGCCGTCATTTGCAATTGGAGGATGCCATTTGGATGTATCCAGAGCCAAAAACCAGCCCTTTCCTATGAGTCATCAGTGACCTCACAGTCCTGTCAGAGTGGGTTGGATAGGTTGGCATGGATACTGGAATGCAGCATATCAGCAATAACATTTTGTGAAATGCACTGTCATTCAGTGCTCGGTGACTATTTTCCTGATGACCAAGCACTATATATACTTAAGCATGCGGCGTGCCACCCACTTTCTTTGTAGGGGTGGTCTCTGCGGAAGGTGGCAGCACTCTGAGCTAGTCTGAGTTCAGAAATCTCTATTCAATTGCTAGCTAGGCTAATTACTTAAGAGGAAAAGATATTTCTTTATTTTGCTGCAGTGCAAAATAGCCCTGTTTGTTTTTTCAGCAGTTTATTTAGGTGATCTGAGATGGTCTCTCTGTGCCATGGAGAGAAGCTTCTAGCAGTGCCATTTTGTTTAATTCACCCTCTGGGATAGGCTGCAAGCAAGCACCATTTGGGTGTTGTGGCTGGGAGAGATATATTCCATTTTCAGCTAGTTTGCTAGAATTTCCATTGGAAAATATATTTTATCGATTTTCCTGCTGTCAACAATTCCAGCTTTTTTAAACTGAGTTTGTATAATTCAACTCAGTCTCTCTGTGCACTGGGCTTCAGTGGGCTGGCAGTTTAGCAGACTGAACTTTATTATTGGGACAGTCTGTGCAGTGAAATCCCCAGTCTGCCTCTTTTGTGCTTGCACACAAGCTGTGTGTGTGCACACCGCACATGTTACATTAGTGCATAGCAAGGCACTGTGACAGTGGGCAGCCAGTAGGCACTAGGCAGTGACATTAAATCCATAATGTCAGGGAAAGCTAGATGTAGTCGAGTGATTGGGACTGGCAGAGAAGGCACTTCAAAAGGCACTAGTGCCACTCCCCCATTAAAGTTAAAAAGGGATCTGTTGCAATCTAAACTCTTTGGAGGGGCAGGCAGTTCCATCCAGAAAAAAATGAAATCTGACCATGATGCATCGCCATCGCCACCACCTGTTTCTGACCCTGTAGTTTTGGAGGTGAGGGAAGGGGAGGCTGAGTCATACCAGACAAAATGTCAACATCCAAAAGCAGCAGGGGGACAGAGGTCTCGACTAACACTTAGCGTTGACAATGCAGTGCAGTCACTGTTTGCTTCTGATTCAGAAGAAGAATCATCTTGTGTGGGATTCTCATCCGAAACGGAAGAAGTAATAGCTGATGAAGCTTTAGGAGGATCAGTTAGTCCTATCTTAGCCTCCACTTCAGTGCAGCAGGGGAGAGATGAAACTGAGGAGGAGGAGGAAGAGCAGTCAGTGCAGGCACAGAGGGTGACTGAGGCCCCTGGCATTGCTTCTCAGGGAGCACCCACTACTTCAGCTCCAGTGCCAGCATCCACCCCCAAGGCTTTAGAGAAGGGAGGATCATGAAAGACATCTGCGATCTGGAGCCACTTTAAAGTGATGGATGACCTGTGTTTTGCTCGGTGTAATTACTGTGGCAGGGATATTAGCAGAGGCAAGCAAATGGGACATCTATCTAATTTTGGCATGACGCATCTTATGACGAGGCAACACCCAACATGAGTACTGCCATCTGGGGATGGTGGCAGTACCAGTCAGGGGAACCCTTCCAAGCAGCATAAAGTGGTTCAAAAGCAGCAGAGTCAGTCCATGCCCTCATCCCCTTCTAGCAGTCAGGTGGCAGGCCAGCAACCCCCTGACATGTGGCAGAAGCGATAACCCACCATGGAGGAAATGGGGTGGAGTGCGGTAACACTATCCCGGGGTAGGAGGCAGGCAGCCTCAAAAGTTGTAACCAGGAGCATTGGGGAAATGATTGCCCTTGATGACCAGCCCTTGCAGTTAGTGGAGAATGTGGGTTTCAAGCATTTTCTGAAGGTCGTAGTTCTAAATTACAAAGTCCCCTCCAGAACCACATTTAGTTGAAAGGTCATCCCCAGCCTGTACAAGTAGTGTCACAGTCGCATGCAAGCGCTGCTAGCTAAGGCAGAGGGGAGAGTGCATTTTACCTGCGATATCTGGACCGCCATGAATGCTGCACACTCTTACCTCTCCCTGACAGCACAGTGGTGGGACCTGGCTGAGGCAGGGGCAGGCAGCAGCTCTATTATTGAACAAGTATCAGGGTGGAGGTGGGCTTTACTGCACACCCACCTGACGGACCAGGCCCATACCGCAGCCAATATTCTAGCATGCATCAGACAGATGCTGGAGGGCTGGCAACTACACCAGTGAGACAAGAATCCTCAGACAGGGTTCTTTGTCACAGACAATGGTGCAAACATGGTTAAGGCAATAAACGACGGGCACTTTAAGAACATCCGATGTTTTGCACACACTCTGCACCTGGTAGTGAAGTCAGCTCTGGGGTTGGATTCCAATGACAAAGAGAATGAATACCTGCATAGGTTAATACAGAAGTACAGGAACATAGCAGTGCCCTTCCACAGAAGTGTGAAGGCGGGGAAGGTTCTCCGACAAAAGCAGACTGATTTGGAGATGCCTTACAAGTGTCTCATTCAAGACATTGCCATCCGGTGGAATTCCACCTTTATGATGCTCGAGAGGTTAGTGGAGTGGCAGACACCCTTTCATGAACTTTCTGGTACAATGGACATAGGTGTGCAGAATCCCCTAGGGCATCATGATTGGTTAGTCATGAGTCAGCTGGTAAAAATCCTGCAGCCCTTCAAGGATGTCATGGAGGAGCTGAGTTCCAGAAGTGCCACCTTGGCTGACATCATCCCTATAGTTAATTTCCTGAATGAACATTTGGAGGCCTTTAAACAGGAAGAGGGAATGACAGTTGAGGTGCTGCATTGTCTGGACATTTTGCAGCTGCAGGTGGAAGAGAGATTAAGGCCTTTAACAGAACAGAACACATACATGCTCACCACAATCTGTGATCCCTGTGTGAAAGGGAAACTCACCCTGCAGTACAATTGTCTCTTATTGGTGAAGGACCTGCTGTTAGCAAAAGTCCGTGAACAAGAGCGCCATAGGCAGAGACCGATTAGGCGTGAAGCAGAGGTGGAAACAGTGGGCACTTCAGAGAGTTGTGCTAGCCCAAGCAGGAGCAGCACTCTGTCAGCGACAGATAGTACCTCCTCCTCCCACTCTCGGGCCATCGGCGCCATTTTGGCTGCCACTCAAAAATGGCGCCGATGGCCCGATAAAAAAAAAAAAAACAACCCACCCGACCCTTTAAAAATGACCCCTTAGCTTCCCCCACCCTCCCGAGCCCCCCAAAACATTTTAAAATTACCTGGTGGTTTAGTGGTGGTCCCGGGAGCGAGCTCCCGTTCTCGGGCTGTCGGCTGCCACTCATAAAGATGGCACCGATGGCCCTTTCCATGTGACAGGGTATCCGTGCCATTGACCGGCCCCTGTCACATGGTAAGAGCACTGGCTGGCCGCCGCCATCTTTAAAGATGGGGGTTTGTTTTTTTTAATCGGGCCATCGGTGCCATTTTTGAGTGGCAGCCAAAATGGCGCCGATGGCCCGAGAGCGGAAGATCGGTCCCCGCGCCCCCACTGGACCACCAGGTACTCGTAAAAGGTTTTGGGGGGCTCGGGAGGGTGGGGGAAGCTAAGGGGTCATTTTTAAAGGGTCGGGCCTCACTAAAAACAAAATTAACGATGTGAATCGGAACAGATTCCAATTCACATCACCACCGATCAGATTTTTTTCTCCCTCTAGCCGAACCCAATCGTTAAGACGATCGGGCACATGATTCACATCCCTAGTTGGCAGTATATTGTGTAAAAATTATTCTATCTGAAAATAAACATGATTGAAAAAAAATATGATAAAAGGATTAGCAATTTCCCTAAGATTCCCATTACATACGGACCCCATATTAACCTGCATAGAGGCACCTTACCATGTATGTATGTTTTGCTTTATGCATCCCCACTGTTTAGTTGGACTACTGTGCCTCCACATACGCAAAACCCTGAGTTGTGCAATTATGTAATAATTCTTAAAATTAGGAATATCTAGTCCCCCCTTCCTTTGATACATAAGTCCCCTAGAAACCCATGGCAGCCTGTTTCCAGATACAGCTTAAAAACCCACTTTGAAGCAATTTCATAAACTTATTTGGTATAGCAATAGGCAGTGTTTAGAACAAGTAAAACCACCTGGGCAACAATGACTCCCGTTAGCGCGCACTAACAAAAAAAAACAAAAAAAGATTTTCACGAAAATTCGTGGGGGGGGGGGGAAGTGTTTGTTTCTTGTTTTAACCGATATATAACGAATTAAGAAATATCGTATGATATTTCTTAATTTGTTATAAAAACGATTCACATCCCTAATTGAAATTGTTCCCTATAATTTATTTTTTTTATTTAAAATGCTTATATTCCACAACTTCCAAATACAAAATTTGTCCAGGATGGATTATGGAAACACATACATAACAAAAGATTTAAAATTAAAATAGGCAACATATAATAATAAAACACGCAACATTTCTCTTAATCATATGCCTCTAAGAAAAGAAAAATGTTTTAATCCCCCACCGAACTCCTTTAAATCAACCTTTAATAACTTGGGCCTCCAAAACTTCACTAAGCTGTTCCCTAAACTAAGAAAAAAATAGCCTTGGTTAAGGTGGATTCATTTCTTAATTTCAAAACCAAAATTCTTCCCCCTCTATCCCTCTTGACATCCTAATACTTCAATATGGAAATTTTTAGCCACTAATATTCCTAATCCCCCATGCTTTAATTTTGAACCATATTCGATGCAAAAAACATATGAGAGAATAAATTGCTTCTTAACTATCTCTCTTCTTGCTTCTTATGCTTGCTTTTCACTCAGGCATACACAAACTCTAAACAATTACATACCTTATGCTTAAAAAAAACCAAAACTGCCAGCATTAATTTTCAAATCAAAGTCCACACAAATTTCCTTGATGGTCAGTAACGGCATCTGAATTCTATCACTCAATTTAGCCGTTAATTGCATAGGACTGGAGACTGATGTATTTTGTGTAGCCAGGAATTAATTGTATGCAGCAGTACCTTTCCTGTCTCTGATACAAATTGAACTACAAACCTAGGAGGATTTTGTAGTGTTTTTATGACCTGTGAACTGACTACATGCAATGTTATTCCTAGACTTTTATGTTTTTGAAGATTTCAGATTGGAGCCCTCAAGCTCTTTACGTTACCTGTAACAATATTAGCATCTAATTAATACCTCTAATTTCAGAATCTATATTGCACTAATTAATATATGCATTAATTTCCATATGGCCAAATGATTAGGCCGTGCCAGCTGTCAATATTTTACCCACACAAGCTGCTATATTCAAGTCTTAATTTAATGTTAACTAGATTCACAAATCATCTTTTTCTTTTTTTTTCTTTTTTTTTTTTTTTTTTTAATCCTGGAAGTCACATCAGCTCTTTTTTCTGACTGGAATATTAGTTCTGCGCATGGGTTTGTGGGTTTAAATTAGTCTGCGGTCGAATAGATGGCGACACAGCTCCCTTTACATTAAGGGACACCACTATACTTTCTTTTCATTGAGAGATCAACTCCCAGACAATTAATTCATAGAGATGTGAATCGTGTCCTCGATCGTCTTAACGATCGATTTCGGCTGGGAGGGGGAGGGAATCGTATTGTTGCCGTTTGGGTGTTTAAAGTATCGTGAAAATCGTGAGCCGGCACACTAAAACCCCCTAAAACCCACCCCCGACCCTTTAAATTACCTGGGGGTCCAGCGGCGGTCCGGAACGGCCTCCTGCAATTGAATCGTGTTGTCTTCAGCCGGCGCCATTTTTCAAAATAGTGGCGCAAAATGGCGGCGGCCATAGACCAACACGATTCGACTGCAGGAGGTCGTTCCGGACCCCCGCTGGACTTTTGGCAAGTCTTGTGGGGGTCAGGAGGCCCCCCCAAGCTGGCCAAAAGTCCCTGGGGGTCCAGCGGGGGTCCGGAAAACGATCTCCTGCCGCGAATCGTTTTCCGTACGGAAAATGGCGCCGGCAGATCGACTGCAGGAGGTCGTTCAGCGGGGGTCCGGAACCCCGCTGAACGACCTCCTGCAGTCGATCTCCTGTCGGCGCCATTTTCCGTACGGAAAACGATTCGCGGCAGGAGATCGTTTTCCGGACCCCCGCTGGACCCCCAGGGACTTTTGGCCAGCTTGGGGGGGGCCTCCTGACCCCCACAAGACTTGCCAAAAGTCCAGCGGGGGTCCGGAACGACCTCCTGCAGTCGAATCGTGTTGGTCTATGGCTGCCGCCATTTTGCGCCGCCATTTTGAAAAATGGCGCCGGCTGAAGACAACACGATTCAATTGCAGGAGGCCGTTCCGGACCGCTGCCGATCCGGACCGCCGCTGGACCCCCAGGTAATTTAAGGCATTTGGGGGGGGGTTCGGGAGGGTGGGGGATTTAATTTAAAGGGTCGGGGGTGGGTTTTAGGGGGTTTTAGTGTGCCGGTTTTCCTGCCCTCCCCCTTCCCCCGATTTACGATTTTTTGACGATAAATCGGGGGAATTGGTATTGTATCGTGGCCCTAACGATTTTTGACGATTTAAAATATATCGGACGATATTTTAAATCGTCAAAAAACGATTCACATCTCTATTAATTCAGGCTAATGGCAGTGGTGGTGGTTTCAACAAGGTCTAATCTATTTACTGGAGTACAGATAGCTAAAAATTCCCCTTCCACAGGCCCATCACAGTAAAGTTAAAAACTTCTTCCTAAAAGTAAGTCGCTAGAGGAGGACCCACAAAGCATTGAGACCAGACTCGCATCAATGTCTGGGGCAATTGCAGCTGATATATGTGAAGTACCTATTCCCATGAGCAGATGAAAAGTCTCTCATTTTTCTCTTATTTATTTATTTTTATTATACAAATTTATATTCTGCTGATCCACAAATCTCAGCAGATTACAAAAGAACATACATAATAGTCATACAATCAAACAGTAAACCCAACTATCACAACAGTGTACCAAACCTCTCAAGTCCTACATAAATGGAATGATATTCGGTTAAAAAGGACAACAAAAAAAACTGACAGAGATAAACACAAGCACAAAAGCTGGGCAAGGTCAATCAGGGAAAGCAAAAAAAAAAAGTGAGATTTACACAGTTTCCTGAAGTGCGAATCTCGCTCAGTTCTGATCTCGCCAGCAGACTGTTCATAGGGCACAGCCATCAATATAAAAAATATGCTTTGGGGTCTCAGCAAGCAATACCCGTTTGAGGAGGGCGGGGGATTTCTAGCAGATGTTGGGCGGAAGAGCGGAGACTACAAACTGATTGGTATTTCCAAATTGAAGAAATCAAAGAGGGTGGGCAAGATCATGAAGACCCTTAAAGATCCAGGTGCGAGTTTTAAATTGTACCCGCCAGATAATAGGCAACCATTGCAATTCGACTAGGACCAGGGAGAGATGATTATGCAAAGGGGACTAGAGATTAGCCAAGTCACAGCATTTTGTATTAGTTGTAGGGCCTGAAGGTAAGAATTGGGCAAACCCAAAAACAGAACACTTCAGTAATCTAGTGAGCACAAGATGAAAGACTGAGTAACGACACAAAAATTGGAATTGTAAAGAAGTGGCTTCAAAGGACGCAATAAGTGGAGTTTATAATGGAGAAATTACTTACCTGATAATTTCGTTTTCCTTAGTGTAGACAGATGGAATCAGGACCAATGGGTATAGTGTACTCCTGATAGCAGTTGGAGACAGTTCAGATTTCAATCTGACATCAGCCCTAGTACATATACCCCTGCAGGAAGTGCAGCTCTTCAGTATTCTCCTCGAAAAGCATTGTGGATATATGTATGACTGAATAATTTGAATAACTTGATTAACTTTATAACTTGGATAATTTGATTAATTTGAACCGGTTGAATTGGTTATAGCTGGAGACCGCCAGTGCCCTCAACCGAGAAACATCGACACCCAGTAGGATGGATGTCCTAGCTGAAGGAAAACATGGCTTACCGTGAATCACCCGAGAATTCCATGAGTAACGGCAGCCGTGGGTGGGATGCTGAGTCCATCTGTCTACACTAAGGAAAATGAAATTATCAGGTAAGTAATTTCTCCATTTCCTAGCGTGTAGCAGATGGACTCAGGACCAATGGGATGTATAAAAGCTAATCCCAAACCGGGTGGGAGGCTGCCCTTGACCCACTTAGTACTGCCCTTGCAAATGCTGTGTCCTCCCGAGCCTGAACATCCAGGCGGTAAAACCTGGAGAAGGTGTGGATGGGAGGACCATGTTGCCACCCTGAAGATCTCGGCGGGTGACAGCATCTTGGTTTCTGCCCAGGACACTACCTGGGCTCTAGTAGAATGGGCCTTGACTTGTAAAGGCTGTGGCTTGCCTGCTTCTATGTAGGCCGCCTTGATGACTTCTTTGATCCAGCGGGCTATGGTTGCTCATGAGGCCGCTTCCCCTTCTTCTTCCCTCTGTGAAGGACGAATAGATGGTCCATCTTTCGTATGGATTCTGACCTTTCCAGGTATCGGACTAGGAGTCTGCTGATGTTGAGATGGTGTAGACTTTGAGCCTCTTCCGAATTCTTATGTTCATCTGGCGATGGTAGCGAGATGGTTTGGTTGACATGGAAGTGAGACACCACTTTGGGGAGGAATGACAGAACAGAGCATAACTGGATAGTTCCTGGGGTGAGTCTGAGGAACAGCTCCTGGCAGGACAGTGCTTGTAGCTCAGATATACGACGGGCCGAACAAACTGCCAGCAGGTAGGCTGTCTTCAGTGTTAATAGTCTGAGAGACAGGCCGCGGAGAGGTCCGAAGGAGGTTCCTGCTAGGAAATCTAGGACCAGGTTGAGGTTCCAAAGAGGCACCGGCCACTTTAGGGGTGGTCAGATCTGCTTGACTCCTTTCAGAAAGCAGGAGACATCCAGGTGAGAGGCTATGCTGCCTCTCTCGCTCTTGGTTCCATAGCAAGACAATGCAGCCACCTGTACCTTGATGGAGTTGAGAGACAATCCCTTCTGTAGTCCGTTCTGCAGGAATTCCAAAATTGCAGGAATTTTGACTGAGCGTGGTATGATGTCACGGTCCTCGCACCAGGCTTCGAATACTCTCCAAATCCTTACGTATGTTAGGGATGTGGAGAACATGTGTGCTCTGAGTAGGGTGTCAATTACTGCCCCCAGTATCCGCTCTTCCTCAGGCGAGTCCTCTCAATGGCCAGATCGTAAGAGAGAATCGAGCTGGATCCTTGTGGAGGATCTGTCCCTGTTGGAGCAGGTCTCGGTGTGGAGGTAGCTGGAGGGGGTTCCCTGTCAGCAGTCTTCGCATGTCTGCGTTCCACGGTCTTCTTGGCCAGTCCGGGGCCACTAGAAGTATTGGTCCCCTGTGGTGTTCTATCTTGTGGATGATTGCACCCAATAGGGGCCACGGCGGGACAGTCTCTCCTGTGGCCAGGTCTGTACGAGGGTATCTATTCTCTGGGACGGGGGTTCCCGCCTGCGGCTGAAGAAGCTGGGCACTTGGGTATTGGATCGGTTTGCCAGGAGGTCCATGGTTGATGTTCCCCAATGGTTTACTATCAATTGGAATGCTGTGGTCGACAGCCTCCATTCTTCTGGGTCTAGACTTTCTCTGCTGAGGTAATCAGCAGTGACGCTGTCTTTCCCGGCGATGTGGACTGCCGAGATCTCTTGAAGATTTGCTTCTGCCCATGACATTAGGGGGTCTATTTCCAGAGACACCTGTTGGCTTCTGGTTCCTCCCTGACGGTTGATGTAGGTCACTGTTGTGGCGTTGTCAGACATTACTCTGACCGCTTTGTCTCGGAGTCTGTGACCGAACCTTAGGCAGGCTAGTCTGACTGCCCAGGCTTCTAGGCGATTGATGTTCCATCCCGACTCTTCTTTGTTCCATTGCCCTTGGGCAGTTAGCCCCTAGCAATGTGCTCATCATCTTCATAGGCTGGCATCCGTGGTGAGCAGGATCCAGGTTGGTGAGGATAGTCTCGTTTCCTGGCTCAGATAGCCTTCTTGTAGCCACCATCGTAGTTGGGCCCGAACTCTGTCTGGGAGCTGAAGACGTACACTGTAGTTCTGGGACAGTGGATTCCATCGTGATAGTAGTGAGCGTTGAAGGGGTCTCATGTGAGCTCATGCCCATGGCACTATTTCCAGTGTGGATGCCATGAGGCCGAGGACTTGTAGGTAGTCCCATGCTGTGGGGTGAAGTTCGCTCAACAGGGTTCGTAACTGGGTCATCAGTTTTGATCTCCTTGTCTGTGTCAGGATGGCCTTGTCTTGTTTGGTGTTGAGCCGGACTCCCAAGTATTCTAGAGATTGGGAGGGCTGCAGGCATCTCTTGTTTGTGTTGACCACCCACCCGAGGCTCTCCAGTAGAGTTTTGACTCTGTTGGTTGCCTGGTGGCTTTCCTCTGAGGATTTCGCCCTGATCAGCCAATCGTCTAGATAAGGGTGCACGCGGATTCCTTCCTTCCTCAGTGTTGCTGCCACCACCACTATGATCTTGGTGAACATCCGGGGTGCAGTGGCTAACCCGAATGGTAGTGCCCGGACCTGGTAGTGACTGTCCAGGATCGAGAAGCGTAGAAAACGCTGATGCTCTTGATGGATTGGAATATGTAGGTAGGCTTCCGACAGATCCAGGGATGTAAGGAACTCTCCCGGTTGTATTGGCCTTATTACCAAGCGTAGGGTTTCCATGCAGAAGTGAGGAATCTTCAGGTGACTGTTGACCGCCTTGAGGTCCAGGATGGGTCTGAACTTTCCTTTTTCTTGGGGATGATAAAATAGATGGAATAATGTCCAGTATTTATTTGTTGTGGAGGCACCGGTGTTATAGCCTCTAAGGCTAGCAATCTGGTCAGTGTAGCTTCCACTGCCATCCTCTTGGAAGGGTCATGGCAGGGGCATTCCACAAACGTATCCGGAGGGAGATGGTGGAAATCCAGGTAATATCTCTCTCGAATGATGGATAGGACCCACTTGTCCGAAGTTATCTTGACCCATCTTTGGTAGAATAGGGCAAGTCTTCCCCCTATGGCTTCTTCCTTTGGATGGGTCGGCTGATCTTCATTGTGGGGTGCGGCTGGGGCCTGGGCCTGAGCTGGCTCCCCTTTTGTTGTTCTTTTTCCAAAAGGACTGGCTTCGGCCTGCGGGGCGTGCCGTTTGATATATGCTTCTATATGGGTTGAAGCGCTGTGATCCTCTGCCCCTGGAGGTTCGAGGGAAGGATCGCTGGTTTCTCTTATTCCTGTCCTCCGGTAGCCGCGGCAGTGGGGACTCGCCCCATTTGTTGGTTAGTTTCTCTAGTTCGCTTGTGAGTCTCATTTTGGAGGATGCGTCGGCCAACCAGTTTCGGAGCCAGAGCTATCTTCTGGCTGCCATGGCGGATGACTCTCCTCTAGCTGCGGTGCGCACCAGATCAGAAGCGGTGTCCACGAGGAATGATACTACTGGTTCCAGGGCCTCCCCAGGAGTGTTGTTCCTGGTCTGTGATAAGCAGGCACGTGTCACCACGGCACAGCAGGCTGCGATCTGTAAAGACATAGCTTAGATGTCAAAGGACTGTTTGAGGATAGATTCCAGACATCTGTCTTGAGCATCCTTGAGTGCTGCTCCTCCCTCCACCGGGATAGTAGTGTGCTTTGATACCGCGCAGACCATGGCATCCACTTTCAGACATGCCAGGAGATCTTTGGCTGGGTCCAGAGGGTACATGGCTGCCAAAGCCCGCCCCCCCTTTGAACGTAGTTTCCGGGGCATCCCATTCCGGGTCAATTAGTTGCTGGATGGCTCGTAATAGTGGGAAATGACGGGATGTCTGATGAAGTCCCTCTAGTAGGGGGTTCATCTTAGGTTCCCCTGAGGCAGTTGTGCCTGGGATAGCAAGCTCTTTTAAGCTATGTGTGACCAGGTCTGGAAGCTCGTCCTTGGTGAAGAAGAGTCTCCTGGTTCGGTGGGGCTCTTTGCCCGGAGGAAGTTCCCCTTCCTCCAAGGGTTCTGAATCCTCATCCGAGTTGTCCGTGTCCCCGAAGGTGGGACTTCTGGGCAGTGGGATCACTCCCCTGGGCAAAGAGGGTCCCGGGATGTTGAAGTCCTCTGGTGGAGCTTGTGGCCGTATTATAGGAGGCCCCGGTTGCATGTGGATAAAGGTATGCAGACCTTTGAAGAATTCCACCCAGGAGATAGATGCTGGGTCTAGACTAAGGGGCGCCCTGTTTGAGGGGGGGTCCCGCTGTGCAATGCTAGATCCGACATACTGTTCGAGAGGCTGGAACACAGTACCGGCTGGGGAGGGCCATGAGTTGGATCCCCTAGGGTCTCTTCGCCCTATATACACAGGGATGTAGCCTCCTCATGCTGTGCAGCTCTAATGTGGCATGCTGGACAAAGGCCCTGAGCCTTGAGTTTCTTTTCCAGTGGGGCCATGGCTTGTGCGCGTAAAATACAGTTGTGCGACAAAGTTGTGCGTGTAGGTTTGGTGCGCGCTCAGGGAGATGTGTGCGCTGTTGTGCGCACAGGTCGAAGTTATGCACTCAGCACAGTAAGTGCAAGGCTAGGCGCGTCGCTTGTACGCACGGTACTTGGGCGCGTGATGTTGTGCGCACAAGGTATTTGTGCGCATGGCTCACCTCTGTGCGCATGGATTGGAACGGTAGCCAGGGCAGCAAACAGAGCAAATTGGTGACAGTGACCACGCGGACAATAGGGCGACCACCTCGGAGGGTCTCCACATGGGAGGACCCTCGGATCTGACCGGGATCTAGCCCTGCTAGGGCAGATCAACCCGGTGGCACTGTCCCGGCTAGCGACCTGTGCGGCTCCTTAAGCTTCGGAAACCGGAGACTTTTAAATAGATTTCTACCTTACCTTGTCTCTGTGCTTCCCGGTCTCATTCCGGGTGGCCTTCGGCTGCGGGGGGAAAGGGAAAATACCTTCACCACCGCGCTCGAAGTTGCACCCGCTGCCTCTCAGCCTCACCCGATGTCGGGGACTAGGTCCCCGCCGAGAGTCTGCCGCTGGATCGAAGCTTACCTCTGCGGGATCGTGGAAATGACCTCGGGAATTCTCAACTGGGGGAGGGACCCAATGGGTGTCACCGCAGGAGAGCGGGGCTCGTCTGTAGAGGTAAGGTTTCTTATTTTGGTTTTCTTTGGTAAAATTACTCTAACGCTGTGCGAGCATGCATAGAGTCCCTAATTGCTATGGAGACGGAAAATACTGAAGAGCTGCACTTCTTGCAAGGGTATATGTACTAGGGCTGACGTCAGATTGAAATCTGATCCATCTCCAACTGCTATCAGGAGTACACTATACCCATTGGTCCTGAGTCCATCTGCTACACGCTAGGAAATAAGAGGATTGAACCAATGAACCGATGTGAGGTCACAGAGTCAAGGAGTCAATGAGAACCCCCAAATTGCATGCCTTCAATTGAATTGGAATGGCATGACCTTCAAACAGAAAATTCGAAGGGGTATCATCAGGCAGAACTCGTGAAAGGAGTCTTCCCAGTCCCATCACATCAATTAAGTTCTAAACTTGGCCCTCCTGGTATATTGTATGGGCAAACTCCTTGAAGGGAAAATTTCAAAAAATCTGCATGCATGTTCTTCCTAAGACCTTTTGTAGTAGATCCAAAACCTAGGATCACGGCAGGGAGCTGGACCTTTCCATTATGAAATGGGGATCTATTTGGAATTTTGCCAGGTACTTGTGTCTTGGATTGGCCACTACTGCGAACAGGATACTTGGCTTGGTGGACCCTTGGTTTGAGCCACTATGGCAGATCTTATGCTCTTATGACAAAAAGTGCTCTAGTTAACCTCTGCTAGAGGATGGATTTCTATGTGCTGAGCTATAGGGTGACTTAGGTAAATGCAGGCTGAAATAATTTTCACAGAGAATCTGTTGTGATCCAGCCCCTGAGAAACTTGATTGGTCCTTAGGACTTTTAAGAAGGAATTCTGGGACCACCTCAATGTTCTCAGGAATTTGAGGGAGATCAAATTTGTGTAGACCCAGTGAAGACTTACCATATTCTCAGACCCTAGACCGGATGTATGAACTGATTAAAGCCTTGCCCCAAACAGTGAGTGGTATAACTGAAGCTTGATATGTATTTTTACAAAGCATTTGCAGTGTATAAATCATGTCCTGACATGTATTACAGCTTATATGTAAATATTATTGAAATGCTACTAGCAAATGTCAACTCTGCAGGGGCACCAACCTGAAAAGTAGCTCAGCAGAATAGAGGATGACTCTTCAACTACATCCTGCAGACTAGTCACAGTAACAATGTTTCATACCCTCTAGAAGTCTCACCACATACACACTAATCAGACTAAATGCATAATAGAATCCATATGGGTAGAAATATGTGTTGGGTAAGAGTACAATGATAGGAGTATAATGCCTCCACAGCAACTCCAGCCAACCCAGGGATCGAACTAGGAACCTTGCATATGGAAATGCACAGCCTCCTCTTTCTTTTAAACTATATTTTATCAGGACTTCCAATGTAGGCTCATATTTTTAGTAAGAACATAAGAAAATGCCATACTGGGTCAGACCAAGGGTCCATCAAGCCCAGCATCCTGTTTCCAACAGTGGCCAAGCCAGGCCATAAGAACCTGGCAAGTACCCAAAAAAGAAGTCTATTCCATGTTACCATTGCTAATGGCAGTGGCTATTCTCTAAGTGAATTTAATAGCAGGTAATGGACTTCTCCTCCAAGAACTTATCCAATCCTTTTTTAAACACAGCTATACTAACTGCACTAACCACATCCTCTGGCAACAAATTCCAGAGTTTAATTGTGCATTGAATGAAAAAGAATTTTCTCCGATTAGTTTTAAATGTGCCCCATACTAACTTCATGGAGTGCTCCCTAGTCTTTCTACTATCCGAAAGAGTAAATAACAGATTCACATCTACCCGTTCTAGACCTCTCATGATTTTAAACATCTCTATCATATCCCCGTCTCAGCCGTAAACAAAGCAATAACATGATAAAGAGGGATATAACACAGGGAAGGGTTGTTTAACTTTTTTTTTTCTTTTTTGTAAGAAAAGAGGTTATATGAGGAAGTTTATGCCACTGTCCATTCAACCTCAGAAACTGTTCTTCAGGTAGGCAAAATTGCCTAAGTGTGGTTCATGGCCTTTGCTAATTAATTAGTGGAGATGCTACATATTTTATTAACACTTGTTAACATACAGGGGAAAAGTGCCTATGCAATTATTCATTTCATCTGTCTGTTCTAAATTGAAGGAGATCAGTGGCTGACAGCATCATCTCTCAGAAGAAAAGTCCATAAAGGGGGAAGAATAAAAGGAGGCCTGCTTAAGAGTTCTTTAAGAAGTAGCCTTATTGGGTCAGATCAAGGGTCCATTAGGTCCAACTTCCTGTTTCTAATCCAGGATACAAGTACCTTGCAAGAACCCAAACATTAAACAGATCCCATGCTACCGATGCTGATAATAAGCAGTGGCTATTCCCTAAATCAACATAGTTAATAGCAGTTTATGGACTTCTCCTCCAGGAACTTATCCAAACCTTTATTAAACCCAGCTACACTTAACTGCCTTAACCATATCATCTGGCAATTAATTTCAGAGCTTAATTGTGTATTGAGTGAGAGAATTTTCTTCAATTTATTTTAAATGTGCTATTTGCTAACTCATGGAGTGCCCCCTAGTCCTTGTATTTTCTGAATAAATAACAGATTTGCAATTACCCATTCAAGTCCTTTCATGATTTTATAGACCTCTGTCATATTCTACCTCAGCTGTCTCTTCTCCAAGCTGAACAGCCCTAATCTAGCCTTTCTTCATAGGGGAGCTGTTCCATCTCCTTTTATCATTTTGGTCGCCATTCTCCAGTGCAACTATACCTTTTTTGAGATGCGGCGACCAGAACTGTACACAGTATTCAAGGTGCGGTCTCACCATGGAGCGATATAGAGGCATTATGACATCCTCCATTTTATTTTCCATTCCCTTCCTAATTGTTCCTAACATTCTGTTTGCTTTTTTAACTACTGCAGCACACTGAGCTGACAATTTCAATGTATTATCCACTATGACACCTCGATCTTTTTCCTTGGTGGGAAATCCTAATATGGAACCAAATATCGTGTAACCACAGCATGAGTTATTTTTCCCTAGATGCATCACTTTGCATTTGTCCACATTAAATTTCATCTGCCTTCTAGCCTCACTGCCTTTAAAGTAAGAGTCTGAAGGAAGTCCTCTAGTGCAGACATTAGGTCTAAGAGGGAACAAAATTCAGATCCTGCTCTTTAAGATACAAAGAGCCCAGACTATTCAAGGTTTTGCAGGTTGATAGTATCTTTAGTTGGGGGCCAGTGGTGATTTCTGCCAGGTCATACCAGGTTGCTGATCTGCAGCCTTTTTGAACTTGTTTCCTTTTCCTCATTACAGCTAGAGTGGAAGGTAGAGGCTACCACCTTGCCAGATTTGGTACCTTTTTTCTCTTTTTGGTGGGCTTTTTTTTTTGTTTTGTTTATTTGTTTTTGCTTGTTTTGTTTCATTTTGGGTTTTTTGTTTGTTTTTTAAGAAAATTACCACTAGGGACCTGTAACAAATTTGGCAACCAATGGAGTTTATTTAAAATAAGGCTAATATGATTCCCTGGGATTACTCTCTGATAATAAATGTGCAGCTGCACTTTGAATTAACTGTAATCTCTGAATATTCTTAAAAGGCCATCCAACATACAGTGAATTACAGTAATCTAATTTTGAGGTTTATTAATCCACAGTTGTTTTAACTCAGGGATAGGCAACTTCCACAAACAGATCTGGTTTTCAGGACATCCATAATGCATGTGCATGAAATATATAGTTGCTTACAAGGAGGCAGTATAGGTAAATATATCTCATTCATATTTATTGTGGATATTCTGAAAACCAGACCTGCTTGTACTCTGGGAATGGAGTTACCTACTGCAGCTTAACTTATTACCACTGCCCAGTATTTATTGTGAAATTTTAACACCTGCTTTATTGATCCAGTGTTTCTCCACTCTCTTCTCCTCCATTACATTTCCCTGGTTCTCTTCTAATCAAATCAAATTTATTTACCAACCACATTTTCTACTGGAGATTAAGGCAGCAGTGAACATAGATAAAATGGTAACATAAATAAAATGAACAAAAAGAGCAATGTAACAAATATATAATGTTGATAAACATAAAATTAAATTCCAACACATGCACATAAGATGTGCCATATCAGGTCAAATTAAAAGTCCATGAAGCACAACGTCATGCTGCTAACAGTGGCCAAGCCAATTTACTAGGAAGTAACTTAGCAGTTCTCAAAGAGTGAATCCAGTTCCTTGTTGCTCACTTCCAAGTATAAGCAGTAGCTTTTTCAAGTCTATCTGGCTAATAATTGTTTATGGATGTTTTTTTCTCTAGGAAACTTTCCAAACCCCTTTTAAACTCAGCTATACTAGATGCTTTGACCACGTCCTCCAACAACAAATTCCACAGCTTGATTTTGCAGAGTGAAAAATACTTTCTCAGAGGACAAGCAGAATGGAGCCTGGCAAAGAACTTGACCTCAAAGATTCTAGAACTTTCAAACATACTCTACTCAGCATATGCAGCTGTAATTATCATCCTGCCCTTAGACAGTGACTACGTCTCTCTTTTCTGTGGAGCTGTGAGGTCACTGTATTCAGCATTGCTCCCTCTTCACAGTTTTTCTTGTGATTTGTTTTTCTGGATCTGCAGCTGTTTTTTCTATTTGTTTTACCTTAAGGTAGTTTTATTTTTATTTTTCTCTTCCTTTCAACTCGTTGCTGGCCACATAGCAGGCCTTATTTGCTGTGCAGCTTAAAGAGTCTAATTCTATTCTTAATAAATAAATACTGCATCAGCAGTTTAGTTTGTGTCCTCTCCTTACTCTGTCTATTTTTGTGCCTTTTCTGGTGCTGACAGGACTGAGAGTGCAGTCTGTGTGTGATCCGTGTAATCCACTGAGCCTGGGGACTCACCTAAATTCTACCTGAGCAGGAGTTCCATGTCATTTCACTGATCAATCGTAATTGGAGGCTAGAACAGTGACAGGATCTAGGACTGCACCATTCCTGTGGGGGGCAGAGCTCATCCTCCCCACATTCAAAGGAACTAGTCTACGCAGGCAGGAGCACTGAATGACATAGCCTCCCCTCCTGCTTGCCAGTGATGGCCTCCTTGGAAGAGAGGGTGAGCAGGATCCTGAGCAAGCAGCATTGCAGCTGCACCTTTGGAGCATGCCTGGTAGCAGTTGCCCATGCATGTCTGTGCCAGCACATCGATGGTCTGATAGCAGGACTGCATCAGGGATCAGAATTGCTATTGAGCACTAGGGTCACCCTTGGCACCATCAAGGTACTATGGCAACTTCAATGCCATTGAGATATGTGGCTGCCCTCACTGCTGAAAGGGCCATTGGCAGATGGGCACCATTGGGTGTCCTGGCTATGGGTAGGATCCCTTCCATGCTGTAGGTGTTGGTGGGCACCATGGGCTCTCAATGCACTTAAGGGAACACCCATCAAGGGGCCTCAATACAGTGGAGTAGCAGCATTGACCTTGAATGTCATCGAGGGTGTTGGACTGACGTGTTGAAGTCAGGACCACATCTGATGCCAAGACTGTCAGTGAGTGCCATGGTCACCCTTGATGCCATCATAGCTGCCATCGTGGTGCATGGCGAGCACCATAGGGGCCATTGGGCATGTTTGCCAGTAATACCATTCATGGATGCTCTCGGCAGTGTTGAGCTCTATCACAGCCAGGGGGCACTGGGATCACAATAGAGTGCTCTGGATGCCCTAAAACCATCAATGGCTGGGACACAAGGGGATCCAGAAAGCCTTTGAGCACCACAGAAGTCATTGGGTGACAGGGGCTACAGGCCTTGGATGGCCTTGGTGCCAGCGAGTGCCAGGGTTGCCATTGACCTGAGGCACCCTTGAGTGCCATGGCATTCAGGGAGAACCATAGTCTGGGCCTTCGAGGCTATTTAGTGTTGAGGGGGTTGACAAGCCCCTTTTCAATGTCCGGACGGGACGCAGTTGGGCATCATGGTGTGTCATTGATGCCAATGCTCTTGGGTGCCCTGAGGCACCATCCAGCACCACCAGGCTTTAAGCACCATTGGTGCTGATGAGCACCCAGTTTGCTGTCAAGGTTACCATAGGCATTGGCGATGGACGCCATTGAGCTCACAACATTGATACTGTCAGGTGCATAGGTCAGCCGAGGGGAACTGCTGATGGCGCCAGCCATCATCATAGAAACATAGAAACATAGAAATGACGGCAGAAGAAGACCAAATGGCCCATCCAGTCTGCCCAGCAAGCTTCACACACTTTTTTCTCTCATACTTATCTGTTTCTCTTAGCTCTTGGTTCTATTTCCCTTCCACCCCCACCATTAATGTAGAAAGCAGTGATGGAGCTGCATCCAAGTGAATAGCTGATAAGTTAGGGGTAGTAGGGGTAGTAACCGCCGCAATAAGCAAGCTACACCCATGCTTATTTGTTTTACCCAGACTATGTTATACATCCCTTATTGGTTGTTTTTCTTCTCCCCTGCTGTTGAAGCAGGGAGCTATGCTGGATATGCTTGAAGTATCAGTTTATTCTTCTCCCATGCTGTTGAAGCAGAGAGCCATGCTGGATATGCATCAAAAGTGAAGTATCAGGCACATTTGGTTTGGGGTAGTAACCGCCGTAACAAGCCAGCTACTCCCCGCTTTGTGAGTGCGAACCCTTTTTTCTTCTCCCCTGCCGTTGAAGCAGAGAGCTCTGCTGGATGTGTGTAGTATCAGTTTTTTCTTCTCCCCTGCCGTTGAAGCAGAGAACTATGCTGTATTTGCATAGAAATTGAAGTAACAGGCTTATTTGGTTTGGGGTAGTAACCGCCGTAACAAGCCAGCTACTCCCCCCTTTGTGAGTGCAGATCCTTTATTCCACATTTCCTCTTGCTGTTGAAGCTAGAATGATGTTGGAGTCACAGTAAGCATGTGTACGTTTATTGAATAAGGGTATTGGCTCCAGGCATTAGCCATCATTCTGGCGAGTCACCCACTCTTCATTGGCGGCCTCTTGACTTTATGGATCCACAGTGTTTATCCCACGCCCCTTTGAAGTCCTTCACAGTTCTGGTCTTCACCACATCCTCCGGAAGGGCATTCCAGGCATCCACCACCCTTTCCGTGAAGAAATACTTCCTAACATTGGTTCTGAATCTTCCTCCCTGGAGCTTCAAATCGTGACCCCTGGTTCTGCTGATTTTTTTCCTACGGAAAAGGTTTGTCGTTGTCTTTGGATCATTAAAACCTTTCAAGTATCTGAAAGTCTGTATCATATCGCCTCTGCTCCTCCTTTCCTCCAGGGTGTACATATTTAGATTCTTCAATCTCTCCTCGTACGTCATCCGATGAAGATCCTCCACCTTCCTGGTCGCCCTTCTCTGTACCGCTTCCATCTTGTCTTTGTCTTTTTGTAGATACGGTCTCCAGAACTGAACACAGTACTCCAGGTGAGGCCTCACCAAGGACCTGTACAAGGGAATAATCACTTCCCTTTTCTTACTCGATATTCCTCTCTCTATGCAGCCCAGCATTCTTCTGGCTTTTGCTATAGCCTTGTCGCATTGTTTCACAGACTTCATATCATTTGACACTATCACCCCAAGGTCCCTCTCCTGCTCCGTGCACATCAGCCTTTCCCCCCCCCATCGAATACAGTTCATTCGGGTTTCCACTCCCCATATGCATGACTTTGCACTTCTTGGCATTGAATCTCAGCTGCCATATCTTCGACCACTCCTCCAGTTTCCTTAGATCCCGTCTCATTCTCTCCACTCCTTCCGGCGTGTCCACTCTGTTGCAGATCTTAGTGTCATCCGCGAAAAGACAAACCTTGCCTTCTATCCCGTCCGCAATGTCGCTCACAAAGATATTGAACAGGACCGGTCCCAACACCGATCCTTGCGGAACACCACTTAAAACCGCTCTCTCTTTAGAGAAGGTTCCATTTACCATCACACATTGTCTTCTGTCCGTCAACCAATTTGCAATCCAGGTCACCACCTCGGCACTCACTCCCAAGCTTCTCGTTTTATTCACCAGTCTCCTGTGCGGAACCGTGTCAAAAGCTTTGCTGAAATCCAAGTATATGATATCGAGCGCTCTTCCTCGATCCAATTCCTTGGTTACCCAGTCAAAAAAGTCAATCAGATTTGTCTGACAGGATCTTCCCCTGGTGAATCCATGTTGCCTCTGGTCCATCAATTCTCCGGACTGTAGATAGTTCACTATTCTCTCTTTCAGCAGTGACTCCATTACTTTTCCCACCACCGAAGTGAGGCTGACTGGTCTGTAGTTGCCAGCCTCCTCCCTGTTCCCACTCTTGTGAAGTGGGACCACCACCACTCTTCTCCAATCACTCGGCACCACTCCCGTTTCTAGGGATCTATTGAACAGGTCACACAGTGGAGCCGCCAGAACATCTCTGAGCTCCCTCAATATCCTTGGATGAATCCCATCAGGCCCCATGGCTTTGTCCACTTTCAGGTTCTTTAGCTCTTCCCACACATTTTCTACTGTAAAAGGATTTTCATCTATTCCACTTCCCACCAGTTTTTTGTTGTGTAGAGATGGTCCTTCTCCAGGGTCTTCTTTAGTGAACACAGAGCTGAAGTATTCGTTTAATATTTCTGCCATTTCTTCGTCTCCCTCCACACATTGATCATTACCATCTTTCAATTTCACTATACCACTTTGTATCTTTCTCTTTTCGCTGATGTATCTGAAAAATGTTTTGTCACCATTTTTTATCTCCTTGGCAATCCTCTCTTCCGCTTGACTTTTTGCCAACTTGATTAATTTCTTTGTCTCCCTCAGTTGATACAAATATTCTTCTTTGTGTTCCTCCCTTTGGGATCTTTTATATGTCTTGAATGCTGTTCTTTTAGCTTTAATTTTGTCTGCCACCTCCTTTGAGAACCAGATAGGTTTCAATTTTCTTTTGCTTTTCTTTACATTTCTAACGTATAGAGCAGTTGCCTTGGCGATTGCTCCTTTTAGATTGGTCCACTGCTGATCCACATCTCTCTCGTTCTCCCATCCTTTAAGTTCTTCCTCCAGGTACTTCCCCATTTCCTCAAAGTCTGTGTTTTTGAACTGTAAAACTCGGGTCTTTGTGGTTCTTTTCCCTATTCTTTTAGTGATATTAAACCATACCGTTTGATGATCACTGCTGCTGAGGTGGGTACCCACCTGGACATCTGAGACATTATCTGCATTAGTGAGCACTAAGTCGAGTATAGCTCCTTCTCTGGTGGGTTCCAACACCATTTGTTTGAACAAAGATACTTGCATGGCATCCACTATCGCTCTGCTATTTTTAGTTTCTGCAGATGGGATTTTCCAGTCTACATCTGGCATATTAAAGTCACCCACGATCACCACTTCTCCCTTCTTACCTATCTTATGGATGTCTTCAACCAGGTCTCTGTCCAGCTCTTCCTTTTGGTTTGGAGGCCTGTAAACCACTCCAATATAAATGGACGCTCCGTCATCTTTTTTTAGGTCGAGCCATAGAGCTTCTTCCTTACCCCAACTTCCTTGTAGCTCAGATGCTTGGATGTTGTTTCTGACATAAAGAGCCACACCTCCCCCTTTTCTATCCTCTCTGTCCTTCCTTAACAAGTTATAGCCTGGTATTGTTGTATCCCAATCATGAGATTCTGTGAACCATGTCTCTGTGATAGCAACAATGTCCAATTCTGCCTCAGCCATTAGGGCCTGCAGATCTGGGATTTTATTTCCCAAACTATGAGCATTTGTGGTCATAGCCTTCCAGGTACTCTCTTTAAGGTTATTGCTTTTCCTGGACTCCTTATAAGATATTAGTTGAGATTTGCTATTCACTTCACTCTCTCTTTTTTTAGTTGTGCCTCTGTTGACAGAGTTATTCATCTGAATTAGATTTTTCTTTTGGTTATGGATCTTGAAATACTGCATGCATTGTGTTTTTTCTCTCATTTCTGGTAACACTTCAATGTTTTTCTGAAGAACTTCTTCAGTTTTTAATATAGAGATGGCTTGTTCTTTTTGCATTTGGTACATTGTGTGTCTCCTCATCACAGGTCTAATTCTACCTGAGCCCACTGTATTCCTGGATTTTAAAGAACTTAATGACCTGTTTGAGTGGGGGGGTGTACCTGTTGGCTGCCCATCTGTCAAGAATGGGTTCCTTTGAGCATCAATGCAGCATGTCAGTGCCTCAAGGCACTCAGTGGCATGTCTATCCCACATAGGCTCTTCCTTCAGGCACCACTGGTGTCATTGGTACTGCCAAACCATTGACGCCTTTGGGTACTGAGGTCTCCATCAGTCCCATCAACCTTCCAAATTTTTCAGCCTTCGGTGTTAGCGAGTTATCGACACCTTCAAACGCCATGGGCACCATGAGTGCAGCTAGGCTGTTGATGTCTGCAGGCACCCAGGGCACCTTTGATGGGGCTATATGACATCAAATGTGTCGAGTGCCTGCGAGAAGGTAAAGCACCATCAATGCCCAATGCTGTTTGGTGCCATAAAGGTGATCCATCACTGCTGAGTGCCAAGAGCCCCTTTGGCACCGAGGGCACAGTCACCTCTGTGGGCACTGATGGTTGTGGTCGGATGCTGCAGGACACCACCATAGAGCACCATGGACACAGTTGGTCACCAGAGGCTTCCTGACACCAGTAAGTAATAGAAAGCGTGATGAGCCATTTACAATGCCATTTTAAGAGCAGCAATCAGTCTCTTGGAGTATTATCAGACACCTCAGATTACCACCACCACAATGGATCAAGTGGCATTGGGTATGTCATCGTCACACTGTACCTGCTGACTCCATTAGGAGTTAGTGTGACAGTGGAGTGCATCATGTGCAGTTAGTATTCAGGAGGGGGTCGTCTATTCCAAGCGCTTCAAGGCACTAGCAGGCACCATTCTCTCTGTCGGTGCCATGCCAGAGATAGCGGGACCACCATCGTCACATCAAGGTATCAGCTTCTTCATCTGTTTTGCACCATAGGGTGCTATGGAGCACTCGCAAAGAGGGTGCCGTCACACATTCTTGATTGCTTTTTGGCAACTGTAACAGGTGGTGCTCGGTCCTTGCTGTGCCATGGGATTCTACCCATGAGTGTAGCAATGGGGTACATATGTGTATTGCCATCTACAGGATGGGGTATTTGTCATTGTGCTTTTAAAGTGGAGGGCACTATTCTTCCAGTTTCCCTCTAGTTTAGGGATGTGTGTATTTCTCTCATGGCAAGCACAACAGGTTGTGCGCCGTAGCCACAAGAGTGACCTAATACTGCATTCCTGGTCAAACCATGGTATGAAAACCAGAAAGGTAGTGTGGGGAGTCTTCCCCTCCCACAGAAGTCGAGTATGTCTTTCAATCTCTCCCATGTTAGCTTATAAGAACATCAGAAATTGCCATACTGGGTCAGACCAAGAGTCCATCAAGCCCAGCCTCCTGTTTCCAACAGTGGCCAATCCAGGCTACAAGTACCAAAACACTAAGCAGATCCCATGCTACTGATGCCAGTAATAGCAGTGGGTATTCTCAAAGACAACTTGATTAATAGCAGTTAATGGACTTCTCCAAGAACTTATCCAAACCTTTTTTGAACCCAGCTACACTAACTGAAAAAATTGACCATTTAATCCTATTCTCTGTTTCCTGTCTTTTAACCAGTTTGTAATCCATGAAAGGATACCCCTCCTATCCCATGACTTTTTAGTTTCCTTAGAAGCCTCTCATGAGGGACTTTGTCAAAAGCCTTCAGGGGAAGCCGCTGGTGCTCCATCCCTTGCCGGTCAGTTGATGAACTGGAACCTTGTGTACAAGTATATGTAAAATAGGGAGAGAAGTGAGTGAGCGAGCATGTGAGAGAGTGTGGGGAAGAATGAGCATATATGTATGTGAGAGCAAAAATCAGTGTGTGTGTGTATGAGTAATAGTTTTGTGTGCATATGCCTTCCACCACCCCACCCCCTAATCCATGATAACTTCAGAGAGCAAGATCAAGTAAAGTATAACATTTCTTGCTAAGGTCTCAGCAACTTCTAAGGATGTGCATTCGTTTAGAATGAATTAAGCAATTTCAACAAAATTGCCTAATTCGTCCTGGTTCAGGAGCCCCGAAATGGATTTTTCCTGAAATGTGGGAAAAAATTTGTTTTTCGGTTTAGGTGGGGGGAGGGGTACATTTATTTAAAAAAAACAAACAAACCCAACCCTTCAAATGTACTTACTTACAACCCTCCCCCAAGACTTACTGAAAGCCCTGTGGTCCAGCAGGGGTCCTGGAACGATCTTCTACTCTTGGGCTGTCGGGCCTGCCAGGAATCAAAATGGCACCGGTGGCCCTTTGCCCTTACCATATGATAGGGGCTACCGGTGCCATTGCTCGGCCCCTGTCCCATGGTAGGAGGAATCGATGGCTGGCACCATCTTAACAAATAGGCGCGGGCCCATCCATTGCTCCTACCATGGGACAGGGGCCGACCAATAGCACCGGTAGCCCCTGTCATATTGTAAGGGCAATAGAACCCAAGAAAAAACATGGCGCAAAGACCCATCTGCCAAGCAACTTGCCAAATACAGAACCTTACTACACAACTACAGAACTAACACCCTCAATGCCAAACGCGACCACTACTCCTCCAAAATTCACGACTTTCAATTCAACCCGAGAACCCTGTTCTCCCTCATCTCAAACCTCACCAAGTCACACACAACAACCTCACCATGTGAGGACTCTAACACCAAATGCAACCAACTCGCCCAATATTTCCACAACAAGGTTACCACCATTGCCTCCCGCTTTTCCCATGTTCCCCCTCAGGCCCATTCTACTCCAAAAATCTCCGATTTCAAAATGGACACTTTCGAAAACACGTCCCCTACTGAAATCTCTGCTATTCTCAAGAAAATGCACCCCTCTACACACCCCTATGATTTGATCCCCTCCAAAATACTCCTGACCATCCCTGACAGCATCTCCCTACTCCTGGCTGATATCATCAACACATCCATCGCCACTGGGGAGGTTCCCACACAACTTAAACTAGCTGTTGTCAAACCTATTCTTAAGAAACCTAAACTTGACCCCTCCGACCCATCCAACTACCGCCCTATCTCCAACCTGCCATTTGTTGCCAAAATCCTTGAAAAAACCGTTAATAACCAACTCTCAAACTACTTAGACCAACACCAAATTCTCTACCCATCACAACACGGCTTCAGAAAGCGTTTCAGCACTGAAACCCTTCTTCTCTCCCTCTCTGATTTCATCATCAGAGGATTTGACCAAGGTCAAACTTACATCCTAGCCCAGTGATGGCCAACCTTTTGAGCTCAGTGTGTCAAAATTCATTAAAAAAAACCGAGCATAACTCGGGTGGTGTGTCACTTCTAGAAAAATCCATAATTGTGATATTTGTAGCTCTAATTAATAACAGTTATAATTTTAATATGTACTGTATTTATTAATAAAGCAAAAACAAATAATTCTTTACCTTACCTGCTTAGTGACTTTTTTGTTGCTGAATTTCATCGGCTAAATCTTCAATTAAAACACTCTCTCCCCCTCCACCCAAACTCTTACTCCCCTGGATTTTCTCATACACACTCATGCTCTCACACTCACTGGCTCCCTCACATACACACACACCCAGGCAGGCTTCCAGTCATTTTCACACCACTCCCGCTCCATCCTCCAGGCAGGCACCAATTCATTCTCACACACACAGACCCCAGGCAGGCACCCATGCATTCACACACATACACCCCCAGGCAGAGTCCCATTCATACACATGCACACACTGAAGGCAGACCCCCCCTCTCTTTTGCCAGCAACCTCAGAACCTCTCTCATTCCTCTGCTGCCACTGTCACTGCTGCCACATGACTACTGGGGATGTTGCTATTCTTGCACATTCCCAAAGATTACATGTGCCAATCACTAAAAAGAATTTTTTTTTTTTTACCTTTGCTGTCTGATCTTTGTTTTCTAATTGGTTGGTCACAGGCTTTTTTTTTCCCACCTTCCCTTTCTTTTTTTTCACCAATTCCTTTTATATTGTCTTTTTTTCTGTTTCTTTTCTCTTCATCTTCTTCCCTCAAACACACAGTCAGGTTCTCATTCTCACATGCATTTCTCTCTCTCACACACAGGCTCTCACTGGCACATGCTCTCTCTCATACAATCATTCATACAGACAGGCTCTCAATGCACATGCTCTCTCTCATACAATCATTCATACACACAGGCTCTCACTGGCACACGCTCTCTCTCATACAATCATTCATACACACAGGCTCTCACTGGCACATGCTGTCTGACTCAAGCACATGCAGTCTCTGCAAACATTCAGGTCCTCACACACAATCTCTCAACTCATCTCATACACGCGCGTGCACACACACACACACACACACACACACATACACACACACCCACCCACCCACCCTCTACAGACCCTCAGCCTCTCTCTCACCTCTGGGCCTCCTCTTCGCGGGTTGCCGCAGGATGGGCTCTGCAGCGGCCCTGCTACCGGGCTTCTTCCTCTTGTCGGGCCGCTGCGACTTGGGATTCGCGGCGGCCCGTAAGCGTAAGCGATGCTCCTCTTCTGCACGCGCTGATGCTTCTCTCCTTCCTGCCCACGCGGCTCCGGCAACGTTTACTTCCGGGGCCGCACAGGAAGGAGGAGGAGCATCAGCGCGTTTAAACGCGATCTTTTTCTTTAGGCTGTGGTGACGTGGGCCTGTCGCTGCGCCGCATGCGCCCGGGGGCATTGGGGGGATACTAAAAAAACTAATTTTAAAGGGTTGGCGCAGCCGATTAAAAAAAAAAAAAAAGGCTCGGCGCAGCCAATTAAAAAAAAAAATTTGATAGACCCGAAATACTACGCGTGTCAGCAAAAACGGCTCGGCGTGTCACCTCTGACATGCGTGTCATAGGTTAGCCATCACTGTCCTAGCCCTATTAGACATCTCAGCAGCCTTCGATACCATCAACCATACCATTCTACTCGATAGGCTAGCTGACATTGGCATATCTGGGACTCCCCTACGCTGGTTCAAATCATACATAAGCGACAGACAATACAAGGTAAAAATAGAAAACCATGAATCTGAACCAATCAACATCACAAGGGGCGTCCCTCAAGTCTCCTCTTTATCATCCACACTCTTTAACATATACCTCCTCCCCCTTTGCCAGCTGCTTTCAAATCTCAGTCTACCACACTTCGTCTACGCAGATGACGTACAGGTTCTTATACCTATCTCCGATTCCATCACCAATGCCCTAAAAAGATGGGACAGCGCCCTTACATCCATTAACTCTCTCCTCACTCAGCTCAACCTAGCCCTAAACCCCAACAAAACAGAACTTATGATCATCTCTCCTCAATCCATCAATTCTTTACCCACACCGACAACCAATGCTCCCCCCCCCCCCCCCCCACTACACACTTTCTCCCAAACTGTTAGAAACCTAGGTGTCACACTCGACCCCCAATTCAGCCTGCAAAAATTCATATCATCCACCATCAAAGACTGCTATTACAAACTTCACACCCTTAAACCCCTCTTGCACTTCAATGACTTCAGAACCGCCCTACAAGCCCTTATTTTGTCCAAAATAGACTACTCAAACTCCTTGCTCCTAGGTCTCCCGAAAAACAGCCTTGCCCCCCTTCAACTACTGCAAAACGCAGCTGCATGTATATTAACCGGCTCCCGCAGAAAAGAACACATTACACCTGTCCTCAAACAACTACATTGGCTTCCTATCACTGCCAGAATCCAGTTTAAAACCCTCACCCTCATACACAAAACCGTCCACAATCCTGACATGCTATGGTTCTCTGACAGTCTACACTTCCGACTCCCCTCCAGACCCACCAGAACACCCTACACAGCAAATATTCACACTCCATCCCCCAAAATTTACCACCTAACAACCACCAAACAACGTGTGCTTTCCCTAGCTGGACCTTCCCTATGGAACTCTATCCCCACCTATCTACGCCATGAAACCTGCCCCAAAAAATTCAGACAAAACCTCAAGACCTGGCTTTTCGCACGAGCCTACACTTGAACCCCCCGCTTTTCACTCCTCTTCTCCAAACCCCTCTCCTGCCCCTCTACTCTCCCCTCCCCTTCTCCTCTCCCCCTTACCCAGAACTTTTTCATTGTAAACAATTTACTTGTATATAATATTTGTATATAATTTTATTGCCTATATATAATCATGTCCTCTCGCTTATAATCATATTACTTTGCTTATATTTTTCTTATACAGTAATTCCCATCATGTTTCCCCCACCACCACCACCTCCCAGTTCTCTTATCAGTTTCAATGTAAAGCCCTGGTGGCCAGTTTTATGTTACATGGAAACCCGTCGGTATACAAAAATTTTAAATAATTAATTAATTAATTAATTAATTAAATAAAGAGCCACCGGCACCATTTTGATTAGTGGCAGCTGACAGCTTAGAGGGGGGGAGATACCCCCCAAGGACCACCAGATATTTTTGGCAAGTTGGGGGGTGGGGGGGAGTTGGGAGGGATTATAGGTAATTGAATTTGATGGGTTGGGGGTTTCAGGGCTTAACAAGCTGCTGTTTTTTTTTTCCATGGCAATCCAGTATATTTTGTGTGGTAAATAAAAAGAACTTCATGAATGTGGACCTCCTCAAAATATTTACACAGCAGCTAAAAAAACCAAAAAACAATGGCAAGGGTGGTCATTACTATTATTCTTTCAAGAGAGGCTACCTATTTCTTGACTCAAAAAAGACCATGGGAAGAGATTGTATGTATACTCTGTCTTAGTCTACTTTTTCTCTATAATTTGATCCTGTCTGAATCACTACTTAACTAAAAAGCCAAGAACTAAGCAGAACCATAGAAAAACAATGCATATACATTCTTTCATCCTGCATAAGAGGTTTTTTTTGTTCTTAACTGGGAACCCACAGGTATGACTGCCGTTGTTAGTCAGGGTGAGAATCTGTTTGCATGCTCAGTCTGTTTTTCAGTACATTTCTCTCATAAATCCCTTTCTGTCATAGTTCTGTAATTTAGGAGTTGTTATCCTTGGATTTAAAGTGAAATTTCACTGCAAAATTACCAAAAGAAGTAAAGGAGGCTGTGACATACAAATCCTCTACCTGAAGTTCAAACCACCTCACTCCCTTGGGAGGAGGAATTTCATATATAAAACGAGACCTAATACGCAGTGACTGTCCTATAATGTGCTACAGCGGTGGACCAGGTGGAGTATATAATGAGCTGATTGTGTTATACTGCTTCGCTGTGATGCTTACCAATGTTACCATGTTTTGTTTTGGGGGGTATTCTATGGCAATCTTGTGTATTTTGATTGGTTTTTTTTTTTTGTTCCTTTTATTTAGCAAACACACAAACAAAAAAATAAAACAGATGCCAGCTTACTAACGGATTGCACTTCAGTGCCGTTCTATTCCCAAAGCTGAACGTCTGCGACCCACTCTGAGAGCTCGATTCAGCGCGAGTCAACACACTTTGTCCCAGCTCGCGCGCCGTAGCTCGCGGTGATATGTTGCCCAATATGGTGGTCAAAACACAAACTTTATAGAAAGAAAGTCGAGCCCGTTTTAGTTGCCCAGTTGTGAAAGCCTTTCATCAGCCCTCCCTCGCCCTTGGAGCAAAGAAGATTTCTTCCCGCGACCGAGCGGAGGTAAGTGGAAAAAGATGAGGCCCTGGAGTTACCACAGACCTTTTCTCCTGTATCCCGAAAAACCCGGAAGTAAAATCTGGGCGCTGTTATTCCTTGTAGTTATGGCGGCTTCTTTCTCTTCAGGTCCCTTATCTAGATTTCTTTTCTTTCTTTCTTTCTTTCTTTCTTGAAGGCGGGGGGAGGCTTTTTTAGTCGTTTACTCGGCCAGCAACTGCAGTTACAGTGCTTAGTATGGAGGGTATTGCTGAGTGGCGCTAACAAGGCCTGACGGTCGCAGGTGTGCTGTAACGGCGGTATGAAATAGTCGCTCCAGCGATCTTGCGCCAGATGGGGCAAATCTTATATATTTTTTATTTCTGCCATCGGCTACAGTTCGGTACCTGTAATTGTTGATTTCAAATGGAAGAAGCAGGACTACAACAGCACAGTGCACTGTGATGTTTTTTTTTAATTCAAAAGCTAGGACTGGCCAAAAGTCTCCCTTACGAAATTTGGTTTCTGGTTACTACTGGAGAACTCTGGATCACCTGCTAAAATATACATAGAATATATAATAGAGGTTCATAAATAAAGTTTAAGAAGTATTTGCCTTGCAGCACTTTTGTGCCCTAGCGCTGAAGAACTGTGGCAGTCTCCCTGCCCACAACACAAGGTAGATTTGTATTTCTTAAAAAAAAAAAAAACAAAAAAAAAAAACCCCACCAATTGTCGGTAGTTAGTGCAAGCAAAATGGAAACAGGTCAAACCTTTTCATTTTGTATTTTTGTTTCAAACTTAGCAGATGGTGATTATACTTGCATATTAAAGTTGAGTTTATTTATTTATTTATTTATTTAAGTTTTTTTATATACCAACATTCAGGACGATAGTCCCATCATGCTGGTTCACAAGAAACAGGGGTGTAATAATAATAAAACTTTACAATTTGAACAATAGTGCAGAAAAAGCAGTTACATATAACAAGGAAATCAATAACTTGGAGTGAGAAGGAAAATGAAGATCAGATAATTATATATAAGTATAGATAGCATTGAATAAATAACATTTATTAACGTTATTACTAGCGAAACGTGTTGATTGATGGGAGATTAAATAATGTTGGAGTTAGGAAATGCCTGCGTGAACAGCCACGTCTTGAGTTTTTTCTTGAATGTTGAGATGCTGGGTTCCATTCTAAGATCTGGGGGAATGGAGTTCCATAAAGTTGGACCGGCTGTGGAGAATGCCCGATCTCTAAGCGTGATGTGTCTGGTAGTTTTGGCTGGAGGTACGTTCAATTTGGCTGGAGGTACGTTCAATTATTCTTTATTTTGTACCTGAATAGTAATAATGTTATATGCTGCCTCAAGCATCATTTGGAGAGGAGAGCTAAAAATAAACCAAAAATTATTATTCTGTTGTGTGGTCTTGTCCATATTTGTAAGTGATTCTAGTGAAGGAAAGTGCTCAAGAAGATACAACGATGCCGCCAAGATGCATTAATATTTTATCTGGAGTGTGAAAAGTAGTAGAATCTTCTGGAAATATTTTTGCCATATTTTAGCTCTTGAGACTTTCATACAAAAATATGAGTTTCATAAGAGGTAATAAAGACTTTTGATAAGCCTGTTCCTTCCTTGCTGTTTAATATCACCACATACATCACTCACCTAATAACTTATAAACAGGCCGATACAGTACAGTGCACTATTAGCCCGCATTTGGACGCGCTAGCTTAAGGGGTAATAGCGCATCAAAAACACGCGTCCAACCCCCCCGAAACTAATAGCGCCCGCAACATGCAAATGCATGTTGATGGCCCTATTAGTTATTCCCACCCGATCCAGAAAGCAAAATGTGCAGCCAAGCCACACATTTTACTTTCAGAAATTAACGCCTGCCAAAGGCTGGTGTTAATTTCTGCCGGCGCCAGGGAAGTGTACAGAAAAGCAGAAAAAACTGCTTTTCTGTACACCCTCCGACTTAATATCATAGTAATATTAAGTCGGAGGCCCCAAAAATATAAAAAATAAAAAAAATGTAAAATCGGCCCACGGGTCGGAAGACGGACGCTTAATTATGCTGGCGTCCGTTTTCCGAACCCGTGGCTGTCAGCGGGTTTGAGAACCAATGCAGGCTAAATTGAGCATCGGCTGTCAAACTCGCTGACAGCCGCCGCTCCTGCGGGCCTTAATTTGCATAGGCTACCCTCCTGAATCGCGCACCCAGGAGAGTGGCCTGTGCGCTCGCTGGCTCTCCCGTGCGTTTTTCTGTATCGGCCTGATAATGTATTACACTATTAAAGGAAGAAGACAGAGTTTGTGGAGGGCCCTCTAGAAGATACAATTTATATTCTCTGAGTAATTTTATACTTAGAGTGGTTAATGAATTATGATTCTTTTCATTTTCCAAGAAGTGTAGCTTAAAAAACATGCATCAAAATAACTCAAGCACTCTGCATTGCTTCAAAATATTAATAGAATACAAATAGGACTTGTGTATATCTCTGGCAGTAGTGGTGTTTATCTTGCAATGCAGTGAAAAATTTGATTAGTGTGTAAGTAATATGTGAGTATTTACTGTGTACATCTGTAAATCACATCATGTTAAATATTTTAGATAATCTCAATTAGAAGTTCACTTGCATTACTGACTAAGTATTTCTAATCCATCTGATGTGGAACTTGGGAAAGGTTTATACTTCTTGATCACATCAAAATGAATGGCTAAAAGGACAATCTCTGTTTGTTTGTTCTACATGTCTTATGGCTGTTTTTCATTTGTTTGTATGTTTTTTTTCATTCAAGTTTATGGGATAAGCAGGAGGTAAATGAGAACTGTACTACAAAAAACTTAGGCCTGGATTTTCTAAAATCACACGCCTTCCTGAATCACACGGTAACAGGGGGCGGGGGGGGGGTGAAGCGGGAGGCGGGCCTGCAAAAGCCAGCAGCGATTGCACCACCGCGGTGTTATCTCTGCCGGCTTTCGCACCCAATAGCGCCACCGTGAAAGGTGGCGCTATTGGGCGCGCTACTGGCGGCGATAAGGGGTCTTACCTTTTTGCCGCCAGCAGTTTCTGCAGTGTCCGCCCCAACGCCACCCCGACTCCTCCTCTTCTGGTGCCGATGCCGCCCCAACTTCGCCCCTATCTACCTATCGCACACAAAAAGTCCCTTTTCGCGTGCGATAGGGATAGAAAATGACCCCCTTAGAATGGTAGAAAGACTCTCTGGCCCCCTCTCACAGTGGAGGTGTTCATAATGATGCCCTTGCTAATAGAACACATTAATAAATGATAGTTTATCCATTCTATACCCATAAATTGGTAATATTACAAAAACACTTGTAAGTTATTGTCAGCTATTACAACAAATAGTGTCATTGATATTATCTTTTTTATTTCTGACTTTAAGTTCTCAGGTATTATGACTGTTGGAAAGCTAGTCCTACTCGCCCATCCCTAACAATCTGATTTCATTAGGGTGATTCTGTGCTGATCATTAGCAAAAGCCTGTGCTAACACTATCATGATTTTCATAAACTATTACTACATCGAAACAGCTGAAATGACCGTACAAATTATTTTTTTATGACTGTCGTGAAAACAGTGTATATCTTACCTTAAAAGCTATGAGAGAAAAATATTTTAGAAATAAAAAGCAGTTTTAAGACTAAACTTGCAGATAGCTTTAGTTAATATAATCAGATGTACCTGGCCAGTTAGACTGTTTTGTTTGTAAGAACACCTATGTTTCTGTTTGCATTGATTTTTTTCTTCCCTACAAGTGTTCTCTCCATAATTCTCCCCATCCTGCTCCAGTCAGAGATCCTCCAGTGTTTCTCCTGTGTTCATCTATATCAGACTCTTACTTAAGAACATAAGAAAATGCCATACTGGGTCAGACCAAGGGTCCATCAAGCCCAGCATCCTGTTTCCAACAGTGGCCAATCCAGGCCATAAGAACCTGGCAAGTACCCAAAAACTAAGTCTATTCCATGTAACCATTGCTAATGGCAGTGGCTATTCTCTAAGTGAACTTAATAGCAGGTAATGGACTAAATGGGATAAATACTACAGCAGCCCTCACAGATCTTGCAATATCCACTTTTTGTTCTACTGTTTCACCAGCTACCACATTGCTATAAGAGCTATATTGTGTTCTGTCTTCCTCCAGGGGGTGTTCTTGTTGCCTCTGCAGCCTTCCTAGCTCTGCTCAGCCAAGAAGCAGGATCCTGAACTGGGACTGCAGCCTACATCTATTTTTACTTCATTTTACTAGTCTTTAGTCCTTCAGGTTGCTGCCAAACATGTATGTTTAGTATACGGTAATCTTTACTTCACTCTCCCCTATGTGCTTGGTAAAATTGTCAATGAAGCAGTAGTCAAAGGGAGATGCCTTTAAAAAAAAAAAAAAAAAAGATAATTCTCAACTTACAAATTTTTCATGGGGGCTATACTAATGCAGTAAATTCTACTATGCTTTTATATATTTATATTAGAAACGCAAACCAGCAATTTATCTTCCATACAGTGCTGTGAAAAAGTTTGTGAACTCCAAGTATAATGAGAATTGCACGTTCTTACCATGATATCCTTGTTTAATTGAAACCAGTCTTATGCCAAAAATAGAGTATAAACTAAACAACTCTGGGTTTCTGAGGTACAGTAATGTACAAAGAAGGCACAAGCAGAATAATTTATAATCAGTGTGTGTGAAATAGTAAGCGAACACCTAGTTTTCTTAGCGCAATTAATTGGCTAATTTAGAATCAGGTGCTTAAAACATGGAATAATAAGTAAATAACCTTGCAGAGTAAATCTGCATGACTGAATTTGTACTCTCTACCCTCTATGAAAGTCCAAAGAGTCTTGAGTTTGGTCTTCACCATAAAAGTTAGTGGGAACTCATCCTGCCACGATCAAAAGGAATTTCGGCGGGGGGGGGGGGGGGATGGCAAGATGGTGGCATGCGAGTCATGAGTGTTTGCTGTGACTACCTGATTTCCTTTATACCGGTTTTCTAGCTGGAGCATGCCTCCTAAAAGGAAGAGGAAGCCAAGGGTTTTCCCTTCCGAGAAAGTGCAGCTTCCCAGCCAGCAATTAATGACCACGTCCATATCTCTCAGTCCTGCTTTAGTGGGGATCATGATCTCTGATGGAGATATTGATGGAGGAGCATTGATTTCCCCTGGAGGCGAGATTTCCCTCAGCCCTTACGGTCAATGGCCACTGCGGTTAACTGGATGTGACTCTGGCTGGGTCTGAAACGGCCCAGAGGATGATGTCACCGGCACGACGGTGGTGAAGGGGGCCTACAGAGTCTCATCATCCTTGCAGTTTCCAACTTCGGGTGAGACGATTGGGTTCCAGATACCAGTGGTGTTTTTATATCAACAAAGGCTTCCATGATGGCTGAAGGAGCTGCTGGGACGCTTTGGAGCTGCTGAGATGCTTTTCACTGAGGCTGCTTTGGTAAGATCTGTACCTTCCTGTGAATTGTCTTTTCCCCATGAAACCAACCATGATGACTTTAGAGTCCATCTGGGAGCTGGTTTCAAGTTTTGGGAATACTTTAAAGTTATATGGGCAGAAAACAGACTATATGTCAACTCAGCTAGAACCTCTCATCCACCGGGGCCTGTTGAAAGATCACTCAAATAGATTTTCTGAGGTTCAAAAGGAAATAAAGAATATTAAAAAACTCAATACAGAAATGGTCAAGAAACAACGTTTTCTGTCACGCAGGAGTGGATTTCTTGAGAACTGTCAGACATTTAATTTTGAGACTGCTTAACTTTTCTAGGGTAATGGGAAAATTACTCTAAGAAAATATTTTTCTGAAGCTTTCAAAAATGCCTCAACAGAATTTCTTTTTTTTTTAATTAATTTATTTGTTGATTATTTGAAACGATAAATAAACACAAGAGTATCCGGATTGACTGTGACAAATTGTATCAATCAATCAGACACCTTCCTATCTTCAATTATATATCATAAGGAAAAGAAGAAGTGTAAATTCTGGTACAGTTGAACGATATAAACTTAGGTAATATAACATTTATCTAGATCCTCTCTAATACATTCTCTATATTAATTTTCTCTATATTAATTTTCAAGAAGGTTCTTTAAATCGATTGGATCTAAAAATAGGTAATTACAACTATTCAATCTTATACTACATTTGCATGGATACATCAGTTTAAAACTACCTCCTTTTTCTAGTACTTTCTCTCTATAACGAAGGACATTTTTTCTACGAACCTGTGTAATTTTAATAAGGTCAGGAAAAATCCAGACCTTCTGGCCATAGAAAGTACTAGTTCTATTCCGAAAAAAGGATCTCATGATGTTATCTTTATCCGTTGAGAAAGCTAATTGAACCAACAATGTTCCCCTTGTATTTGCGTCTAACTCATCTTGAAATTTCTGAAGTAATTCCGATATGTCTATGTATCTATTAGCATTCTCCAATGCTTTATCACTTAATTCCTTTTGTTCCCATTCTTTCACATTTTTCTTATCCCCTAGGTAAAATGCCCTTACTGTAACTGGTAGACATTTCTCTGGCATTTTTAAAATTTGTAATAAATAATTTCTAAATAATTCAATAGGATTTATTTTCTTTATAATTGGAAAATTATTAACTCTTATGTTTAATGATCTTACCAAGTTTTCCAAGTTTTCCAATCTTTTTCTTACTTCTTCACCTTCAACAATCTGTTCACTTTCAGTTTTTTCCCCTGAGTAATTTTCTTCTCTATTTTATCCACTACTACCTTTTGCTTTTCTAATTCAGCTGCATTAATTACCAAGGAATTAGAGGTTCTCAATACTACCTCAGTCAATTTATTTATAGATGAATCTAATTTCACCAAACCATTCCAAAGACTTTCCATAGTTATATTATTTGGTTTAGGCATTAAAGTATTAGATTTTATAACCACTTCTGTATTCTGATGATTATCTTTTGATAAGTTACTCATCTTTGGTGTACAAGACTCAATGGGAAACACAGTTGGACTTTGTAGTAAACTCAAACGCACATTTTCATCTGACTTATTCTCTATTACATGCAAATCGTTGAGATGACTTTCTTTTCCTTGTATCTCCAATAGACTCAATACACCCTCCTGACTTACCCCTGGTTTCTCTTGGGCCTCCTGACCCTCTTTCCCAGGGGGCAATGGTGGAGCTGGTGCCCCAGGGCTCAAAGATATTTCATTGACCTGAGGAGATGCACTTCGTTCTAGTGCCTCTTCTAGAGCGGTCTGCCCTATTGGGGAATTTTGAGGATCTAACCAATCCAATACTGTTTTTTGTCTGACTTCTACTGATACCACCTCACTAGGAGGCCTTAATTTGGCCTTCCTTTTTGTGTGTGGCATTCCCAAGAAATTATTATAGGAAAACCAGTATTGAGTTTTATAATGCCCTACTTGGGAGATTAAATAAAACCGAATTATCACTTCTATGGGGTCGGGAGAGAGAGAGCTTAATAAAATAATTCCAAAGAAATATAAATCCCAATCAACCCAGCGAACTCCCAGCAAAGGCCCGGCAAAGCCCTGCTTAGCCGTGCGCCCCTTAAGCGCGCGTGGCTTTAGCAGCGCGCTGGCTCTGCTGCGTGCCGCAGCAATGCTGAAATTTAAAGTCCAAGTCTTTGTCCCGCCTCCTCCAGAAACGCCCCCCTCAGACAGGAAATAGAAGCATCAACAGAATTTCTTTCAATTAACCAAGTGTTTTTCCTACCTAATCATTCTTCTTCTCAACAACAAGCTCAGTCCTCTCAATTACCTTTACATTTATCTAATTTGACAGCATTTCTTGAGCTGTCAGCTCCTGAGATTATAAAATGCTCAACATTGTTGGCATCAATTGTATCAGAACATGATTTAAGTATGCTTATGAAAAACTATTTTCAGAATATGAACTCTACTTTCTTAGGTCAAAATATGTTCAGATCTTCACAACATCTCCCCCCTCAACCTATCCTTCCAACTACAGCAACACATCTCCAATAGACCAATCAGAAGTGCATACCAGAACATGCTTCACACCCAGCCAACAAAAACCTCATTGAGGAAAGGAGCTCTGTCCACTGCAGGTCCCCATCTTTGGAACCCGCTCCCACCGGACCTCCGCCAAGAACCATGCCTTCTGACATTCAAAAAGAAGCTAAAGACTTGGCTATTCACTCAAGCTTTCCCTGAGAGCTAAAATCTGGTGAAGCGACAGACGATATACCTACCTCTGTACTAATATGGGTAGCCAGGACTGACTTTTCCCAGCACCCACCCTCTCACAAATCAATAACAAGCAATGCAGTCGATAACATGAACGAGACTTAGACAGGAGTGGGATCAAACAGGCCGCAACTTTATTGTACCACAATTAGGTGCCCGAGCCAGTATTTTACATCAGCTTCCCTGCGCACCCGCCACCCGTCAGCAAGGTGCGCAGATGTTAACATTGCGTTGTACCCACTACCCCCGCCGCCATCAGCAAGGGGTTGTGACCACCAGCTCCCGCCACTTGCAGCAAGGAGCTTTCCGCAGGACAACAGCACCAAATTGTCCTGCCCCTCGACACATTGCCTCTCAATTGGCTCGGGCGACCCCGCCTCCCCGGTTGCGACAACATTGGCTCAAGGACCATATGAACATGATAACTTAGCATATAAAATATAAACATGATAACTTAACATAACTAGTGACGTGAGGGTGGGTGGGTGGGATGCGATCCCAGGAGCGTCGGCAGGCAAAGAGGGAGCTGCCGGCGCTCCCTGGGAACCTAATCGGCTGGGTTCCAGCTGATTGGTTCCCTTCCTCGCAGGGAGCCAATTGGGGCTCCCGGCCTGCCTCCCCGAGGACCGGATTCGTCCTCGGGGATAGCAGCCAATAAGCGGGCACGCCGGCGCAGGCATGCGCGCACAGCGGCCCGCTTTCCCCCTTGCAACCCCCCCCCCCCCCCCACCCCGGGTGCCGGCGCGGCGTGTGCCTGGCACCCACATTATGCCCGGGCACCCCGATACTCCGTCGGGGTGCCCTTCTCATATGTTCCTGATTTATGGTTCCCAGTTACATTTAATTGAGTTTATGAAAGTTCTCTTTAATAGTTTTCCTGTATACTTGTGTTAATGTATTCTGCCTTGAGGCGACTGTTTTAATGTATTTCCGCCCTGGAGGCGACTGCTCAGTTCCTTGTAAACCGGTGCGATATGTATTCTTTACAGGAACATCGGTATATAAAAATTAAAAATAAATAAATAAATCTCTCTAGATTAACTCAAGAGAGAAGGAGGGCTTTTTGGTACTTAGATCTGAAGTTCTTGCCATGGGGGAATCCTTTTTATTAAGCTATCCCTGTAAATGCATTGTCAACTATAGAAACGAGTGTTATGTATTTTTTTGCTCTTGAACAATTGAGATTTTGTGGATTCTCAAAGGATTGTCACCTCTTCTCTAGCCCATATGTAACTCTAATTTACGATTATTATTTTGTATCAGGACTTTACATGTTATCAGTTTCTTGTCTTTCTTGTTGCCTGAATTACTCCTCTACTCTTTTCCACCCCCTACAATATTTAGTGTACTGAGTTTATGAAAATTTGGACTGCTTGTTTCTGATAACTTTTTATTTTTATTGATGTCATTCTTTTTTTTTTTTCTGTTCATTTCCTCATTTCTTTCTGACCTGCAAAGTTTGTGCTTTGTATTGAAAATTTATAAATAAATATTTTTTTTAAAAAAAAGGAATTTCAGAGGACCTATAAGAGTAATTGATCTAAACATCTGGAGCTCCATCTTTTCATTGCCAGATTAGATAATCTACAAATGGGAAAAGTTGAGCCAAGATCACCCCAAGAGCAAACCAGAAAATCCATCTGTGGCATCACCTTGTCATCTAAGGTCTGCAGGCGTCTCTCACAGCTGATACAAGGATTCATACATCAACCATCAGGAAAAAACTGAAGGGGAATGGGAATGGGAGGATTGCTAGGAAGGAATGGGAATGGGAAAACTGAATGGGAATGGAAGGATTGCTAGGAAGGAATGGGAATGGGGAAAACTGAATGGGAATGGGAAAACTGAATGGGAATGGGAGGATTGCTAGGAAGGAATGGGAATGGGAAAACTGAATGGGAATGGGAAAACTGAATGGGAATGGGAGGATTGCTAGGAGGGAATGGGAATGGGAGGATTGCTAGGAAGGAATGGGAATGGGAAAACTGAATGGGAATGGGAATGGGAGGATTGCTAGGAAGGAATGGGAATGGGAAAACTGAATGGGAATGGGAGGATTGCTAGGAAGGAATGGGAATGGGAAAACTGAATGGGAATGGGAATGGGAGGATTGCTAGGAAGGAAACCACTGCTCTCTAAAAAGAACATTACTGCCTGCCTCAGGTTTGCCAGAAAGCCTATGGATGACCCACAAGATTTCTAGAATAGTGTTCTCTGGACAGATGGGTCAAAAATTGAACTTTTTGGTCACAATAGCAAACGTTTTGTTAGATACAAAACAAATACTGCCTTCCAAAGTATCTCATCCTGACTGTGTAGTGGAGGTATCATAATGTGGGGCTGCATTAGGACCTGAACAGCTTGCCATACTTGATGGAACCATGAATTCTGTTTTATATCTGAAAATTCCTAGAGGAGGATATCAAGATGTCAATCTGTGAGCTGAAGCTGAACGGAAAGTGGGTTATACTGTAAGACAATGACTAAATATTCAAATAAGTATACTACAGAATGGCTGAAGAAGAGATTTCATGTTTTAGATTGGCCAATGTTGTGGCAAAATGAGGCGAGCTGTTCATGCACGGAAGCCCTCAGATGTCAGAGTTGAAACAAATCTTTATGAAAGAATGGGCCAAATATTTCTCAAGGGCAATATGAGAGACTGATCAATATTTACAGGAAATGTTGAGATGAAGTTATTGTTTCTCAAGAAGGTGCCACCAGTTACTTAATGAAGGATTCCCATACTTTTTTTACACATGGATATTTGTTGAATCTTTTTGAATAAATTCCTGGAGGAGAAGTCCACAAACTGCTATTAATCCACAGGGAATAGTAACTGTTTGTTGCTGGCATTAGTAGCATTGGATTTATTTAATGTTTGTGTAGTTGCCAGGTACTTGTGACTTGGATTGGCCACTGTTGGAAACAGGATACTGGGCTTGATGGACCCTTGGTCTGACCCAGTATGGCATATCTTATGTTCTTATGTAAATCAAAATATATCCTTTTTGTCAGTTATTTATTCAATGGGGTTATCTTTCTCACTCATCAGGGTTTAAATTAGGACCTAATCATATTTTCAGCATAAATTGTGCCAAAATACAGATCATCCTAGAGGGTTCGCAAACTTTTTCTCAGCACTGTATATGTTTTCAAAAATTTAGCTATTTGTGCTTAACAAAAATTGCAAAATGACTATACTGAGCTGTGTAAGGTAGTTTAAATTTAATTAGAAGATTTGCCATCAGAATCTAGTAGGCATGATCTGACAGGAGCCCACTGAATCTCAGTGTGATATGGTAGTTTAAAACGTTTTCAAATATTTTGAAAACCAGGGGTTTTAAAGAATGATTTAGGTTCTTTATTCTAAAAGCAAGATTCACCTTGTTAGTGGATTGTATCAGCAAAAGGATCTTTGCCTTTATTAGCTTTCTTCTCCTTCGGACATCTAGGTTCTAATGTTCACAGTTATCCAGGCTGCTACCATGGGGGACTCATAAATTTCTTTAGTGCACCTGTGCCTCCAGATAAATGTGGCCACCAGATTTCAAAATCTGGTGGCCACAGTTGTTTGTTCAGTCTAAAAAGTGCATAGCTCTCTCTTTAGTTGCTGTATTTAGCATTGATTCACTATTATAAACTGTTCTGTGAATTTTGTTTTGTATGTTTATTCATGCAGAGTTCTAAAGAATATTCACTATGTCAAGAATATCAAACAAAAAAATCGGCATGCACAGTCATCGTATTCATAATTCAGTAATTTTTTTTTTAACTATACCTGCTCTATATAGGAAAAAGACTAAGCAAATTCTCCAGACTAGTATGTGTGTCCTGTGTGTATGTGATTATTGGAATTAACTGTCCTAATAAAGAGAGGACTTTGAGTGACTTATGAATATTGCATGGTAAACTTTTAATTGTATTTTCATTTAACTTGGTATGATTTGATTTGTTATATGAACTTAGTACTTTTTTGTTCTTATTTTTTTCCAGGATTTCCAAACACAAGGTTGTGGTTGAAGAAATGCTGATGACTTTGTGACAGTGTCAGAAATGGTCATTGATGCATGAAACTCAAAAGATTTCCTGGAGTGGGTCAAGATCTAGCCAGTTTACATGTGCAGATCACTGCGTTACTGTGTCAGTCACTGTCTTTATGCAGCAATGACTAGACTTGAAGAAGCAAACAGAGAAGAAAACATGCATTCTTCGATCCGATATCTGAGCTACTTAGCCAGAGTCAGTTTATTAATAGCTATCTGCATGGGCCTGTATGTCAGATGGGAGAATACAGCAGATACTCTAATCCTAGTAATCTTCATCTTGGGATTGTTTGTTCTTGGGATTGCCAGCATTCTCTACTATTATTTTTCAATGGAAGCAGCAAGTTTGAGTCTTTCTAATCTTTGGTTTGGATTTTTGCTTGGCCTGCTCTGTTTTCTTGATAACTCTGCATTTCAAGATGATGTAAAAGAAGAAGCAACCAAATATTTGCTGCTTTCTTCCATGGTGTTAAGGACACTGTGTTCTTTGGTGGAGAGGGTTTGTGGTTGTGTTCGTTATCGACCCACATTGTTGACCACAGTAGAATTCTTAGAACTGGTTGGATTTGCTATTGCCAGCACAATGATGCTGGTCAACAAGTCTATAAGCATTGTTTTGTTGGTTGTAGCATTGGCCATGCTGCTTATTGACTTGCGGATGAAATCTTTCCTTGCAGTTCCAAACTTGGCAATATTTGGCATCCTTGCATCCCTACTATTTTTCCCGTCTTTGAAGATTGATACCAACCCATATGCCTTGGCTTGTTTCTTCAGCTGCCTAATTTGCGACCCTGTTCTTGATGTATACTTCAGTGGACTTTCAGTTACAGAAAGATGGAAACCTTATTTATACCGTGGTGGAATTTGTAGAAGATTGTCAGTCATTTTGGTTGGGATCACTGAACTCATCTTTTTTGTTCTGTCAGCCTTTAAATTAAGAGAAGTGAATTTTTTGTATTTTGTAATACCAGGATTTTCCATTTTTGGATTTTTTTGGTTAGTCTGTCATATCATTTTTCTCATAACACTCTGGGGATTTCATACCAAACTGAATGATTGTCACAAAGTCTATTATACTCATAGGGGAGATCACAACAATCTTGACAGAGTCATGGCATCAAAAGGAATGCGCCATTTTTGCCTAATTTCAGAGCGACTAGTCTTTTTCAGCCTTCTGGCAACAGCAGTTTTGGGTGCAGTATCTTGGCAGGTAAATTTTAAATTTATTCCTTTTCTTTGTATAATCAATTTATAATATTATATTGAAGTTTATTTAACTTGATAGCTTACTTGGTCGAGTCAGAGCTTTGTTGGAAGCTCTCTACGTTTTGAGGTAGATGTCAGGGCATTACTGCCGGTGCTGGGTAATCCCTAGGGCTAGGAGCAGGCTGGACTCGGGAACAACAAGTGTGCAAGATTTTCTGCCTTTATTGTCAGCCTCTCCTTCGGATTGAGTCCTTAGTTTCTGGTGGCCAGCAGGACTTGAACTGAAGGTGCATTGGAACAGAATATAAGGGGCACCCATTGGAATAGAGCAAGGCTGTAATAAAGCAAACAAGAACAGAAAGGTGCCCACCCAGAAACACAAGACAGGACAGGAGAGTGCAGCATGAAACAGAGGAGCAGATAAGGTACAAGAACAAGGCAAAGACAAACAGAAGGCCATAATCCTCGAGCCAGTTTAGGAAACACATGACAAAAGCTCAGACTAGGAACAAACCAAATAGTCAGAACTAGGCCTTAAACACAGGTTAAGAAGGCAACCTTACTGGGACCCAAAACAGAGCATGAAACAAGGCTAGGGTATAAGAATTAGGAGGCCACAACTAGAGACAAATTTGCTACTTTTTTTTGAGGGCATAAATAAACATGTGGATAAAGGTGAGTCAGCTGATATAGTGTATCTGGATTTCCAGAAAACATTTGACAAAGTCCCTTATGAGAGACTTAGGAAATTAAAAAGTCATGGAATAGGGGGCAGTGTCCTATTGTGGATTGCGAATTGGTTAAAAGAAAAAAGAGAGTAGGGCAAAATGGTAGATTTACCCAATGGAAAAAGTTGAATAGTGGAATGCCCCAGGATCTGTTCTGGGACTACGGCTTTTTAATATATTTATAAACAAGCTAGAAATGGGAACAACGAGTGAGGTGATCAAATTTGCAGATGATACAAAATTATTTAAAATTGTGAAATCATAAGAGGATTGTGAAAAATTGCAAAACTGGGGGATTGGGCATGCAAATAGCAAACAAAATGTAATGTGGACAAGTGCAGTGTGATGTATTTAAGAAAGAGTAACTCAAATTATAGCTACACAATGCAAGGTTCCACATTAGGAATCACCACTTAGGAAAATGATCTAGGTGTCATCCTTGAAAATATGTTGAAATGTTCTGCTTGGTATGCAGCAGCAGCCAAGAAAGCAAATAGAATACTAGGGATTATTAGGAAAGAAATGGAGAATAAAACAGAGAATATCATCATGCCTCTGTATTGCTCCATGGTGCAACCTTATCTTGAGTATTGTGTTCAGTTCTGGTCAACACAACTCAAGAAAGATTTAGCAGAATTAGAAAAAGTGCAGAAAAGAGTGATCAAAATGGTAAAGGGGATGGAACAATTCCCCTATGAAGAAAGGCTAAAGAGGTTAGGACTCTTCAGCTTGAAGAAGATACTGCTGGGGGGAGATATGATAGAGGTCTATAAAATGAGTGGAATGGAATGAATAAACATTAATCAGTTTACTGTTTCAAAAAGTACAAAGACTAGGGGACACAATGAAGTCACTAGGTAATACATTTAAAACTAATAAAAGAAAATATTTTTTTTTACTCAACTTCTAATTAAGCTCTGGAATTCATTGCCAGAAGATGTTGTGAAAGCTATTAGTGTAGCTGTGTTTAAAAAAAATGTTTGGACAAGTTCCTGGAGGAAATGTCCATTAACCATTATTAAGGGAGAGTTGCAGAAATCCACTGTTTATTCTTGGGATAAGCAGCTTGGAATCAATTTACCCCTTGGGATCCTGCCACGTATTGTGACCTGGCTTGGCCACTGTTGGAAACAGGATGCTGGGCTTGTTGGACCTTTGGTCTCACCCAGTATGGTAAGTCTTATGTTCTTATATTCTACCAAAGAAGACTCCAAGCTGAGGCAGGGAGCAATGGTGAGGCATGCTTATTAGGGTGTGGCAGAGTTTGAATATGGCCGCCAGCAGGATGTCCAAGCCATAGGGCAGTAGATTACATGATCCACTGAGGGCCTCAGCTGGCAGGAGAGCAGCACCATACACAGAGTCCTCACAGTAGATGCTTGGTCTTCATATTTTTGTGATATTTGACTCTCTCTCTCTAAAATCATGTGATGAGAATAATTAAGATATGGTTTCAAGTTGTACAGTTCTTTTGAAAATGCAGGCTTTTACCCTAAAATGGAATTGGTGCCACAGATGCAGTACTGGATTTGTCAGTAGGCACCCATTATGCCTATGCCTAGGGCAGCAAACATTTTAGGGGCAGCAGGCAGGCCAATATTTGCTGCCTAGCTCTGCTGAATCTTTATTTTGCAGAAAACAGTCCTTTGCTACCCTGTAACAAACCCTTGCAAGAGGTAGTATGGTGAAAGTACAGAGTGCCTAGCGGTGGCAAAATCCTAAATCTGCCCTTGCAAGGATGGAATATATTAGTGTAATTTTATCATGGTTTAAAAAAAAAAAAAAGGATCGGATGTCATGTAAAGTGGAATAAACGTATGAAAAGTTACATATATGCAATGTATCTATAAAAAAGCATTTATGATGGAAAGCACTTTAACAGTCCCTCATGGAAAGCTATGGAATATGCCACAGAATCCTGATTAGATGGAATAATTAAGTTTGAATAACACAGTGCAGAATGCTAACTCTCTCACCACTCCCCATTGAGGAACTACCTTCATGTTTATTATACTGAGGCCTGCTGCTGTTGCACTGATGCAGCAGAGAGTAGCGCATAACTCTTACTATGAAAATGACACCATCACAAACCCTTCATATGTCTGCCCCTTGTTTGGCTCTTCTGGAGGTAGTAATTTCCATCTTAAAATGTTTGGCTTTCTGCAAAAATAGCTGTTCAGTGGGAGCTAAACACTAGTAGCTATCCAAAATGGTAAGAAACGGAGTAGGAAAATATTTAGAAAACATTAGCCAAAAATTTAGGAGCCAAGTAAAAAATGATTTTTGTTCTTCTTCTTTTTGTTTATTTTCACGCTTAATTTGGTTTGCCATTTCATGGTGGGGGTTTTTTCATTTTGCTCATTTTGTTGAGGATAGCGCAGAGTTTGCTTTTTGAGTGAGGACTTATTTTTCTTTATTTGCTTTTTTTTTTCACTTCTGTTCCTCTTCTCTGCTTCCATCCCCTCCTCTCCTTTTTTGTATATTGTCTATTCTTCTGCATTCCTCCATTATTTATTTTATTTTATTTATTTATTTATTTATTTATGAACTTTTAATATACCGATATTCGTGAGTCACATCATACCAGTTCACAATAAACTCATGGAGAAATTAAATAGAAATTACAAATAACCGGGAATGGGGGAAGGGGAGCAGCGGAGGAAAAGGGAGAGAGGGGGGGTAGGGAGATAGCAAGAGCCTGAGGGGGTGTGAAAAGCAAGTGTAGGAGAGAAGGAGATAAAGGTGGATAGGAACTAAAGTAACAGTTTTATACCCAGGAGTTGGAATGGGGGGAAAAAAAAGCAGGGCTACTCTCCCTTTTATTGGGTCTTTTTTAGCCTCTCACACCCAGTCGCTATCATCCTTCTATCATCTACCAATATCTACCATCTTTCACCCATTTCCTCTCACTTTTCTGTAATCTTGTTGAGTTGTCATATGTTCATTTGTCTGTCCTCTCTCCATTTTGCCTCATGCTTCCATCTTTATTTCCCTATCTTCTCCATGCTTCTCTTCTTTTTTTCCCATATCCTCCTCTTCTGTTTTTTAAATACCCCATGGTCCTCTTCTCTGCTCCTGCTTTTCTGCCCCTCCCCCCTCCCATTTTGCTTCCATGTCTTCCTTCAGTGCTTCTGTGCCCGCTCTTGGGCCAGGTCTGTAAACACAGTGTCCATGGGCTGGCAGCATGGAGACCCAACCAAAGTTTGCACTCCTAGGCCCTATAGCTCCTCCTCATATTTAGAAGCATAATAGAGGGGAGAACCATGAGGCCCAGGCACTCACACACATACACACACATGTTTACTTAGGATTCATGGCTGCCAGCATATAGATGCTGATCCTGTAAACAAAGCCCAGATATGGTGGTGGAAAGGATTGTGTCGTAACATCCCCAGGTCCTCTTTGGAAGTAAAACAGCCATTCTTCCTCATTTTGGTCCAGTATCATGGCCTCCATTGGGCTGCATGGAAGATACAGAGAAACAAGTGTTAGGTGCCTGGATGACTAGGTACCTGGGTTTTTTTTTTCACTCCAGCAAGAGAAGTTTGAACCTGAATGTTTATTTTTCCTCATACAGTCTCATGTTTGCATAGCAATTACAGGGCCTTACACACATTCATTGCAGCATTCCTCCCTGCATAAAACCAACCTCCTCTTTAGAAATCAAATCCAGTAAAAGCATTGCTATCTTATATGGGGTCTATAAGAGGGTTGCTCCATATCTTTCCCTTTCTTAGGAAAAGCAGTTATGAATGCACCTTTAAGTGAATGTGGCAGCTCGCAGCTCTCCATTTGTAACAGAGGCCTCAAATATAGCAGATAAAAGTTGTGTTACTAAATCAACCAGAATTTTATAAAATTCAAATATGTAGTCCTAGGCCTGGCGCAAACAGGTGTGCAAACCGTGCAATTGCACAGGGTGGCACATCCGGGGGCGGGGGGAGGGGGAAGGGACGCGGTGAAAGAAGCAGGAGGCCTGTCCGTGGGGGGGGGGAAGGGACGCGGTGAAAGAAGCAGGAGGCCTGTCTGTCCACCAGTGGGCCCCATTCCACCGGTGGCAGAAGAAGCCTGTCCTGCAGCTTCTCCTCAAGTGCCGGCTCCACAATAATTTAACCCTTGCGGTGCTAGCACTCCCTATATTCTCATCTCGCAATGCCAGAATGCAGGAGGAGGTGCAGAATGGCTGCTCTCACCAATGGAAAAGATTCAAGTTGCCAGCAGCAGCAGAGGAGTAATGACCCAAGGACCCTGCCTGCCTGGCCTGCATGTGTGTGTGAGTGAATGGGAGGTTGCCTGAGATGGGTGTGTGTGTGTGTGGATGGGAGCTTGCCTCTGGGGTGTGAGGATGTGAATGGAGGTTGGGTTGTGTGGGTGTGTGTGTGTGTGTGAATGGGAGGCTACCTGGGATGAGTGTATGTGTGTGTGTGTATGTGAATGGCAATGGTCGTAGCAGGCAAAGAGAGTAGTCAGGCTGAGGTCAGTACCCAAAATCAGTCCGAGAAGGTACTACCTGAGTAAGGACACAGGAACACACGGAGACACTGGAACACGGAATAGGCAAACTAGTACACCACAGTGTCGACCCGATTGCTAAGGCGAGGTCCTGGGGACAGGGCCTTGCTATTTATACTAGGGCTACGTGATGTCATCAGTGTGCGTCTGAGTCAGGTTCCCGCGCTTGGCCCTTTAAAACTGAGGACGTCGGTCGCGTGCGTGCCTAGGAGTGGGGCCAAGGCGGCTGAAGACACGGAGCCCCGACGCGAGCTTCACTGTGAGGCCTGCGGCATGGAAGAAGCCGGAGAGGGCCGCGGTGAGCGTTGGGGATTCCGGGAGCTGGCAGCAGCGGCAAGACCGGAGCTAGTGGAGGGAAGCGCGAGGTGAGCAGGCCCGGTCGCGGCACCCATGCGGCCGGGACACGCAGCAGTTTTCCCCCAATAATGCTACTTTAACACCATATCTGCTTTAGTGCAGACATAATTTTTTTCCTTTTAATTGAGGAACTGATTGCAGTAAAATAATGAAGTCAGAGTGGATATACAAACCTCACGTAGGTTTTGGAATCATCAAGGGAAAAATGTGAGGATAAACTAGAAACTCCAAATCAATGGGCATATACCTGAGAACACTTCAAACAGCATACCCCACAGTGATATATATAGATAGCATTTGACAGAACCAGTTTAAAGCACTCAAAAATGGCGCATGCATGTTATAAAATTGGCGGGCCGCGCGCCGGATTTTGTAATTCATGCGTGTATGTGTGGGCGGCACAAGGTGGGGTAGATTTTAGCAAATTTTGTGCGGTGACGAATGGGCTTCTCCCTCTTCCCCTTTACCCTACCTTTCTTTTATTTTTATTTTGTTGCTTACTGCTCCATTGGAGCAGTAGCGACTTGCACACGCCGGCAGTCCCTTCCCCGGTACAGCAGCAAATGGCCACTGTACCGGCCGCCTCTGGACCCAGCACTTCGGTGCGTAACAGGGATTACGCGCATGGCCGGGCCCTTTTGAAGATGCGCGTGGCATGTGCAAGGCCCGGCCACGAGCATATCCCCGTTTTTTTACTCGCGTGGGGGATTCAAAATCAGGCTATAAGTGTATTGTATTTCGAAAAGTTCCCTTGTTGTCTCTAATCAAATAATATTGGGGACTTATGTATTGAACAGTGCTTTATTAATTTTTGAGCCATACATTTTTTCTTTGTTTTATCAATGAACCTATGCCAGGTAACTGTCAAAGGTCAGAAAAGAGAAGAATAGATAAGATTCAAAGTCTGCCACATAGATGTGCTAGTCATCATTGTCCGGAACAAGTTGATTACATCAATTTATAAGAAAAGTACCAATAAAAACGCACTCCTCGCTTATAATATTTATCACACTTGCTCTCTCTTCGTGAGAGTACCATTAGTCAACATTTTTGCCTGTGGCGTCGTGTATGTACCTCTTGACATAATTTTATTACCCAGGCTACATTCATGTCTCAACAATTTCTTGAACATGGCTATCCACGCAGAGTCATACAACAGGCTTATAAATGTGCCCTTTATGTGAATATAGACCTACTTTTTCTTCCACATCCTAAAGACAAGTCATTGGGTCTCACGTGTATTCTTCCTTTTTCATCTCAAGTTGGCCAGATCTGTAAAGTTATCCACTTCATTTGGTCCTTATTGGCCCCTTTAAAATGTTTTGAAGATCTTTCTCGCTTTGCCTTTTTTTGGGGGACCATAATCTTAGAGACACTTTAGTGTCCTCTGATTTTAATTCAAGCACGATTCCTCTACACTCACCAACAGGCCACCGACCCTGTGGAGGATGCCTAGCATGCGATCTTTCTTTAACACTATCCACATTCAGACACCCCTTTCTGAATGTATCCTATGATTTGCGTTTAACATCTGATTGCAATTCTTCTTGGGTGGTGTATGTTAAGGGTCCCTGCAATTTATTGTATGTGGGGAAAACTATATTTCCCTTGAAAATCCTGATCTATGAACACTGTAGGAACATTCACAGACAGATTGAGAATGCACCCCTTACTGGCATGATTTTAGCCATTTGATCTCCGTTTCTGTGCTATTGACTGGGTTTCCCCGCACCCTCGCCGCGGCAATAGGGATTGGGTTTTATTGCAAAAGGAAAAATGAATTTTCAAGGTACAGACCCTGCATCCCTCTGGTCTCAATCGGGAGATAGACTGGTCTTTATTTATGTAACTTTATATCTTGTTTCTGATTGGTTTTTCATGATCACTTGATCCTTTCACACCGTTTGAGAGCTTTGAACAGATTCTGTCAAACGCTGTCTTGTGTATATCACTGAGGGGTATGCTGTTTGAAGTTTCCTCAGGTATGTGTGTTTTGTTTTTCTTAAATCATAACAAGCTGCTAGGTTGTATTCCTTTGATTAATTTCACTTTTATTGTTAAATATATTTATGTAATGCTTGTCCTGATACTCTTTTTATGATGACCCTGACTTTTATATTTTATGTTATTTGACAGTTCTAGTCCCTCCTGAAGAAGCCATAAGGTGAAACAGGGCTATGGCTATGTCAGGGGACCATAATGTCTGAAGGTTGTACAGGACACAGTAATAATATGAATTTGTGTTATTGAATCCTGAATAAACAACACATCTTAATATTTTAACAGATTCTTCAGTCGGGAGAAGAGCATCTGAATTATGACCATTGATTTGGATTTTCTAATTTATCCTCAATATTTTTCCTTTGATGAACTAATTCCAGCAGCATTTCAATAAATTATATTGTACTCTTGGGAAGTGACAAAATACTAAAAATACAGAGCAAGATAGCACAGACAATAAAGGGTCTGGCATTCCCTAGCCTAAACACCAGACCACATCTACTCTTTGGAGCTGACCACTATACTGTACAAGGTTGCACATGAAACACATGGAGTCAATATCCCACCCATCCCTAAACCCCTTCCCAACCACCCACACATCCTCACCTGTTCCCAATGGAATACAGATCACACAATTCAACTATATACACACACCAAAAACAAATCCACATATTCTACTCTCAGGTGCCACCCCCATTCACTCACACACAATTAATACAGAATAGACATACCATTTCCCAGCACACATACACATCTCTGCATTCACCCACCAACAGACAAATCAGAAAAAATAAGCAACAGTTCTCCCAAAAGGTGTAGCTCAAAAATAATAACAAAGAACATGTGTGCCAAAAAGAAAATGGGCACAGCACTATCAAAGCAAAACAGTTTTTCCAAATCCACAGTCAAAGATAACTATCAAAATCAAAGACAGAAAAAAAGTCCTGAAACTGCAAAAGTAGTTACAGCACATATAGCAAAAGGTCAGGTTCAGTTAAAGCAGCATGCTAACGAGCAGGACTCCTGTCCATTCCAAACATGAAAAGAAAAAAAGACATAAACTCAACAGTAGAAGTAATTTTTCAGATCCTCGAGTGTCATCCAGGTAATGCTCAAGAGAAGTTACTGTCTGACTTGCTGACACCTTTCAATATTTCAATATCTAAAATTTTCAGATATTATTGTATTCCAATTGTTTCCTTTTGTCTCTTCTTATACTAACTGTTGCACATGAGACATTTCTTTACATTTTTATGAATCAAAGAGCAAGATCAATAGCTTATCCCTGTCAAATCATAGCAAGTTATTTAAAAGCATGTATGATCTTCATCGTATCATTAAAGTCAAGTATTCTGGCCATTCACAGTCGCAGTCTGTCACTAATCACACCCTGTGCTCCCATGCCAGTGAACATACTAAAAACGAATGTTTGCTTATTCTTCCTCACTAAAGCCCAATTCCTACAAAAATCGAGACTAAAACCATTCTAATAATCTAGAAGAAACCATTCTAATAATCTAGAATCTAGTATATTTGTTTACTGCGTTCTTAGGCCTTTCTTTCCAGCAGTCTATGCTTCCAAGTTGACTTTCCTTGTTGAATGTAACATTGTTCTTCCTTTTTCAAATTATGGTTTTGTTACAGTTCCCCAATTCGATGTAAACCGATCTGATATGGTCTTTTAACCATGAAGGTCGGTATAGAAAAGTGTTAAATAAATAAATATATTTTCAGACACACCGAGTATCTTAATGTTCTGGTGACTCCGGTTCTCCAATCTTCCATCTTATCATGTGTAGCATGCACTGCAGGCTCCCAGGCCCATGAGTGCCTGAATTGTCCCTGAGGTCTCCAAGTCCTCAGCCTTGATATCAGAAAAGTGACAGGCAAAGTCAGTAAACTTCTCATCCAGATTTGTGAGGCAAGACTTGCCGAATGTAAATCCATGCTGCCTGTGTTCCATTAAACCATGTCTGTCTATATGTTCTGTGATTGTGTTGTTTAGAATAGTTTCCACTATTTTTCCCAGCACTGAAGTTAGCTCACCGGTCTATAGTTTCCTGGATCATCCTGGATCCCTTTTTAAATAATGGGGTTATATTAGCCACCCTTCAGTCTTCAGGTAAATGGACAAGTTTAATGATAGGTTACAAATTTTTACTAAACGAGCTTAAATTTCATTTTTGAATTTTTTTTTTCAGAACCCTGGGGTGTATACCGTCTGGACCAGGTGATTTGCTCCTCTTTAGTTTGTAAATCTGGCCTACTATATCTTCCAGGTTCACCATAATTTGGTTCAGGTCATCCGACTCATCACCCTTTTGAAAACTGTCTCTGGAACAGGTATCTCCCCGACATCCTCATTAGTAAACACGGAAGCAAAGAATTCATTTAGTCTTCCAGCAATAGCCTCATCTTTCCTAAGAGCTCTTTTAACCCCTGAATCTTCTAACTGTCCATCCGACTCCCTCGCAAGTTTCCTCCTTTGTATACTTTAAAAAGTTTTTATTATGAGTTTTTGCCTCTACGGCCAACTTAATTTCAAATTCTCTCTTGGCTTGTCGTAACAATGTTTTACATTTAACTTGACAATGGTTATGCTTTGACCTGTTTTCTTCAGACAGCTCCTTCTTCCAATTTTTGAAGGAATTTTTTTTGACTAAAATAGCCTATTTTACCTCTCCTTTTAACTATGCCAGTAATCATTTGGCTTTCACTCTGTGAAGTTAACAAGTAGCTCATTTAAAACAAGTTGTAGAAAATTCTTTTTCACTTGGCGCATAGTTAAGCTCTGGAATTCATTGCCAGAGAATATGGTTAGAGCACTTAGTATAACTGGGTTTAAAAAAGGTTTGGATAAGTTCATAGAGGAAAAATCCATAAACTGCTGTTTAATTAATAAGCACTATTAGCTTGAGGTTTATTTAATGTTTGGGTACTTGCCAAGTAGTTGTGACTTGGATTGGGTACTGTTGGAAACAGGATACTGGGCTTGATGGACCCTTGGTCTGACCCAGTATGGCATATCTTATGTTCTTATGCTTTTTAATGTGTGGAATACATCTGAACTGTGCTTCTAAGATAGTATTTTTAAATAATGTTCACACCTGTTATGCACTCTTAACCTTTGAGTAGCTGCACCTTTTATTTTTTTTCTATTTTTTATTTTATTTCTATTTTCCTCATTTTATCTCTCACCAAATCCTGCATTCCACTAAGAATTAGATCTAAAATAGTGCCCTCTCTCATAGGTTCCTGAACCAGTTGCTCCATGATGCAGTCATTTATTCCATCCAGGAACTTTACCTCTCCAACATGTCCTGAAATTACATTTACCCAGTCAGTATTGGGGTAATTGAAATTTCCCATTATTACTGAACTGCCAAATTGGTTAGCGTCCCTGATTTCTCTTTGCATTTCATCATCTGTTTCATCATTTTTGCCAAGTGGTCAATAGTATACTCCTATCACTATACTCTTTCCCAACACACACAGGATTTCTCCCCCCTAAAGATTGTACTGTGCATTTAGTCTCATTGTATGATTTTTATCCTGTTGAACTTTATGCCCTCATGGACGTAAAGCGCCACTCCACTTCACTCCACCAAGTTAATCCTCCCTATCATAGCAATATAATTTGTACCCTGGTATAACACTGTCCCATTGGTTATCCTCCTTCCACCAGGTCTCTGAGATGCCAGTTATGTCTGTTTCATCATTCACTGCTATACAGTTTCTCTTCCATCTTAGACTTCTGACATTGACATACAGACATTTCAAAGTATGTTTTTTGATGGTATTAACAACCTGTTTTTCAGTTGATAAGGATAATTTAGAATCCTTTAGTTCAGTTGAGTCTCTCCTTCTAGGCACTTGGACCACTTTTGCTTTTATTAGAACCTCTCTGTTGGGATGCCCTAACTCTCCTGTTTCAGTAGTATACTTCAAAGATACCTCCCTCCGAATCATGCATTGCTGAGTGACTGTTGGCTATCCCCTTGTTATAGTTTAAAAGCTGCTCTATCTCCTTTTTAAAAGTTAGCGCCAACATCCTGGTTCCACTCTGGTTAAGGTGGAGCCTGTCATTTAGGAAAAGAGCTGCCTTCCCCAAACGTTTGCCCAGTTCCTTACAAAACTGAGCCCTTCTTCCTTACACCATCGTCTCATCTATGCATTGTTACTCCAGAGTCACCTATACCTAGGCCCTAGGCAGTTCATATCAAAACTTTGTAAGGCTCCCTACTGGATAAAACATAGCACTCCCCAGTCCACGTAGAAATTATTGATAACATAAAACATGTTTAATAAGATACAAATGTATGCCAGTGCTCATAAAGAGAATGTTCATATAAGAATTAATTTTCAAAGGATATTTGCAAGTAAAAGTATACATTTTTAAAATCCCATTTACTCTTGTAAAACCTTTGAAAATTACCTACATAGGGTTCAATTTGTGGTGGAAATTAGGCATGGCTGATAACACCAGACAAGGCAGTCAGAATTGAAACTTTACATAAGGCAAACATATACAATTGTATGAGCTCCCTGCTCTTCTGAACAGTGAGTAAAATGACATGGGCCCTGATTGACAGCTTGATCATGCTTTTTATAACATTTCTGAGGAATATTCTAGCAAGGCTTAAATTTTGCAAGCTTTCCCAATTCCGCTTTTTGCAGTTCACGGGCTATTAAAGATAAGAGAGTACTAAAACTGCAAATTTATTATTCCAAGGGAAGAACACTGCAAACCATCTTATCTTTGAGGCACATTCTGTTCCTTCTATTTCTTCATGTTGGTTAACCTTGGCATGTAACTTACACTTCCTTTTTTATCACTTACAATAACCATTAATATGAAATCTGAGGCCTAGCTCAGTTAGCCTTAGTCTGTAATTTTCCTACAAATTTACCCCTCCCCCCTTTTCATGAAATTTTCCTACAAATTTAGTTTGGGTTTAGTTGCACATCAACTGTCATAAAAGGAAAAATTTGAGGGAAATCTGGAGCTATTTGGGGATGCCAAAAATGTCATTGGCATGACTCACAAACTGATTTGGGGCACAGAAAAGGCAAAACTACCAAAGATGCCATGATAACCTCCACTCCACTCTGTCCTGACTCACCCACCAGGGATTAATCACATATTTGGCAGGAATAAATATGTTAGCCCTGCCCCCCTTTCCATGAAAAGTCATGAAAGTCAATGGGACTGCCTTCTTTCATATTCATTAGAATGGAATATAAGAGAAGCTTCTATAAACAGATTTTAAATTGTTTCAGAGCCATTTCTTGCTATTTTTAAAGAGATAGTACCACATTCTTCTCAGTATATATCCCATTATTGAAACTGGAGGACTAAAATGAAGGTGATGATCCAATGGCACTGTTCCTGCTTTAAGATCATGAGAGGTCTTGAACGAGTAGATGTGACTCGGTTATTTTCACTTTCGAATAATAGAAGGACTAGGGGGCATTCCATGAAGTTAGCAAGTAGCACATTTAAGACTAATCGGAGAAAATTCTTTTTCACTCAACGCACAATAAAGCTCTGGAATTTGTTGCCAGAGGATGTGGTTAGTACAGTTAGTGTAGCTGAGTTCAAAAAAGGTTTGGATAAGTTCTTGGAGGAGAAGTCCATTAATGGCTATTAATCAATTTTACTTAGGGAATAGCCACTGCTATTAATTGCATGAGTAGCATGGGATCTTCTTAGTGTTTGGGTAATTGCCAGGTTCTTGTGGCCTGGTTTTGGCCTCTGCTGGAAACAGGATGCTGGGCTTGATGGACCCTTGGTCTGACCCAGCATGGCAATTTCTTATGTTCTTACCACTATAATGCTTTCTGAGAACAGTAGCACCTGATGTCTCAAAATTTATATTCTGCAGTGTTGCAACAAGATGCCCTTTTCATTTACATTTACATTAATTGTATTTCTTAATCGCTCAACATGGTACCGGCCTGAGCGATGAAAAATAAAACATACATAATATAATCATGTAAACAACAATATTCAAAAGAATAAAAACAATGCAGCAAACTCAAATATAAATTAATAAAACATGATTAGTTATAAATAAAAACACTAACGTTACAAATTAAAATAGATAAAAGGGAAATAAAATAAATGAAAATACAACATAATGTAGACTCTCAGAAATAACATTGTTTAAATAAAAATATTTTTATTGCTATCCTAAAATCCTTAAGAGATTCTTATTGTTTCAAATCCAATAGAAGTGTATTCCAGAATGTCGGTCTAGCCACTGAAAAGGCGCATTCTCTGGAAATATGCAGTCAGGCTGTCTTAGGAGATGGAACTTCGAGAAGATGAAGTTGAAGTGATCTTAGGGCTCGTGTGGGCTGATAAAATTTGAGCAAATAGCCCAGTGGGAAAAATCAGCATTTAAGAACTTGAAAATTAGCATTGCAATTTTGTATTTGATTCTTTCTTGTATTTAGAGCCAATGGATTCAGTAAACACACTGGTAATTTGCTCAGATCTTTTTAGACCAGTGAGTAGGCGGGCAGCGGAATTAAGGAGTAACTGTAAAGGACAAAGAGAAAAGTAAAATAGACCTAGATAGACTGTTGCAATAGTCAGTTATGGGAAAAATTGATGCCTGAAGAACGGTGCCAAAATCATTGTTAAACAGAACCTTTTTAAACCAGAAAGAACACGTAATCTATAGAAGCCATGTTTGGTAACTTCTTGATTTGGTCACAAAATAAGGTCTCATCTAAAATGAAACCAAGACTCTTGATCTTCTTTAGAATTGTAAAGGAAGTGTTGTTAATCAAAATGGTCTTTTCATCAAAAGCTGAGAAAGTACTGTGGATTGTGAGAAATTCAGGCTTGGTCATGTTTAGTGAAAGCATATTGTGATATAGCCATTTCTGGAGAGTAGAAAAACAAATATTTATCATTTCTAGAGTCTCATCCCAAGAATTCCGAATTTGGATAACAAACTGGATGTTATTTTATAACAGTCAGTTAAAGCAGCGAGGATTTTACAGATAGGGGCTATATAGATATTAAACAGAGAGGCAGATAAAGCTGATCCTTGAGGGACTCCAAATTTGATCTCGGAAAAAGATGACAGGTTGTTATTGAATTTGACACTATGAGATCGATCGCTCAGGTAGGATTTAAACCAATTGAGGACAGTTCCTGTGATTCCGGATTCTTGTAGTTGATACAACAAGATGTCGTGATCTAGAGTGTCAAACGTGGAGGATGTATATAAGGAAACCAACAGAAATTTGTGACTAGAATTAATTCTTCTACGTAGGAAATCTGTAAGAGATAGAAGTAGAATTTCTGTTCTAAGGTTACATCAAAATCCAAACTGATGTGGGTCCAAGATCTCGTGGTTCTCAAGATATTCAGTAAGTTGTGAAAGACAGAAGATTTGAGTAATTTAGCAAAAAGGGTAGCGAAGAAATAGGAAGATGGTTACCAGGATCTGAAGAATCAAGGGTGCCCTTCTTCAAAAGAGGGTGGACAATTGCTTTTTTAAGTGGAGATGGAATAAAGCCTTCATTCAAAGAGAGATTAATGAGATTTGCAAAAGTAGAGGATAAAATATTCCTCAAGGCCTTCAACAAAGAAGTTGAACAAAGAATATGAGGACATATATTGTCATTCATGTTTGAAATCATGGTATCAACTTCTGTGGAAGAAGTGGGTTCAAAATTATTCCAACTGAGTAAAACAATAGGAGGAGGGTTCTGAAACCAATTGGGAACTGACGCAAAAGAAAGACAGAGATTCTGAATTTTGAGATTGAAGTGACCTGAGAAAGATTCAGCATTGAGAGAATTAGGAAGGGCAGCAGTGAAGGAAATAGGAGGAGTTAGTCTTTTGGCAATTTTGAAAAGAACTTTGGGATTATGTCCAACTTCCCGAATTTTCTTTGAGAAGGGATCTTTCATAGCATGGTTTGTTAAAGCCTGGAATTCAAGAAGATGGATCCGAAAAGATTGGACTTGTTCAGATGAAGGATTTTTTTTCCAAGCACGTTCAGTTTTCCTTAAGGAGGAACGGGCATCTTTGACATAAGATAAATAAAAATAAAACCAAGGGACTTTCGAAGAATTTAATGGCGTGGAAGACTCAAGAGGGGCAATTCGCTCAAGAACATCAAGTAAAATGGAGTCTCATTGGGGAAAATGCTGCGTCAAAATTGTCAAAAACAATAGATGAGAGAATTGGCGATAAGGAGTCATGGAAGAGAGTGTAATCTATGAGACCACGGCGAAACTGTGGAATGGCAAGAGATGTAGTGGAAATACCATCATTCCTGACTGGTAAAAGAAATTTGATACAATGATGGTCTGACCAAGGAATAGGAAATGAGCTTACAGATTGCATGCAGGGAGATGAGAGAGAATTATTAACAAAAATTAGGTCAAGTGTATGACCAAGCCTGTGGGTCGGGCATTGGACAATTTGCGTCCAACCGAGAGATTGAAGGATGTGTAGGAATAAATCACCTTGGTTAGATTGGGGAATGACATCATCATGTAAGTTGAAGTCCCCAAGGATGACCATATTGTTAAGATCAGCCTTAGAGAGAAGTAAAGATTCAAATAGAGGTGACAAATCATTAGACAAAAGCTTGGGAGGAGCATAAATTAAGCATAGCGAAAAGTCAACTCAAAAGTTCAGCAATTATATTTTTGCTCATTAAAAACATCTGAATGCATCATATGTTGATTTCCCAAATTCACCAGCATCTTTTACAAAAGAAGCAGGAAGAAGGGTTGTGCTAAACTTTCCATTTAGCAAAGATGGATATACTTCTATATATATCTCAGTGATGCTAAGAATGTATCTACTATTTTATGTGCATTAAAGAAGATGTTCATAGCAGAATCGTTAGACCTTGGGTAGATATAGAAGAGCTGACAAGGAACGTATGCTCAGATTCATGATGACTAGAGCTCTTATCATCCAGATCTGAAATAATGTGTATGGAAACCTGGCTTCCCATATCAGCCACCCCACAGCTCTTATGCTGAGGTGAAAGTGAACTCAGCTCAGAGAGTATATTGCTGTTCAGTTTGACACAAACAGGACAGAGTGTTCCTGCCGGAATGCCGTATTCAGAAACTGATGGTGCAAGAGCGTCTATTGACAAGCACTATCCGCTCCACAGTGTGATCTTATCTACATTTACTCGGTTTGATGGCGGCCTCCCTGTTGGTGGTACCGTGGACAAGGGCACATATACACCCCCTTCAGCGCACTCTGCTGGCTCGTTGGAGCCCACAATCTCAGGACTATTCAGTTTAGCTTCTCTTTCCAGTGGAAACCTGCATACAACTGCAGTAGTGGTTACAAGTGGATCATCCAAGAAAGGAGGTTTACCTAAGATCACTGAACTGGCTAGTACTCACTACAGATGCGAGCCTCCAGGGTTGGGTGTCTCACTGTCAAGAGTTTACAGTGCAAGGGCACTGGAGTACAGAAGAGTCTCTCTGGAGCATCATTCGGCTGGAGGCCTGTGCCATACAGTTGGCATGCTTGCGATTTGGCGACCGCTTGCAAGGTCAAGTGGTCCGGATAATGTTTGACAATGCGACGACGGTGGCTTACATCAATCGGCAGGGAGGAACCACGAGCCAGCAAGTGTCACAGGAACTAGCCCAACTTATGTAATGGGCTGAAGTGCATCTTAAGGAGATCTCAGCCTCACACTTTGCAGGAAAAGACTTTCTCAGCAGAGTCTGGATCCGGGTAAATGGGAATTGTCAAACAAGGTGTTCCAGCTCATAGAGAATTGTTGGGGCCTTCTGTTTTCTGGACCTGCTAACAACTTCTCACAATGCAAAGGTTCCTTGCTTCTTCAGTTGCATGAAGGATCAAAAATCCTTGAGAATCGATACCCTCATACAGGAGTGGCCGGAGGGAAAGCTGATGTATGCCTTTCCCCTGTGGTCCATGTTAGGCAGAATGATTTGAAGGATCGAGAGTCACTCAGGAATGGTACTTCTGGTGGCACCAGACTGGCCCAGGAGACTGTGATATGCAGATTTTTGAAGGCTTTTGATGTACTCTCCTCTTCTGGTTTCCGGCTCACAGGGATCTGCTATGGCAGAGGCCTATTCTTCATGTAGATCTGACTGTATTTTATCTTATGGCATGGCCCTTGAGAGAGCTTGGTTGCTGAAGCGTGGATATTGTAATCCGGTGATTGCCAACTTGCTGCGAGCTAGAACGTTCTCCACTTCCTTAGCCTATCTAGGGGTTTGGCGAATGTTTGAGGCTTGGTGTAAAGATTGAGGGGTTCTTCCTTATTTGATTAAGATCCTGCTCTTTTTGGAATTTTTGCAGGATGGATATCTATTGTTTATACATAAAGGGTTGGCCTTTAATTCATTTAAGGTATAGGTGCTGGCTGTTGACTATTCCAAGGTCAGGTGGATGGTGGACCCTTGTCTGTTTATCCAGATGTGGTCCATTTCTTAAAAGCATCTTTGTCCTTCCTTGTGGTTACTGATGCCTTTGTGAAGTTTTAATCTAGTTTTGCCGGGGGGGCGGCAAGGAGGCGGACGCTGCGATGTCTTCGCTGGCGGCGATAAGGTAAGCGCCGTTATTGTTGCCAGTGTCACGCCCAATAGCTCCACCTTTCACAGTGGCACTATTGGGTGCGAAATCCGCAGCTATAACACTGCGGCGGTGCAATGGCTGCCGGCTTTCGCAAGTCCACCTCCCCGCCCCCATTTTCGTTGGATTTATCCAGCTAAAATCTAGCCAGACAAGAGCCCCAGTATTCAAAAAATTGCCATTTAGCAGGAAAACTTGAGTTAACTAGCTGTTTTATTTATTAAAAATATTTATAATTCTGCAAATACAAGTTGTCCTGTGCTAAGGGATTACAGTTTAAAATATAAATACAATTTAAAAAAAACTAATAAAGAAAAAATCCTTAATACAACAGTTAAACAGGCAATTTAAATAAATGACTTCCAAGCTGTTAGGTTCATTGTTCTGAACCTGAGAAAGCAGATATAAATAACAGAGCTTTCAACTACTTATGAATAATAACTAAATCATCAATTACACACAGGGATTCTGATAAGATGTTCCATAAAAGAGGAGCCCTTACATGCAAAGCTCGGTTCCATGTTTTGGCAAGCCAAGCAGTCTTCACAAAGGGCACCTTGAGTAAAAAAAATTATCAGAGACTCACATAGATTGAGCGGGCAAATACAGTTTAAGCAAATCATTAAGAAAGTGGTCTGCCTAGTTTCATAATTTAAAAAAACTAATAACAATGTTGAAGTACACTCTCTGCTTAATGGAGAACCAGTGAAGTTTTCATAATAGCAGGGATACATGTTCCGATCGGTGGCCTCCCATTAGCAAATGAGCAGCCAAATTTTGTAAAACCTGAAGGGCCCTGGTAGAAGAAGCTGGAAGCCCAGAAAACAGTGCGTCATAATAATCAATAACTATAATTACAAAGGCTTGGGCAATAGTCTTGAAATCATTAGACTCTAAAAATGCTTTTTAAATGTCTAAGTAGACATAACTTGAAATATTCTGATCCTAAGTACCTGGTGAATGTGAAGTTTAAATGAAAGTCTTGAGTAAAAGATAAAACCCAGATTACAAACTGTGTTTTGAAAACAACTGAGGTCCCCCAACAAAGAAATAGACACAATATCGTGTTTGGCCAGAAACTCTCAATCCGAGAAACAAATTGCTTCAGTTTTCCCTATATTTAGCTTCAGTTTGTTTGAACACATCCAGTTATTAATCGGTGAAAAGGTACTAGAAATCCTATTTAGCACCCTAGAGGGATCACTGATAACCAGAAAGTAAAGCTGAACATCATCACCGTATAGACTAAATAGGATGGAATTTTGCTTCAACAAAGGATATAAAGGTCTCATATAAACATTAAAAAGTGCGGCTGATAGCAGAAGATGGAACATATCAGTCAATAACAACTTGTTGTTACCTCATCTTAAAATATGAGTACTGCTCCTCCAAACCAAATTTCTGTAAACGCTCTAATGAAATAGCATGGGAGACCATGTCAAAAGTGGATGAAACATCCAAAAAAATCACAGTCCCTCCTTTATCAAATTGCTGTGAAAGAAAATCTGTCACAGGTAACAAGTTCTCTGTACTGTACTTGTTTTTTCCAAAATCCACACTGATAGACGTGTAATTATATCATTATCCTGAAGAAATTCATCAAACTGAGTATAAACAACTTTTTCGAGTAGCTTCCTAATGGTGATTAAGATGGAAATGGGCCAGTAGCTACAGGGTAACTCAACAGCCAAATTGTTCCTCTTAAGGACGAGCCATACTACCACTTTCTTCAAAGCAACTGGAACAATTCCCTCACGGAGAGAATAGTTCACAAGTTGCACAAATATATCAACTAAATTTTGTGAATATAAAACTGAAAACGAGCAAGGGTCTAAAATACTGGAGGACTTTTTAAGTTGACCCATAACATCTTCAATTTCAGATCTACCAACCACAATGAAATTACAGTTAGGGACAACAGTTACATAAAGGTGGTCCATTTACATTGGGGCAAATAGGGAGAGAGGAAGGCTGTGATACTGGCAGTGTTAAGCTGATCTTTTGAAGAATAGAGTTAGCAAAAACTTAAGGGCTAAATTGAAATTGACATTACTACTTCCTAGGACCACCAATCAAAAAACTAATAGTCCTTGTGGGTGATTTAAGGGAGGACTGAAGCTGGGTCCTAAAACCATTTCTGATAGCCACAAAGAGAGCCCTGTATTCAGCCCACAGCTTAATAAAATGCTGGTGGGAGGAGGTAGTGGAACACTTCCACCATTTCCTTTCTGCCTTCCTCATCTCCCTTTTGCTGCATATTAATTCATGATTGTACAATGGCACCCTACAATTCACATGGAGCTTGGTTTCAGCTTTGCACAGTACAATTTTATCCCTTATTGACAACAGGCCGGAATTCAGTGTTAGCTAGATTATTAGCTGAGCTGAAGTCTAGATTATTGCTAGCCAATAACTAAATGGCTTTGAATATGAACCTCAATATGTTTTTCATGCTGTTGCAATATGAATGGATAAACTAGTACTGTTCTAGTTTGTGTGATTTATTGTCTTGTCTGGCCAGGACTGGTAATGACATTTAGGTAATTTAATATCGAGAATTAGAACATGCATGGTAAAGCATATCTTTTCAACCACAGTTTAGTTATAGCTCTTTTAATATTCTTACAGTCTAGACTTTCAGCTTCACCTTAAAATAGCATAGGGGTGATGAGCTAGTATCTGAAGAGCATGTTATCAGGTGTCGGATAATATGCAGCAAAATGTTTCATAATAGGCATAGTCAATGGGAATATATCTGAATAAAGCAACTATGCTGATCAGAAATATTACTGTTAAATGTTTTGAAGCATTTTCTCTGTAATTCTAGGCTTAGTTTGCTTCAGGAGCTTTCTGTTCTCTGCTTGGCTGTTTTCCAGTCCCTTTTTTTATATCTCTGAAAATGTCTAATGCTATAGTTTAGAACCATATACCCCAAGGGACATCTCAGTTTAGCCTACTTTTGCAATCAGCTAAGTCTAAAGTTTATCTCTAATGCATTCCTTCTGTCCTTCCTCTTTCTATTGTATTTTCAGCTCTCATCACTTGGTTTTGTTATTAATTTATTTCCCTCATTCATCACTTCCTATTGTTTTCTGTTGATTTTCCCAGTACTATATCAGGGTCATAACTCTCCAAAGGTAGTCTGTCCATCATGAAATGTGCTTATTGATAACATTCTCAAGTTCATTTAGCATTTCTTTTCACTTGTGGCTGGCCCTGCTACACAATCCTCCTCCTATTAATTCAGCAGATAACAAAGGCCTGAACATTATTTATGAGAAACACTATGTTACTGGAATCATTTCAGGACATTTTATAATTGAAGGGCTAGATTACTTTAGCATGCATATGTTAAAATATCACTTGCAGTTTCTTAAAGTGTTATGTATGTACATTAACGCTGGTCATATTCAAATAATGAGGTTTGTTCAGTTTTCACACCGTTGGAACTCGATAAATTGATACTTTTCTAATTGGTGCTGGAGAAACAGCAGTGGTAGAAAAGAAAATCCAGACTCACTTTCCTCAGTGATTTTACTGGCTTAGTTAAGATTACAGATGCAATTTACTTGCTGCTCTGGCTGCGAGGTTTTACAGTCGAATACAATCCAGATTCATTGAAAAAGGCATGCTCCATCCTTTCTCCCTCTATCTGCAAATGTTTGCCATCTGTTCTACTGAAAACTACTGTCATCCAGTCCTTCAGATTTTGCAGTACTATATTAATTCCAAATGGCTTCTTAGTAGTGTTAGTTCAATGGAGTGTACTCCTATCTTAAATTTTGATTATATTTACCAAATGAATAATTTCATGATATATAACTGCTTTAGACTTTAACAGTATATACTTCTGGTTTATCTGAGGCTCCAGATTTACATATAATCAATGTAAAAACCACATTCACTGGTCATCAACCACATTGATTATTACTTCTCTGTATACCAAGGAATTTTGTAGAATAGATATAGAGGATCCTCAACTCCTCCAGAACACAGTAGCTAGGTTGTTGGTAGGGGGAAAAGCAACAATACTATGCTGGCTCTGAAGGAGTTGCTTTGGTTGCTTGTTTAAAGTTCTGTGCATAGATTTTAAATGCCTTAACTGAATGGACCCTGAATAGTTGACAGTTGTTATACTATCAGCTATCCAGAAATCTTAAATTATTGCTGCAAGCTTTACTGATTACTCAGTCGCTGTCAGCAGTAAACTAACATCTATCAGGTGGAAAGCTTTTGTTATTTTGCACAGACCATGTGGCATGCTATCCCCACTGAAGTTCACACCAAAACTTATTTCCTTTCCTTCAGGAAAATAATTGACTTGATTGTTAAGACACATTTTTGGCTAGTTAGGATGTCAGTAGATTTAATGGAATCTTCTTTTATTATGATTTTTTAAAACTTTTATTATAGCTACTGTATTTTTATTGTAGTGGCATATTTAACTGTAATATAATCCACTTTGTAATGGTAATGGCAATGGCACACCAGAATATCAAATGAAATGAAATATATTTTCGGTGGCAGTCACTTCAGCCCGCAGAGTCGTTGAATTCCAGGCCTTAATGATTTATCCACGTTCTATTGTTTCATCAGAATAAGTTACTGCCGCACACTTGTCCCTAGTTCTCGTCTAAGGTGGTATTTTTTCACCTTAACCATTAAATTGCTTTCCAGCATTTTTTCTTAGTACCCATGCTTTCCAAGGTGAACAGGGCCTACACTATTTGGAAGGCAAAAGAAATTCTTCCCGGAGTGGGCATTAGCCCTTAGAAGGTCCATCCAACTTTTTGTTTCATTTCACTTGCTGCAACCAAATGAACCATTTCTAATTGGATAGCGGATACCATCTCCTTTCGTTATGTCCAAGCAGATCTGATTCTAAAAGATCATGCCAAGGCTCATAATGTCAGAGCCATGGCTGCGTTAGTTTCCCATCTGGGATCAGCTTCTATTGAGGTGATTTTAAAGGCTGGGACATGGCCTTCTGTCCACACACTAAATTCTCATTATTGTTGGGACACTGACTCCTAGTGCAACAGTAAGTTTGGTCAGTCTGCTGTGTAGGGTCTTTATGAGGGATAGAATCTGACTCCCTCCACTCCCATTTTTTATGATTTTGAGTTGTCTTCTTTTGGGGAGGAAAAAAAGAACAGAAATGAATAGGAGTCTAACTCCATAAAAATATTGTTGACCTGCTCATTGGCAGTCCATTATTTTCTTCTTTTTGTTGGAAAAAAATCCCTTAGAGATTTCCACTTGTATGGCTGACTAATCTACTCTAGCCCCCAAGTTCATTCTCCCTGTTATTTGTATCTGCGCCTCGGCCTTCCTGTTATATGGTTTTGTTCAGTTAACCCCCAAGTTTGATGTAAACCGGCCTGATATGAAGCTTGTCATGAAGTTCGGTATAGAAAAATGGTAAATAAATAAAATAAAATCCTGCTGACTGCGGAGAAAACTAAGTGGCTTACCTGTAATAGGTATTTTCTGTGGACAGCAGGATAATTAGTCATAAATACCCTCCCATTTTCCCTTTGTGAAATTGGCTGCTTAATTTTTACATTGGACTGATGAGGGAGGCCCCTTGTGGCAGCAGAACAGGAAGTTCTGCGTACGTCAAATAAAGCCTTCTAGATGTTTCTATGACTTGTTATGAAATGCTCCATGTTGGCAGCATCAGATAACATCATCCATTTGTGTGGCTGATTATTCTGCCATCTATGGAGAACACCCATTACAGATAAGTAACTTGGTTTTACTGGTATTCCTACAATCTGAAAAATTCTGTTATTTAGCTGCTGAGCAGAAATACTGAAGAAATGAAAGTATAACTTTGCCAATGGCATCAATCTAGAACCTGCTTGTTTGCAAACAATTCCACATAACTTTGAATGTTATTAATTCTGACTACTTGAACTTTTTTTTTTTGTTGTTGCACTAATTTTTATCTGATATTTAAGTCTTTAAACGCTGAATAATTGCTGGAAAATTTTACTAAGAAAAATGGAAAAAGAGAGAAACTAAGAGAAACTATGCTATTTGCTTGGTGTACACTATATGAAAGAGAAGAACACATAAATAAGGATTCATGGAAAACACCAAAAATCAGCAACAAAGAGGAGAATGCAGACATTTTTTTACATCATTCATTATTTGAAGTGAGCTGAAGTGCAATTTTATCAAATCTACCTATTGGGGAATGCTTGGTCCTATGATAAAAGGTGAGGTAACATATTTAAGCACTTGGACACAAGGAGGTAGGACTGTTCTGTGGTTGCATCTGATAAAGTGATTCTAGTGCTGACACAAGTTGCATTTGAGTACCATAAAGCTCCCAAGATATGTTGAATATTGTTAATCAGCACAGATTGCCTATGATACTGTATAATGTATTGAAATTTAATCATTTTAAAAGTAACTAGCTAATAGTAGCAAGGGTATATACTTTTTAGGACACTATCTTTGATCAGCTGATTGCAAATGACCATTCAAGCTGCTCAAAATGTTCTAACATGTAATACAAGCAGAGCCCCTAGCCTGCCATGAAATGGCAGAAAGGGCCACACAATCCAGTCTTTGCTGCAGAATTCCCCATTCCCTGCAGAATCACTGGTAAATCAAAAGCCAAGTCAAATTAGAAGTAGAGATCATGGCAGTGGCCCCATCATCGGCACAGTATCTCAGACTGCTTTCTGTTCCTCTAGTGCCCATTACTGGAATGTAGCCATCTCAGTCACATGGTTCAAAATACAACCCTATGGATCCTGGCAACAGAAGAAGAGGAATTAGCTAGAGGCACCACTGCTGTCTCTTTCTAACATCTAAGATCAAATCAGTGAGGAAGGGATTGATTTGGGGGTGGGGAAGAGTAAATTGGCTAGGGGAAGAAGTTTTAACCTTGTGAGAGTGAGTGAGGGTATCAAAGGGGTGTATGTTTTAAAAGAAGGAATCAATGTAGAGATCTGGTATCTCCCTCTTCCCAGTCCAGGATGCCCCTCCATCTTCTGCTTATTGTTCAGTTCCCATTTCCTTTCCTCTTTTCCTCTGATCCCCCTTCCCTCTGCTCTTTGATTCCCCATCTTCTCCTTCCTCTGCACTTTGAGTGCGCCCTCCCACAATATTCCTGTTCCATCTCCTCCAAGATCCTCTTTCCTGTCCCCTTTCTCCCTTCCCAGCACAGTCCTTAAGATCCTTTTTCCATAAAGAAAAAAATAATAAATGATCTGGATACAAAATATAGGAAAATAATTTTATTTTTATAAACAAAATCCAAATTTGCAGTATTTATTGTGCCGCAGAATTTCAGAAACTTTGCCATAGAATTTTCTAATACCGCAGAATCTACACTTGAGCTGCCACAGGAAATTGGAGGATGTGAATGCAGACTGTGGGATATTTAAAAGGATTATACTTAAGGTTAACTGGTAATACCTTTGTTGAACAGAAATTTGAAAAAAAAAAAAAGTGACACATTTTGATTGCTTTTATTCCTCGCATGTTTAGTTTTCTCTTCATGTAGTCTGTTTCTAGATGTTTTCTGTTTTTGAAACTTTACTTAACATTTATCTACTGTGGATTTAACTCTTATCAAGAGTTTTATTGAACCTATAACTATCCCCTTGCAACGATTTCTTTTTCAAATGTAATTAATTTGATTGAAAGTTTCTCAAATGATATTTAGAAAATGTGTAACAAGGAACTTAGAGTTGGATTTTCCATCGACAAACAGGGCTGAATTAGCCATGACACAATGGTGATATCATCTGATGGCACCAAATGGACCCTTTTCTCCTAGCTCATAAAGCTTTTGCTGAACTGAGCATTCATGGGAGTTCCTGGTGCATGCTGCCTCATGAGGCCCCACAGTCTTTTTTTTTTTTTTGTCTGAGCTTCTGCATGGATGGATATGATCTCTAAGTTGTTTGGTACTTGATAATTTCTTTAGTTGTAACTCACTTTGAGTTGCTCCACTGCCTCAGCTACCCCTCAACAGTACTTTTCAGTGGTATGTCCAAAACAAGAAGGCTGTATCCAGTAGCTTCAAGGACTGGATGTGTGTGGCCATCAATGATGCCCATGATATTTGTTATAAATCTCTAGGTCCAGACCACAATGCAGAAACTGCTAGGACTGTGGCTGAAAGTCACCGAGGTGCCAGAAGAACATAGCTTGGAAGATAGAATTTCACAGGTTGGTGAAAAGCTGAAGTTGTTCCTCCTCTTGGATTGGGGCCTCTTTATGTTCCCTTCATGCCATTGAGTAAAAGCTCCTCTAGCAAAGCTCCCCTTCTGTGGCACTGGTTTCCAGCTCCAGCAGGGTTGAGCAAAGCACAGAAGCACTGCAAACTAGGGTCTGTAAGCACTTTGCAAGCCCCACACAGCTCATCAAAGCATATGTTCATATTCCCATCTATCAATCCCATTGGAAATACCTCTTTCATAGTGGATTCCTCTCACTACCAATAAAAGGTCCTTCCCTGTACGTACAGGATCAGTCCAGACGGTGGGTTATGTCCCCCGTCCAGCAGATGGAGTCAGAGTAAAGTTTTGAGGGTGCTGGTATATAAGCTGGTGCACCCTCCTAGATCCTCAGTATCTCTCTGACTCCAGCAGATGTGAGGAGGGGATCTCATGGTTTCCCCTATTTAGTGGTTTTCCGCTATACATTTACTGATTTTTCTATCTTTCGTATGATGGATCAAGTTTGAAAAAAAAGAGGAAGAAGGAAACTTTGTTCCTGTCAGAGGGAAGCCGGTTCCCTTGGCCCCTCTGCTGATCCTGCCATCAGGACTGTCTTACCTGCTCTGTTTGTCTCTCGCGCTCCTTGTATTCTTGAGGGGTAAGCTGGGGGAAGCGGGTTGTTTGGGGCTTGTGTTCCTTTTCTTTCAGCACAGGTTCGGCGCAGCCTGAGGTGGATGCTGGTGGGGCCAGCCTCTCCCCTCCTTTCTCTCGCGGCGACGCGCCTCCCCCGCGGCCCTGCGACGCTCATTCCCCGGGGCCGCAGGCGGCAAGGAGGTCCCATTCCCCTGCCGCCCCCGGGGTTGAGGGTGTTTGGGTGGTGGTTGAGGGCACGGCGAGCCCGCTCTCCCCGCGCCGCGATCGTCGTCTACTGCGTGCTCGGGCTGCTGCGTCTGTTTCGGGCCTCGCGCGATGCAGCGCGCTCGTTGCCCGTCCTGCGGCGGTCCGAGTCACGGCGCCTCGAGGGACGGTCCGTGTGGTCGATGCCCCCCCGGGGGTGAAGCGGGCGCCGGCCCACCGACGACCTCGCCGCCGCGCTCGGAGCGCCGCGGCCCTCGAGGGATAGCCCCGCCCCCGTCTTTGGCGGGAGCGGTGGCCATCTTAGAGTTAGAGGGCAGCGTGGGCTCAGACACGGAGGAGCCGTCGGATGATTTTCTGCCTTCCGCGCCCCCGATCTTGGATGCCGGGCCTCTGCCTTCCTCGGCCGGACCCTCCAGGGACCCCATGCCTCCGCCCTCGGCGGTGCCGCTCAGTTTTTCGGCGGATTTCGTGGTACTTATGCACCAGGCTTATTTGCAGAGCCTGACTCCTCAGGGGGGAGCAGTTCTCTCTCCTCCCCCCGCCAAGTCCCCCAGACCCTCGGGCGCTACGACATCGATACCGGGGGCCGTAGGGAGCGGCGCCACGGGGGCCCAGAGTATACCGCTGTTCCTAGGTGGTCCGTCGCCCTCGCCGGATCCGGGGGGCGACCCTTTGGCACAAGTGGATGATGATTTGGGCGTAACAGCACACCTGGAATGCGATGACCCACGGGTCCTTCGCATCTTTCGCAAGGAGGAATTGGCGGATCTCATCCCTCACGTTCTCAAGGAACTGGATCTCGACCCTCCCATTGAGCCACCGGGACCCCCGGCTCCTTCCGTAGCCTCCGCTACCTCTAAGGGGGACCCTGTCTTGGCAGGCCTGCGTCCCATAGCGAAGACTTTTCCCATTCACGATTCCTTTCTCCATCTTCTGGTGAGAGAGTGGGATAACCCGGAGGCGTCCCTTCGGGTCGGCAGGGCAATGGACAAGCTCTATCCTCTTCCGGGGGACTTCCTGGACCTTCTTAGGGTCCCCAAGGTTGATTCAGCGGTGTCCGCCGTCACGAAGAGAACTACCATCCCGGTCACAGGGGGCACCGCGCTGCGAGATATACAGGATAGAAAGCTGGAGGTCGCCCTCAAGAAGATCTTCGAAGTCTCGGCGCTGGGGGTCCGGGCGGCTATCTGCGGTTCTCTGACTCAGAGAGCCGGGCTTCGATGGGTTCAACAGCTCCTCACCTCTCAACAGTTACCGCCCGAGGAGGCAGCCCAGGCAGACCGTCTGGAGGCGGTCATTGCTTACGGGGCAGATACCCTGCACGATCTGCTGAGGGTCCTGGCGAGGACCATGGCCTCGGCTGTTTCTGCCAGGCGCCTTCTGTGGCTCAGAAACTGGGCGGCGGACGCCTCTTCCAAGGCGAGTCTGGGAGCTCTGCCCTTCAAAGGCAGGTATCTCTTTGGAGAAGACCTCGATCAGATCATAAAGACCCTGGGTGAAAATTCGGTCCACAGGTTGCCTGAGGACCGGCAGCGTGGTTTTCGATCGTCCTCTGGAACTCCCAGGAATCGCTACCGCGCCCAGAGGCGTTACCGAGGTTCCAGGCCGCAGGGACCTAGGACACCTTCCACCAGGTCGCAAACGTGGACGCGGCCCTTTCGGGGTCGCAGACCTGCCAGGGACTCCTCGGCACAGGGAGCCTCGGGCAAGCCTTCACAATGATGCCAGGCCAGTCCATTCCTCGCTGCCCCGGATTGGAGGTCGCATTGCTTTGTTTCGCGAGGAATGGACCAACATCACCACGGACCAATGGGTCCTGGACATCCTAAGCGACGGTTACGCGTTGGACTTTGTGCGGGCGCCCAGGGACCGCTTCATTTTCTCTCCCTGCGGGTCAAGTCTCAAGCGCCTGGGAGTGCAACACACGCTAGACAGGCTGTTGACCCTAGGAGCCATTTCGCCCGTCCCCTTAGGAGAGGTGGGCTCGGGGCATTATTCAATTTACTTCGTGGTTCCCAAAAAGGACGGATCCTTTCGTCCCATACTGGACCTCAAGGAAATCAACAAGGTGCTCCGGGTCTCCAAGTTTCGCATGGAAACACTCCGCTCTGTGATTGCAGCGGTGCATCAAGGGGAGTTCTTGGCTTCCCTCGACCTCACGGAAGCGTATCTGCATATTCCGATCCACCCGGCCCATCACAGATTCCTTCGCTTCAAGATCTTGGGACAACATTTTCAGTTCCAGGCTCTGCCCTTCGGTCTGGCGACCGCGCCCAGAACCTTCACCAAGATTATGGTGGTGGTAGCGGCCGCTCTCCGGAAGGAGGGCATTTTGGTTCACCCTTACTTGGACGACTGGCTCATTCGTGCGAAGTCTCTGTCGCAGGGACGGGCGGCGGTCGACAGGGTGGTGTCCTTCCTACAGTCCCTTGGCTGGGTGGTGAACTTCAGCAAAAGCAACTTGCGGCCAGCCCAACAGTTGGATTTCCTGGGAGCGCGTTTCGACACGGCTCTGGGCAAGGTCTTCCTGCGTCTGGACAAGGCTCAATCTCTGCGGGATCAAATCATCCGGTTTGCTTCTCTTCCGACACACACGGCGTGGGATTATCTCCAAGTCCTAGGGTCCATGGCGTTCGCGATCAGCTTGGTGCCCTGGGCCTTCGCACACCTGCAGCCTCTACAAATGTCCTTGCTCTCGAGGTGGAAACCAGTCTCTCAGGACTACCAGGCGGTTCTCCCGCTCCCTCCGGCCGCCAGGTCCAGCTTGAGGTGGTGGCTGGATCCCAGGAACCTAGCTCAAGGCTGCTCCCTGGAAACGCCGGACTGGGTAGTGGTCACTACCGATGCCAGTCTGTCCGGTTGGGGAGCTGTGTGTCTCAGGAGCTCGACTCAGGGCCGGTGGACAACGGACCAGTCGACCTGGTCAATCAACCGCCTGGAGACCAGGGCGGTTCGTCTGGCCCTCGTGCAGTTCCTGCCTCTGATCAGGGGTCGAGCGGTTCGAGTCCTCTCCGACAATGCGACGACGGTGGCGTACATCAACCGGCAAGGGGGCACCAAGAGCCGCCTGGTCGCGTGGGAGGCCGCGCGCCTGATGGCGTGGGCGGAGCGTTTCCTGGATCAATTGGCGGCGTCCCACATTGCCAGGGTGGACAACATTCAAGCAGACTTCCTGAGTCGTCAGGTTTTGGATCCGGGGGAGTGGTCTCTCTCCGACGGGGCGATGTTGCTCATCTCCCGCCGGTGGGGGACGCCGGCGATGGATCTCATGGCGTCCGCCGCCAACGCAAAAGCTCCTCGCTTCTTCAGCCGCAGACGGGAGCGCGGCGCGGAAGGCGTCGATGCTCTGGCTCTCCCCTGGCCCACTCGGATTCTACTCTATGTCTTTCCCCCCTGGCCACTGGTGGGAAAGGTGATCCGGAGGGTGGAGCGACACTGCGGTCAGGTCATCTTGGTGGCTCCGGAATGGCCGCGGCGTCCATGGTTCGCGGATCTGCTCGGCGTGTCGGTGGACGGTCCACTTCGACTCGCGCACCTTCCACGTCTTCTGCATCAGGGCCCAGTATTTGTGGAGCAGGCGGAACCCTTCTGTCTTGCGGCGTGGCTTTTGAGAGGAGGGGGCTCCTGAACAAGGGCTACGCTATTCCCGTGGTGGACACACTCCTCAAGGCGCGTAAGGCGTCAACATCGGTCGCCTATGTGCGGGTTTGGAAGGTCTTTGAGGTTTGGTGCTCGGCGCGGGGTGCCCTCGCGACCGAGGCTTCACGACATCACATCCTGGCGTTCTTGCAGGACGGGCTGGAGAAGGGTCTTTCCTACAATTCGCTTCGAGTGCAGATGTCAGCCCTCGCGTCCTTGGCTCGCGCCTCAGGCAGGCCGGATCCGTCCTCCCATCCGGACATATCCCGGTTCCTCAGGGGAGTCAAGCACTTGCGGCCGCCGGTGCGTCCTCTCTGCTCCTCCTGGAGTCTCAACTTGGTACTACGTGCCCTGGGGGGGCTCCCCTTCGAGCCTTTGCGTCAGGCTTCCATCAAGGACGTCACCCTAAAGACGATCTTCCTGGTTGCTATAGCTTCGGCAAGGCGTATCTCAGAGCTACAGGCGCTGTCGTGCAGGGAGCCCTTCCTGCGGTTCACGGACTCCGGGGTTTCTCTGCGAACGGTGCCCTCGTTCTTGCCTAAGGTGGTCTCCTCGTTTCACTTGAACCAGGTGGTGGAACTTCCAGCCTTCTCAGTGGACGCCCCTGCGGCGCTTCGGTGCCTGGATGTTAAACGAGCGATTCTTCGCTATTTGGAGGTGACGAATGAATTTCGGATATCCGATCATCTCTTTGTCCTTTGGTCCGGTGCTAGAAAGGGCCAACAGGCGACAAAGACTACCATCGCGCGCTGGCTCAAGGAGGCGGTGGCTGCTGCTTATATTGGTTCCGGGAAGGATCCTCCGGCGGGCATCAAGGCCCACTCGTTGCGGGCCCAGGCCACTTCCCATGCAGAGTCTCAACTCGTCTCCATACAAGAAATCTGCAGGGCGGCGACTTGGAAGTCTCTCCACACTTTTTCCAGACACTACAGACTTCATGTACCAGTAGAGGAGGCTGGTTCGTTTGGGGACAGGGTACTTTGAGCAGGGTTCTCAGGGACCCACCCGGTTTAGGGAAGCTTTGGTACATCCCACCGTCTGGACTGATCCTGTACGTACAGGGAAAAGAAAATTACTTCTTACCTGCTAATTTTCGTTCCTGTAGTACTAGGATCAGTCCAGACGCCCACCCGGTGTGAACCTGCTCGACTATTATCTCCTGTCCTTTTGTTCTCTACTCTTCCCCTTCGGGGGTAGTGGTTATTTGCGTGTTGTTCTGTTTGACAGTTCTCATTGCACGTTGCATCAATTTGGTTAGCTGTCTAAGCTTTTGTTTGCATTTATGCTTGATCCATCATTCTTGCTCTGTCCAGTTCTCTGGCTTGGCTTTGATATTCTCGATACTGAGGATCTAGGAGGGTGCACCAGCTTATATACCAGCACCCTCAAAACTTTACTCTGACTCCATCTGCTGGACGGGGGACATAACCCACCGTCTGGACTGATCCTAGTACTACAGGAACGAAAATTAGCAGGTAAGAAGTAATTTTCTTTTCCTTTTGGGCACTCTGCATCCCTGAGGGTCTCCACAAAAAGCCTAGCAGTAGAGCAGCAGCAGCAGTACACCTTTGAGGTCAGGGCATTTGTATCCTTCCTTACATGGACAGCTAGTTAGTGATGGGGCCTTCCCAAGCAAGGGTACTGGACCTGCAGAAGACAAACCAGCTCCTTCATTCATTAGGGTTCATTATCAACTTCAAGTCAAACCTTGTTCCGACCCAAATAATCTAATTCATCAGGGCATGGATCAGCTTCCTATAAGTAGCCATTGCTTAATACTGGCATTAGTAGCATATGATCTATTTTAATATATATGTATTTGCCAGGTACTTGTAACCTTAATTGGCCACTGTTGGAAACAGGATGCTGGGCTTGATGGATCCTTGGTCTGACCCAGTATGGCAGCTTTCTATGTTCTTATGTTCCTGGAGAAGAGAATGTTCCTCCCATTGGAAAGAGTATGCTGCCTTCGAGTTTTGAGCCAGAGCCTACTGTAGCAGGATCAAGTCCCAGCCTGAAAAGGTTTGATTATCCTGGGACATATGGCGGCAGTGGTGCATGTGGCTCCCATGACCCGTTGCAACATGCAGATTCTCCGGTGGAGCTTCTTTACTCAATGGGATCAGTTGCTTCAGCCCTTGTTCCCTGTGAGCTTCACCACAAATGTGAAAGGGTCTTTCCAATGGTGGCTAGACCCAAACATACTGGAAATGGGAGCTCCCCTTTGACTTCTGCCTCATCAAGTAACACTGGCAACGGATGCATCCACCAGGGATGGGGGCGCACATTCTGGCTCTTTCAGAACCCAAAGAGTTCTGAAAGAGCCAGAATGTCTGTTTCAGATAAATCTGGAGCTACAAGAAATCAGACGTGCATTGACAGTTTTTTCACATCTCCTTTGGAGAAAGAGAATTCTGATCCAAACCGACATCCAAGTAGAAATGTTGTTTGTGAATAAACAAGGAGGCATAGGATCATGGACCCTTTGCCATGAATCCCTAAGAATTTTGGAGTGGGCTTGTAGCAACAAACCCTTCCTGCAAATGACCTACCTTCCTGGGATCTCCAACAAATTGGTAGATCGCCTCAGCAGAGTGTTTCATCCCAAGAAGTGGTCTCTAGATCAAACAGTGGCAGATGGGTTGTTCGATCTCTGGGATCACTTGTTGATCGATTTGTTCATATCAAAGAACAAGAGGAAAATAGAAAAAGTTTGCTCCATTCTTCAAAGCAAGTTCAGGTCTGCTTTGACTGCTTTTCTGCTCAAGTGGGATGCATATCTGTTGTATGCTTTTCCACCACTTCCGCTGGTAGCAAGAAGACACTGAAGGACTGGATGCACCTGATCCTCATTGCTCCAGTGTGGCCCAGAGAAGTATGGTTCTCTTATTTCATCTGATTGTCAATCAGTGATCCAATCCCTCTGGGATCCAGTCCGATGTTGGTAACTCAAGGAGGGTTGTCTGTGTCATCTCATCTTGACAATATAGATGTTGAACCCTCGCTAGTGACATTGTCTAAGGAAAGCAAGGATATTGTAATCTCCACCAGGAAGTCTTCAACTAGAAGAGCTTACAGTTTTAAATGGAAAAGAATTTCATCTTGGAGTAAAGCAAGCTCACTGGACTTGTTGGCCTGCGAGCCAAAGGAGCTGCTACAGTCCTTCTTCTCCCTCTCCTCTTCGAGTCTCAGTACGTCATCAGTCAAAGTGCATCTCCATGCCATTGTGGCTTACTACATCCAAATGGATGGCAAACCAACATCCATACATTCTTTAGTGTTAGACTTGTGGCATATGAGACTTCTGGTCACCAAGCCACCGGTGCCATGGGATCTCACAACTAATGAAACTGCCTTATGAGCCATTAGAATTGGCTTCCTTAAAGTTCTTCACCTGGAAAGCAATGTTCCTAGTAACCATTATGTTGGCTTTAAAAATCAGTGAGCTTCAGACAGTGAGTGGTTCATTACTCGCTGTACATGCAGTTTTTCCACAACAGAGTGGTGCTCTGCATTCACCCCAAGTTTCTGCCAAAAGTGGTTTTGGCTTTTCATCTGAATCAAGCCATTGTGTTGCTCATGTTTTCCCAAGACTTTATGCACATGAACACCCTCCATTCACTGGACTGCAAAAGAGCCTTGGCATATTATCTGAAGAGAACTCAACCACATTGTCAGGCTTCTCAACTTTTTGACTCTTACGATCCTAACAGACTAGGATTGGTGGTTGCAAAGCACATATTGTCCAGGTGGCTGGCAGACTGCTGTGCTCTGGCTGGCCTCCAGCTCAGACTCTGTCAAAGCTCATCAAGTGAGAGCCAGGGCTACTTCAGTGGCTCATCTGTGAACCATGCTTAAAAGCTGCAACTTGGTTCTCACTTCACACCTTTACGGCCCATTACTTTCTGAACAATCTATCAAGAAGTGACAGTAATTTTGGGCAAGCAATTTTGCACAGCCTGTTCTCCCAATAATCCATTCTCCATGGTGCAGTCTGGGTTGCTTTTCAGTAAGTACACCTCTGCAACTCTCAGTTAGGAACTCCCCACATGTCATGGCTAATTCAGCTCTGCTTGTCAATGGAGAAAGCAAGTTTGTTTACTGTAAACGGGGTTCTCTGTAGATCAACTGAAGCACTCAAGAGGCAGTTGGTGTGCAGGAACTCCCATGCTTGCTCAATAAAGCAAAAGCTCTATGAGCTAAATGAGAAGAGTTTGTTCTGTCCCATCAGATGGCATCACCCATGTGTCATAGCGAAGTCATCTTGCTGTTTATGGAGAACCCTATTTTACGGTAAGCAAACTTGCCTTCTCTGCAAGTTGTAATGCTTTTTTTTTTTTTTTTTTTTTTGGAGTAATGTAAAAGTAATCCAAAGAAGATGTAGTATGTTAACCTTCTAGACCTTATAGGTCTTTTCTTTAGATGTAACTCTAAAATGTGTTTTATTGGGAGGGGGTTTCCTCTATCTTAATTTGGAAGACTGACTTTGTAAACACTTTTTCTTTTAAACAGTCTTCTAATGGAATCTTTATGAGTGTGTTCCTGATGGTTTTACCGCTGGAATCTATGGCTCATGGGCTTTTCCATGAACTGGGCAACTGTTTGGGTGGAACATGTGTTGGATATGCTGTTGTGATTCCTACCAGTTTTTGCAGGTATAGTTACCTTTCTTAATTGCACCTTATACAGATAATATTGTATTACTTATTATTCATTATTCAGTCTACTGTGGCGGTCAAAAGGCAAATAAAACTTTAGGAATTATTTGGAATGGAATAGAGAACAAAACTAAGACTATCATCATGCCTTTGTATAGATTCATAGTGCGGCTGCATCTTGAGTATTGTGTGCAGTTCTGGTCACCCATCTCAAAAAAAAAAAAGACATAGCAGACATAGAAAAGGTACAGAAAAGGGAGACACAATTGATAAAATGAATAGAAAAGTTTCCTTATGGAGAAAGGCTAAACAGATTAGGGCTTTTTACCTTGGAAAAGAAATGACACAGAGAGGAGAGGATATGATTGAAATTTATAAAATCATGAGTGGGGTTGAATAGGTAAATAAGGAGCAGTAATTTTCACTTTCAAGCAACACTAGGACTAGGGGACAATTCATAAAACTAGCAACCAGCATATTTAAAACAAATCGTAGGAAGAATATTTTCACTCAGCACACAATCAAGCTTTGGAATCTGTTGCCGAAGGACATGGTCAACACAGCTAACAGTGGGGTTTAAAAGAGAATTGGGCATGTTCCTGAATGAAAAGTCTATAAACAATTATTAGCAGGGAGACATGGGAAAACCAGTGCTTATTCCTGGGAACAAGATACAAGAAATAGATCAACTATTGGGGATCTGATGGATACCTGTGACCTGGACTGGCCACTGTCAGAAAGAGAATGATGGGCTCAATGGACCTTGGTCTGACCTATCATGGCACTTATGTTCTTATGGCGCAGCATTCAGTGCTATAGCATTCTATTAATAAATATAATTTTTGAGTTAGTGGTTGGTGTATCTGGGTTAGTGCTAGTAAATACACCATTGAACACTTCAGAACATTGTGAGTTATATGGACAAGAAGGCATATCATATTGACCCTATTATGAAATTACCTCAAATATAAGATGGTCCTGTTATATTCAGACTCACCTTATATAAAACCTCCTTCTCTAAGCATGGGCATGATACAGCTGCTCCCTCCTCCACTGGGCTCAAATGGGGCACCACTGCCACCGCTGTCTCCTGTTCCACTAGGCCCAGTGGGGCACTGCTGCTTCTTTCCCTACCTGAACCCAGTAGGACTCTGCAGATTGTTTCCCTGCTGCAACCTGGGCAGAATTGCACTGTTTCCTACCCAGTTTTTAATGATTGTAAATACAAGATGAGGTGAGATTTTGGATATGAAGAATGTAAAAACAAAAATCTTATAATTGGTTCAGTATGGTACTAGCAAATTTTCAGTCAAGGATAAAACTGTATATTGGTAGAAATCAAAACCGAGGAACATAAGAACTGTAATCAGTACTCATATTAGTAGTTGCATACTGTCCCAGCTTGGCTTAAAAAAAGCATTTCAGGTTGAATTACTACCTAAATGAAAAAACAGATTACATTGCTGTTTCTTGCATGCTACATGTATGATGGTGCATTCAAGCATAATTAATTATGGAGTATAAGTATTCAGTGCCTTCCTTCTGATTCTAGAGTTTAAAGTTCAAGAAACTGAATGAAAATCCCCAGTATCAAAGTTTCAGCACAGCTGAAGTTTATCCCAAATAATTTAAAATTGTGTATAAGGATCCAACTATTGAAAGGATTATGTGATATCTCTGGCTTCAGAACTTAATATACATCTTTTAGAGAAATTTTGGAAACCTGAAAAGTCATGCATTTTTTTTTCTTTCTAGAATATTAAAAGAATTGCATAATGCAAAAACGATCTAGTAATATGTGAAAGCACTATTTATTAAAAAAAAAAAAAAAAAAAAAAAGATCAAAAGAATTCACCTACGCTTTGAAACAGAAATAGCCTGAAGTATAGGGAATATTTCGAAGATGACACTTTTTATATAAGGCTAACACTTCAAATAATTGCACAGCCATTAGCTGTCTAAAATAGAAATGCATGTGTGTACAGAAACCAGGTAGATACCTACTAATACTTTTTCAACAATCAAGTTAGCATCTGAGTACTGTTATACAGCTAAAAAGCTGGTCATTCAAAATATGAATGTACATTGAATAAACTGAGCTAATATGCACTATATTGGATGTCTTAGTATTCCATATAATGCTGCACCAAGGATTTAGGTATCTAACAGGAGCTCTCAGTTATCATTACAATCTAATATTCAGATGTAACTTTGGATGGCTAATAGGGATTATGCACACAAAACATTTTCAGTTTGATCTTTTGCTTTGTCCTATTTTTGTTGCATGTTTTTCAATTTGTTTCAATCATTTTGGTAGCTTATATGAGTAAATACTCTAGTGTTGAATTTATGCACATAGGTTGCACTTTCGCAAATAAAATCAAATTTTATGCTTGAAAAAAATTGTATATGCATAGGCTACCAAAACAAATGCATAGCCCTAATGGCTATATTGTTTCAAAATCCATCCTGTTTCTTGTTTTTAGCAGTATGCATCTAACTTGAGTCTAAATATAGGCACATGAATTGTAGGCCTAAATTTTGTAAATTATGATTTAGGTCTGAAAATATGGCTGAGTTTTCAGCCAAAAACTTAGCTGCAAAATTTGTCCGACAATCCACTTATTTAGGCACCTAAATGAAGCACTACATTTCTTGAAAATTGACCCCAATGTGAATATAATGCCTTTTGGAGTCAGTTACGTGATTAAAGAGCAATTCCTCCAGTTAAACGAATAACTCCTCTTCTTTCCCCTTTTTAGTCCCGATGGCCAACCAACCCTACTTCCTCCAGAGCATGTACAGGAGCTAAACCTGAAGTCTACGGGCATGCTGAATGCAATCCAGAGGTTTTTTGCTTATCACATGGTAGAGACCTATGGCTGTGACTACTCTACAAGTGGCTTTACTTTTGATGCACTTCATTCCAAGCTAAAGAGTTTCCTGGAGCTCCGGACAGCCGATGGGCCTAGACATGATACTTACATTATATACTATAGTGGGCACTCCCATAGCAGTGGAGAATGGGCGCTAGCAGGTAATCCATGTTTAGTGTGCTTGTGTTCTAAAGAGTATGTGCAGTAAAAAAATAAAATAAAATAAATCTTACATTTGAGGATGTAGAGAGAGCTTGTGATTACATCTGAAAGAAATAAAGTTCATTGTTTTTGTTTCCATCTGTGCATGAGCCAGCATTAGGGTAATATCTCAGAGAGAAGAACTCACAAATCTGAAGGCTCCACAGCAATATAATAGGAATAATATTAAGTGGGGAACTTTAGGAATCAAGCTTTAGATAAATAACTATATTTAAGTGATGAAATAAACCATCTATCACTACATCATCTCCGATTCACCTCTTTGTTTCCCTACCATATTTTTCTCCCTTTCTTTCCTCTGAACCCTTTATCTCACCTTTTGCTTATTTGCCAGCCCTCTCACTCAGTGCTTGACCCTTTCCTCTCCTCTCATATTTCGCCATCACCTCTGCCTCCCTCTTACTTTATATCACTTCCCTGCCCCCTCTGCTACTAATATTGCTCATCGCTCCTGCCTCCCCTTTCCCCTCTCGCACCTGTCTTTTCCTCTCCTGCTCTTGGGAGAGGGGGCTGCCAGCAACTTCACCTGTATACAGAAGCTAAGTGGATTTGCTCCTGCCTGAAGCACATGTAAATGTATTCAGTCTGAGAATGCCTTAGTGACTTCCTGGAGTCAGAGATTTTTGCTTACAGCGTTTTAAACTCAGCAAAGGGTAGAGTCAAGAGGGCACATAATGGTCTCTTCCACCACATGAAAAGTACATTTTCACAGGACAGCTGGATACTTCCTGAGCTAGCCTGAACATTTTTGTAGCATGAACAAATAGATCTTGGGCTGAATATCTCCAATTACTTGGCCTTGTATATGGCTCTGTAATTTGCTAAATGAGGAAGATGTGACATACAATCCAAGGGAGAAAACAAAAAAAAAAACAATGCCTGGATTTTTTGTTGTGGCCGAGCATTTTTATTTTTTTTTAACAGATTTTCTTATCTTTAGAGGGGCTAAAGTATAGTTTGCGGTGGAGATCTCCTTCTGCTTGTTAGAGCCTTTGGAGGCCACCAGGAATTATAGACTAAATAACTGAAGGGATTTATACTAATATGGTTATGCACTGATGTTGTATGACAGATGGAACAAACAGTCATTAGCACCTCTTATCTGTGCCATCCTCTGACCTCTGGAGAGGATTTGAAGAGATGGTAGCAATAAAACGATGACACCCTGCGCTGTAGCAGAAAAGCCGCATTTACTGGAGGCCTTGGCCCTAATGTTGCACAGCAGCAGTGCTGTAATCTTTTCCTGGTAATGATATCTGTAAGGGAAACATGCTGTTGATATCAGATCGCTAACAATCTCTCATCGTGGTTGGAAGCTGGGAAGTAACGCAGCAGTAGATGAAAGAAGCTGTTAACTGATCATGCATACACTATGAGCTATAAAATAGCCAGGGAGCTCATGTTCACTGAATGAATATGAAAGGCAAGAGTCAGTTTGTTTGTTTTTTTTTTAAATGTAAAGCTTTGTATCTATTAGTGGAGCTGTCGGCTTCACTGCCCATGAAGCCTGTTAAACAAGTCCAATACTACTAGAGATGAGTATCTTTATTTTAAGGCTCCACATTTGGGTCCTCTTATGACTAATTCTGCCATATGTTGCTAAATAAAGGAAGAAGGGCTTATTACCCAGTTTGTCATGGCATTGGGCTATTTAGATTTACAGAGCACAGTAATGTTTAGAGCTCAGGGTCTTTAAGGTCCAAGACGTTAAAACTTAACAACAGTGCTAGAAGCACCTCAGTATAATTTTTTCCTTTTTGCTGTGTCACTTACTTGTATATTAGTTAGATTTATCTTTGTCTGTAGATTCCAGGGAGGTATTCACTGTTTGCAGGGTTTTGCCATGTGGAGGATTTTTTTCCCGGGTAATCTGATTGTTGTCATTTGAAAAAGTGATAACTTCCTATTTGATCGGTTTAGTGAAATTTAGCATTGAAGCTTGTTCAGTTTTCACTTAGGGGTAGATTTTAAAAAAGTGCGCCTTCGCGTACTTTTGTTGGCGCATCAGGCGCAAACAAAAGTACGCTGGATTTTAGTAGATACGCGCGTAGCTGCTAAAATCCTGGATCGGTGCTCGCAAGGCTGCCAATTTCATGTAGCCGGCGCGCGCCGAGCCGCGCAGCCTACCTCCGTTCCCTCCCGAAATCGGAGCGGCCTCGGAGGGAATTCTCTTTCGCCCTCCCCTCACCTTCCCCTCCCTTCCTCTACCTAACCCACCCCCCCGGCCCTGTCTAAACCCCCCCCCCACCTTTGTCGGGGGATTTACGCCTCCTGGAGGGAGAAGTAAATCCCCGCGCACCAGCGGGCCGCTAGCGCGCCGAGACGCGACCCGGGGGCGGTTCCGGAGGGCACGGCCACGCCCCCGGACCGCCCCGGGCCGAAACCACGCCCCCGGGCCCGCCCCCGAAACGCCGCGTCCCGCCCCCAAAATGCCACGCCGATCGGCCCCCCCCCCCCCCCCCCACACGCCCCCCTTGAAAAACCCCGGGACTTTCGCGAGTCCCGGGGCTCTGCGCGCGCCGGCAGGCCTATGGAACATAGGCGCACCGGCACGCAAGGCCCTGCTCGCGTAAATCCGGGCGGATATACGCGAGCAGGGCTTTTAATATCTGCCCCTTAGTGAATAGCACTAATAAAATCTCCCCCCTCCACAGATTTCTGGTGAGCATTTAGTTCCCTATACGTACAAGGATCAGTCCAGAGAAGTGGGTTGTGTATCCCTACCAGCAAGTGGAGTCAGAGAACAGTTAGAACTTTGGGCACTGCTACATAACGAGAGTGCCACCTGCAGTCCCTCAGTATTTCTCTGACTCCAGCAGCTGGAAGACAGGCACCTGCAGTCTTTAGTTAATTTTTCAGTTTAGTTAGATTTTTTTCTCCGGGTTTTTTTCTTCAGGATTGCTTCCTGAGGTGTTAGGCACCTTCGTGGGCCATCCCTCAGTCGAAGCCAAACATCCGGGGGCTTGGTTACCTCCATCTGGGTTTCGTCCGTCACCACTTGGAGTGTGAAGACCAGGAGCTCCTGGTTACTCACCTCCGTGGCTGCTCCTCCAAAGCTGCTCCTTCGACCCTCTCTGCTCTACAGGACTCAGTAAAGTTTAAAAAAAAAAAAAACAGTAAAACTGAGTGAGACTTCCTCTATGGTTTTGAGCTGAGGTAAGGAGTCTGGTTGGGACAGCCAGCCTTCCAGGCACTCCGGGGTGTTTGGCAGCCCTTCGGCTCCCTTTCCCTCTACTCCTGGGGCTCCGGGTTGCTCTGACGGGATGGGGTAAGTCTTTTCTTCACCGGCCAGTTTTTGGCACGGCTCACCGCGCTCAGCAGCGCAACCCGTTGCAACGGGCCTGGCAGCATTTTTCGTTCCGGCAGGTATTCCTCGCCTTCCACGTCTAAGCAGACCTCAGGACGGCAACAGTCCTTTCAAGGGGGTCGTTGTCCCGGCCGGGATTCTGGACACCTCGGGACAGGAGGTAGTAAACCCTCCCAATGAAGCCACAAGTCCCCATTTCGTCGTCAAAGCTGTTGGGGGCAGATTGTCCAGCTTTTACACGGAATGGGCAAGGATCACCTCAGACCGTTGGGTCCTGGAGGTGATCAGAGATGACTACGCTCTAGAGTTTTCACGTCCCGTGCAGGAGGTGTTCGTGGAGTCCCGCGTGGCCTCGCACAGGAAGCGGTACGGGAGACCCCGCAGCACCTGATCCAGCTACAGGCCATTGTCCCGGTTCTGGAGGCAGAGAGGGTCGGGGATATTACTCGGTTTACTTTGTGGTTCCCAAAAAGGAGGGCACGGTTCGTCCCATCCTAGTCCTACAGAAGGTGAACCTTTGTCTTCGAATCTCTCATTTTTGCATGGAAACCCTGCGGACGGTACTGACTGCTGTTCGGACGGAGGAGTTCCTTGCGTTCCTGGATCTTATGGAGGCTTATCTCCATATTCCGATATGGCTATGTCACCAGAGGTTTCTACGCTTCAAGGTCTTGGGACAACACTTCCAGTGTCAGGCCCTTCCATTTGGTCTGGTGATGGCTTCTCGAACTTTCACCAAAGTCATGGTGGTGGTAGCAGCCTTCCTTCGCAAGCAGGGGATCCTGGTCCATCCATACCTGGATGACTGGCTGAGTCACGCCAAGACCAGGGAGGACTGCGAAAGATTGGTTCGCATGGTGATATTCACCTTGAGATCGCTCGGATGGGTCATCAATCTTCAGAAGAGTCACCTGGAACCCACCCAAGAGCTGACCTATTTGGGAGCCCGTTTCGATACCTTGCGAGGCAGAGTCTTTCTGGCATCGGATCGGGTAGCCAGGTTGCAGAGCCAGATACAGACACTTCTTCTCAGACAAACACCCACTGTGTGGCATCATCTGCAAGTGCTGGGATCAATGGCATCCATCTTAGACTTGGTTCCGTGGGCGTTCACCCACTTACGTCCGCTACAGCATGCGCTGTTGGAGTCCGGTGTTGGAGCAATTCCACCTACCCTTGTTCTGCTTCCAGAGTCCAAAGCCAATCTGTCATGGTGGCTTTCGTGCGACAGTCTGGAGAAGGGGGTGGATTTGAACCCACCGAATTGGTTGATAGTCTCCACCGATGCGAGTCTCTCAGGTTGGGGAGCTGTGTGTGACACCAGATCCGCCCAAGGGCTTTGGTCTCCAACAGAGGGCTCGTGGTCCATCAGTCGTCTTGAAACAAGAGCAGTACGTCTTGCCCTACAAGCGTTTCTACCCTGGATTCAGGGACGCATGGTTCGAGTGTTCTCAGACAATACGACGATGGTGGCCTACGTCAATCGACAAGGCGGGACGAGAAGTACCGCGGTGGCGCTCGAAGCACGTCTTCTGTTCGCTTGGGCAGAGCATCATCTCGGGGGAATTGCCATGTCACAGGCGTGGACAACGTGCAGGTGTTTTTTCTCAGCAGGCGACAACTCGACCCAGGAAGTTGGAACTGTCTCCCGAAGCATGGAACCGCATTTGTGCCAGATGGGGGGGTCCCACAGTTTGATCTGATGGCAACGCAGGGGAATGCGAAGACAGAACGCTTCTTCAGCCGTCGAAAAGAACAAGGCTCAGTCGGTCTTGACGCTCTGGTGTGCCCCTGGCCAACGGGATTCTGTTGTATGCCTTTCCCCCCTGGCCTCTCATCGGTCGGCTTCTCCGTCGAAAAGAATTCCACCCCGGAAGGGTGGTGCTGGTGGCTCCAGAGTGGCCACGCTGCCCATGGTTCGTGGATCTGATTCGCTTGACCCTAGAGGGTCCTTTGCAGCTGGCTCATCTACCGCATCTATTTCGTCAAGGCCCCATCTTTTCAGATCGGGAGGATCACTTCTCTTTCGCGGCTTGGCTTTTGAGAGGCGATGTTTACGATTGAGTGGTTATTCTGAACAAGTTATTTCCACTGTATTGCAGGCAAGACGTCTGTCCACTTCCCTGACCTATGTGAGGGTTTGAAGGCTCTTTGAGACCTGGTGTCATCAGCGCTCTTGCAATCCTTTAACGGTTGAGGTCTCTCTGGTACTGGATTTTCTGCAACAGGGGCTCAAGAAGGGTTTGGCATTCAATTCTCTTCAGGTCCAGGTAGCAGCCTTGGGAGCCTTGCGGGGAAAGTTTGCCGGTGGTTCTCTTGCAGCACACCCTGACATTGTTTGATTTCTCAAGGGGGTCAAACATTTACGACCTCCCGTCCGTGCGGTGTGTCCAGATTGGAGTTTAAATCTTGTATTGCGTGTGCTCTGTGGCGCTCCTTTCGAACCTCTAAGCACTGCTTCCCTGAAAGATCTAACCTTGAAGACTGTGTTCTTGGTGGCCATTTGCTCGGCGCGTCAGATTTCTGAATTGCAGGCCCTGTGGTGCCGTGACCCTTTTTTGCAGATTCACGACGATAGGGTGACGTTATGCACGGTTCCTTCCTTTTGTTCCTAAGGTGGTTTTGGCCTTTCATTTAATCAGACAGTGGAGCTTCCAGGGTTCCCGCAGGGTTCCAGGGGGTCTCCTCAGGACAAGGATCTTATTCTTTTGGATGTGCGTCGGGTCTTATTGCGTTATCTAAAGGTTACCAATGTCTTCAGACGCTCTGGTCATTTGTTCATTCTTTTCGGGGGTGCAAAGAAAGGTGACAAGGCGTCTAAAGTGACCATTTCTCAATGGATTAAAGAGACTATTACTTCAGCATACTTGATCAGCGGCCGCCAAGTGCCTTTGGGTCTCTGAGCTCATTCCACCAGGGCTCAGGCTACTTCCTGGGCAGAGTGTCAGTTGCTATCACCTCAGGAGATCTGCTGGGTGGCGGTGTGGCCCTCTTTGCACACATTTACTAAGCAATATCGCTTGGGCCTTAAGGCCTCTGATGAGGCATCCTTCGGTGCAAGTATTCTACGTGGGGGTCTTTTGGGTTCCCGCCCAGTGTAGGGTGTCTTGGGTACATCCCACTTCTCTGGACTGATCCTTGTACGTATAGGGAAAAGAAAATTGGTTCTTACATGCTAATTTTCGTTCCTATAGTACCAAGGATCAGTCCAGAGGCCCACCCCTTACTTCAGTTACCGAAAGACTGTTTTGGCTACAATTTGCCTAGTTTTTCATAGAGCTCCTTTTTTCCAGATTATGATTGTTGGAGCAGTTTTTTTCTAACGGTTTATTTACTCATGTTGTTTCCTTGGGGCGAAGTGGGGGACAGTGGTTTTTGGTCGCCCCTTCGCCCATTAGTATTGGTTGTTTGGCTTGGGAACAGGTCAATACTGAGGGACTGCAGGTGGCACTCTTGTTATGTAGCAGAGCCCAAAGTTCTAATTGTTTTCTGACTCCACCTGCTGGTAGGGATACACAACCCACTTCTCTGGACTGATCCTTGGTACTATAGGAACGAAAATTAGCAGGTAAGAACCAATTTTCTTTTACTTGTAACACCTTCATTGTTTTTGGTTCCCTTGAAGAATTCTGAAATGCTTATCACTGAAACAAGACCAGTAGTTGTTTGAATGATAAAATGCGAACTAAAATAGTAATAGTGCCAAAAAAGCTTTTTTTTTTTTTGTTGATATTTATTTTATAATACTCTATAGAAGACAGATTTCAAAGGAGTTTGCCAGGGTAGCCAAGCTGAAAATTGCCTTCCCTTCAGTGATTATAAACAGCACGCAACTTTTCACTACAGAGGAAAGCAAAGTACGCACAGGAATTTTATTTTGAAATCTCTATTCGTACTTTGCATGTACTGCAAAATAAGTGTCCCCACTAATCCTAAGTTTTCAAAAGCAGACTCCGCAATGAGTTTCCCTTTCAAAAGTAGCATCCAATATTATGAGTACCACAAGCTTCCTAGGCAGTTTCGAAATTGGCCCCATTAAGGATGTAATATATTTAATAGTTAACCGGTAAGTGTTAGTCTGTTTAAACCGTTTTTAACCTTAGGTGCCAGGATTGGAAGGGAGCGAGTCTGGCTGTAACTGAGGGAGTCTGCCATGGCTTAGTTCAGCACTTCCTCCTGGTTGGCTGTGAGACTTCCATGCTCGTCCCAACATTTGAGAGCTCAAATTTCCTAAATACAAATATATTTCTTTTCAAACTGTGCTCCAAAGAAGTTAGCTAGATCTGGTGCCACTGTAGTTCTCATTACAGTAACCTTTATTTGTTGAAAACAGTTGGAAAACTCATTTTTTTTATGTGGGCACACTCAAGGGAAACATTCTTGAAATTCACAAAGTGGTTAAAACTAAAAGAAGAATAAGAATCTAAAAGTAACCCTTATCTATCATAAAAAAGATACCTCTTTTGTAGGCATGAGATTCATTTAAGATGCTTTGGGGATTTTCTTACTGCAATAAACTGAAAAATCTGATTCAGTGTTTTATTGCACCAGCAAAATTTCTCCCTATTATACTTCTCATAGTTTTATTCAGAAGATAAAACAACTCTATGAGATGGGATCCGTGATTTCAATGGAGTCATGTTTTATTCTTGAATTATCATTTATTGCCAATACTAAATATGCCACGTCTTCCCCATACCCCACAATAGCTCTCTTTATGGAATGAGACATACTTGTCTTTTCTGAATGGCAGAGCAGATCCTTTTATGCTTTCCAACATATGGAATGTTGGAAGGAATTATATAAAAAGGATTGATGCTCATCTCTTCATCCATCAGTCTGTAGTCACAAAAACTCTCCAAAAAGGTATGAAAATTGACTCAGTTTGGTATTCAGGAAAAAAATGTGAACATCTTGAACAAGTTTCGAAACCAGGAACATGAAGTCAGTTTTTTCAGAGAACCATGCTTACCAAAACTATTTCCTTGGTTTGTTTGGGAACCTGTTAGTGCTGTAGAATGTTGACAATTGCTTCATTCCAAAAGCCCGTCCCTCACCCCTCTAGCACTTTGCCACAAAGCAAGACAGGCAGACACAAGTGTAGGGAAAGATCAGAAAAGAGAGGGTAATGAGAAGCTGCAGAATGAATGTGCTTGTAGATGAGTAAGGGAAGCTTGAACTTTATGCAAGAACAGATAGCCAATGAAGTGACTTGACAAGAGGGGTTATGTAGGTGTAGTGATATTCATGGAAGATAAGTCATGCAGCTGAATTCACAGATTTTAGTGGAGCGAGATGGTTCAGTGCGAGGCTTGTGAGGAGCAGGTTGCTGTCTCCCATTGTTACCAGTGATCCTTTACTGCTGCTGTGCGGATAGAAAGTGCTTTGATTGGGAGGTGGAGGGGGGGAAGAGATTGACACTGCATTTTTTCCGAAGGGTGTCACTTGCATGTGATTTCTCATTGTGTCCATGGAGTCTCCAGTATTGTTACTAATTTTGTTCATGAAGCAGCTTGAGGAATCGATCTGATGACAAGGGTCAAGCTATTATACTGATGCTACTAAAATCTGTTTAACTCTATCATTGGCCAGTATAAACCATGATGCTACAATTGTTGGAGCCATGCTGAAATTGCTGGCTGATCCTCATTGCTTACAATACAGAGGTGTCAGTCAAGCGAATGGTCTGTTGGAACTTACATTGTTGCACCTAGTATTTGGGGGCTAGCAGATAAGACATGGGGGGTGTAAGGGCATATGAATATATGTCCTAATCCTATGTCAGAATTGTGCTAAAAGGGTTAACTGCACTTCTGTCCACTAATTTTAAAATGAAAAATACAGAGTGTTATGAATAAAATGTGTAGTTTGGCATATCATAACTGTTTATGTCAAATGTACTATACGTTATTTATATATCTTTTGTTCTTCTACAGGTGGTGATACACTACGCTTTGATTCACTCTTAGAATGGTGGCGGGAGAAGAACACTGCGTTGTGTTCTCGGCTTATCGTTGTACTTGACTCTGAGCATGCTCAGCCCTGGGTTAAAGAAGTTAGAAAGGTTGGAGACCAGTACATTGCTGTGCAAGGAGCAGAATTGTCAAAAGTTGTAGACATTGAAGAAGCAGACGCTCCACAGCTGGGTGATTTTACAAGAGAATGGGTGGAATACAATACTAACCCTGACAATAACATCAGCTGGTCTGAAAAGGGGCGGACTGTGAAAGCAGTGTATGGGGTGTCCAAACGCTGGAGTGACTACACTCTGCATTTGCCAACTGGAAGTGATGTTGCCAAACACTGGATGATCTACTTCCCCCGTATTACCTATCCACTGGTACATTTAGCAATCTGGTGTGGTAGTCTGAACCTTTTCTGGGCTTGTAAGGCCTGTTTCAGATGTTTAAAAAGGTTAAAAATGAGCTGGTTTCTTCCAGCAGTTCTGGACACAGGGCAAGGCTTTAAACTTGTCAAATCTTAATTGAGATACAAAGATATATGCAGTTGTGAGATAACTGGGAGATTTCTTAGGTGTGAGAGTGATATCTCTCTCTCTATATATATAAATATATATATCTATATCTATGTATATATATATGTGACATTCTATATAGCTAGATATAGATATAGATATATTTATTATTGTTATACATATACATAATAGTTTTCTGTGTTTCAGAAATCATGCTACTTCAGTAGCCATACACCCATTATTCATCTTCTTGAGCAGCTGCTATGAAGACAACAGGGGGAAGACTTAGTTCAAGCAATAAGCTAGAACAGCAGCTTTGGTGTTGGAGGATATTGCCATGTCGTGTGTGTGTGTGTGTGCGTGCACTATGAGGTTTAATCCTTGAGCAATGTTAACATCCCATTATACTCTGCACCTGGAAAGTATTAGCTATCATTCATTTTGTTTTTAACAGAAATTGTGTGTGTAAAATAATAATCTTTCCCTAAGAAAAGTAGCTGAGAGTGGAAGGATTATGGCTTCACCGGAACACATTTTTCTCAGGCTTCAAAAGCAAGTTATTAAAAATGTCTTCCACACCCCAAACTTTACAATCACTCCCAGAACATCCATGAGCCCATCTACTGCTCAGGTCGGCTGGGGCTGCAGAGGTGGCATTCGTATTTCCCTGGGGAGAGGGAGGGGGGGAGAATATCTGCTCTCTCACTGAGGTGGCACTAATGGCCCAACTCTATGTGCTCTGTTCAAGGCTGAACTAGATGGCAGGGGAGTAAAGAAAAAGGGGATGAACAACCTAGATAGTTGCAAATAAAAGAGCGGGAGAAAACTGCCAGGCATAAATAGATCAGCCTCCCAAACAGAGGGAAAGCACTTGCGTGTGTCTCCTCTGATTTCCATACTGTAGCCTAGTTACTTACTTCTCTCATGCTCTGGTTTGCTGCTGATGCAAGGAATATGTAAACAGATTCATGTGGTCTAATCCGGGTCCTCTTATTGCTTTTGCTGCAGTCCTTTTCAGCCAGCATGTTCATTTTTCTCTAAGAGTAGGTAATTGTGTCTTTAGCATCTGACAACTCCAAAGTGACCCTCTTGAACTGTTGTAGACTGAAAGCATATCCTCTCGCTTCCAAGTACAAATAAAAATGTGAAAGATGTGCTGAAATGACCAAGTTATGACTAGGAGACCCAGTGGTTAGCCTAAATGAATATCTTCATGTGTCTGCTGAGTCCAGAATAGCAGCAGAGCTGAGGGAAATGCACAGGTTCAGGACTAACGTGCCTCTGAGAGAGATGAGGCGCAGGAGCTGGATTAAAGCTCATTTCTTTGAAGGTAGAATGCTACAGTGTGGAAGCCATGAAACACTCCTTATTTAGATGCACGTAATTCTTTTACAGTTTGTAGTTTGTTTTTTTTTAATTTTGGGGTAGAGGTCAAGAGACCTGGTTGCCCAGGTGCTGACGAAGGCTCTCCTTAGTGAGAGGGCTAAGGAAGATTTGTACCTTACCATTGTTTTACATGAGACATTGGTTTGGGTTGGTATCTCAGATATGGCACTGTGGTTTGGAACTTTGTTACAAATTTGTATACAAGGGTCTATTTCAGCTATTAGGGTACCTGTGCACAAATGATTAATTAAACACTTTAAAATTATTCTTTAAAAGATCAATTTAAAAACCAAATATGCAATTTATTATTTTGAGGATTTCTAACTGCATAATGTAAAATTGTACATCTATATATTTTTGCATTTTTCTCTCTAAATATACATTATTTTCACTTATTTTTTGTAATGCAGAAATTTTAGACTAGTGCCTAAGCAAAATGAAAAAGTGAAATGGTTTTGTGCATAATCCTGTAAGCACTATTTTAAGGCAGCAACTGTGTTCCTGTGTTGGACATGGCTTGCATCCTTCTCAACACTTTTTGACTAATTGTGTTTCACATGAATGCTTTTTGTCCATTTCAAACCTTTAAGTTGGCATCATAAAAACCAGCATTTTGTATAACACAGCATAAGTAAAATCTAGACTCACTAGTCTACAATGAAAACCATAGTGCCTTCACTGGTAGTTTTTCATGATTTACATTTTGCCTACATTTTATTTTGGCACTTGGAAATGGAGGACTACTGTTACATGACGAAAAAAATTCCTTTCAAACTTTTGATTCTGTGTGCAATAGTCATCTTTCTGTTTTTCAACAATTTGAATTTTTACATATAATCTGATACTTTCCTGTAGCTAATTCCATAATAGAAGTAGTAACATGAGAAGAAGTTTCAAAAATGTGGTAAATGGGTCAGAAATATCTATTTTCCATTTTGGTACCCTGAGGCCTGAAATAGACATAAGAATGGAAACCTGTTTATTAAACATGACTGGTTAGAGAAAATGTGCAGATTCATGCGCACTGGATAGGTCCTGTAACTTCTTCAATATCATCTGTTGGCCCTGGGCCATATGCTCTAGAGTAGGCATACACAGATATTCCATCTATTCCCCATTCAAAAATAAACAGCACTAATATTAACAAGAAAATAATTTAGGAGTTATGAACTGACCATCAAACTTTACTTTTTATTCCTATCCTATAAAAATGCCAGTTTAGAAACCATTTTTTATTATTCTTTATAAAATGAGCAAGATGATATGTACATAAGACTATAGTCAGGTCAGCACAACCCACAGTTCTGCGTTTAAGGAAATCTCCCACAGTCACAAATTGTTATACATACACAGTGCTGTCAATCAAGTGTGTGTGCAACCTAATTATCTGAACCAACCAATCTGATTCAGTATGGTTTGTTTATAATTGGGGCATTTTACAGTGATGAACTGCAATGGAGCTATGCATCAGTTTTCAAAACTGATATCTGTAAAGTATGTTTTATAATTGTGCACCAAATTTCTACTGCAACTTGCCATGGCTAAGATGGGGGACTGGTGGACCATAGTGGTTCTGTTATTTTGCTATGATTCAGCAAATTGATGGCATTGTTCCTTCCAGATTCCACATACATCAAAATATGATTTATTTTTCCTTTTAAATAAATCCATCATTTTGTTCAGCAGTTGGCTGAGAGGAAATATGAGGCATGGATGAACCATTTTCCTTTGTGGAGGTTAAAAAAAAAATATATCGAACTAAGTGCTTGAGAAATGTACAGTATCTAAAAAGCATGCAAGTTAGCCGGAGAGAGTGTGCTGTTTACAAGCCATTTTTAAATTATTTAACATGCATATTTGAAAGCTACACTTAAGAAAAGTCTGCAGCAACATTTTAGAACATTGTGGAGTTAGGACTTGAGTGTGCAGAATGTGGTACCTGGACTTTCAGATCTTACGGGTAACTTATTCACAATAATTGTCGCAAAACAAACAACTGCCTCCCATCTTGCTAAATTCAGTTCCTATATATGCAGTTCCGTAGTTAATGAAAATGTGTCCTGTGCTGTTCAGGCTTAGTTTGGACTGTTTAATGTGTTCACGTTGTTTCCCCTGATGCCAGAGTATTTTTTGCTGCAATGGGAATTTGTCGGGAATGAAGTGGTGCAATGCTGCAGAAAGCACAGAGGAATGTGTTTTATAGCAGAATTTACTGATGTTTGTTAAAACATCTGGCCTCCTTTACTGACACATTTGGGAGGTATGTTGGGTGTAAAATCTTTATTTTTGTAATCCGAGTTTGTAAAATAAGCTTGACTAATAATTTTGATATTAAAAGTTGTTTCAAAGGGACTATCTCTCCCTCAGTAGGCCCTTTAGATTTTCCATAATACTTGTCATTACTCGTAGGCTTTCTTAATTTTATTTTACTTTTCTTTTTAAAAGCTTCTGAAAAACTCCTTGGCAGACCCAAGTTTCTTAGCATGTCCACTCTAATATATATGTTTTTAAGGTTTTCTATTAGTCCATGAAAGCCCAAACTGGAACATAATAAAAAATGTATTGTTTGAAGGCATAAGCAGGTGAATCTGGGGAGGGGGAGAGATTTTTGGGCCTATATAAAGGGACCATTGTCTACTATTTGATAAAACAAAGAATTTGTGCAACTGCTGTAACAGCATTCAGGAAAACAAGTTCAATAAGAAATGTATGATATCTTAAAGCAACTGTGATGTAATTCAGACCTTGTATGTAGCCGTATATTTGCTATGTACAGAAAATTATTCACTAAAAAATGCCAAATCGGCTACTTTAACTGTGTTTTCTCTGGTAAACAAAGTCCTGATGTGTAGCTAAACGTCTACCAAATGTAAGAATTGAATCGGTCCAATCACTTTTATCCTAAGTAAAGTCACAATAAATGCAAAATGTTCCTCAAATACAAAATCAGTATGGTATGTATAGATTATGCAATTAGTGGAAGTTCATGCCTATTTGTGTTATTTCCTGCATAAGTTCCTGATAAATCAAACAGCACATGCCACATGTCTCCTGCTGCTAAAATGTGTAAGCCAATATCGTCCAATACATAGCCACTGAGGCTTTTAGAAAAGACTATCAGAATTAGTACATCCTGAATACATTTTTAGGGTTGGTAATTGTTCATGGAGTCTCCAGAACTGTATAAGACAAAAAAGGAGAGGATGATGCTTGTAATCTTTTCAAAGGCGAGAGAGTTCAGCAAGGCAACAGGAAAACAAAGAATTTGAAATGTACATTTTAAATGGGTAACTTGTTTTGTCCTGATTTTGCTTTTCTGCCCAATAATGTTGGAAAGATCTGCAGTCAGAAGAACTTATTCAAGCGTAAGAGCTGAAGACCATAGTAGGTTGTCCTTACTCAGCATTTCAAGAATTGCTGTAGCTTGCTCATTGGCGAGCCCTCTGTCTAGTTGTGGAAGAAAGAGGTCAGCATCATGCCAAAAGAACAGTACTGGTAAGACCAAAAGCAGGACATGCAGTGATAGGAAACTGTGCAGTAAAATCAATAGTATTGAAACAGATCCTGCACTACAAAACTGATACAGGGGCAAATGAACTTGAGTAAAATTACAAATAAGAATATTAAATTTGAAAGCATCTTCAAAAGGTTGTGCTTACTTAAGTATGTTCAGGAAGCTTTGTGCAGACGTGGTTAAAGAAAGGTGTTTGGATATTTAAGCAGTAGGGGCTGAAGAAGTAAAGAAAAATGCTAAATAAGGTTGGGATAATGGAAATACAAATTTAAAATCACACATTTATTTAAATACTTAATATGCAAAACTATGCATGAGATCATCTGCACCTACATGCTAAACTTGAGTGGAAAGGCAGTAGCAGTGAGGCTAATATTGCCGAGACCTCTAATAAATGATTTGCCTTTCCACTAGTAAAAGGGGGCAAAGGTCACATTGTGAGACAAGGAAACCTGTTAAGAAAGCAAAATGTTAAAAGGCTGTATCATTCCACCACATTACAAAGGCAATTAGAGTCATACTTATTTGAAAAGGAGCATGAGCCAGATTAATTAAACTCTACACTTATTTGCTAATAATCCTCTGTGTGGTTAGGGTATACTTGCAGGAGCAAATAATGACAGAAATGTGATTTGCTTAGAAGTGGCTAGTGCTGGAAGTTTTGGAAAAGAAAATCCAGAACAAAACAGGCTGGGGATGACCTGCAATATGAATCCTTGTTCGTAAGACTATGGATCGCCTGCGGCAGCCTAATTCAAAATGCATGAGAAGAGAAATCTGTGTTCATAACTGCTTGAGATGCCAACCCAGTACTAATGTGACAAAGCCATGGTGACAAGTACAGACAGAGCAAAAACTTACTGCACCCGCAGAAATAAAAGGATCACTAATATAATTAAAACAAAAATGAAATGTTTGTTCATGCTGCTTCTTTAAGATATTTACGTATCTGATATAAGTCCAATAAGAATATAATGAATTTTCTTGTCATGTGCTATATATCAAGAGCTTTGTAAAAATGTTCCACATCACCACCAGGGGACATCATAAAGAAATAGATTGGATATGTGACAACAGAAGCCAGTAGAAATATAGCAGCTTATCAAGGTTTTAAAATCTAATTCAGCACAGAGAGTCTCTCAAATTTTTACTCTGGAACACTTTTTTTAAAAACCTGAACTACTAGTTGAGGTCAAAGGAGAGAGAGAAAAGCAGAATGCAGTCTAGGATCATGACATTAAGAAACTAGCTATGATCTGAAAACATGCAAAAGAAAAAAAAAAAAAGCACAGCGTGAACTCTTTGTATCAAAGTCGCACATGCTCATGAAAGGCTGATCCAACAGTAAAGCAGTCATCTATAGGGCTATTGCAATAAAATCAACATGTACTAATGTAATATGCATAACGTACTATAGTTTAAAAAAATGTGTGTTAAAAACTACACTAAAACACTAGTGCACTGAAAAAGTAATTATTTTTAACTTTACTGCTGTTCTTAATTTATTTAAAATAATTTTTAACTGGCACCCTCTGAGGTTTGGGGTGGGGTACATAAGAACATAAAATTCAATATTAAACTATACATAAAGCTAAACAGTCAATAAAAACTAACATATGGACACTGCTGGAGCAGGGGGAGTGATGATCAAGGATAAAGATTCAGCTGAGCCTAAGTGCTTAAAGAAGCATGCAAAGAGAGCAGGGATGTACTAAATGGGAGCTCAACAGTCATATGATGGTCAGGCAGCTTAAAGGTCTTAATAAATGAAAAGGTCTTGAGGGTGTTTTAAAATTCTTTAGTGTCATCACTGCTGTGGAGTAGTGAGGGAAGACAGGACCAGCTACTGAGCAAGGCTGTTCCACATGAAACAAGGCAGGCATGTCATGGGGACAGAATGTCAGAGATGCTGACTAGAGAAGCGAAGGGTTCAGTTTGGGGTATATAGCCTTAGTGTGGAGCTTATTTGAGGGGGTGGTGATGTTGTATGGGTGGTTATATATGATGGTGGCCAGCTTGCATTGCATGCCACACTACTGGGGGCCATTGGAAGGCATTTAACACTGGTGTAATATGGTCATGAATGCTCGACCCAGTCAAAATGTGGGCTGCAGCATTTTGAATAATCTGTAGTGCACAAATTGTGTTTTAACTTGCACCTTCAACTACTAAAGTAGTTGAAGGTGCAAGTTACATCAAAGGTCTTACATCAAAGGGTATCAGGCCAGGGAACCCCTGGCCTGATACCCTTTGATGTAAGACCCCAGCATTAGAGAGCTTCTGAACCAGGATCTCAGGCTCAAGGATCCTTTGCCCAGAGAGCCTCTGACCTGAGATCCTTGAACCATAGATTCTATGTCCCAGGCCAGAAAACATCCCAGGCTAGAGAGCCCCCACACATTAATGCAATTCTCCACTCAGTTCTGCTCTCCCCCCCCCCCCCCCAATGTACCCTACTGCTGCCCACTAACACACCCCCAGTAAATCCAGCACTCACTAAAGCCCCTCATCTACTAACACTCCCCCTCTAAGCCCCCACTCATCCCCTTGGGCAATGCAGGCAATGACATTTGCAGCTAAGTTCACTGTGCTAAACTAATTGAACTGCAGCTTTGTTTTCTTAACCCTTCTAACCTGGGGTTATGGCACAGCAGAGTTAAGTAAACACAGCTGCAGCTCAGACCTGTTTCTGATTTTAGTGAATTCATCTGAACCTGGAATTGCCTATGGAGGCCCCTACCCAAGTTTATGACTTAAATAGGCATAACCTAAAAAAAAAACTTAAACTTAAAATAACCTGGTGCCATTTTTAAATGGCCTTCAGAGAAGGAAGAGTTGGAAGTCAGGGAGCTTGGTGGTGGATTTGGTTAGGTACATTAGTGGAAAGGAGGTGTATTAGTGGGTAGCAGATATAGCAGGTGCAGAGGTTTTTTGGGGGGGTGTTAGTTGGCCTGGAGATCTTGGCTTGGAGGGTTTGTGCATAGGGGTCCCTGAATCATGGCTTTAAAGACCCCTGGACCCTTCAGGCCCCAATTTGTGACTCTCAGATCAGGGAACCCTGGTCTTAGGAGTCTGGGGCTGTACTCGAGGCCCAAGGTCCTGGGTTAGAAAGTCTCAGGACCAGGGGTCCCTGATTTTGGACTCTCAGGTCTGTGGGGCCTAGATTCTGAGCCCTGGGTGAAAGGGCTGCTGGATCAGAGGACCTCGGTCTGGGGTCCCTGACTTTGAGCGATGGGGTCTGGAATACTCCAACTCTGGGCTGTCTGTTCATGTGGTCTAGACTCGGGCCCAGGGCTCCTAACTTGGAGATTCTTGGTACTAGGAGTTTGGGGTTCCTAGGTGATTTTTTTTTTCCCCATTTATTTTTATTAGGTAAATAAATGGAAGTTAAACTTAACTTCATTTCAGACCCTGAAGTAAAAATTCAGCATTAAAATCATTAATTAAGTAATTGATTGATTGATTAAATTAAGTAATTAATTTAATTAATTGATTTAATTAATTAAATTAATTGATTTAATTAATTAGATTAATTAATTAATTAGTTAAAGCTCAATTCCCTGCACTGGAAGGAATACCTAATTTCTATATTAAAGCTCATTTTCAAGCCTATTTTCATATTTGTTCATTATTTTAATATTGTTCACAGCTTTGAGGTTTAGCATACTTTTTTTGCACAAAACCCTGATGATATATTCACCCTGGCTTTTATTACTCCTCTTCTCACCTTGTCTTCTCCGCATTGGCCTATAGCAGCAATGAAAAGAAGTTAGTAAGTAGGTGCATGCTCGCAGGCCCTGCCCCCCTCTCTATAAGGTTTTGCTATTACTAAGGCAAACTCATGCATCTGCAGGGTCTATGAGCACAAACCTGCTCACAAGCCCCATGATACCTTCTTTCCATTGCTGCTGGCTGGGCTAGAGGAGAGCATGGTGCCATCTGGATCCCCACTGGTTTGCTTCAAGCTGTAGTCTGGTGCCAGAGATGGGATCGGCCTATTGGGGATGTTTAAGTTCTGGTCACCCTGAGATTGCTGTTGATTAGCAGGGTGGGGAGGATGCCTGTCAACTTTCTCTACCTTCCTGCCATTAATCCACACTTTTTTTTTTCTCACCCACATTCTCTGTCTTTTACCTTTTCCAGGGATGAACCCAGCATACTCTCTCTTCCCTCAGGCCTCACTCCAGCACTTTTTCCTTTAACACCTCCCTGGCCCCAGCATTCTTCCTTCCTACCCCCATAAATCACTCACAGGTACCTCACTTGTGCTCAGGGGTACCTCCTTTCGCCTCTGCTGAGTCCCAAGTCTTGCGATCACAGGCGCCTGCAGGCTAAACTGTATCTGCTTCAGCCTATCCCTTCTTGTTTGTCCTCGCATGCCGCCTGTTTCCATAGGCATGGAGGGAGTGAAGTTAGAGCAGATACGTAGTAGAAGACGATTGTGTTGCTCCCTTTTCAGCCTCTCCCCATCTGTTTCTCTTCGCATGTAAGGCAGAAAAAAAAAATTGTTCCCTGCATGGAGCTTGAAGGGGAGGGGCTGAAACAGTAAAAACAGGTATAGGGAGCAGATGGCATTGCCTATGCATACATCTGGGCTTCTGTGTATATAAATAGGTATAGATTCATATATAGATGCATAATATAGGAAACCAGGATTATATGATCTAATTTGTCCATTCAATAAATCTATTTGAGCACATTTGGTTTTATTTATTGATAGATTAAAGGTTTTTACTATACTCTTATTCTTTTGAAATGCTTGGGTTTTTTTTATTTATAGTTGAATTCTAGGGGTTTTACATTTCTAATATGTTTTTCAGTACAACACTTTGAGAAGTGTGGGTATTCTCATTTGAAAGTTAATTTCTTGCCAGGAGCAAAGTAGTACAATAATTCTAAGGCTGAATAAATCAAAGGCAGTGGAACACCTTTTTGGTTTGGTTGGGGGGGGCATACAAATTGCCCCCCGACTCTAGCCTCTGATATAATTGTCATTCTTTCTTGCATTCATTCTTTGAGTAAACCATAATTGATTATTATTATAACAATGAGGAGATGGGAGCAGGGGGAGAGAGCAAAGAAGGGGCTGATAGGAATAGCTGAGAGTCCAGGATGAAGACCCACTTCCCATTTAATTCTAGGGGCATGCATACAAAATATGTTCATTTTATTTTGGAGGTTAGGTTTGGTTTTTTTGTGTATTTTTATTTAATTTTGTTTCATGTTCTCTATGGTTAGCACACACTATTTGCAAATAGCACACACTGCATGTATTTACTATGGGGCTGATTTTAAGAGCCCTGCTCGCGTAAATCCGCCCGGATTTACGCGAGCAGGGCTTGCGCGCCGGTGCGCCTATTTTACATAGGCCTGCCGGCGTGCGCAGAGCCCCGGGACTCGCGTAAGTCCCGGGGTTTTCCGAGGGGGGCGTGTCGGGGCGGGGCCGAGCGGCGCGCCGTTTTCGGGGCGGGACGCAGTGTTTCGGGGGCGGGCCCGGGGGCATGGTTTCAGCCCGGGGCGGTCCGGGGGCGTGGCCGGCCCTCCGGAACCGCCCCCGGGTCGCGTCTAGGCGTGCAGGGATTTACTTCTCCTTCTGGGAGGCGTAAATCCCCCAACAAAGGTAGGGGGGGGGGTTAGGTAGAGGAAGGGAGGGGAAGGTGAGGGAAGGGCGTTAGCGAATTCCCTCCGAGGCCGCTCTGATTTCGGAGCGGCCTCGGAGGGAATGGAGGTAGGCTGCGCGGCTCGGCGCGCGCCGGCTACACGAAATCGGTAGCCTTGCGCGCGCCGATCCAGGATTTTAGCAGATACGCGCGGCTACGCGCGTATCTGCTAAAATCCAGCGTACTTTTGTTTGCGCCTGATGCGCCTACAAAAGTACGCGAGGGCGCCCTTTTTGAAAATCTACCCCTATGTGCTGTTGATGAATAATGTGCATTAAATTAATGTAGTGTGCGCTACATTCATATAGTATGCACTAAGGGACTTACTCGTTTCTCGCATCCCCCTGACCTCTCACCCCCCCCTCGCTCCTGCAACTTAAAGAAAAAAAAAAGCTGTTTCAGGGTAGCCTACCATCCCCGGCTTATCTGATCCAAAAATGGCGGAGGAAATCCCCACTCACCCTTCCCTGTTGGTTCCAGATTTCAAAATGGTGCAGGCCTTGGGGCAGCTGGTGCTATTTTGAAATACAGCACCTGAGGGGCAAGAATGACTGGGGCTTCCTCCTGCCCCCTTTGGATTGGGTAACCTGGGGATGAGGGGCAAGGCTGGGTGGTGGGGAAGAGTTGGCCGAAATTCCTTTTGTTTCCTTTTAGTGTATGCTGCACGTCACTATTTAAATTCCCTGTTCATCCAATCAAAGAGATCAATCAAATATGTTTAACATTACCTTGCCCTTTTCCAGTCCATTGTACTTCACACCCTATACTCAGCTGTTACTAGGGGGTGCTGTTGGCCTCAGCAATAACAGTTATTACCTCTTCAGCTATGCTGTCTACTTGTAGCTGCTCACCAGGTATCATGCTAATAACCAGGTTCTCCAAACTCTGAAATTACTGCACTTTAAAAATCCACTTCCTCTCATTTTTTAAAATCCCAATATGATTCATCTTAATCAGTAGAATCTTGAAAGGTCTGCTCTAGACACTGGTCAGAATAGAGCAGGGAGAGCTATGCTAGCTTCAGCTGATGCCCTCCTAGTGACTCTCTACTGCTGCTGCTACCCTCCACTGATTCTGCCTCCTTTTGTCCCTGCACCATCATAACAGTGGAGATGGAAGCAGGCACTACTGTTCTAGCTTTCCACCCAAACCTACAGTACCTCTCTAGCTTGTTTCTCCGTCTTAAAAAAAAAAAATCATGTTTGATCTTGGCCGGGGAACTGAGGCTGCTGATTCCATGGTTATCATCACCATTGTAGCTAGTATTCTCCACAGCTATCATTGGCACAGCGTTCCTTTAAGCAGGCTTCTGTCCTTTCCCATTGCCATGTCTGCCTCTTAATGCCATGATGGCCTTTTTTTTTTCTTTTCTTCAAGAGATCACCAGTGTAGAGAGGTTTGGAGTGTTCCAATCTGCACATTAGAGTGAAAACACATACACACACATAGACAGTGATTATTTATTTATTTATTTTATTTAGCATTTTTTTTATATACCGAGGTATAGCAGGGTTGCCTTCACTCCGGTTTACATACAAAACAACATGTTACATTGAACGATGTTTGAAATTTAAAAAATTAACAATTTTATTTATTTATTTATTTAACAGTTTTTTATACCGACCTTCATAGTAAATTAAACCATATCAGATCGGTTTACATAAAACAAGGGTATAACAGAAGCAATAAATAAAAGTAATTAACAAGAGAAGAGAATAAGATAAAGTTACATTTAACAAGGAGTAAAAACTTGGGAAGCTTAAGAGCTGGAAGGAAGATAAAGGTCAAAAATAATTGAAGAAGCATAATCCAAAAGGAATTTGGATTAGAGCAAAAAGATGCTTTAATCAGTAAGTGCCAGAGTTCTTCGTTTGAAAGGTTGTAGGACTTTAATCTTCTAAATCCAAGTGAGGAAAAAGAAGACTAAGGGTTGTCTGGAGGATCATCAAAGGCTTGGTGGAATAGCCACGTCTTAAGTTTTTTTCTGAATGTAATGAGACAGGGTTCTAGTCGGAGCCTTGAAGGAATGTTGTTCCAAATAGATGGACCTGCTATAGAAAAAGCTCGGTCTTTGGTCGAGGAAAGTCGTGAGGCTTTAGTTGGGGGGTAATTCAAAGTACCTTTATGATTATCTCTAATTGGCCTATTGGAGGAATGAATTTTGAAGGGGATTTCAAGGTCGAGTTGGAGTTGATGATGGATGGACTTATGTATTAAGGTGATTGCTTTATAAAGGATTCTAAAATTTACTGGTAGCCAATGTAGGTTTCTGAGGATGGGTGAGATGTGATTTCCTCGGCTGGTGTTAGTCAGTAATCTTGCTGCAGCGTTTTGAATCATCTGAAGCGGTTTAGTGGTCGATTTGGGTAGGCCAAGGAGGAGGGCACTGCAATAGTCTATCTTGGAGAATAACAACGCCTGGAGTACTGTTCTGAAATCTTTGAAAAAAAGAAGTGGCTTGAGTCGTTTCAGAACCTGGAGTCTGTAAAAACAGTCTTTGGATGTAGTATTGACCATTTTCTTAAGGTTTAGTCTATTATCCAGAATTACTCCTAGATCTCTCACCTGCTTATGAGTGATGAATGCGTTGTGAGGGTATGGTATGGGAGTATTTTCTTCATTTGCAGAAATGAGGAAGAGCTCCGTCTTTGAAGAATTAAAGACCAGATTTAATCTATTGAGGAGGTTAGTGATAGATATAAGGCAGTTATTCCAGTGGGAAAGTGCTTTTGAAATAGATTCTGTAATAGGAATAAGAATCTGTACATCGTCTGCATACAGATAATGAATTAAATTAAGGTCGGATAGCAGTTGGCAAAGGGGTAGGAGGTAAATATTAAAAAGGGTTGGGGAAAGGGAAGATCCTTGTGGTACTCCTAGATTGGATTTTGTTAATGGCGATTCTTTGTTGTTGATTTTAACTTTGAAGGATCTATTATAGAGGAAAGATTTGAACCAACTGTGGGCAGATCCTGAGATGACATAGCTAGGAGAATGAACGGAACAAGATAACACAGGGTAGAAACCCTGAATAGATGAACAGAGATATCTGGGCATCGTAGAAAGGGGGCATCTGTATCATGAAATAGGGGAGATTGACTTAGGAGGATATTGAAAGATAGCAGGCTATGTTATTGAACTTTAATTGTACTTAAATGTCATTGAGTGCTGTCCTTAAAAAGTCATTGAGTGCTGTCCTTAAAAGATTGGCTGAGTAGCCAGGATTTTAGGTCTTTTTTGAAGGATTTTAAGTTTTCTTGATTGGAGAGGAAGTGAGGTAGCGAATTCCATAGCTTTGGGCCAATAATGGAGAAGGCTCTGTTTCTTGTGGAGGATAATTTGGCCTGTGGAAGTGAGGGAATCACTAGTTGAATTTTATTAGTAGTTCTTGTTGTTCGTTGAGAGCAATGTATGTGAATGATGTCATCAAAGGCAGTGTAGTCGGCTTTGTATATTGCTTTGTGGAGTATAGAGAGAACTTTGAATTCTACTTTTTTATCAATAGGGAGCCACTGTAATTGGTTGTATTGAGAGAAATAGTATTGCTCTGCTATGTGCTAACAAACTCTGCTGCTGTGTTGTTCTCAGTATTGCAATCTTAAACAGACAAGCTTTCACAGTACACATGCACAGCACCCACTGAAAAAAACACAGAAAATCTAATATCTACCTCTCCTAAAGACACACACACGAGATTAATCTGACAATGACTGCGTGGGCTTTCAATCTTGCAGCTATATTGTATCACTCTAAAAGTAACAAACAGCAAACCTTAGGGCTTAGCTGAATTTACACAGCTTCTAATAACATTGCATACTAAGAAGCAGAGAGGTGCACAGTGAATGGCAGCAGACTTTCTCAATCATCAGAATTCTTTTTTTAATAATCTTTCTTCTAACTCTCAACTCTAATAAACTTCTGAACCTCTTGCATTTATGCTCAGAAGTCACATACTGAAGTGACTAAAACTCATGTCTGTTCAAGGTCTCCTTTGATTTTCAGAGAAACTGGGTAGGCTGATAGCAAAACTATGTCTTCTGCCATCCCCCACTGGCTCCAAGCTGTCTGACTTAAAAAAAAAAAAATGCATTACTTCACCCGTTGGTTTTAATGGACAACACGATGAAATAAACTAAAATGGAATTCATTTTTTGTTTGCCAGTTTATCTCATTTTATTGCAAATGAAATGAAATGAAAAACAATTTTGTCATGTTTTTCATTTTGCTTTAAAAAAAAAAAAAAAAAGTACACATCCATATTAGGGAGATGAGATTGGTATTGCAAATCAGAAATATTAGAAGTTAACTACCTTACTAGTTCCATGGAATAGTTAATTAAGTACAAGCAGTGCCCATCACACAGCAAGCTCAATAGACATGTCTGTTGTTGTGGTCCGCGCCTGTGGCTGTCCACAGGCGTGTCCCCCTACCTGACCGCGGTGGTGACCCACCGCGGCAAACACCGGGTGAGAAGCCCCGGTCCAGTGCTGCGGTTCCTGCATGTCGGCTCGGGCCCCTGGGGTTCCCATATGGCTGGGAGCCATCCCTGCTTCCCCGGTGCGGCAACTACAGCTTCTCCCCTGCGTGGAATCCAAGATGGCCGCCGCCATCTTAGGCGCGAGGCCACGCCTCCTCACCAGAATTAAAGGGATCTAAGCCCTTTAATTACACTCAGCTGCCTTCAATGATCCAGAGCAGAGGAAGTATATAAGGAGGCTTCCTCTGATTATTCCTTGACTTGGCAACTTCCGTGATTAGTCAGGTCTGCTTGCTTCAGTGAGTTCTTGTGCTTTGGATCCTTGTTCCTGGTTCGTCTTGGTGTTCCGGGTTCCTGACTTCGGATTGGCTAGCGGTGATTCCTGGTGTGTGACTTCGGATCGGCTAGCGGTGATTCTCTGGTGTGTGACTTCAGACCGGCAAGTGGTGATCCCTCGGTGCGTGACCTCGGACTGGTAAGCGATGACCCTCTGGCACTTGACCTCGGACTTCTTCTTGACCGTTGTCTCCAAGGGCCTGCCTAAGTCCCAGCGGCCTGGGTCCCTAAGGGCTCCTCCCAGGGGGACTGCGGGCTTCCAGGGGTGAAGCTCCAGTCAGCCCTTGCACCGAACTTCTTGACTTCTCAAAGGTCCACCTAAGTCCCAGCGGTCTGGGTCCCTACGGGGGCGCCTCCTGGGGGGACTGAGGACTTCCAGTGGCGAAGACACACTCCCTTCCTTCGACGTCACGATTCTTCATCTGCCTCCACAGTCGCCTCTGTCTTCAGTGCCGAGGGTCAGCTGGTCACGTCTTCTGTTCCTGCCTCACCACCCAATGGGAGAACCTATGGATCTTCCACCTAAGGTATTCCATCCTCCTGTCGGCCCAAGGGTTCACAAGCCTGAGCATAACATCTGTGTTGGACATAAAAGTAGAGTGCTATTACCTATTCCAAGAGACAGAGCAAATGGAGTCTTTTCTCATTCCAGTCCTAAATAATATATAAACAATAAGATAATCAGGTGGGTTGAGTAAAGAGAGCACATGACAAGAATTTTATTTATTTATTTGAATTTTTTTTTTTTTTATATACCGGTATTAGTTGGGACATCATACCGGTTTACATACAACAAATTAAACAAAATTAAGCTTGGAAATTACATGATAACAAGGAAAACAAGAACTGGGAGGGGGTAACAAAGAGCAGTTATGAAGAGAAGATTACAAAACAACTGTGGCCTCAATATGAGGAATGCATAGAAAATACAAGTGATGCTTAAAGAGTGGTGGATTTGAAGGAAAGCCTATTCTGGATAGGCTTGTTTGAATAGAAACGTTTTTAATTTCTTTTTGAATTTGCTCACACATGGTTCGAGGTGCATGTTGGGAGGCAAGGTATTCCATAAGGTGGGACGTGCGACCGAGAGGGCACGGTTGCGTGCAAATGAGAGGTGGGCTGTTTTCAGTGAGGGCACAAAGAGGGTACCTTTGTTGGCAGTTCTGGTAGGGCGGGTGGACTGGGGGGCAGCGAAGGGAAGGTCTAACCAATTGGAGTTGTGGGCGTGGATGGCTTTGTGGACTATGGTTAGGGTTTTGTAATGAATACGGGCGGGGATTGGGGAGCCAGTGAAGGTCCCCGAGGATGGGAGTGATGTGGTCATGTTTTCGGGAGTTTGCGATGAGTCTTGCTGTGGTGTTTTGTAACATCTGTAGGGGTTTTATCGTGGAGTAAGGGAGCCCTATACATTCTTTATATATATATATATATATATATATATATATATATATATATATAGCCCTTTACATTCCTTAATTCCATTTAGTAATGGAATTAAGGAATGTAAAGAAGTGAACTTGGAAGAACAGTGTAGGGATAAGCCAGTTACCCTGAAAACCTAACTGAGTATAGCCCAAGCAACACAAGATGGAAATTGAACCACATGATGGCCCCCTACAGTTTTAATGGAATACTTGTGAACTACACCTAAGTGAAGAAGTTGCTATTGTTCCCCATATCAAGCAATCTGCCTTCACCTTACAATTTAGTTGGTGCCACTGGACACAAACTTGCTAAGCTTATGGCCGTAATGAATTCTGTATCTACTTATGAAGCTCAATATTGTTCACCAGATGTCTTCCAGCCCACATCATCATTCTTGGGAGAATATACATAAACATATCACCTAGAAGATGTCATATCAGAAACAGACCAACCCTATGCCAGTGGATTGTGGTAATCTCCAATGAATATCAATTTTTGGATGCTATGCATATGCATGATGCCCTGATCAAGAAAAAGGCTTCAGACTTACAGATTTTTGGAAATTTTCACTTTATTTACACACACACATACCCACACCCACACATACTTTCCATCCTAACACATGAGACTTTTCATGAGACTATTAATGAAGTTCAAACCTAAGCTTTGAGACTGAGTTTTGCTCAGCACAATCCTGCTCCATTAACTTTGGGGTACCTGTCTTATCATACTTGCCAATCTTATGCTTGCGCAAGCCTTTGCTGCTTTGAAGGAGGAAGGTCACCTGGAAGGAAAGCATCAGCTTGATGAGGTAGAAAGTAATCCTGAAGCTTGGACCTGCCCTCAAGTTGATGTAGTATCCTCTCGCATTGAGGATAGGTCTCCAGGGGCATGTGCCCAGGAGGAAAGGGTTAGGATGGCCATTGTAGCTGATGATTCACTTATTAGGAAAGTTGATAGCTGGGTGGCTGGTGGATGTGAGGATCAATTGGTAACTTGCTTGCCTGGTGAGAAGGTGGCAGACCTCACACATCACATAGATAGGATTTTAGGTAATGCTGGAAAGGAGCTAGCTGCCTTGGTACATGTGGGTACCAATGACATAGGAAAGTGCAGGAGGGAGGTTCTGGAAGCCAAATTTAGGGTTTTAATAGAAAGCTAAAATCCAGAACTTCCAGGGTAGCATTCTCTGAAATGCTTCCCCATTCCACATGCAGGACCTCAGAGGCAGGCACAGCTCCAAAGTCTCAATGTACGGATGAGATGATGGTGCAAGGAAGAGAGTTTTAGATTTGTCAGGAAACTGGGCTTCATTTGGGGGAAGGGGGGGGGGGGCTTTTCTGAAAGGATGGTCTCCACCTTAACCAGAGTGGAACCAAGCTTTTAAACTAGATGATGGGGGAAAGCTGATAGTCAATCAGAAACATATGGTTCAGAATGATGTATCTTTGAAGAATACTAAGAGAACAGGGAAAATAGGGCATCCTGATCGAGAGGTTGCAATAAATGCCAAAGGGAAAACAGGTGCCTTCAAATAAAGTGCAGAAAGATTCCAATTATGCCTGTCAACTGATGAGCAGGTTGTTGATACAAACAAGAAACATACTTGAAATGTCTATATACAAATGCTAGAGGTCTAAAAAACAAGATGAGAGAGTTAGAGTGTATAGCACTGGATGAAGAGGTAGAGGCATCTCAGAGACCCGGTGAAAGGAGGATAACCAATGGTACACTGTGATACCAGCGTACTAATTATATCGAAATGATAGGATGGATCAAATTGGTGGAAGGATGGCACTATATGCTAAAGAGAGCATTGAGTCAAACAGGATAAAACTTCTGTAAGAAACAAAATGCAATGTTGAATCTTTATGGATAGAAATTCCAGGTTAAAAAGGAAATAAAATAATAGTGGGAGGTGTATTACTGTCTACCTGGCCAGTATGAACTAACAGACAATGAAATAAAATAAATTAGGAAGCTAACAAAATCAGCAGCACAGTAATAATGGGTGATTTCAATTACCTCAGTATTGACTGGGTGAATGTTACATCAGGACATTTTGAGAAGTAAACTTCCTAGATGAAATAAATGACTGCTTCATGATGCAGCTGGTACAAGAACCAACAAGAGGGGAAACTATTTTAGACCTAGTCCTTAGTGGAACACAGGGTTTGGTGTGAGAAGTAACAGTGTTGGAGCCACTTGGCAATAGTGATCATAACATTATCAAATTTGACTTAATATCTGGGGGGAGCACAAAAAAGAAATCTATTATGACAGCATATAACTTTCAAAAAGGTGACTATGATAAAATGAGGAAAACAGAAAAAAAATGAGTTGAGTTTACTTAGAGAAAACTTGCAACATACTAAGTATGTGGACACTAAAATTACTACTTTGGAAAAAAAAGTGACAGAGAATGAACAAAGAATTAAGGACATAAAAGAAATTCAAAACAACTTAGTAAAATCTGAATCTATAAGTTACAATAGAATTAAGAGAATGGAAAATGAGTACAGACAAGTTAATCTGAGGATATTGAATTTTCCGAAGGCTAAGGGACTGTCACCATGAGATTTGTTCAGAAGTTATGTTAAAGATATCCTGAAATTCCCAGAGGAGGCGTTACCCGCCATATCTAGGATATATTACTTGCCTAATGCCAAGGAAAAGAAACAAGAAAATTCAACACAATTTCAAGGAGGGAAAGAAGAGTCTTTGTATGTTACTGCACTCCTTGAAATGACTCTGAACACTGTAATAGCAACAAGGGAAATGTTTGTTTCATTTGTTTTTATCTCTGAAAGTGATTCTGTTCTGAGAAATTTTCTTAGAAACCAAGACCTTGCATTTCATGGTTACAGAATCTGGATTTATCCAGATGTAACAAAGGCTACGCATGTGAGAAGGAGGAGTTTCCTACAAATGCGACCAGAAGTCATAAATAGGGGTGCAAAATTTATATTACGTTTTCCCTCAAAATGTATTTTGATTGTCCAAGACTCTAGGTATGTTTTTCAAGATCCTGCACAGCTGCGAATATATCTGGACTCACATTCTGAAATTGCCCCAATGTCCGGGCATTTAAGTAATCCTTCAGGAATCATTCTATAGGGCGAGATGCTTGGTCAAATAATAGCTTTACCTTTTTTCTTTGGTAAACTGCTCAAAGTATATTGGACTCCCCATTTACCTATGATTTTTTCAGATAAGAAAAAGAAATACTTTTTAATTTTACTTGTATTGTATTGGTTGTTAATACACATGGGATATTACTTATGTTATCTGATATCCTGAACTTATGTTCTGTAAAGTTGATTAAAATTCAATAAAAATTAAATTGAAAAAAAAATAAAGAAAAAAAACTGAAAGGAGCAACTGCAAAGGTTAAAAGTTTATCTCAGGCATGAATGTTATTTAAAAATACCATCTTGGAAGCCCAGAACAGATGTATTCCATGCATTAGAAAAGGTGGAAAGAAGGCTAAATGACCACTGATATGACTAAATGTGAGGTGAGAGAGGCGACAATATCTAAAAGAACATCTTTCAAGAAATGGAAAGGGATCTGAATGAAGAAAACAGGAAACAGCATAAGCACTGGCCAGTCAGATGCAAAGCATTGATAAGGAAGGCAAAGAGAGAATTTGAAAAGAAACATTCCATGGAAGCAAAGACTCATAATAAAAACTTTTTCAGGTACATTGATTGTAAAAAAGCCTACAAGGGAGTCAGTTGGACCATTAAATGATCAAGAGGTAAAAGGTGCATTTAGAGGATGACAAAGCCATAGCAGAGAGACTAAATTAATTCTTTGCTTCAGTATTCACTAAGGAAGATGTAAGAGATAAACCTATGTCAGCAAATGATATTCAAAGGTGATGATTCAGAGGAAATGAAACAAATCTTAGTGAACCTAGAAGATGTACTAGGGCAAATTGACAAACTAAAGAGTAGCAAATCACCTGGACCAGATGGTATAATCACAGAGTGCTGAAAGAACTGAGAAATGAAATTGTGGACCTGCTATTGAAAATTTGTAAACTAATAATAGCATTATCTATGGTACCTGAAGACTGGAGGTTGCCAATGTAATGCCAACTTTTAAAAAGGGATCAAGGGTGATCCATGAAATTGCAGACCAGTGAGTCTGACATCTGGGCCAGGCAAAATTGTAGAAACTATCATGAGGAACATAGATCAGCATAGTTTAATGGGACAAAATCAACATGGATTTAGCCAAGGGAAGTCTTGCCTCACAAATTTGCTACTTTTTTTTTTTTTTTTAGGGTGTAAAACATGTGGCTAAAGGTTAGCCAGTTGATATAGTGTATCTGGATTTCTAGAAAGCATTTGACAAAGTCCCTCATGAGAGACTTCTCAGGAAATTAGAATGTTATGAGATACTGCCAACTATCTTATTGTGGATTGCCAACTGGTTAAAAGATAGAAAACAGAGAGTAGAGCTAAATGGTAAATGTTCCCAATGGAAAAAGGTGAATAGTGGAGTGCCCCAGGGATCTGTTCTGGGATGTCTGCTTTTTATTCTACCATATAAATGGGCTTGGACCGACGTGCCGCAAATGCGCAGTAGAGAGCAGCTCTACTGCGCATGCGCAAGAGCACGTCGTCAGAGGGCAGCAACAAGGTGCTGGGAAGAATGGAGCAGCAGAGGGCTGCTTGGAAGTGGTGGGGAGGAGCAGCAGCAGCGACGGCGGCAGCACAGAAGGTCTCAGGGGGGGGGTCTCTCACTCACGCGGGGAGAAGTGGCGGCGGCACAGACAGAAATGGGAGGTCTTCGGGAGTCTCTCTCTCGCGCGTGCCTCATCACCGAGCGTCGGGCAGGCCAGCAACGAGCCCGGTGGAGAGGCGCACACAAGAGAGAGACCCCCGGTGGTGAGGCGCTCGTTCTGGATAAGAGAAAGAGGGAGTGGAGGATGGCTGAGGGAGAGGGAAGGGGCTGTGGAGGAGGTGGAGGGAAGGAAGAGGATTGAGTAAGTGGGGAGGGTAAAGTTGGAGTACAGAAAAGGAAGTGGAGGAGGGCTGAGGGAGAGGGAAGGGGTTGAGGAGGTGGGAGGGAAGGAAGGGAAGATGAGAAGATGGAAGGAAGAGGATGTGAGTAAGTGGGAGGATAAAATGGAGTAGAGAACAAAAGGGAGTGGAGAAGGCTGAGGAGAGGATAGAAGGGGAAAAGGGAAGAAGGTGAGAGGGAAGGAAAGGGAAGAGGATATGACTGAACAGAGAAGGGTAAATTCTGGAGAAGAGAAAAAAGAGTGGAGGAGTAAGGACAGGATAGGATGGAAGGAAAAGGGAAGTTGTGGAGAACAGAGCGGGTCTAACCGTGCCGGTCTGACCGATGGAATCTTGCCCCGTTTTAACGGCTTAACGGCTAGTAATTAATAATGACCTGGAAATGCGAACAATAAGTGAGGCGATCAAATTTGCCCATGACACAAAATTATTCAAAGTTGTTAAATCACAAGAGGATTATGAGAAATTGCAAGAGGACATTGCAAAATTAGGAGACTGTGCATGCAAATGCAAATGAAATTTATTTAGACAAGTGTAAAGTGATGCACTTAGGGAAGAATAACCCAAATTATAGCTACACAATGCAAGGTTCCATATTAGGAGTCACCTTTTAGAAAAGGATCTAGATGTCATCCTTGAAAATATATTGAAATCTGCTTCTCAGTATGAAGCAGCAGCCAAGAAAGCAAATAGAATGCTAGGATTACTTGGAATGGTATCGCTCCATGGTGCAACCTCATCTTGAGTATTGTGTTCAGTTCTGGTCACCACATCTCAAGAAATTTAGCAGAATTCCAAAAGGTACAGAGAATGGTGACCAGGATGATAAAGGGGATGGAACAACTTCCCTAGGAAGAAAGGCTAAAGAAGTTAGAACTCTTCAGCTTGGAGAAGAGATGGCTGAGGGGAGATATGATAGAGGTCTATAAAATAAGTGAAATGGAACGAGTAAATGTTGATCAGTTGTTTACTCTTTTAAAAAGTACAAAAATAAGGGGACACACAATGAACTTGCTGGGTAATACATTTAAAACTAATACGAGAAAATATTTTTTTACTTAACGCATAATTAAGCTCTGGAATTTGCTAACAGAGAATATGGTGAAAGCCATTACTATAGCTGCATTTTAAAAAAAGGTTTGAACAAGTTCCTGGAGGAAAAGTCCACTAACCATTATTAAGGTAGAGTTGCAGAAATCCACTGCTATTCTTATGATAAGCAGCTTGGAATCTGTCTACCCCTTGGGATCCTGCCAGGTAATGTGACCTGGTTTGGCACTGTTTGGGAACAGGATACTGGGCTTGATGTGACCCAGTATGGCAAGCCTTATGTTCTTATATCTTATGTTATTATAAGCCAACCTTGTTCCCTGCCTACACAATTTAGAGAGCTTCTGTAAACTCTGGGTCCTGTCACCCTGAGATGGTAGTGTAGCTTGCCACAAGACAGGACTCTGACCAGACCCTTTGAGAGGGTCAACCTCATTGCAGTGGAGAGAGAGAGAGAGAGCCTTAAGACACTCTCTGAGAAGTCTTCATGCACTCCTGATCAGTGCAATATTAACTGACTAATTAGTACTTGGTATGGGATCTAGAGTGGCTGACCTGGTTAGAAACTGGCTGAGTGGAAGGTGACAAATGGAGGGTATTGGGATGAGGGTGAAAGGGGGTAGATTCAGGAGCAATTTTAAGAAATATTTCTTTGCAAAAGGAGTAGTGGATGCACTGTCTCCACCAGAGGAGGTGGTGGAGACAAAAATGGTATTTGAATTCAAGAAAACATGGGATAAATATAGGAAATCTCTGAGGGAGTGATGGGAACTGTAAAGCTAAATTTCGGGTCGATACAGTAAGGCCGCGGTAGAAACAGTGCGGCAATGTCAGGCGCACCTTTCCTCCCCGCACGCACAGTTCTCTAGACCTAGCGCCTGATACTCTCTTCTAATTGCATGCAAATGCATGCCGCGGCTGTGAAGCGATAGGGAAGGGTTATGCCCGCGCAACCCATTTTCTATAGGCGCTTAATACAGCGCCTATACAGTAACCTGGGTGCGCTGGTACCTGTCATTTCAAATGACATTTGGAATGACAGGCACCGGGAGGAGGGAAGCGGCGAAGCGACTTACTTCTTGCTGTGTCTCTCCTCCTCCCGGAGCAGGGCGCGAAAGCAGCCTTGCTCCGGGAGGAGGTGGGACACAGCGGCGAAGCAAAAAAAAAACCCAAAGGCGTGTTCGATCGGGCGGGTGGGCGCGTGTTCGATAGGTGGCAGCAGCGGGCAGAGAAGAAAAAAAAACCAAAAGCAATTTTGTTTTTTTTTTCAAAAAGCGACAATTTTGGTTTTTTCCAAAAGCGACTTACTTTTGGGATCTGTCAAGATCCCAAAAGTAAGTCGCAAAAGTAACTTACTTTTCTGAAGCCATCAGGAACAAGATCGTAGCTCCTCCCGATGAAGACGAAGATGGCCGCCTGCACGGGAAAGCGTGCAATTGGCCGCTGAAGACGTGACGTCACGACGTTTGGCGTCATGGGATGTGACGTCACGTCTTCAGCGGCCAATTGCACGCTTTCCCCCGTGCAGGCGGCCATCTTCGTCTTCGTCGGGGGGAGCTACGATCCTGCTGATGGCTTCAGATCCCGGGGGGCGGGTGGCGCGTGTCCGGCTCCCGCCGCTGCCTGGATGGGTGGGCGCGTGTCCGGCTGGATGAATGCCCATGCGATTTTGGCGCTCATGGCATGAGCGCCAAAATCGCATGGGCGTTCATTCCGGCGGGGGTCGTGCGTTCATCCAGGCAGAGGGAGCCGGAGGTCGTTCGCCGTCGGCTCCCTCTGCCTGGATGAATGCCCGTGCGATTTTGGCGCTCATGGCATGAGCGCCAAAATCACACGGGCGTTCATTCCGGCGGGGGCTGTGCGGTCATCCAGGCAGAGGGAGCCGGCGGTCGTCGGCTCCCTCTGCTGGATGAATGCCCGTGCGATTTTGGCGAAATTGGGAGGAAGGGAGAAGGGACTACCGTAGCAGGCCCGAGCCTTGCTACTTTTTCGTTTTTTTTTTTTTTTTCTTCGGGAGGAGGGGATTGGACGGGGCTGCAGGAGACCGGACTGGGGCTACACCGGAGACCGGACGGGACCAGGGCAGGTAAGCAATGTTTTTTACACTACACTAACGCCTACTAGGGGGAGGCGGTAAACTAACATGTTAAGGCCGCGGAAAAACAGCGGGTTACTGAGGAGATAGTATCAGCGCCCGTTACAGTATCGGAGGGGAATAGCTAATTCCTTCATTATACAGCTTTTTCGTTCATTTACATGCTGGGTGTGGAAAGGGTTATGCGTCTGTTTTAGGAAGCGCTAGGGATGCGTGAAACTGGAGACTGTATCGCTGAATCGCCTTACTCGTCTGTATTGTGCGCTCCCAGCACGTTACAGACGGGAAATCTTCAACCGCACGTTACTGTATCGACCTGTTAGGTAGATGGGTAGATTAGATAGGCCATATGGTCTTTCTCAGCTGTCATGATTCTATTTTACGTGGGGTATTCAATTGGAATTGTGTTTGAGAAGTGCAAGTTAACTTTGGGCTAGACATAGGAAGGTCCATATTCAGCTGCTCTGCGGCTTGGCTAATTAACTGGCTAACTTAGCCTATATATTCAGCAGCACACCTCTGCCGTAAATATATCTAGCTATCTTAAAGTTAGCTAGATAAATGTATCCGCTGACCTGACCAGTTTACAGGCCCAGCAGGGTTGGCTAGATAATTCCAATTACAAGAGTTAGCCAGATAACTTATCTGTCTAACTAAATTATTCCCAGTTATGCTCCGAACGCCCCTATATTACCTTTATTTAGGTAATTTCTAGCTTGATTTTAGCTGGATAAGTACCCAAATCTTCATTTATTTCAGTAACCTCTGAGTTATCCAGCAATGGCCTTCAGGTCTTTTTTATAAGCTATGCAACAAGAGTGATGTACTCTGTTAAACAAAATAAACATCACTGATCATATATAAAACCAGGTATATTTTATGCTGCTATAAAAAAATTACTATCTTAACCTCAAGAAAAGGTGCAGACATTTTGCTCTCTTTGCATGACTTGGTCCTTATTTTATCATATTTAAATGTCAGATAAGCCATTGTAAGATTAATGTAGTTCCTTACAATAGCAGAGGCAGTGGGTTGATGGTGATAACATGGAAAAGGACTGAAAGTTGTTTTATAGCGAAATTAACCCCAAGAACAGATTCCAGAAAATGAATGTTTGATGCATTTTTTGGATAAAAGATCTCTCTTGTCTTTCCTTTCCCTTACTCCTCTCCAGAGATTTTTCTACTCCACTCCTACAAAAGCTTCCCCCTCATCTCATCCCATTAAGCATGCTTGAAACCTCCTGCATACAGTGTGATGTTTCTGAATCTGTTAACACCTCGTTAGAATTTTGGGGTAATGTGTTTAGCTCCTGTTAGCCTGCCCTCTATTCCACCTCCATGTCCTTAATAGCCAAAAATGGGGTTTACTGGGTTCTTTAGTAGCCACCTTTTATTTAATGAATTAATTAATTAATTAATTTGTTTGTTTTATATTCCACTTTTTGCACTTCAACGTGGATTACATTGCAGGTACTGTAGTTATTTCCCTGTCCCCTTTCTTCACATTTATATGTTCCCCGTAAGATGCTCATGTGTTGTTCTCCTGAGTATGGAGGATCACATTAATGCACTGAGATTTACCAGCATTCACATCAGTAGAAATCTATTTTGTGAATTTGTTTGGTTAAAGTGAAACTTTCACCAATATGTGCATGCCTAGTATTTTTTTTCTTTTTAAAACCTTTCCCACTAAATTCTTTTGTAGAGCACTGACAAGAAAATAATGCAGAATGAATTTTATGTCTGCATTCCCCTGGTTTATGATATTATTGGTATGCTTATTGACTGTATTGGATTATGTTGGAATATAAGCATTTTAAATAAATAAATCATATCAAAATCAAGGTAACATTCAACATATGCAGCAAGTCAGAAAGCAAGATGGATTAGGCTAAGTGCAGAATAATTACTTTTATGGGGCATCCTAGAAAAGTTGATGCCAGGACATGAGCAATAGGATTTCTTCGCTATATTTTGTAGTTCCTTTACGGGATACAATAATTCACTGCTGCAAAGTAAACAAAACACTGCTGCAGATTTGCAGACTTTTAAGTTAATTGCTTGTGTTAAGGAAAGTGATTAGATAGGTAGATACAGCGACAGCTACTAGTAATTATTTGGTCGAAACAGATTTTGCTTAATAATAGTGCTGAGGTAAGGTTGTTCTGACTTTATCATCCACCGTGCCAGGCTACAGGGAATGTTGTTGCTTTCTTATCTTTCTGAGTAGGTCTTACACTGGCTACAAGCTACAAAACTGTGTTACGGGGTTGTGGATTGCTGTAGAGGCAACATTAGCACTACCAGAGGAAAGGGAGCAGTCCCAATTATTGCAAAACGGTGACACCTTAATGGACGCTTACCAGGTTCCAGAGGATATGTGGCCACTGGCTGAAGGATTGTCATTATAATGGTTGGGTTAAGTAGAAGGTGGTCTAAAAATGGGGAAGGGGAAGCCAAGGAAACAGTGCTACATTCCCAGTAGAAACCAGTTTGGATTGAGCTGGAAGCCCAAAGAAACTGAGATAAACAGATGGGCCAAAAAATATTATTTTTTTTTCCTTTTTCAAGGAGCAGGACCAACCTGGTGTGTAATATTTTAAAATCCATGCAGTAGGCCATGGCCATGTCATACTTTTAGTAGTGTAACACAGGAGTCCCAATTCCAATCCTTGAGGGCCCCAAGTTGGGCTGGTTTTTCAAGACTTCCATAATGAATTTTCATGAAACGCATTTGTTTGCATTCTCATGTGTAGTCCTGGTAGAAATCCTGAAGACCAGATTGGTTTGCAGCCCTTGAGAATTGGATTTTTATTATGGCATATTGAATCATAATCAGGGCTTCCCAAATTCAAATTACAAGCTGTCCTGGTGGCCCCATAGCCAGTCAACTAAACCATTAACTGTGGTTTAAGGAGCAGGGTCTAACTACCTCCAGATATTTGTACAATTTTACTTTCAAGCACCAATTCAACAATTTAGTTCTGTGTCTGTTAGGCTTGCCAGCGGAAAAAAAAACATCCCATTTTACTTTACCTTCACAACATTCAATAACTATTGCTCTCACACAAGTGTTAGTCATTCCCACAGACAATACTTACAGTTGAGATAGCAAAGAAAGCAGACATAGACAATATAGCAAATGATCCTTGCATTTTCCAGTGCGATTCAATAATAGTTTTCCAACAAAGGCAAATTCCACAGTATGTGGCTCTGCTCCTTCACTTTCTGAGGATGGGCAGTCTCTACCTACCACCGCTCTGTTTATACTGTCACACTTGCAATGATAAGCTGGCAGGCAAATAAGAACAAAGAATACTTCTACAATAAAATGCTTCCAGTACACTAAGCCAACCTTTCAGTACATCAGGGGCATCCAACATGCATTCTGCAGCCAAATACGACCCACCTAACCCTGGGGTGCGGCTCGTCTGAGATTTTCTAGAAAAAAAAACTTTTACCTAATTAACTTTGCTCATGAACTTGTAATTTGAATTTGTAATTGTAATTTGAAAATTAATGTGACCAAGTACTTATAATTGTATTTGTAATTAAAAACTTTGGAAAAGTAATTGTAATTAAATTGTAATTGCTCCTTAAATAATGTAATGCAAACTGTATTAGACTGATTTTTTTACTTTACTGATGTTTCCCCACTTATATTCAGGTCTTGTCGTGTACTTTGAAGATGAATAAATAGATAAAAAGCACAAATTCCCAGGAATCCCAACATGCCAACAGTGGCCATGAACCACCAAAGAAGGTGGCTCAAACTTTGGAAGCTGAATATCACAGAATCAGTCCCCAATGGGAAATGCAGTTATTTAGTATAGAAAGAGAGACTAAACTATACTACCTTATTCTGCAACAAGATTCCGTTTGTTGGTAAGAAATACAATATTAAAACACCATTATGATGCGAATCACAGTGAAACTGAGAAGAGATGTCTTCCCAAATCTGAGGAAAGAAAGCAGGATATAGAAAAGTTAAAACTGGACTAAATATGCAGAAGGAGCACATTGAAAACGTCAGAGGTAAAGGTGACAGGATTCAGATTTCTACAATCAGATGTGCTTGGATCTTGGCAAGATGAAAAAAGTCATTTTCAGATGCAGAAATTTTGATAGAAACCCTGTTAATAGCACTGGAAGCACTTGCATTTGATTTGAGGGAGAAGGAAAAGCTGGTCAAAAGAGTAAAGAAAGATGATGTCCTGGAGCCAACTCACGGCAGCTAGAAGAATTGTAGATTTGACTGAGAACATTGAAGAAAAACAAAAAGAAACTGAACTCCTGCCCGGCATTTAGTTTTGCGCTTGATGAGTCCACAGGCGAGCGACACAACACGGCTGTACATCAGAATTAGACAGGTCACTGGAAGCTTTGAAGTGCAGGAAGAATTACTAATCTTGTCTCCACTTAAAGACCATACTCTATCCTTCATTGCATCAGTCATTAGGAGGCTGATGCAATACCATGCGCAGCGGCTAGTGCACAGTTTTAACACGCACATTGCAACACGTCAAATTTTCACCAACCTGGGGCTGGCTTAAAGGTATGCCATGCTCAAGGGTGCATTGAAAAAAAAAAAAAGAAAAATCCTGCTTTCTGTGATTCCTCCTAATAGTATCATCATGATACTACGTAGGAGGACACAAAGAAAGCAGATTTAGGTTAAAAAAAAAAAAGTTTTTGAAAAAGAAAATTCTGGATGCCCAATATACACACACAAGACACATGGTCCAGGCTGTGTATCTTGTGCATGTATATGCCAGTAGCAGGAGAAAATGGACGCTCGTAGATTGAGAGTTCATTTTCCCCAACCCGCACTGATAGCCACCTCTCCTGCGCGCCCAATGCCGAGGAAGCACTAGGATCGCACAATTTTCCCTAGCACCTCCTTTTTAGCGCTACCCCTAATTTAAATATTGCATCATGCACCCAGGAGAGGTGGCTGGGCGCGTGTTAGGAAACTGGGCACTCAACACTGAGCGCCGTTTTCTGCTCACATAAAGGTAGATTTTCAAAGGGTTATGCACGTAACCCCCGAAAACCTACCGAGCCTATTTTGCGTAGGCTTGGAGGCACGCACAAGCCCTGGGACTCGCGTATGTCCCGGGACTTTCAAACATGACCGGGCCGGGGGCAGGGCCGCAGTCCGGGGGCGTGGCTGGGGGCATGGCGGCGGTCCGGGGGCGGTCCCGAGTCCTCCAGCACAGCAGCCTGTGCCGGGGGATGGCGTGCCAGCAGCTGGCTGGCGCGCGCAAGTTACTCCTGCCTTGGTCAGGCGTAACTTTTGAAACAAAGGTGGGGGGATTTAGTTAGGGCTGGGGGGTGGGTTAGATAGGGGAAGGTGGGGGGGCCAAAAAAAAAGTTCCCTCCAAGGCCGCTCTGAAATTGGAGGGAACGGGGAAAGCCATCGGGGCTCCCCTTGGGCTCGGCGTGCGCAAGGTGCACATATGTGCACCGCCTTGCGCGCGCCGACCCTAGATTTTATAACATGCGCGCGGCAGCACGCGCATGTTATAAAATCAGGTGTACATTTGTGCGCGCCGGGTAGCACGCACAAATGTACCCCGTGCGCGTAACATTTAAAATCTGCCCCATATTGCACTGGCCCCAATGGAAGAATGATCAAATTCTGAATTGTATTTGTGCTTGTGTCCTTAACCATAACCAGTGTAAAAGGGTGTCAAAATCTGCCCCTTACTAGCACTGTTACTTGACCTTTATCTTTACAGTATCAGTGGCCTCAGTAGGTATCCGAGGTCTGAACAGACCCTGCCCCTCAGTGTAGTGGGATGTGTAAGTAAAGTGTGCCACTGCACACTGGGAGGGATGGTAGAGATGTAGCGATGTATAAAACTGCTGCACCCAGGTGACGCAGTCAGGGTGATCAAAATACGAGAGAGGATTCCAAGTTCTGTATTTTTACAGCTATCAGTTCAGTCAGACTTTTATTTTGAATAACAGTTTTGGAGTGAAGTGTGATTTTTGTGGTATGGAACTGGTAAGCAGAAGAGCCCAGAGGGGCAAAAAACCCGAAGGGTCTTGAAAAGACTGTCTTTTTCCCCCTTATGCAGAAACATCGGGAGGTCATGGTGGTCTTGTGTGGTCTGGGACCCTCCCTGTGCGTCCCATACCCAAGAGTTGACCAGGATGGGAGCCACGCCGGTTTATTTTTATTTAGTTCAGGAATTATATGCTGCTAATACATCGCGCTAAACTGCTCACAGTAAACATACATAAAAATAAAAACATAAAGAGACAGAAATAATTCCAGAATGCTGCTAGATAGATAAGAAAACAGGCCAGAGCTCAGAGGAATCTTACATCAATACATCACAAAATCTTAATCCCTGTGCACTGGGTTAAACAGGTCTTCACTTCAGCAATTTTGTTAAATTATAGGAATTTAGAAGAAGTTGAAGCACACAGCTTGGGATCATCTTTGACTTCTTTTCTCTTTCTCTGAACACATTCAACCACTACCAAAACAAGTTGTTTCCTTCTCTGTATCACCACTAAAATCTGCCCCTTTCTTTCTGAAAACACTGTCACTGTCTCATCACCTCTCACTTACACTATTTTGACCTGCTTCTCACGGGTCTTCCATGAATGATCTCTCTCCACTACGATTTATGCAAAATTCAGCTGCATGATTTATCTTCCTCCAGTGTCATTATAACGTCTCTTCTCAAGTCACTACATTAGCTGCCTAGCCACTTTTACATACAGTTCAAGTTTCTCTTTTTCACCTTCAGGTACAATCACAGTAGCTCTTATTACCTCTTCTCTTTTTTCCCCTTCCTGTCCCCTCACAACCTCTCATTCATCAGGAAAGCTGCTTTAACTCAGTTGCCATTCTCCTCCATTGCCAATTCCAGACTCTGTAGTGTCCCACCGATCTGCCTACCTGAGGTTATTTGATTTGGTGTGTCATGCTCTCTCCGGTCATATTCAAGTCCCACCTAAAACTCACCTTTTAAATCTTAAATCCTGGCTTTTCCTGATCACAGCCTTGTTGATTTACCATGTTTACTATAATAAGCAAATTTCCTGGAGACTCTTATTTGTCTTGTGTCTGTGTCTAGACTAGATTATAAACTCCACAAAGACAGGAACTGTAGGATATGTATAGCTGCACACAGTATTGCATATATCTATAAAAATGATTACTATTGGCAGTAGTGGTTCCTTCTTGAAAAACAACCTGGCTTGGGCACCATACACAAATCAAAATGTACATATGTGCATATTATATATATATATATATATATATATATATATATATATATATAAATATATAAATATATGCAGTACCTCAAAGATTGCTTTAATTGTGGAATTAGCCTTGCATATTTCATGTGGTCCAACTAAAAGCAAAGAATTTACTTATTTGCGAACAACCTTGTGTAATTGGCCAACTGCAAAACTCAACTGATTATGCGAGCTTTCCATTTGAAAACAGAACCTTTGGTGAAGACCATGTGCTCACAAAAAGTGAGTAAATGGTCAGTGACAATGGCTGTAGTCATAAAATAAATAAATACAATTCAAATCTTTGTTAATCCAAACATTTTTCTGTCCTTTACTAGTAACACATCTCTGGTTTTGTCTTTTTCCCCTCTCTTTTACATACTACAACCCCAGATTCCCATCAGCTTTTCCAAATTACCAGGCCGATACAGTACAGTGCGCTCCGGCGGAGCACACTGTTATCCCGTGTTTGGATGTGCATTTTCGACGCGCTAGCTTTACCCCTTATTCAGTAAGGGGTAATAGCATGTCAAAAACGTGCATCCAACCCCCCCGAAACTAATAGCGCCCGCAACATGCAAATGCATGTTGATGGCCCTATTAGTTATTCCCGCGCGATTCACTAAGTAAAATGTGCAGCTTTTGAAAATTAGCGCCTACCCAAAGGTAAGCATTAATTTCTGCCGGCACCGGGAAAGTGCACAGAAAAACAGTAAAAACTGCTTTTCTGTGCACCCTCCGACTTAATATCATGGCTATATTAAGTCTGAGGTCCCAAAAGTTAAAAATAAGTAATAAAAATAAAAATTTAAAATCGGCCCGCGGCTTGAAAACCAGACGCTCAATTTTGCCGGCATCCGGTTTCCGAACCCGTGGCTGTCAGCGGGTTTGAGACCGAAGCCAGCAAAATTGAGCGTTGGCTGTCAAACCCGCTGACAGCCGCAGCTCCTGTCCAAAAGAGGTGCTAGGGACGCGCTAGTGTCCCTAGCGCCTCTTTTACTGCTGAATAATTACTGAATAATTACTGCTGAATAATTACTGAATAATTTTATTTATCGCACGCACAGGAGATTTTTACAGTATCGGCCTGTATGTAGGTTGTTGGCAGAAATAATCATGATTGCTGTAAATTTTCATAGATCAACTCACATCTTTCTACTGGGAAGGATGCCTACATGTGGGTAAGAAAATCTCTTTTCAACACGTTGATAGTATCGCTATTGATCATAAATGGCATAAAATGCAGAAGTCAATTTCTAGAGAAGGAAGTAAGTATAAGGTTGCGTATCCTTGACAAGGTTTTCAAATTCTTATATACATTCAATATAATATAGTAACGAGAAATCTATAATACATTTAAACTATATAAACAAACAAAAAAAAAACACTCCAGCTTCCAATCTGATAAAATCTATTTCTCATTTGGAGTTAGCTGGCACAAATAATCTGTTTAAATATTAATATTGGGGCATAAAGACTTTAAAAAATTTACAAAAAAGGACAAACAAACTTCTAGAAGTGATCTGTTCTATCTGGATCGGGTGTGGCTGTCTCAGAACTTGGGGGAGGTAAACTTAGAGAAGCAGAAGAACCATTGTGGCCAGTGCACAGTATGGAGCCAGGGAGCACTAAATATTCTTGTGTCCAGCTAAGTAAAGGTTTAACTTAGTTAAACTTACTAAGTCAATCAGGAGGAGGGTCTTATTAAAATCCATTGCAGATACAGAGTCCTGAGAACATCCGTGACCAAGCGTTAGCTGTTTAACTCCCTCCCACCCCTAGGTTTGCTTTTCTGATATAGTCTACCTAAATACATAATTGACAACAGGATAAATTAGTAAATTGATATTCCTTAGGTGTTAACCATCAAATTACCAACATGAGGACTATCCAATGCAACTATTGTGGAGCCTTTATTCTGAGGAAGTTCATCTGGAAACTTAGGGCTTGCCCCATATGTTCACAGCTTGCTTCCTTGAAAAAGGAGCTGGCTGAAGTGAAAGCTCAATTAGCTTCAATGAAGAAAGGCTCATCCTCTTTACAATATTCAGAAAGTAATTCCCCATTACCACAGAAAAACCAAAAGTCAAGGATAAAGAGATTTACAGTGGGCTCAGGCAGGATAAGACCTGTGACCCACAGGCACCCATTCTTAACAGCTGTGCAACCCACTAGTCTAACCCCCCATTCACACAGGGCATTAAAGAACTCAATAAACAACAAGATTACAGAGGGCTCTGGTAGAATTGAACTTCTGATGCAGAGACACACACTGTATCAAGTGCAACAAATACAAAAAGCCTTCTCTGTATTAAATACTGAAGAAGCTCTAGAGAAAAAGATTGATGTATTATCTGAAAAGAGAGAAGAAACCCAATGCATACAGGAATTCCAGATCAGTAACCAAAGGAAAAAGCTAATTGTGCTTGATGAATCTGTCACCAAAGGCACTAATCTTTCCCCTTGTACAAATGCAAAGGGAAAGGGAAAAGTGGATAACAAAACACAAGTAAAGTCACAAAAGGAGTCCAGGAACAGCAGTAACCTGAACATGGAAAGCTGGAAAGCTATGAGCACAAATGCTCGTATTTTGGGCAATAAAATCCCAGATCTGCAAGCCCTAATGGTGGAGGCGGACTTGGACATTGTTGCTGTCACGGAGACATGGTTCACGGAATCTCACGATTGGGATACGGCAATACCGGGCTATAACTTGTTAAGGAAGGTCAGAGCGGATAGGAAAGGGGGAGGCATGGCTCTTTACATCAGAAACAATATTCAAGCATCTGAGTTGCAAGGAAGATGGGGCAATGAAGAAGCACTATGGGCCAACCTAAAAAAAGATGGGACACCCATTTTATTGGAGTGGTTTACAGGCCTCCAAACCAAAAGGAAGAGCTTGACAGAGATCTGGTTGAAGACATCCAAAAGATGGGAAAGAAGGAAGAAGTGGTGATTGTTGGAGACTTTAATTTGCCAGATGTAGACTGAAGAATCCCATCTGCAGAATTTAACAATAGTAGAGAAATAGTGGATGCTCTGCAAGGAGCTTTGTTCAAACAAATGGTAATGGAACCCACAAGAGAGGGAGCTATACTCGATTTAGTGCTCACTAATGTAGATAATGTCTCTGATGTGCAGGTGGGCACCCATCTCAGCACCAGGATTATCAAACGGTATGGTTTAATATCACAAAAAGGATATGGAAAAGAAACACACGAACCCGAGTTTTGCAGTTCAAAAACATGGACTTTGACAAGAGTGGAAACAGAGAAGAGGCTGGTAATTACAGACCAATTAGCCTCACCTCGGTGGTGGGAAAAGTAATGGAGTCACTAGGGATGTGAATCGTTTTTTGACGATTTAAAATATCGTCTGATATATTTTAAATCATCAAAAATCGTTAGGGCCACGATATAATACCAATTCCCCCGATTTATCGTCAAAAAATCGTAAATCGGGGGGAAGGGGGGGGGGCAGGAAAACCGGCACACTAAACACCCTAAAACCCACCCCGACCCTTTAAATTAAATCCCCCACCCTCCCGAACCCCCCCAAATGCCTTAAATTACCTGGGGGTCCAGCGGCACACTAAAACAAGGCACACTAAAACCCCCTAAAACCCACCCCGACCCTTTAAATTAAATCCCCCACCCCCCCCAACCCCCCCCCCCCAAATGCCTTAAATTACCTCCGTAGCGGCGGTCCGTAGCTAAATCGACTGCAGGAGGTCGTTCAGCGGGGGTCAGGAACCCTCGCTGAACGACCTCCTGCAGTCGATCTCCTGCCGGCGCCATTTTCCGTACGGAAAACGATTCGTGGCAGGAAATCGCTCCTTGACCCCCGCTGGACCCCCAGGAACTTTTGGCCAGCTTGGGGGGGCCTCCTGACCCCCACAAGACTTGCCAAAAGTCCAGCGGGGGTCCGGAACGACCTCCTGCGTCGAATCGTTTTGGTCTATGGCCGCCGCCATTTTGCGGCGGCCATTTTGCAAAATGGCGCCGGCTGAAGACTACACGATTCAGCATGCCGGTTTTCCTGCTCTCCCCCTTCCCCTGATTTAGCTGCGGACCGCCGCTACGGAGGTAATTTAAGGCATTTGGGGGGGGGGTTCGGGAGGGTGGGGGATTTAATTTAAAGGGTCGGGGTGGGTTTTAGGGGGTTTTAGTGTGCCGCTGGACCCCCAGGTAATTTAAGGCATTTGGGGGGGGGGGGTTTGAGAGGGTGGGGGATTTAATTTAAAGGGTCGGGGGTGGGTTTTAGGAGGTTTTAGTGTGCCGGCTCACGATTTTAACGATTTTCACGATACTTTACACACCCAAACGGCAACAATACGATTCCCTCCCCCTCCCAGCCGAAATCAATCATTAAGAGACGATCGAGGACACGATTCACATCTCTAGGAGTCACTATTAAAAGAAGGAATAGTGTGCTATCTACAGTCGGAAGAATTGCTGGACCAGAGGCAGCATGGATTCACCAAGGGAAGATCCTGTCAGACAAATCTGATAGAATTTTTTGACTAGGTAACCAAGGAATTGGATCAAGGAAGAGTGCTCGATGTCATCTACTTGGACTTCAGCAAAGCTTTTGATACGGTTCCGCACAGGAGACTGGTGAATAAAATAAGAAGCTTAGGAATGAGTGCCAAGGTGGTGACCTGGATTGCAAACTGGTTGACGGACAGAAGACAATGTGTGATGGTAAATGGAACTTACTCTGAAGAGAGAGCGGTGTTGAGCAGAGTGCCGCAAGGGTCGGTCACGCATATCCAGCATAGCTCTCTGCTTCAACGGCAGGGGAGGAAGTTTGACACTTCACACATATCCAGCACAGCTCTCTGCTTCAACGGCAGGGGAGGAAGTTTAATAGGGATGTGAATCGTTTTTCAACGATTAAAATTATCGTCCGATAATGTTTATATCGTCTTAAATCGTTATAGAACACGATACAATAGAAATTCTAACGATTTATCGTTAAAAATCGTTAAATCGTGTTAGTGCGCACTAACTCGAGTTAGTGCGCACTAACTCCCCGTTAGTGCGCACTAACTCGATTTAGTGCGCACTAACTGAAAATGATACAAATAAACACTTTCCAGGTCACTGAAGGTCAGTTAGGAATGAATATGTGTTCCTATTGGCTGGCTGCCCTCTTATCTATTGATATTACCAAGGTTACCACTGAGGTGATGGTTGGGGGGATGGGAAATGGAACTGGAAACTAACGAACACCAACAGAAAATGAAACAAAGTGTTCACACTTCCCAGGTCAGTAAAGGTCACTTAGGAATGAATATGTATGTATGTATTCCTATTGGCTGGCTGTGCTCTTATCTATTGATGTTACCAATATGGTTGGGGGGATGTGAAATGGAAACAGTTGGAAGCTTGACAAAAAAAGTAATGTAATGATCAGCACTCACGTGACTAGAACTTGTTTGTTTATTATTTTTGTTAGCAGGCACCTGAAATGCTAGTGCATGTTGAATTTGCCAATCACTGTGCATTTTAGAAAGGTGATCCTGGCTGGAACTGTACACAGTTCAAATATATGTAATTGATTGTTGGTAAGTGTATTTTTTAAGTAGCCACACTGGCACCAGTATGTTTACTTTTCCTCCTACTTAACTCACTAGCTCAGCTTTGTAAGAAGGGCTTCTCTGCTTGTGTGTTGTTTTTGTTTGGTGTGAGGAGAGCAGAAACATCAGATCTTTATTCAATCTACTACAGTCATCTCTTACAGTGCCCTATCCCTATTAATACCAGGAGTGTTGTGATCTTCCTGCACACAGTGCCCTAACCCTGATACCAGTCTGAGACAGCTCCCTCCCTGCATTACTAGTGAGAGGCTGGCTTCACAGACAGGGGGGAGCTGCCTGACCCTCACTCCTGACTTCCCCCATGTCCCAGCTAGTGAATGGTGTGTGGGTGAGGGGGGGGGGAGGATGGTGAAGTCTGAGACAGCTCCCTCCCTGCATTACTAGTGAGAGGCGGGCTTCACAGACAGGGGGGAGCTGCCTGACCCTCACTCCTGACTTCCCCCATGTCCCAGCTAGTGAATGGTGTGTGGGTGAGGGGGGGGGGGAGGATGGTGAAGTCTGAAACAGCTCCCTCCCTGCATTACTAGTGAGAGGCTGGCTTCACAGACAGGGGGGAGCTGCCTGACCCTCACTCCTGACTTCCCCCATGTCCCAGCTAGTGAATGGTGTGTGGGTGAGGGGGGGGGGGAGGATGGTGAAGTCTGAGACAGCTCCCTCCCTGCATTACTAGTGAGAGGCTGGCTTCACAGACAGGGGGGAGCTGCCTGTCCCTCACTCCTGACTTCCCCCATGTCCCAGCTAGTGAATGGTGTGTGGGTGAGGGGGGGGGGTGGATGGGTGAAGTCTGAGACAGCTCCCTCCCTGCATTACTAGTGAGAGGCTGGCTTCACAGACAGGGGGGAACTGCCTGACCCTCACTCCTGACTTCCCCCATGTCCCAGCTAGTGAATGGTGTGTGGGTGAGGGGGGGGGAGGATGGTGAAGTCTGAGACAGCTCCCTCCCTGCATTACTAGTGAGAGGCTGGCTTCACAGACAGGGGGGAGCTGCCTGTCCCTCACTCCTGACTTCCCCCATGTCCCAGCTAGTGAATGGTGTGTGGGGGAGGGGGGGGGGTGGATGGTGAAGTCTGAGACAGCTCCCTCCCTGCATTACTAGTGAGAGGCTGGCTTCACAGACAGGGGGGAGCTGCCTGACCCTCACTCCTGACTTCCCCCATGTCCCAGCTAGTGAATGGTGTGTGGGTGAGGGGGGGGGGGGAGGATGGTGAAGTCTGAGACAGCTCCCTCCCTGCATTACTAGTGAGAGGCTGGCTTCGCAGACAGGGGGGAGCTGCCTGACCCTCACTCCTGACTTCCCCCATGTCCCAGCTAGTGAATGGTGTGTGGGTGAGGGGGGGGGGGGAGGATGGTGAAGTCTGAGACAGCTCCCTCCCTGCATTACTAGTGAGAGGCTGGCTTCACAGACAGGGGGGAGCTGCCTGACCCTCACTCCTGACTTCCCCCATGTCCCAGCTAGTGAATGGTGTGTGGGTGAGGGGGGGGGGAGGATGGTGAAGTCTGAGACAGCTCCCTCCCTGCATTACTAGTGAGAGGCTGGCTTCACAGACAGGGGGGAGCTGCCTGTCCCCACACTCCTGACTTCCCCCATGTCCCAGCTAGTGAATGGTGTGTGGGTGAGGGGGGGGTGGATGGTGAAGTCTGAGACAGCTCCCTCCCTGCATTACTAGTGAGAGGCTGGCTTCACAGACAGGGGGGAGCTGCCTGACCCTCACTCCTGACTTCCCCCATGTCCCAGCTAGTGAATGGTGTGTGGGTGAGGGGGGGGGGTGGATGGTGAAGTCTGAGACAGCTCCCTCCCTGCATTACTAGTGAGAGGCTGGCTTCACAGACAGGGGGGAGCTGCCTGACCCTCACTCCTGACTTCCCCCATGTCCCAGCTAGTGAATGGTGTGTGGGTAAGGGGGGGGGGGAGGATGGTGAAGTCTGAGACAGCTCCCTCCCTGCATTACTAGTGAGAGGCTGGCTTCACAGACAGGGGGGAGCTGCCTGACCCTCACTCCTCCGGGGTATTGTGATCTTCCTGCACACAGTGCCCTATCCCTGATACCAGGGGTGTTGTGATCTTCCTGCATGCAGTGCCCTATCCCTATTAATACCAGGAGTGTTGTGATCTTCCTGCATGCAGTGCCCTATCCCTATTAATACCAGGAGTGTTGTGATCTTCCTGCATGCAGTGCCCTATCCCTGATATCGGGATGTGTGCAAGAAGATCACAACACCCCCGGTATCAGGAATAGGGCACTGTGTGCAGGAAGATCACAACACCCCCAGTATCAGGAATAGGGCACTGTGTGCAGGAAGATCACAACACCCCTGGTATTAGGGATAGGGCACTGTGTGCAGGAAGATCACAACACTCCTGGTATTAATAGGGATAGGGCACTGTGTGCAGGAAGATCACAATACCCCTGGTATCAGGGTTAGGGCACAAGTTCTAGTCACATTGACTGATCACATTACTTGTTTTGTCAAGCTACCAACTGCTTCCATTTCCCATCCCCCATATACTGTCAGTAGGAAACTTGGTAACATGAATAAATAAGAGGGCAGCCAATAGGAATACATATTCATTCCTAAACTGACCTTAACTGACCTGAAAAGTGTCAAATTGTATCATTTTCAGTTAGTGCGCACTAACTCCCTGTTAGTGCGCACTAACTCCCGTTAGTGCGCACTAACTCGAGTTAGTGCGCACTAATCCGAGTTAGTGCGCACTAATCGGAAAAAACGATTTTTAACGATTTTTTAACTAAAAAATCGTGCCTAAGACGATTTTCTTGCCCTGCCACACGATTTCTATCGTTAAGACGATATGGAAAACGATTCACATCCCTAAAGTTTAACACTTCACACATATCCAGCATAGCTCTCTGCTTCAATGGCAGGGGAGGAAGTTTAACACTTCACACATATCCAGCATAGCTCTCTGCTTCAACGGCAGGGGAGGAAATTTTGACAATTCATGCATATCCAGCATAGTCCTCTGCTTCAACGGCAGGGGAGCAAGACTGATACTTCACTTTCAATACATAGCCAGCATGGCTCTCTGCTTCAACAACAGGGGAGAATGAAGAAAGGTAGATCTATATTCAGGCAACAATCAACAAGGACTGAATTACACAGTCTGAATAAACAGATAAGCATGGGTGTAGCTTGCTTATTGCGGTGGTTAATACCCCTAACTAAATTAAGCTATTTCACTTAGAGGCAGTTCCAACACTGCTCTCTACATTAATGGTGGGGGTGGAAGGGAAATAGAATAAATAAAGGTTACTAAGAGCCAAGTGAAACAGATAAGTATGTGAGAGAAAAAAAAAAAGTGTGAAAGCTTGCTGGGCAGACTGGATGGGCCGTTTGGTGTTCTGCCGTCATTTCTATGTTTCTATGTTTCTATATGTATATCTGCACAATTTAAAAAACCAGTGTCATGTAAGGTCTTTGCATTTATTTATTTAAAACATTTGCATGCCATGTCATATGATGTACTGAAGAGCTTCCAAATACACATTTATAAAACAAATAGTAAAATACAGGCTCATAAAAATACAGAAATAAAACAAAACAAATGTTAAAATATAATTAAAATAAAATAAACATTATCAAACATAACTAGCATACAGTTGCTTTCAATTATCAAACTCCAAAAAATGCTATCTCAAACAAAACAGTTTTCAGTTGTTTCTTAAACGTTTTACTTCAAACTTGCTTACACAACATTGCTGGCAATTTATTCCTTGCCAGGTTCTTATGGCCTGGATTGGCCACTGTTGGAAACAGGATGCTGGGCTTGATGGACCCTTGGTCTGACCCAGTATGGCATTTTCTTATGTTCTTATGTTCTACTGCAAGAAATCTATCATGTATATCCACTAATCTAATCAGATGATTTCATTGCTCTTCAGATCTCAAGCTTCTCACTGAGAATGGATTTTTAGAAGAGAATAAATACAAAGTGGACCATCTTTATTTATTTATTTATTTGTTTTTATATACCGTCACTAGAAGACCATCGTAACAGTTCACAACAATAGATAAAAACAATATATCTAATCTAATATACAAATAAATGAACCTATAGAACCTAATTTATAACACAGGTAACTTAAAACAAATCTTTGGTAAAATAAACCCTACAATCATAAAAGAAAAGCAAACTTTAAATTCTCTAATAACATCATAAAGCATCTTACATCTAATAATAACAATTAAGAGCATAAAATACAGTTAAAATATACATATAAACAAGCAAATATACATATAAACAAGCAAATCCATACAAGCTAACTCTCATCAGGGTAAAAACTTAAAACACCTTTAAGATTGGCTAGAATAAGCTTCACTAAACAGCCAAGTCTTAAGATCTCTCTTAAACTGTTTAAAATTGGATTCCAGTCTAATCGCTGCATGGAGCATATTCCAAATTTTAGGACCCACCAATGACAAAGCTCTCTCTCTCTCTCTCACCTGATTCAGGTAGGCTGATTGTACAGATGGTAAGGTTATTAGACCTTTATTGACAGAACGGAGATTTCTCTGTGGTACGTGTAATTTAATGGCAGCATTCAGCCAATTTACCTGATCAGCATATATTAGTTTATGTAATAGACAGATTGATTTAAATTTAATCCGGGATTCTATTGGAAGCCAGTGTAAGTTAATGAGGACTGGAGTGATATGATCACTTTTTTTTGTACCAGTCAAGATTATGGCCACCATATTCTGCAGAACCTGAAGTGGCTGGATAGAGGAAGCAGGCAAACCTAATAAAAGTGAGTTACAGTAGTCTAGGCTACCAAATACGAGAGCCTGCAGTACTGTACGAAAATCATTAATGTCCAATAAGGGTTTCAATCGTCTTAGAAGTAATAGTTTTGCATATCCATCTTGTACTTTAATAGCAATGTGCTTTTTGAAATTAAATTCTGGGTCGATGATGACACCCACGTCCCTAATATTCTCTGATAGTTCTAAAGTAGTATGATCCTATAGTGCTATTTGATTTGTACTTCTAGGTGAAATTTTTCTTTCGAGAAGAATGATCTCAGTTTTTTCAATGTTTAAAACCAGTCTCAACTGAGTAAGTATTTGTTTTATAGCTTTCAGATACATTAACATGAGTTTATAGGCATTCTCAACTGAGTCCTCTATTGGCAGTAAGATCTGTATGTCATCTACATATAAAAAATATGTCAGACCAAGACCTGAGAGCAGATGACATAACGGCAACATGTAAATGTTAAACAAGGATGCCGACAGTGAGGAGCCGTGCGGGACACCTGTCTTCAGATCAAATTTGTTAGAACACGTGTTATTCACTTGCACTTGAAAGAAACGGTTTGTAAAAATGATTAGAACCATTTTAACGCTGTCTGTTATTCCAATTTCAGATAACCTCTTTAAAAAAAGTGATGATTAACGGTATAAAAAGCCACAGATAAATCTAATAAAATCAGGAGGTATGATTTCCCATGGTCCATCCCTCTTAATACCGTATCTGAAAGTGATAAAAGCAATGTCTCCGTACTAAAATGCCGCCTAAAACCAAATTGGGATGGGTATAAAATATCATTAGAATCAAGGTGAAATGTTAATTGTTTAAGAACTATCTTCTCTATCAGTTTTGCTAAGAATGAAAGATTTGAAACTAGATGGTAGTTATTAAAAATTGTGGGATCAAGATTTTTTTTCTTGAGAATAGGATGAACTACTGCACCCTTAAGGTTGTTTGGAAGAACTCCTTCATTTAAGGACATATTTATAATATTGGTGATAACTGGAGCACTGGTTTCTGGAATCAGTTTTAAATCTGTAGTTCGAATGGTATCTAGCAGGTGACTTGCAGGATTAAGAGATTTCAACAGATGTTCAATTTCTAACATAGAGATTTCATCGAAATTGGACCATTTTTGTGTATCTTTGGTGTTAAGTGTAATCATCTGTTGTTTAGAACTGTCAAAGTTAGTAACTTCTCTATTTTGTCTTTAAAAAAGCAAGCAATTTCATTACATTGATTTTCAGTTAGGTTTAACTCAGACTGGTTTGGATTACAAGTTAATTTGTCTACAATGTTAGAAAGTTCTTTATAATTATTTGAATATTTATGAATCTTAACTTAAGGCATTGTGGATAAGAACAAGAATCTTATATAATTCACCAGGGTTTGAACCTATGGCCATCTGGGGGCCCCCAGTAGGCATGGTACAGATCTCAGCTACACCTGCGCACATGCCCTCTCCTGGCAACCAACCAAAACTATTTCCTGAGGCTTTTTCTGGGGATACTGTGACTCTGCAAAATCTGGGGTCCCACGGTTCCCAGAGCTCACAGACCACACATGGCAAAACACCAGGATCTCCCAGTTTCTCACTTACCTGAAATTTAATCAGTCTCAAGCACAGTGGTAATAAACTAATGAGTTTAATATTAAAAAGGAGGAATAGTGAATGGAAAAGATATCACAATTCTGCATTGCAGCAAGCATGGAAAAAGGAAGAGAGATTACATATTATCATTTACTTCCTACTGAATTTAACTGCAGAACTAAGCACTGCCCTATCCTAGTTAACAATAACAATTCTAGTAACTTGGGCAGTTTGACCCCAGCTGTATCTCTCTCTCGTGCTTGGCAGACCAACCAACTGTCACTTTCAACCAACAGTTTTTAGCTGACATTCTATTCAAGTGCTTCTCACCCAGTTTTTGGGGCACACCTAGCTAGACAAGTTTTTAGGATATTCACAATGAATATGCATGAGAGAGATTTGCATTTACTGCTTCCATTGTATGTAAATCTATCATGCATACTCATTGAAATCAATATTCAAAGCACGTTCAGTGCTATTTAGCTATTTAGCCAGATATGTGGGACTTATGCACTTAAGTAGGGCTGCTGAATATACACACACGTCAAGTGGCTACTGCTTAGCCATATAAGTCTCTTATATGGCTAAAAAGTTAGCCGCATAAGTTGTGGGCATATCGGGGCGGAGCGAGTTAGCTGTACAACTTATGCGGCTAACTGCTGATAGTTGGACTTAGCCACATAAGTTGTACGGCTAAGCTAAACATGCCATAAAACAGGTCTAACCTTAGGCCTGGATTTATCAAAATGCACTAAATATCACTTGCAATAGGAAAAGGGGTGTGTTTTATGGTAATAGGCTGTTTATCGCAAAGTGTTACCCAGGTAGAGAGTCCATCAAGTTAGGTTGAGAGAACATTGCACATATCTCATCTTTGGGTGAGTTTCCTCACTCCGAAGGTCATCAAATCTTCACAAGAGAGCACTGTTCTGTTCATATGTCACACTCTGAATGTCAAAGTGGCCCCTAACCCCTACATTAATACCTAAACCTCACCTTGAGTAGCTAGGTGGGCCTCATATAGAGGTATAAATACCTACCTAGTATAAGACTTATCTGGCTAAAAACTCAGTTATATGTATATATTCAGCAGCATAGCCATGCCACTGAATATACATTGTAACATAGCCAGATAAGTTCTAACCAGCTAAAAGGTCAATTAAAAACCCACATGTAGGCATCCATGTGTGCACAGTTCCCAGTGTGCACACATGGGCAAGCCAAAATCCACTACCCTGTGTGCACATGTGTGCCCTATTTTATATCGGTGAGTGCCAACTCACACGAATAAGGGGGAGAAATTTTACAAGATACGCAATGCGATAGGCCCTTTTCCCAGTTCTCTCCCAGTCCGCTCCAATAAAGGAGCGGACTGGGAGGGAACTTCCTAAATCCCCCAGCTAACCTGCCTCCCTTTTCCCCTATCCGCCCGACCCCTAAAACTCCGCTTACTAACTTTTTTTTTTGTTTTAAAACTTACTTGCTCTCTGGAGCAGTATCAGGTTGAGCGCGCCAGTCGGCTGCCGGTGCGCTCTTCAGCAGGACAGTGCTGTCCTGGATCGCTCAAGTCCCACCCCCAGCCCGCCCCTTTTTGCCAAACCCATTCTTCTGTGTGTACGGGCAGATACACGCATGGCCGTGGGTGTTTGAAAATTCCCACGGCTCGCACACAACCCAGCACGTGTATGCTCATTTCGGTGTGCACTATGTTTTAAAAATTGGGCCTTAAGTTACTTAACCAGCCAGTTTTAAATATTGACCCTGATTGTGTATTGTTACAACTGTCTCTGCCCGACGTCTCCACTCCGCCCTCCTTACCTCTTTGGCGACTCCTCCTGCGGTTGACGGACGTTTGGCTGCCGTGGCGTCTGCCTGCTGTCCTTTCTGGTGTCCCCGGACCGGCTTGGGTGCTGCCTCCCGCCATGCTGTTTAGCTGCCTTAGGGTGCATGCGCCGCTTCAAGTACCTTCAGTGGCACGAACCTCAGGGGCGTCCCCCTGTGATGACGTCATGCATCCAGGATATAAAAGGCCTACGCGATTGCTAGCTATTCGAGTTAGCAAAGGTTTCCTACTAGATGGGATACGCTCTCCATTCCTTGCAACTCTGCCTCCTTCAGACCTACTCTATTTGGGGTACCCGCTCCTCGGGGGCCTCTCTCTCTTATCTTTCAGGTTGCAGCCTGGAACCGGTACTTGCTCCTCGAGAGCCCATGTTCCTGGACTCGCTACTTGGACTCCACTTCTGCCAGGAAGACACTGTGGCCTATAACATCTGTAAGTTACCATCTCTGCCTCTCAGAGCTATTCACTAGAACCAGGTACTCGCTCCTCGAGGGCCTGCCTTTACTCCAGCTCCTGTGCTCCATACTGAGAGACCACTGCGTGAGTACATTACCAGCGAGGCTCTATTCCTGAACTCTGCATATCCTGCTACTACTCACAATCTCAGTTCTATCTATTACAGCACAGCCACTGGGATTGTTGTTCCAGAGCCTGAGGGACTATAAGCCCAACCAGGTTACTTCCAGCTCACTACTGCCACCTCTGGTGGTTCACCAATCCTGTTTAATAAAAGAACTAGTGTGTGTGTGTGTCTCCTACGCTGCGCCTGACCTGTGGCCCCTCACGGGACTTCCCCCCGTGGGCGTGGTCATCTGCCACCAGTCCAGGGATCCACCCAAAACCCTTACAAATAATAACATGTATATCCTGAAAACTTGACCTGCTAGGTGTGCACTCAGGATTGGGTTGGGAAACATTGCTCTATTCAAGCAACAGTAGTGACATCATCAACTGGCTCTTCTGAGATTAACCCATTCAGTGCCAGTTGCTGATGGCTGTGGAACACTACTACCTACTGTCATGTAAAAGGAGTTTAAATGTTAAACAATTTCATTTATAGTCAAACTACTGTTTTGTCACAAAGTGATATTTGATTTGAAATTTGTGATGTTGCTGGAGGTTGTCCCAATGAAAGTAATGTTATAAATTCTCCTATGGAAAATGTCAAAATTTATATATTTTTGATGAGTTCTTTTTTTATTACTTCAGCAGCTGGCAACTTATTTCTCCTCCAAGGTCTGCAACATAAGAATAAAAGAGGCACATTAATAACTAAATTCCCCTATTTAGAAATTTTCAGCTGTGTTATTTTATTGCAATTTACTTTGTATATTGCCCAGCAACATACTCTTTGATGACAATTATATGATTTTTTAAAATGTATTTATCCATCATATCTAACTAAACACATGATCTATGAAAGTTACAGAAATTTAGCAAGCACAGAATATACTCCAGTGCAATATTTCATTAAAACTAAACATGATATAAAAAATGATTGAAATGTGATGCACCGCTACCTTAAAACACATAATGCTAAAATGTATTTTGCTTCAAGAGTACATTTCTCAAACCTGATATTGATGCTAGTCCATTTGCCTCTTGAAACCTCTTGAAAACCACTACAATTTGTATTCCTACTTTATAATATTATCTAGATATATAATGCTTTCCTCTTTCAACTTTGTGGTTACATCTCGATAGAGGACCAGCATGGGCTCAAATTCTCATGTACTGGAACATTTTTTTTGCTGGTCCATCAAAAAGTGTCAAATCTATTTTTACTGGCTGGAAATCAAGCCAATCTTAATGTAGAACAATCCAATTAGATACCATCTTTAAAATATTTTATTAAATTAATGAGTCATAATTTTTACCACTGGGACCAAGAATATAAAATATTTGTAGCCCTACCTTCTCCAGGGGCTACCTATCCAGTCCTGGAGAACCTGTTGTGTTCCGCGGCCGTGGAAGGTCACGACCGCTGCCCCCTACCTTGCCCACGATGGCGACCCACCGCGGGAGCTCCGGGGGAAGTCCCTGATCCGGTGCCCGTTGCTCAGGCACGGGTCCCAGAGATGGTCGCCGGGTGAGGAGCCGCTCCTGCTCCTCCCTCGCGCCGTCCGGCAGCGTTTCCTCCGCGGAGGAAATCCAAGATGGCCGCTGCCATCTTTAGGTGCGAGGCCATGCCTCCTCATCAGATTTAAAGGGACCTGATCCCTTTAACTACCCACAGCTGTTCCCTATGAGCCAGAGCAGAGGAAGTATAAAAGGAGGCTTCCTCTGCTCATTCCTCGACTTGGCAACGTTCTTTGTAGTCAGGTCTGCTTGCTTCGGTGAGTTCTTGTACTTCGGATCCTTGTTCCTGGTTCCTGTCTTGTCTTGGTGTTCCTGGTTCCTGACTTCGGACTGGCTAGCAGTGATTCCTGGTGTGTGACTTCGGACTGCTAGCAGTGATTCCTGGTGTGTGACTTCAGACTGGCAAGCAGCGTTCCCTTGGTGTGTGACCTCGGACTGGTAAGCGACGACTCTCTGGCACTTGACCTTGGGCTTCTTCTGGACCACCATCTCCAAGGGCCCACCTAAGTCCCAGCGGCCCGGGTCCCTATGGGCTCCTCCTGGGGGGACCACGGGCTTCCAGGGGTGAAGTTCCAGTTGGCCCTTGCACCAAACTCTTGACGCCTTGACCTCTGAAAGGTCCACCTAAGTCCCAGCAGTCCAGGTCCCTACGGGCTCCTCCTGGGGGGACCGTGGACTTCCAGTGGCGAAGACACAGTTCCGCTCCTCTACGTCACGACTCTTCGTCTGCCTCCTCAGTTGTCTTGACTCCAGTGCCAAGGGTCAGCCAGTCACATCTCCTGCCCTGCCTCGCCAGCCGACGGGAGAACCTACGGATCCACTTCCTAAGGTACACCATCCTCCCGTCGGCCCAAGGGTTCACAACCTGAGCATAACAGAACCACTGGTCCCATTCAACAAGGGTGGAGGAATTCATTCTGGGTTTGCATGGGTTGGGAGGCAGGATGATCTGTAAGGTCCAAACTGGGCCAAGGACACTTCCACAAGAACAAAACCAATATGCATACCAAAGTTGTACTCCAAAGGAAAAGATAGTTAAACAAAATTTCACAGTAAAGTTTAGTACAGCAGAAAATGCAGAAAATAGTTCAAAGCTCAAAATCACAGTCCACACTCTCCCAGAAGAAAAAAAAACCTTCCTCATACTCAGATTTCTTTTGAGTCACCCTTCCAGATCCTCTGCAGTCCCAGGAAAAACTCAACATTTCTCTTCAAAAATTTCTAGTTACTCACAACAGTTCAGGATTGGCTCCAAGACAATTCATTCCCTGTCCTTAGAAAGATGAAGCTTCCCCAGCCCTGTACTGAAGCTCCATACTGGTACAGCAGGCCTTTCTGATCCTTCAGGCCTCCACCATAGTTCCTTTTTTACTCTCTGCAAACTACAACTTCTTAAATTGTTTACTTCTCCAGCTTCCCTTCTCCCAGGCTCCCTGAGAGCTTGTGAAAGCACTCCACTCCTCAAAAGTCCAAACAATCCTGAAGACATTTGGTTAGGATAACTCTTCTAGTTCCAGTCTCCTCAAATGCTTGATCTTGTCTAGTGGGAGGTCAATCCTCCTTTTGGGAATGAACCAACTTGTCACTCAAAGTAATAACTTTCACACACTCCTTGTCCTCGTGTTGAACTTCCTCTTTCTGCAAGTCCCTCATGTTTAAGAATATCAGCTCTTTCAGAATACCTCTGTGTTGCGGTCCTGGTTGCTAGACTCGCGACCGGGTCCTTACCTTCCTCTCTTGCGCGAGGGAGACTATTTTAAAGATTCAACAGCAGGAAGTTCTGGCCCGCCTCCTTGATGATGTCAGACGCCGGCAAGGTATTTAAGCCTGGCTTCTGGCTAAGGAGGTTGCCTAACAACGAGGTTCTCTCCTTGGAGGCACCAATTGCTGTGTTTCTGATCCTGGTCCTGCTGTGTTTCTAATCCTGGTTCTGCTGTTCCTGATCCTGCTCATCTTCTGGATTCTTCTCGGTTTGTCTCCTTGGTTCCTGATCCCGGTTCACCTCTAATACTCCATGTCTGTCACCTGTCTCGACTTCTGCTCCGTCCTCGCTTTGGTCTCGCTGCTGCCGCCTAAGTCCCTGCGGTCTGGATCCTGAAGGGCTCCTCCCAGGGGGATCTCGGATCTCCAGGGTGAAGATTCCATCTTCTCTTCAGGATTCGCTTCTGCCGCCTAAGTCCCAGCGGTCCAGATCCTCAAGGGCTCCTGCCGGGGGGATTTCGTATCTCCAGGGTGAAGATTCTGTTCCTGCGTTCATCTTAGTACCACCTCCCGGCCTGTCCCATCCCCGCGGAGCTCTCTCTTCCAACCATCTTCCTCCGCCAGGTCGGCCCAAGGGTCCACTGTCCAGTCCGCAACAGTTTGCAACAGTTTGCTAGGCCATGGACCCAGTGGATATCTCTGGTCTGCAAGCCATTCCGGGAATGGCCCAACGCTTGAAACAGCAGCAACATTGTCTCGACGTTCTGGCTGCCACTGTCGAGAGGCTGGCGAATCGCCTGGATGCCACTCCGCTAAAGCTACCACCATTACCGCCTCAGGCTCCTATTGTGAACATTACTGCTCCCACTCAATTGCCCGCGCCCTCACGCTACGCAGGAGAGGCCAAAAGCTGCCAGGGATTTTTGAACCAGTGCTACATCAGGTTCTCTCTACTCCCTGGTCAGTTCCCCTCGGACTCTGTGAAAATAGCCTATATCTAGGAATGTGAATCGTTTTTTGACGATTTAAAATATCGTCCGATATATTTTAAATCGTCAAAAAATCGTTAGGGCCATGATACAATACCAATTCCCCCGATTTATCGTTAAAAAATCGTAAATCGGGGGAAGGGGGAGGGCAGGAAAACCGGCACACTAAAACCCCCTAAAAACCCACCCCCGACCCTTTAAATTAAATCCCCCACCCTCCCGAACCACCCCCCCCCCAATGCTTTAAATTACCTGGGGATCCGGCGGTGGTCCAGAACGGCGGCGGTCCGGAACGGCCCCCTCAATAGAATCATGTTGTCTTCAGCCGGCGCCATTTTTCAAAATGGCCGCCGCAAAATGGTGGCGGCCATAGACAAAAACGATTCGACGGAGGTCGTTCCGGACCCCCGCTGGACTTTTGGCAAGTCTTGTGGGGGTCAGGAGGCCCCCCCAAGCTGGCCAAAAGTTTCCTGGGAGTCCAGCGGGGTTCCGGGAGCGATTTCTTGCCGCGAATCGTTTTCGTACGGAAAATGGCGCCGGCAGGAGATCGACTGCAGGAGGTCATTCAGCGGGGGTTTCAGACCGCCGCTGAACGACCTCCTGCAGTCGATCTCCTGCCGGCGCCATTTTCCGTACGAAAACGATTCGCGGCAAGAAATCGCTCCCGGAACCCCGCTGGACTCCCAGGAAACTTTTGGCCAGCTTGGGGGGGGCCTCCTGACCCCCACAAGACTTGCCAAAAGTCCAGCGGGGGTCCGGAACGACCTCCTCCGTCGAATTGTTTTTGTCTATGGCCGCCGCCATTTTGCGGCAGCCATTTTGAAAAATGGCGCCGGCTGAAGACAACACGATTCTATTGAGGGGGCCGTTCCGGACCGCCGCCGTTCTGGACCACCGCCGGATCCCCAGGTAATTTAAAGCATTGGGGGGGGGTTCGGGAGGGTGGGGGATTTAATTTAAAGGGTCGGGGGTGGGTTTTAGGGGGGTTTAGTGTGCCGGCTCACGATTTTAATGATTTTCACGATAGTTTACACACCCAAACGGCAACAATACGATTCCCTCCCCCTCCCAGCCGAAATCGATCGTTAAGACGATCGAGGACACGATTCACATCTCTACCTATATCTTGTCACTTTTGGAAGGGAAGATGTTAAGCTGGGCATCACCAATGTGGGAGTGCCAGGATCCCTTGTTAAGTAATCTGCAGCAGTTCATCCTTAATTTCAAGCAAGCATTTGATGAACCCGCATGCTTGCTCACTGCTACGTCAGAGCTATTATAGCTGAGACAGGGAGCTCGCTCCCTGTCAGACTATGCAATTGAATTTCGCACCCTCGCTATGGAGGTAGGGTGGCATGAAGACAGTCCAGTTTTTCTGGAGGGTCTGTCACTGCGCATTAAGGACGAGTTGGCGGCTAGGGACATTCCAGATGACCTCAATGGAGTAATTGACCTTGCTGGCCAGATCGACCATCGACTTCAGCAAAGAGTAAGGGAGGGATGTCCACCACGTCAACCCATATTCTTGGCACCTGCCTTCACTAGACCCTTGACAACCTCGTCAAGTCCTGGGGCGACATACTCCGACTCTTCTACAGAGGAACTTATGCAGTTGGGTTGCACGCCTTTAATTGTGGAGGAGAGGTGAAGGCATCGGGCCTTGGACCTATGTTTATACTGTGGCAGCAAGGGTCACTTCCTAGCCCAATGCAAAGAGCATCCGGGAAACGCCAAGGCCTAGGCAAAACTGAGGAGCTACTCCTAGGCTGAGCTAATGCTGCTCCTCAATGTACTGTACCAGTGACACTAGAACAGTGGTCCCCAAACCTGTCCTGGAGGGCCACCAGCCAGTCGGGTTTTTGGGATATCCTCAATGAATATGCATGAGAGAAAATTTGCATGCACTGCCTCCAAAACATGCAAATTTTCTCTCATGCATATTCATTGTGGATATCCCAAAAACCCGACTTGCTGTCGGGTTTTTGGGATATCCTGTCGGGTTTTTGGGATGTCCTGTCGGGTTTTTGGGATGTCCTGGAGGACAGGTTTGGGGACCACTGCACTAGAATATCCTGGAGGGTCTTTCAACACACTCACCTTTATTAACTCCGGAGTGGGTGGAAATTTTATTTTTTCCGATTTGGTACAGCAACTTCAATTACTTACTCATTCTCGGACTCCTCCTCTTAGGATTACGTCTATCCAAGGGACAGTGTTGCTTGGTAGTATTTCTAATTCCACGGCTCCACTTACTCTCTGGATCGGAGTGCTACATTCTAGGGATGTGAATCGTGTCCTCGATCGTCTTAACGATCGATTTCGGCTGGGAGGGGGAGGGAATCGTATTGTTGCCGTTTGGGGGGGTAAAATATCGTGAAAAATCGTGAAAAATCGTTAAAAATCGAAAAATCGAAAAATCGAAAAATCGAAAAACCGGCACATTAAAACCCCCTAAAACCCACCCCCGACCCTTTAAATTAAATCCCCCACCCTCCCGAACCCCCCCCAAATAACTTAAATAACCTGCGGGTCCAGCGGCGGTCCGGAACGGCAGCGGTCCGGAACGGGCTCCTGCTCTGAATCTTGTCGTCTTCAGCCGGCGCCATTTTCCAAAATGGCGCCGAAAAATGGCGGCGGCCATAGACGAAAAAGATTGGACGGCAGGAGGTCCTTCCGGACCCCCGCTGGACTTTTGGCAAGTCTCGTGGGGGTCAGGAGGCCCCCCACAAGCTGGCCAAAAGTTCCTGGAGGTCCAGCGGGGGTCAGGGAGCGATTTCCCGCCGCGAATCGTTTTCGTACGGAAAATGGCGCCGGCAGGAGATCGACTGCAGGAGGTCGTTCAGCGAGGCGCCGGAACCCTCGCTGAACGACCTCCTGCAGTCGATCTCCTGCCGGCGCCATTTTCCATACGGAAAATGGCGCCGGCCATACGCGTATGGCCGGCGCCATTTTCCGTACGAAAACGATTCGCGGCGGGAAATCGCTCCCTGACCCCCGCTGGACCTCCAGGAACTTTTGGCCAGCTTGTGGGGGGCCTCCTGACCCCCACGAGACTTGCCAAAAGTCCAGCGGGGGTCCGGAAGGACCTCCTGCCGTCCAATCTTTTTCGTCTATGGCCGCCGCCATTTTTCGGCGCCATTTTGGAAAATGGCGCCGGCTGAAGACGACAAGATTCAGAGCAGGAGCCTGTTCCGGACCGCTGCCGTTCCGGACCGCCGCTGGACCCGCAGGTTATTTAAGTTATTTGGGGGGGGTTCGGGAGGGTGGGGGATTTAATTTAAAGGGTCGGGGGTGGGTTTTAGGGGGTTTTAGTGTGCCGGCTCACGATTCTAACGATTTATAACGATAAATCGTTAGAATCTGTATTGTATTGTGTTCCATAACGGTTTAAGACGATATTAAAATTATCGGACGATAATTTTAATCGTCCTAAAACGATTCACATCCCTACTACATTCTGAGGAAATTTCCTTTTTGATCCTGGAGAAAGCGGTTCACCCGGTAGTATTGGGATTACCATGGCTACAACGCTATTTGCCCATGATCCATTGGGACTCGTTACAAATTGTCCGTTGGAGTCCCTTTTGTTTTGATCACTGTCTCCAGGTTCCAGGTCCACCGTCTGTGTCCTTGTTGACTACTTCCGTATTGCCACCTGCACCTTACTCTGAATTTGCAGAAGTCTTCTCCAAGAAGAAAGCGGATATTTTGCCTCAGCACTGCCCCTTTGATTGCGCAATAGACCTTTTACCGGGAACCATTCCACCACGTGGGAGGGTATACCCTCTATCCTTGCCAGAGACATGCGCTATGTCTGAGTACATCTCTGAGAATCTCGCTAAAGGTTTTATCAGAGCCTCTCGATCTCCATTTGGGGCGGGGTTTTTCTTCATGGGAAAGAAAGATGGCTCACTCAGACCTTGCATTGATTACAGGGTTCTTAACGCCATAACCAAGTGAGATTGGTCCCCACTGCCATTAATCCCAGAACTTCTGGACAGATTTTACCAAACTTGATCTACGAGGGGCCTACAACCTAGTACGAATCCGCCCCGGGGATGAATGAAAGACTGCCTTCAACATGAGAGACGGGCATTACGAATATTTAGTGATGCCCTTTGGCCTATGTAACACTCCGGCAGTCTTCCAAAACCTCATGAATGAGGTGTTGCGTGAAATGCTACACTCCTATGTAATAGTATATCTTGATGATGTTTTGATTTATTCACCAGATCTGAAGTCCCATCGTCAACACGTTAAACAAGTACTGCAAGTTCTCAATCAATTGTATGCGAAGCTAGAAAAGTGTATGTTTGAATGTGAGTCACTCCCCTTCCTGGGATATATCGTTTCATCTACCGGGTTCCACATGGACCCGGAGAAGGTGTCCGCTATAAAGGACTGGCCTCGCCCTGTGGGGTGAAAGCGTTACAACGTTTTCTTGGATTTGCAAACTTCTACAGACAGTTTATTCCTAATTATTCCCTCAGAGTCTCACCTCTTACCGAGCTAACCAAAAAGGGGGTGGATGCTAAAGTTTGGCCCAAAGCAGCCTGTCAAGCTTTTGAGGATCTGAAACAAGCATTCTTGTTGGATCCTTGTTTATACCATCCAGATCCGTGTCGTCCTTTCGTTGTAGAGGTGGATGCCTCCAGCATTGCAGTAGGGGCAATCTTAAGTCAACACTCTTGCTCGGGTAAACTACTTCCATGTTCATACTTTTCCAAAACGTTTTCAGCAGTCGAGTGTAACTACAGTATAGGAGACAAGGAACTCCTAGCAATCAAGTTAGCATTTGAAGAATGGAGGCAATGGCTGGAGGGTGCAGCGCACCCGATTACGGTATACACCGATCATAAGAATTTAGAATTCTTGTGACAAGCCCAGCGGTTAAACCCTAGACAAGCCTGGTGGTCCCTCTTCTTCAATCGCTTTGACTTTACACTTCAGTATCGTCCAGCAGCCAAGAATACTCGTACGGACGCCTTGTCACGAACTATGGAACTAGAAGAAGAGGGAGAGCTTCCCCAGTACATCTAGGATCCAGCAAGAATCAACATAGTGGCAGTGACAGTTAACCCACTAGGAAGGACGGTAGTCCCAAAGCGTGTCCAAAAGGAGGTATTAAGGTGGGCCCATGACTCCCTTTCTGGTGGTCATGCTGGTCGAGAAAGAATGTTAGACTTGCTAAACCGTTATTATTGGTGGCCAAACGTGAGAACCGACGTTCGAAGCTTTGTAAGTTCCTGCCCCACTTGCGCTAGACAAAAGCCTCATATATTGCCAACCTTGGGGGGTTGCTGCAACCACTGCCTGTTCCCACGAAACCATGGACTCATATTGCCACGGACTTCGTGGTGGATCTACCTTCGTCAAACGTGAAGTCAGTTGTTTGGGTAATTGTGGATCGCTTTTCCAAGATGGCCCATTTTGTTCTGTTGGCCAAATTGCCAATTGCACCAGAGTTAGCTCTGCTTTTCACTCAGCACATCTTTCAGATTCATGGACTTCCACAGGACATTGTTTCTGACCGGGGGCCCCAGTTTACGGCCCGTTATTGGAAAGCCCTGTGCAAGAAGTTTGGGGTTCAACTCAGTTTCTCTACTGCCTTTCATCCCTAGAGTATTGGCCAGACTGAGCGCATGAACCGTTCCTTAAAAACATTTCTTCGCGTCTTTGCCAATGAGAGACAAGACAACTGGGTAGAATTACTACCATGGGCCGAATTCTCTTACAATACTCAGATTCATTCAGCCACGGGGAAGTCACCCTTTCAAGTTGTGTATGGTAAGCAACTTAAACCACCGCTACCCCTGCCTCTGACCGTTCCGTCACCGGCAGCCCAGGTTTCTGCTCAGCAATTGCATAATCTCTGGAATTCCATCCAAACCAGATTAACTGCATCAGCAAGTTCTGCCAAGGGGCATGCCGATCGGCATCGTCAACCTGCACCAGTGTTTCTTCCAGGAGACAAAGTTTGGTTTGTCTCCTGGAAGAAAGCACAAAGAACATTAACCTTAGATTGCCTTCGAAGAAATTGGCTCCTAAGTTCTGCTGTCCATTCCGAAATGCTGAGAGAGTTGGAATGGTTTCCTATCGCTTACGGTTGCCCACTTCCTTACGTATTCACAATGTATTTCATGTCTCTCTTCTCAAACCAGTTGTTCTTTCTAGGTTTCATCGAAGACCTCCAGACCCTGCGGATACCCCTGCTGCTGCTGATCCCACATACCAGGTTCGGGAGGTCCTTGATGTCTGATTCCTCCACCGCCGCTGGGAGTACCTGTTGGCTTGGGAGGGCTGCGGTGAGGAGGAGAACACCTGGGAACCTGCTCGCAACATCCTGAACAAATCTCTCCTGCAACAGTTCCATCAAGACCATCCTGGTAAACCGGGTCCCTTGAAGAGGGGGCGTAAGAGGGGGGGTACTGTTGCGGTCCCAGTAGCTAGACTCACGACCGGGTCCTTACCTTCCTCTCTCGCGTGAGGGAGACTGTTTTAAAGATTCAACTGTAGGAAGTTCCGGCCCGCCTCCTTGATGATGTCAGATGTGGCAAGGTATTTAAGCCTGGCATCTGGCTAAGGAGGTTGCCTAGCAACGAGGTTCTCTCCTTGGAGGCACCAGTTGCTGTGTTTCTGATCCTGGTCCTGCTGTGTTTCTGATCCTGGTTCTGCTGTTCTTGATCCTGTTCATCTTCCGGATTCTTCTTGGTTTGTCTCCTTGGTTCCTGATCCTGGTTCACTTCTAATACTCCGTGTCTGTTGCCTGCCTTGACTTCTGCTCCGTCCTCGCTTTGGTCTCACTGCTGCCGCCTAAGTCCCTGCGGTTTGGATCCTCAAGGGCTCCTCCCGGGGAGATCTCAGATCTCCAGGGTGAAGATTCCATCTTCTCTTCAGGACTCGCTTCTGCCATCTAAGTCCCAGTGGTCCGGATCCTCAAGGGCTCCTCCCGGGGGGATCTCTGATCTCCAGGGTGAAGATTCCATCTTCTCTTCAGGATTTCCTACTGCCTTCTAAGTCCCAGCGGTCCGGGTCCTTATGGGGCCCCTCCCGGGGGGGATCTCGAATCTCCAGGGTGAAGATTCTGTTCCTGCGTTCATCTTAGTACTGCCTCCCGGCCTGTCCCATCTCCGCGGAGCTCTCTCTTCCAACCATCTTCCTCCACCAGGTTGGTCCAAGGGTCCACTGTCCAGTCCGCAACAGTTTGCAACACCTCTGTACATGATTTGAGCTTCCCTTGCTGGAAAATTCCCTTTGTTACACCTAGGTCCCAATCTTTTCTATTACCAGTATGCCATCTAGTGGCCAATAAGGCCACATATTCAAAAAGGAAAACTAATCCAAGAAAGAGAGCCCATAGACAACTGGAAACATACAGATATACAAGGCAGTGTAAAATTTGTAAACTTTAAGTATTTCTCTTGTTTCTCATTAGCAACTATGACCATGTCTTCTAGCTGATATGATTATAAATGAAGGCATTTTTTTCAGTTCCAAAGTCCAATAGCTGCTCAGTAGGAGAAACACAAGGATTATGATTTTGCATCATTTCTGGCAGGCAACGTGTGGCATTCCACACAATCAGCCCACTTCATTAGAGTAAAAAACTGGCAGGTCCATGATGGTGGAATTATTGTCCCAAAACTATTTTTTCATTCACTCTTTGCAATTACTTGATTGCAGTAGATTTTTTTTTCACATTTTTTACTGCATCTTCTTACTCCTCTCTTACAAGCACCAGTTTTTTTCTTCTCTTCATGCTTCCAGAGTTTGGTTTTGGCATTTGCTCAGATTCCTCCTTGACTTCATTCTTTATCACCTCCTCTGTCCTCTCTCATTCATAATCTTCTCTTCTTTAATATGCTCTCAGACTTCAGGAGACTGTTCTTTAATAAGGCAATTTTCAAAAATGTGTATCTGGGTAAATAGCAGTTTAACTGTGTAAAAAGAGCCACTGAAAATTCCTCCCATCCCATTTGTGGGTAAATGTTCCATAATGTTACAGGGCACATGTGACATAAAAAAGAATAGGATTGGGTCAAGCAAGGAAAAGCAAGTGCAGGGAATGATTTTTTTTAACTCTCCATACTTACTTAACATGTATACGTTTGCACCTGCATCAACGCCCTGTTGCTAGCTGGTCCAAATTTTGCCTTTGAAATTCAGCTTGAAGTCCCACATTTAGTTTAAAAATTGGCACCCTTCCCCCCAAAAAAAGATAAGTCGGACAATTCTGAAGCTCTTCTAGTGGTTGTGCACTGAACTGCTTTCTCACAAACTAAAGTCACATTCTTAGTGAGACCTTATTATTGCTCCAGATGTGTAAGACAAATATTGATCGAATTTAAAAGCCCATGCACGCCAAAGCCGGAAGATATGCGCATCAATTGGCCCGGCGCATGCCGCACACATTTTAAAAACTGCGTGACCACGCACGTATCTCCTAGTATGCGCATAAAGGGCCAGATTTTATAACATGTGCAGCCACGCACATGTTATAAAATCCGGGGTCGGCGCACGCAAGGGGGTGCATACTTGTGCACCTTGCATGCGCCGAGCCCTAGGGGAGCCCTGATGGCTTTCCCCGTTCCCTCCGAGGCCACTTCGAAATCAGAGCGGCCTCGGAGGGAACCTTCCTTCCACCCCCCCCCCCCCTTCCCCTCCCTTCCCCTATCTAACCCGCCCCCCAGCCCTACCTAAATCCCCCCACCTTTATTTTGTGATTTATGCCTGCCTCTGGGCAGGCATAACTTGTGAACGCCGGCACTTGGCTGGCGCGCGAACACCCAGCATGGTCGTTGTGCGTCCCGGAGCTTACAGGCATCGTCGAGCCTATGCAAAATAGGCTCAGCACGCGCAGGGACAAGTTTTCGAGGTTACGCGCGTAACCCTTTGAAAGTCTGCCCCAAATTGTTAATCACAAAAAAGGGGCAGGGCATGGTCTGGGCTGGGCATTGGCAGGACATGGGCAGGCTGTGACTGAATCATGAAGTCTATGCGTAAGTATTTGTGCGCACAAGCGCATGCCAGGGTCCCCTACCGCATAACTTTAATTCTGCTAGGGTCGGTGTGTAAGTCAAGTAACAAAAAATATAGGGTAGTTAGCAGGGGTTTTAAGGGTCAGGGCTAATAAGGTAAATGGGAAGCGAGTTAGCTAGGGGGGGTAGGAAGTCCTCTCGTTTACTGGAGCAAACTGGGAGCATTCTGGGAAAAAGGGCTATTTGTTGGTGTGCGTAGCTACTAAAATTCCCCCCACTTACGCGAGCAAGGTGGTATTTGTACGCATATGCGCGTGTCAATATAAAATTGTGCGCACATATACTCACGTATAGAAGATTTTATAACACGTGTGCATGTTATAAAATTGCCGCATGCACATGTGCGCCCACACGTGGTTCTTACATTTTGCTTCATAGCATTTAGCAAGAGTTTTTTTGCATCTGGAACACTCTGGGGAATATTTTCTAATGTGGCCAGTACCTCTTCCTTTGGACATCTCTGGTCAATTAGCTTAATGCATTTTGTAATTCTCTTCTTCATGTGAGTAGTCCTTTCCCATACTCCTCTAGTAGGGTGATACAGAAGAGCTGAAATGGCGAATCTTTTGGTGCTTCCTCTAGTGCTTGCATGCATGTCATCTTCATCTCCTTTTTTTTTTTCAAAGTCCTTCACTCAACTAAATAAGGCCTTCATTATTCTGCATATTTTAGGGATATATGTTGTTTTTTTTATTACCCACTGCAGCTTTAGGGTCCTGAGTCAGTTTAGCATGTGCAAGTGCTGAAACAGTTTTTGTGGGATTTCTGTCCCTTTGCTTCAGATACATTTGTTCAAACGTTGCAAGGAGGATCCAGTTTTTGGAGGTCCATGTCTCTCAGACTCTCTTTGGCATTTAGACACCAAGAAACACAGTGCTGACTCCTTGCTTTTCTGTTTTTTTCAGAAGGTTGAATAATTGCCAATAAGTGATTATGAAGCAAACCCACTTTTGGGAGGGGCAGAGTCTTTAGGTCTGACAGCACCAATCAAGTCTTTAAGTTTGCATCTTTTAATAGCCACTCTGCTGGCAGACTGAGTATTTGCTTTTGCTTTTGAAGCGTTGATTGAATGTAGTTGTCCTCCAGAGTATCTTTTTCAACCCCAACTGAAACATTTCAGAAAGATTTATATCTTGGATTGAATAATTTTTATTTAATATGCTCCAACCACAAGTTTCTTTGGAAAGTTTTTTGAATTAGTTTCTCTGTAATTAGCCGTTTCACATTTAGGGGTTTCTTTTGGAGGAAAGATAGGCTAAGGGAACCACTCTGAACTTTATTTCAAAACCTGTACTTTAATGTAACTCCTTTTCTGAGAACACTCCTTGAAAACAGGCAAGGGGGCCACCTTCAGATTCTGCAGCGTAGGAAAAAAACTGGCTGCAACTCTCGATCAGAATTCTGCTGTGGGGGACAGCTAAAGATGTAAGACCCGAAGGGATCACTGCGCACTCTAAATAAAAGAAGTTTCACACAATAGTGTGCAGTTCCAAAACAAAATATACTTTTATTGAAGACAAAGATACAAAAAGTTTTGGAAGCACAAAAATAGAACAACATTCAGTCTGAAGTTTCAACAAGTCTATGGCCCAAAAACACAAATTCTCATGCCCCTTGAATAGCAATTACAAGAACCTGGGACCTTCACTTGCTCCAAATGGGTTTCTTACTCCCCAAATCCTTTTAGCCCAGTTCAACAAGCAGAAATACCTAACTGGTACTGCAGAATCCTGGCAAAGTCTTCTATGCCCGATTACTGGGATAGAAATCTTCCTGGACTACTTGCCGCAAGTTAGACCCTGCTGGAAGTCTCTCCAAACAGGTAGAAATGGCAACTCACTCTCACAAAGGAAGATAAACTGCCCTCTCCCTATCAATGGGAACTCTTCTCTTGAAAACTCTGTTATCCAGAATAGACTGCACTGACAGGCATCACAGATATCTCCACTATCGACTGCAAAGCAAGTGAAAAATTGCCAACGAATTGTATTCCACTTGAGATATAAAAACCATTTATATAGCACCTGATACAGTGCTTTCTAGCAGAGTCCTATCCAGGTAGTTAACTCGAGGAGCAGATTACAGCAGCACCAAACTTGCAGAATTCTAGGATTTGTTTCTTCTTCCCAAATCTGCATAATTTTACAGATGGGTCATTTCTGTCCCATAAATGGATTCCACTTACTGAGCCCATAAACCTTTCCGGAAAATTTATATGATTTATTAGCTTTAACAACAGCACAGTGAAAGCCTCTTTATGTCAACTAGCAGTTTCTCAAAGAGCTCTGAATCCTCTTCAAAATCTGGACTCAAACAGCATATCGCTATGGCCTAAATGCTCTCTCACCCCACCAAACTGAAAAACATTGATCAGTTCTGTTTATTCCCAACCATAAGAGACTCCTCATATCAACAGTATATATTAACACAATTTCAGAGGGGTTCTGGGCTATGCTATTTTTCCAGCTTGTGGAAAAGATTATGTTATTACTAGAGAACTCTCCTACCTTCTCCGATAACAGCTCCCCCCCCCCAAAAAAAAAAATAAAAATAAGCATACACATCCATTCAACAATATGAACACAGAGAAGATGTGCCTAGTGAAGAAGATATGCTTTGGAAATGTTTCCTCCATTCTATAATAACATCGACATCAGCTATAATTGCCGTGACCTCCCACCCCCCCTGGCAGCCCGGGTCCCTCAAAACAAAGTGAAGCAGAGACAGGAAAAGAACTGGGTGTAAAGGCCGCAGGTTTATTATTATAATTGACAGAAAGAATAATAATTTGGTATACGAGCCAAGGGTCACACCTGACACCAACCGTACCTGACTCCCACGCTGTCTGCCGTGTTACCTAGAAAGACAGCCATCAAGCCTGGTCCCCAGCCGTACCCTTCCAAGCAAGGTGGGCTATCCCAACTGGCAAAGTCAACCCACCAGCTCCTGTATCCGCCACCAGCATGAGGTAGTACTACTTGCCTCATGCCCCCACCCTCCAATGCGGCCTCCTCACCTGAAGATATCCTCTAGGGCCTCCTGCATCACATTGTTAAATAGATTGCAGCCTATATCGGAAAGATGAACTCTGTCATCCCTATAAAGGCCCTCAAAAAACTTATCGGCCCACTTGTGCAAAATGTGCTGCCCACCCAGTTTTCGCACCTATATGTCTACCTGTCTGTTGATCTTTTTATGCCCCCACCTCCACAATTCACTGTCACTCCATTTTGCTCAGTGTATGATATCAGACCACACTAGGCAAGAACTCGGAAACCAGGCGGCAATCTCACCCAAGTCGCTTTTGATGAGACAAATCAAATGTATGCAACACTGAGACCCTAAATCATTGCCACCCAGATGAATGATTATGATGCTGAGCTTAGACAGTGAATCCCTCTTGATCTTTATGCAAGGTATCAGCTGATCCCAAGACATTCCTCTATCTCCCATCCATAAAAAGCACATGCCATTCATGCCCAATCCCAGGTATAACCTATATGTGCATGCTCCGGCCCTTTTTTCCGCCCAGTGGACAATAGAGTGTCCAACAATCCAGACTGTCCTTTGTCCCTGGGGTAAATTTGCAGACAGAAATTGAGAAAACAAGTTATTTCGTCATGCACGATCTGCCCAGATGTATGTGTTGACTACATGTGATCTCCATCTACCAATTTTCTGGATAGTATCAACACGCAACCCTGCCTGGGCCACAGTGGTGGCCGCTCCAATCCAAAAAGAATGCATGCCGAACTCATTGGCATTGCACCCTGATACACTAAGAGCAAAGTCAATACTGTTGAAAATTGGTATCTAGTGAGCGGTAGGCGATCTACGTGTGTTAACAGATGCTTACCCCCGTCCGCCCATACTGCCAAAAAGGTCAGCAAGTTATGCACAGGACAAGTAACCTGTGATGCCACTCGCCTCAAGTAGAGTTTGGATGCCACTCGCCTGATCCATCTTTGACCTTTGCAACACTATGTGGATGGATTGCTCTGACACCCTGACATTCTGAAACAATATTCCTTGATAACCTGTGTCCTTTTTGGATGTGGCCACCAGCTCGCTGACCCTTAGGGTGCCAAAGAACGCTAGCAAGAAGGCCGCTCGAAATAATTTGACTTTGAAAACTGAAATGCACATGAGTGATAAAACCTGCCACAATCATATTAACAACTCGTCAGTTATTGTGCATCGGATTGCGTACTGGCCCTGTTTTCCTTGCCCACACTGCCAACATCTTCTTCACTATAAAACTCTTAGTTGGGTCTCCCCATCCTCAAGCCTTTGAAAAAAAGGCAAATCCCACTAAATAATTCGATACGGAGCCCCTCGAGTTCCCTCTGCCCTTAGCCCAGAATATATATTCTACTAATAAACCCACTGGAACAGGCCCCTCATCCCAACCACGACTGCTTAGAAATTCGGACACGACTTCATAGACCCAACTATATGTGCTCCACGTTGCTGGAACTACCGATCTCCGCAAAAGATCTTTGATGGTGTCATTCCAATCTTCCATAAATGGTCCGGCACTGGCACTCCTTCCTCATCTGCTCCGGGAACCTGTTTTTGAAACAAATCCCATTTAACTCGTGACAGTGAGTCGGCAATGCCATTCCAAATTCCGGGCATGTGATATGCCCGTATAACAGTGCTCGAATATAAACAAGCAATAACCACCTCCCTAAATAGGTCGGCTACCTTGTGGCATCTAGCGCATTGTTCATTTATGACTTGAACCACAGCCATATTGTCGCACCAAAGTATTATATGCTTATTCCGCAGCTTCTCACCCCAGAGGACCAGAGTGTGAAAAAGCTCCAGGAAGGTGAAGTTCCATGTCAGGTCCACTTCGACCCAAGCTAGGGGCCATGGCACCGTGGACCAGGAACCTTGCCAATAGAAGTCAACCCCCCCCCCCCCAAGATGTGTCCAAATGTATGTCCAGATTGTGGTTGGACATAGGCAGGTCTGGCCATAAAGATATTTCATTTAACTTGCACAAAAATGAAGCCCAGATAGCCAAGTCGACCTTCACCACTTGTGTGACTAATGTGGTGATTCAGCCGATTAATTCCAGTCATCATTGCCATCAGCCACTGTAAGAAGGCCCTGCCCATCGGGATCACTCTGCAAGCAAAGTTTAGGCTGCCGATGAGGGATTGTACCCTTTCCAGAGTTAATTTATGGGCTGACATCGCAAGTCCTAGAGCAGGCTGAAGCTTTTGAAGTTTCTTGCGAGGCAACCGTGATACCATTTCCATCGAGTCCAGCTCAATTCTAAGAAATTTGATTGTTGTGGTTGTACCCTACATCTTCTTGTGCGCAAGAGACACTCTGAACTCATCCGTGAGTCCATGAAATGTATTTAATAAATGCGCACAAGCAGGGAAGTCGCAAGGACCTATGATCCGGAAGTCATCAAGATAATGTACAATGTTCTTTAGCTTTGCTTTCTGCACAGTGGCCCAATGAAGAAAGGAGCTAAAGAGCTCAAAGTATGCAAACGACATGGAGCATCCCATTGGCATGCATTTATCGAAATAATACTCTCCTTTGAAACAGAACCCCAACAACAGGAAGCTGTCAGGATGAACAGGGAGAAGACAAAAAGTGAACTCGATATCGGTCTTTGCCAGGAGAGCCCCTCTTCCACACCAGCGTAGAACCACTATGGCACTGTCAAATGAAGCATACTGCACCGTGCATGCCTCATTCAGCAGATGATCATTAACCGAGGCTCCGTGTGGGTATGACAAGTTCTGGATTTTCCCAGTTCCTTCTCGCCAAAGGGGAGATCATTATCCTCTCGAAAGCTGGTGACTCAAAAGAACCCACCATTCAACTTTTTACAAGCTCAGAATCTAGCTTCTGCTGAACTATGTCCGTTCTGCTTGTACTGCTTTAGCTGTTTGTTCACTGGACCTCTGAGATGATCATGTGATGACTCCTACGTCCACTGCTTTATTTTTCATCTGTCCCAGCCACAGTCCGACATCCTGGGTGCCCCATGACATGAAATGATTCTCCTCTATTTTGTCCCTGAATTGCTCATCATAATTCAACCAGGCCCTCCCTGTATGCCTCCAGTATAGTATCCACATAGCTCAACATCGAGCTGTACTGAGAGGGATTGTCTTGTCCCACGACACTTATCATCCGTAGAAAAGCCCATGTCCAATTGATGATATTTCTCAGTATCCTTTTATATGCTTCAGATGCTTCATCATGGGCCAGATTTTATAACATGCATGCGGGCGTTGATTTGTTCGCGCAACCCAGCGCGAACAAATCTATGCCCGATTTTATAACGTGCGCACTGCTATGCGCATGTTATAAAATCCAGGGTCGGCGCATGCAGGAGGATGCACAATTGTGCAACCTGCACGCGCTGAGCCGAGCAGCCTGCCTCCGTTCCCTCCAAGGCCGCTCCTTCTACCCCCCCCCCCACACTTTCCCCTCCCTTCCCCTATCTAACCCACCCCCCAGCCCTAAATAAACCCCCCCTGACCTTTATTGAAGAAGTTACGCCTGCCTCTGGGCAGGCGTAACTTGCGCGTGCTGGCTCTCCATCCCCCTGCCCGGTGGCTGTTCCGAAGGCCTTGGTCCCGCCCCCGGGCCAGCGCCCTGCCCATGGCCCCGCCCCGGAATGCCCATTTTTTCAAGCCCCGGGACTTATGTGCGTCCCGGGGCTTAGGCTCGGCTCGCACAGGGGTAGCAGGGGTAGGTTTTCGGGGGTTGCGCGCGTATCTTACATGCGCAACCCTTTGAAAATCTACTCCACACTTCTTGTTGGTTCTCTTATTGCTTCCTTTTCTCCATCCTTCCATAATCCTGAAGATATCTGTATATGTACACTTCTTAATTTTTCTTTGCAGGGTCTTGGGTACGCTCTCCCATAGCCGCCATAGGGTCGTCAGCACTGGTGGGCTCCTGGATGCTTTGACCCCACTCCCCTCCTGTTTCTTGGAGCATCATCAGAGGACGACTCAGAGTCTGAGGAATCAGAGGAACTTCCAGTGCTAGAATCTGACCTGGCTTATGTTTGCATTTGTCTTTTTGCTTGCCCGCTTTTTTTTACCTCCGCCCCTTCCTCACACTCTGTATCTCCCCAGCATCACCCGATGACTCACCCGTGTTTGGTCTGCCCTGTTCAGTTGCGTTATCACTTGATGCTGCACCTGAGGGTATTGTATCAGAACCTCGTGTCGTGTCGCCCTTGCCATGCTGTGCTGCATCAGAACCTGCCGCTGAGGCTGTCAGGAGTGGTGTCACAACTGGTGTTGCTGCGATCTGTGTGCTTGGCGATGTTTCAATTGCCGGGGTCATCATGCACCCTTGTGGCCCTCCTATTGAGGCCGTCTCCACCATGGCTTGTCTTGACCCCCTTACTGGGGAAAATTGCGGACTCCATACTGCCATGCAATAATTTTTGCAACCCCTGTAACCTGGGTAAGAGATGGGGAACCATTGTGGCATCTGGCCTGTGGTTCCTGAGCTTGCGGAGCCATGAGGAAAACCGACCACCTGGGCCCACGAGAAGCTGGACAGCTGGGGCAGTGGTGTGAAGGAACCCATGGATGCCCAGCTTTGAAAAGGGTTCCAATAAGGGATTTGCATGGGGAAGCCCACATGGGACCAGAGCCAGGACGTGCTGCATCCCAGCTGAAATGCCGGCTGCAAGCCCCTCACCCCTCCTCCACACCCTTCAGAAATCCCATTGCTGCCTGCACTCAGTTCGGGGGTGAGATGGAGGGAGGGAGCAGCTGACTTCTGTGCAAGATCTAGCTCAGGGCCATTCAGGGACGGATTGTACGACACCGCCCCCCCCCCCCCTCCCCCAGGCTTTGGTGTGTGATCTTGCTCATTGGTAGTAACCGACTCGTCCTTCGGCAGCTTTTCTTTGTTCCCAGCGGTGCCTCCCCTTGCAGGCCTGGGCACCCCTCCACATGCTCGATCTTAACAGCTGGGACAGAGAATCGCTCTTCACGGGTGCCCCACTCTAAAAGCCATGCATGCTGCTCGCCCCTCTGGATTGCCAGCAGTTAAATGAAGAGGAAAGGCCACCGATGCCGACGTGTGCTCCCTAACATGCCATGATTACCTGGGACGGTGTTGGGGGGGGTTGACATGCCATGTTTCATAAATGTGCATCCAGCCATTGGAGAGTGAAGCGGCAGGCTCCAGTGACCTCCTCTTCCTGATCATAAGGCTTTTCCATGCCAACGCGTGTTACCCGGCTGCCGTCTGACTGCAACGCGGGAGCAAGGAGAAAGAGGGCGAGATGAGGGAGGCAGCCCCCCTTTAAATCAGCCTGTGACATCATCAATCGGCACCTGTTGCCCCTGCCGCGCCCAGGTACCAATTACACAATGCAAGCCTTCGCACAGAGGGGGTCGTCCTAGCCTGCAAAGCTCACCCCCAACCCCCCCCCCCACCACCTCGATCCTTGCAAGGGGGGAAGTGGAGGAGGGCCCAGCCTGCAGCCTTGACGTTAATGTCAGACCACCGGGCATTCCAACACTTTTGAAAAGTACCTACAAACTTGTATTTGTAACTCTTTTCTTTTTGATCCATTGCCTAAAAGAAAGAAAAGCAAACTTCCAGAAGGCATCAATTATATTTGCTACCAAAATATTCAATGCCGCTAACTCTGGATCTATTCTCTCACAAGAAATGGGTCATTTCTGAATTTATTTCTGAATTCATTATACAGTAGAACATAAAACTGTCTAGGTCTGCTAAGTTAATGGATCAGAAAAAGTAGATATAATCATGATAAAGACAGTTGCAAAGAGATTTACCCAGGTAACTAAATAATTATCTGACTAGGATTTCCTTGGGTGAAAGTAATCCCTCTTGCAGTGACTAAAAGTGTGTGTGCATGCACTTTCAGAATAAGTGTATATTTAGCTGGACAAAAAAGGAGAGGTTCCCATGGGTGTGAATAAGTTAGGGGAACAAATGACACACAGAACTGAATTTTCAAATCTACACACATTGTGTACTTTGTACCTTAGGACCATATGGGCTTTGCAGTTATGCGGGTTATAAAAATTGCCCCCTATAAGCCATTTCATGAATGTTCCCTGAAAGAGAACACACTAGGATTTCAAGTGAAACCACTTTTGAAATGATAACTACCTCTGGATCCATTAACATATAACTCAGACAAACGTGAAGAAAGAAAGCCTTAGAAAATGTAATCACAAAGACAAAAATATTTCATTGACAGTAAAGTTAATCTCTATATTGGGTTTTTTTGGTTTTTTTTAATGAAAAAAAAAAGAAATAGAAAAGTCTACCCAGCCAAATCTGAATCCAAATGAAATTTCCTAATGAGTCATATTTAAAAATTCATGAATAATGGATAAATCTCATTTAAGATATTTCATTGCTTTTATGCTGTAAAGAGAGGAGTCTTATGCAAATGCAATGTCTTAAAAATGGCCTCCTGTCAAATACACATCATTTTCTATTCTCCGTTGTTAAAGTAATTGACAAAACACTCGATACTAGTGATTATACTTTTCTTGTAAACCACTTATTTTATGGGCATAAGCAGCTGTGTTTATGCCTCCATGAATTTCTGATTTCATTATGAAGTTGTCACCATGCTGTGCAAGAGCAATAGGCAGTCCTAGACATGCCAGTTACCAGCTGGTAAAAGAAGTTCTTCAGTAATAAAGGTATAATTCAATCAACATTTGTACATTTTTAATAGAGCTGCAGGGAATGGTTCCCTTTTAAACAGTTGAACCCATGTGCAATGCAACTACTTTGTAAGACTGAATGAAAGGGAACTTTGAAAGCCCAGTAGGATTATGCCATCCTGCTTATTATTGCATGAATTGAATCATTTCTATGAAAAACTAATAGACACAAAGAGATCAATATTCAAAAGCCATTTAGACGGATAACTTTTCAGTTATCCGTCTAAATGGCAAAAACCCGGCATGTTTGTTTATTTATTTATTTGTTTGATTTATATTCCACTTTTTAGGCACATAGGGACTACTAGTTATCTGGCTAGAATTTAGCTGGATAAGTCGAGGGCGTTCCAGGGGGCAGATGGGAGGCATTTCAGGGGAGGAGCAGAGTTAACCAAATAAAATATCCAGCTAATTACAATATTCAGAGTTAGCCAGATAATTTAACCGGCTAAATCTGGTCATGCCGCTGATTTGTCCTAAAGTTAGCTGAATGAACATATCTGGCTAACTTTAAGATAGCCAGGTATATGCCACTGAATATACTGTGCTAGTTAGCCAGATAAACTTATCTAGCTAACTAGTTGGCCCGCTCAGCGGCTGATGACTACAAGATGACTACAAGTTACTGATGACTACAAGATCATTGATAAATCCAGTTACTGAACAGTTAATCATCATCATCATTTATTTATTTCATGTGATAGACATACAATATTTGTCTTGCTTGGCCAACAAATTCATTATTGGGCTTCCAACAGGGGTAACCTTCATGAAGCATGAATATATTAGCGTTCATGGGATGATCGGACAAAAGCCTCACTAGTTATGATAGCTATTTGGATGATTACAAAGCTTTGTCATAAGTCACAGAAAGAGGCCCAAGTGTTGGATTAAGCATGGGACTCATAGGAACCAAAGAATAAGGTGACAGTGCCTAGAATGAGATACCAATAGAGGTAGTGAAGGTCAGCATTGTTTCAGAATTTAAATATGCTTGGGACAGATATAGAGGGCAGAAGCAGGAACAGGACTGAGAGACTGGATAAAAGAGATGGGGGTGGTATTGGCTTATATATGGGAATTTGTATGCTTATCTATCTGAAGTGATAGAGGATCAGAGAGGAAAACAAATGAGCAACCTAGGTGGACTAACCTGTCTTTATCTGCCTTCATGTACTCTGTTACAAGGATAAAAAGTCCTTCAAGGGGGAAGAAATAAATATGCTTGATAAGCTATTTATAGCCACAGTGGACCTGATTCACTCTGTGTTTCCCTAATTTTGTACCTATGGGAGAAGATCTTGATGAAACTGACCCAATGCTTTTCTTTTGGAAGTTGAGTGAAGCTCAAGGACATGCGTTTAACAGATTAGATCTTTTAGTTCATTCTTGTATATCCTCAATGAAGTTCACTTAAAATGTTTGAGTAATTTTCAGAAAACCATCTTTTCTAATTTAAAATCTTTTAGTACTTACTTATGATATATATTTATTGCATCCATGAGATAGCCAGCCTCAGAAACCTATGTTAAAAACAAGAAACATTTCTCAGAAATGTTTACTTATTATAATAAAACCAAATTGTTCAACTTTTTCATGAAAACTCAGAATTCCTGTGACTTTTGTTTGCTTTTGATTGATATTTTAAAGAAATTGTTAAAATTATGTAAATGGAAAAAAAAACATTTTAAAAGACAAATCTCTTATGATTTAGGGATCAGATAAAATATGGGTAAAAATATACTAATCGGCTACAAATACATTTTTTTGTATATTTTTGTACTGGGATACATTTTCCTACAGTGTCTAGGGAGAAGGGGAAAGGGAATGCCACAGAAAAAAATTGTGCTAGGCAAAAACAGGTACACAACAGATGTCTCCAGGCTTAAATATAAATATCCAACGAAAACCCTGCACTGCTTCTGACATACGTTTTTACTCCATTTTATTTCTCTTACACAAGATTAACTGCAAACTGCTCTGCAAAGGTTTTGCACTTTTTGGACATTCTGTATGAAAAGGATTTATTTATTTACTTTATTTTATTTTTAGTCGTTTTATATACCGTCATTCCAAAAGAAGATCACAATGGTTTACAAACTCAGCATTCATATTCTTGGTCAACATTCACGTATTGTGTCAACATTCATATTCTAGGTCAATATAATAGTAAATACATATTCTGGTTCATATTCTAGGTCAACACAACAGCTTAAATATAATCTAGTTTATATTCATACATTTTCGAGGTAGTTCATGTTCATACATTTCCTAGGTCAACACAACTTCAAATACAAATTCTAATTCTATTAACAATACGTCTTATGGGCAGGTTGTGTTCATCCATGACCTGGTATCCATGGCAAAAAGTGCATGGAAAAGAGATGGTGGTGGGGGTGGTAGAGAAAAGGGGAGGAGGATGGTGTAGGGTTAGGGTGGAGTTTGCTTTGGTGATGAATGTTGTTTGCATTTCTGTGTCCAACTGGTAGAAGAACACATTGCCTGCTTGTTGTCTGATTCTTAAATCTATAAGAAGCATTAAAATGTGAGGACTTTAATAGAATTAAATAAAGGTAAATATACAACATGAAACAAATGTTCTCCAAAAATTATCCAAAAACTTATGAGCTTTAGCATTGGAAGCATACGAATTTGCTGTGCATAAGTGTTACAGTCTCTTTAAGCAACAAACTAAAATACATAAAGCCAGGAAAAGTGGGATTTTATTTTACATATACCTCAGACATAAATGGAAAACTATATCTACCAATATGGTTGAACAAAAACCTGTGTGAGAGGGAACTATACTACTGTGTATTTATATGGTTACAAGAATAACAGTTTCCATGCACACCACGTGATATGGCAACTGTTGGTTACTAAAGCAGAGTTGCTTACCTGCAACAGGTGTTCTCCAAGGACAGCAGGATGTTAGTCTTCACACATGGGTGACATCATCAATTGGAGCCCCAGTGCGGAAAACTTATGTCAAAGTTTCTAGAACTTTGACTAGGCACACTGAGCATACCCAACATGCCCTATAAATAGCATCTCTCCAGTCTCGTAACATAGAATTATAATTAAAATAAAAAATAGGAGAAACCCAACTCCGCAGGGTGGTGGGCAGGCTGCATGAGGACTAACATCCTGCTGTCCTCAGAGAACACCTGCTATAGGTAAACAACTCTGTTTTCTCTGAGGACAAGCAGGATGATAGTCCCAACACATGGGTGAATCCCTAGCTACAGGCTGCTCTCCAACACAAAAGGGGACAAATAGACACCCAACCAGGTGCAAACAGGCATAACAACAACAGTACTGTGGGTAACAGATGGGGGGAAGACAGCCTGAATCCAAACAATGGGCCCTCGGTGGGAAGAGTTGGGTTCCATACCTCAAACAGGTTCTGAAGGACAGACTGACCAAACCCACTATCATGGCGGCTATTCCTATCCAGACAGTAATGAGATGTAAATGTGTGGAGAGAACTCCATGTCACAGCTTTGCAGATCTCCTTTAGGGGAACTGCTCACAATGGGCCACTGACACTTCCGTGGCCTGACAGAATGAGTCTTGATATGACCACCAAGATGCAGATCTGTCTGGGCAAAACTGGAGGAGATGCAATCTGCTAGCCAATTGGATAGTGTCTGTTTGGCAATGGCAACTCCCAACCTATTCCTATCAAAAGAAAGAAAAAGTTGGGTGGACTGTCTATGGGCTTCTGTTTACTCTAGATAGAAGGCTAAGGCTCGCTTGCAGTCCAAACTGTGCAGTACTCATTTGCTTTGGTGTGAATGGGGCCTGGAAAATATTAATAGGATGATGGACTGGTTAAGATGGAAGTCCAACACCACCTTAGGCAGGAACTTAGGGTGTGCATGCAAAACCACCCTGCTATGATAAAACTTAGTGTAAGTTGGATAACTTATTAAGGCTTAGAGTTCGCTGACCCTGCGTGCTGTGGTGACCCCCACAAAAAATATGACCTTCCAGGTCAGGGTACTTCAGGTCACAGGTGTGCAGCAGCTCAAAAGGAGCTTTCATCAGCTGAGCTAACACCATGTTGAGGCCCCAAGACACAGCGGGAGGCCTTAGGAGAAGCTTCAGTTGAAGCAGGCCCCACATGAAACGTAGAACAATAGGCTGTACAGAAATGGGCGTACCATCTACATCTTGGTGGTATGCACCAATTGCACTGAGATGAACTCTAATGAAGTTGGTCTTTAAAAAGCCAGCTTCTGTTAGGTATAGAAGGTGGTCAAGCAGTTTTTGTGTGGGGGCAGGAGAATGGATCTAGAACCTTCTGCTCATACCACATGGAAAACGTCCTCCACTTCAGTCCATAGGACTTTCTAGTGAAAGGGTTTCTAGAAGCCACCAGGACTCGAGACACATACTCTGAAAGATCAAGCAGCTATAGGATTAATTTCTCAACATCCAAGCTGTAAGCAGCAGGGCTTGGAGGTTGGGATGCCGCAGCCTGCCTTGGTCTTGCATGATGAGATCTGAGGAAGTCCCCAGACTGATCGGTCTCTGGATAGACAACTCCTATAGGAGTTGAAACTAGACCTGTCTCAGCCAATAAGAGGCTATGAAGATCATTGTCCCCCTGTCTTCAATAAGCTTCAAGAGAGTCTTTGCCACTAAGGGAATCGGAGGATACACATACAGAAGACCCTTGTCTCAATGAAAGGCAAGGGAATCTGAGGCTGTTTTGCCATCTGACCTGTACAGGAGGCAGAACCAAGGCACCTTCCTGTTGCAGGGGGGTGCAAACAGATCTACGGTGGAATATCCGATTCACTACGCCCTGGTCCAGGGATCACTCGTGGGGTCTGAAGGCTCTACTCATCTTGTCTGCTACCATGTTCTCCATTCCGGCCAGGTACATGGCCCTGAGCACCATCCCATGGGACAAGGCCCACAAACAGATCTGGACCACTTCCTGATACAGGAGGTATGATCCTGTGCCTCCCTGCTTGTTGACATACCACATGGCTACCTGGTTGTCTGTTTGGATCAGGATAATTTTGTTGGACAGCCAATCTCTGAAAGTCCATAACGTTTACCTGATCACCCGAAGCTCCAGAAGTTGATTTGAAAAGAGCATTCCTGACCGGACCAGAGACCCTGGAAGCTGAGCCCATCTACATGAGCTCCCCACACCAGGGTGGTTAGGACAATTTGGGTAGGGAGACTTCAAAAAGAGATCCCCCTTTCCAGATTTGAAAGTACCCGCCAACAGGACAATGAGTCCCAGAAAGACAGAGTGACTCGGATGCAATCCTGGAGGATATGAGTGGTCGGGAACCACTGTGACCTCAAGGTCCATGGGCTCTGCACATGTGTAAACGTGCCAAGGGAGTGACATGGACGGTTGTGGCCATATGGCCCAAAAGCCTCAACATGTGTCATGCTGACACTTGCTGGCCCTTTTGGATCTCTTCCACAATGGTCATCAAGGTGACGGCCCTCTGGCGAGGCAGGAAGGCCTTGGCCTGAGCAGTATCTAGCAGGGCTCCTATGAAGTCCAATTGAAGTGACGGGCTGATATAGAACTTTGGGAGTTGAGAACAAATCCTAGTGACTCCAAACTTGGATGGTCAAGTGCATGTACCTGGTGGCCCCTGCCTAAGACGTGCTCTTGATCAGCCAATCATCCAGATATGGGAAAACATGCTTAGTGAATCCGGCAGCCTTCTAGATGAGGTAGACTCCCTTCTGCCTTCTTATTAATGGGAGGCACTGTGAGGGGGTGTTCTTATATCATCATCAGCAACTCCTTAAGGATCTTGTGTACCAAGACTGCCACAATCTCCTTAGGAGGCTCCATGAACTGGAGGATCTCAAGCATTTTGTGTCTGGCATTCTCCTCTGTTAATAACTGAAAAGGGATGGCTTCCATCATCACCATCACTAAACCTGTGAAGGTTAAGTCCTCAGACGGAGACTTCCTTTGCTCCTCTGAAGGAGAAGGTTCTGAAGGGAGATCCTTAGAGCCCTCAGAGGACGACTCCAAAACATCATCCTCCCAGGGGTCATAAGGTTCCTCAGGGGATGGGTCTCTAGGTGCATGGCCTTCCTCCAGAGGTGCAGGCACTGGTAAAACTGGATGGGGGTGGCAGGCTTTGGCATCTCTGCCAACCTTGGTGGAGCTTCCTCCTCAGAGGAACCAGCAACAACCACCATATAGCTAGAGGGAGGCCTCAGTGCCATGTTAGGCACTGTCCTGGGAATTGACGTCAGCTGGGTCGGTAATGCACCGATGAGCACATTGACCTTCTCCAGAAGCTGTACAAGGACAGGCAGCACTGGGTCCGGTACTGTCGGTGCCACAGGACTAAAGCCTTACAGAGCCCAGTTCACCGCTAGCTGGACTCGATGCTCCAGCTCCAACTCGAACATTGCCAATGCCCACATCGACTGGGAGGAAGAAGGGGGTGGCCAGATTCTCTTTGTACCCTCAAGGTGGATCAGTGACTGGCATCGGGACCAGTAGAGACTGTCGCGGACCCCCAGCACCAATGGAGTATTGGCACTTTTTGCCACAGGGTCACTTGGGAGGCATCACAGCAAAAGCTGGTGCATCCCCGTGCCCGGCACTGTGCATCAACAGGGACCAGTGCCAATGCTTCTTTGGCTTCTTTCAATGCTCGGCCCGGTCCTTCTCCAGTGTGGAAGCTGATGACAGACGAGAGATTGATGATGGTCAGTCTCCAGCACCCCTGTCCACAGACAGCATCAATGGAACAGACGATCCCACCGATGTCGATAGTTTGGTGTCCATCCATGCAGTTCCTTGGTCTTTTAATGCTGATGCCGCTAATGCTGATGCCTTGGACTTCTTCGACTCGAAGAGCTGCTCCATCTTGTAGAGTCAAAGCTGACATACCTTTGGGGTTATCTGAGCACATAAATGGCAACCCTGGATGTCATGTGATGCCCCAGCAGGAGGACACATATCTCATGTGGATCCATGATGGACATGGTCTTTGGACACTGGGAGCATCACCAAAAACCAGATGTGGCCATATTGGATGAAACAAAAGGGACATAAACTGAACATGATGGCGATGGGGCAGCAATGGCCCACGGGCATCAATGCATTGCCGCCACGGGGAATTGATCGTGAAAGTAAACTTACCCGAATCAGTGAAAACCCTGATGAGGAGACACTATGGAAGGGCACTGAAAAGGACTTGGTGACAGAACTAAGAGGAAAAACCTGCGAAAGTGAGTTCACTCACACCGAGAAGCTTACAGCTCCGCGGAAAAAGAGAGACTGGAGAGGGACTCTGTAGTGGACATAGGTTTTACGCATCGGGGCTCTATCTGATGATGTCACCCATGTGTGAGGACTACTATCTTGCTTGCCCTCGGAAAAATAACAGTTTCCACGGACACCACGTGATAAGGCACTGTTGGTTACATAGCATTCTTAAGTGGGAAGCAAGTGTTGAGACATTTGCTTAGTACTGGAAACACTAGCCTTCTCCACACAAAACATGTCAAGGAAAAGATGTAAGAAAAAATTGCTTGTACATTGTGAGGTCCATATTCAGTGTCACTTTACCAGATAAGTTCCAAATTATCCAGCTAAGGAACTGATTTACTAAGGCTTTTCTCCCATTCTGTGTCTATGGGGAAAATGCTTAATAAATCAGGCCTTAAGTGACGTGTTTTAAATATTCGGCTGTGGTCAGCGACTGCCACTTAGCTGGATAAATAATTATCTGGCTAAGTATTTATCCAGCTAAATGGTGGGAGAGGAATGGGCATAATGGAGAGATGTTGAAGTAGCCGGATAAGTCTAAGGGATTTCCAAAGCAAGGCTAAGAGGTCCGCACGTAAGTTGCTATTTTATAAGAGACTTATGCAAGTATGTGTGGTAACTTATTTGCACAACTATACACCTGCTAATTTTCTCGCCAATTGATATCTGACTGGTCTGTTGTCAAGTACTGGTTGGATGGGAGGTTGGGGTGAACAGGAAGGAGTTCAGGCTGGAAAACTAGGAGGGTCTTGATGACTGGGAGGAGGATTGGGTGAACAGGAGGAGAAATCAGCAAATTGGTGTTTTCAATTACACACATATGTTTTAAAATAACCGACTTATGCGCATAAATCAGGGTTTTATGTGAGCAAGTTGTATTTTTTTCGTGTGTAACATATACACGCGTATGTTTATACAAACAGGTAGGAAACATAGGCACTTTCAATCCATTGAAATACTTGCTTTCAATGCATTGCAGGTATTTGCATGTAATTATTCATACAGACATATGTTGGGGAGTAGATATACACATATTTTATAATCTGCACGAACCTGAAATGTGCAGGTTATAAAACACTATAGTAGATCTGCATGCAGTCACATACATGCGTATAGGGAGCTGTGTAGAGTTGTTTGAAAATTATCCTCCCTGCGTGAAAGTTACCCTGCACAAGTTGGGCCCTGCTTAGAAAAAGGCACAACTTTGCAGGAGGTAGTTTGTGCATGAACTTGGCCCATTACCTGAGGATTTTCACAGCAAACTTATGTGCATAAGTTCACTTTGAAAATATATGGTACTATTGTACATGCAGTCTTTACTACTATAGCAATCTGTTATAAAAGTACCCTCTAAATGAACAGGGGCAGGCCCAGAGTGTTGTATCAGAGAAGAGTCCATATCTTGGAGGGGTACCGCCTGCACCCACCCCCCTCCCTCGCTTACTTCTTCAGAGGGAAATCCCTTTTTCCCCTTTACTACCACAATTTCAGAGGTGCCTCTACAATAATATAATCACAGTGCCTGCAATCAAAATGAAATAAAGGTTTATTAAGGAAAATCTAAGACAACTGTGTAGAGCATGGGCAGGCTTTGGATTAATTTGACAACATGACTAGGAAGAAAAGACCAGCTAGAGCCTGGGGTTCCAGAAGGCTTCTGCCATGGGCAATTTTGCCTTTTCTCAGCAGTCTTAAATAATGTCTGCACCTCAGTTCATCAGCAGATGTGAGTTACCGGTAACTATTTATTTGGTTTTATAACCATGAATTTGCTTGAACTTCATATGGTGGTCTATGCATGCTTTCCAAGTTTAATTTTGCCCCTTCATTATGATCAAGTTATAAATAATTTTATTACTTCGGCATGAATAGATAAGTTACATTGTTCGGCCAGAGTATAGACTATTCTAATCTGCTTCACTGAAAATGGGCAGCAATGCCAACATAAAATGCTATTTAAAAGGCAGCAACCCCTTTTTTTATTTTTTATTTAAAAGAGCTTGACTTGCCAATAAAATAAAAGTTTTTGCACAATAAATTTTGACACAGAGTATATTTTCAGAGTTAACTAGTAATAATTATTTGTGCAAAGTATTTCTTTCTCCTGTATTTTACCAACAATTTGTCAAACTGTTATGGTTAGTTACAGCTAAATCTGGACCTTGCAGACTCTTTAGTATAAGCAGAAGAGATATAACTGGATGTGGCAAACAGCAATTCAGCAGACTCAAGTCACAGAAATAACCACCTGCAAATAAAAGAATGTTTTTTGAATACTTAATTTGAAAAGAACCCAATGGGGGTGTAAACAGTCCATATATTGCAGTAAAACTATCAGGGTAATTTTCAAAGGTAAATGTAAATATAGCATGTTATCATAGCAATTTTCAAAAGCCCATTTACGTGTGTTAAGTGCACTAAATGCAAGTAAATGGGCTTTTGAAAATTGCTATGTTCCATTTACATTTTCCTTTGAAAATTACCCTGTATGTATGGAGCAGGCATTACAGTTCGACAATGTACTTGCACAGATGTTTCTAGCTTTCAATATGTCTTTTCTTACTCCACTTTGTTTTTGATGCTCATGCTTTAGATGACTCATTCTGTGGAAAAAAAAAAAAGAAACAGGTTTGCTTGAATGTTATCTTTTGTCATCAGTAAATAATTAAAATATATATATATATCATAAATACATATGCTAAAACCTCAAGGGGCCCCAAGTGAGCACTATGATGTGCCTGCTTGTGTGCATGCATAGTTAAAATACATTCACCTATAGCTGGGGGATGGACCAGCTCATTGCCACTGCTGCAGGAGAACTCAGGCAGTGGGAGATAAGGGGCAATGAGATCACCACCGCGGTGGTGGCAGCAGCAGCAGTGGTGGCAGTGAAATGACTGGTGCGGTTTCCTGGTCCCCACCATTGGCAGCAGGAGGAGGCCTGAGGTGGGAGGAGTTGAGTGAGAAGGAAGGAGATGGAAAGGAGGGGAGCGCTGAGGGAAAGAGGGAAGGGTGTGGATGAGTATATGGGAGGGGAGATATGCGTGAGGAATGGGAGAGGTAAATGGGAGAGGGAAGGAGGCAGAGGGGAGGGGTTAAATAAGGAAAATGGGAGAGGAGTAGAGTGACTGAGCGGGGAAGGAAAAAGCAGAAGGGGTAAGTGAGAGGGAGAGGAGGAGGGGAGACTAAGTGGAGATTGCAAGGGGGAAAGAGTGCACACACAAACACACACCTCCAACCCTCCTACTTCCCCACAGACCACAGCAGATTGTACTGGCGGGTTGGCAAGTGAAGTGAGCAAAAGCATGGCCCCTAGTGTACTTATAAACATTGTGTAGAGAAACCCAAAGGTTCTCTACCAAGAGTATTTGGTTTCTCCTAAATCAGGGTAGGGACAAAATTAGTATATATATATATATATATATATATATATATATATATATATATATATAGGGATAGATCTCCCATGTGAGAGCCTAAGATGATGGGCTCCCAGCACATAAAAACCCCGCCACCATTTTAAGACGTGGAAGTCTGAGTTGACGCTTCTAGGGGCTGCATGTCGATTGCTATTCCCCCCCACCCCCTTTTTTTTTTTTTTGCTGAGAAAGGAATCTGGGATCTCTGTAATTGAGACCTGGGGTCAGGAATGGAGACAAAGTACCATTAGTCATTTGAGTACCACGTTTTTGGAAACCTTTTTCTTTGCCTGTGGGGGAAGATTTCCACCCTTCCCATCTCAGTTCTTTGATTTCCTTAATTGAGTCTGAGGTGCCCCTTTTGATTTTTCTGAGATCCCCAGGATCCAGGGACTCATATTTCTCTTTTTGTTTTACATTAAATGGAATGGTGCCTTTCTGTCAGAGAGGATCATTAGATCACCAGTATCCTCCAGGAGGAATGATATAGAAATCATCCATAGAAAGCAGGAGTTTGATAGGAGAGAAGGAGACTTCGTGGACCCACTCTGAGGTTCACTCATTTCTCAAAGAGATAATGAACGAAGAGGAATAAGACAGTACCCTTCAGGTATCACCATTAGGAAGAATGAGAGGATAGAAGAACTACAAAAAAGATAGGAAAATTGACATTTTTCCATGGAACACACCAAATTGACCAAAGAGATATTTCCATCAATTGGGGAGGAGTGGCCCTTACCATCTGATTGGACAGGAGAATGACTAGACTAGACTACTGGCATTCAATACATGTCAAAAGAAGTTGCTGAGAGATCAGGGTCAGAAGTTTATCAAAAGAAAACGCTGGAACTTGTACATAATGTTATAGAATAACAAAAGCTGTAAAGAACTTTTCCATCAGCTCCATAATTCAACAGTAAAAGTTATGTTGGAAACCATAACAGTCTCCAGCGTGATTATTGTTGCTTTTTATTACTAAGTGATCATCAGTGCTGTATACAATGAATTATAAAGTGGGATTTGACTTAAAGCTCTACACAGGAACTAGAAGAATAATTCCTGCAGGGAATCTTGGAAACTGTAATAGCATTAACATCATGGGAAGAGAGGATATTTAAAACTGTGTTTGTGTATGGCTTCTGGAACCCTATCTGGAATCTGGATCAGCCCAGGGGTTATAATTGCATATTTCTGTGAGCAATCTATAGGCATCTCTATGTAAACCAACTTAGTTGCTGATAGGTACCTGCAGATTATTCATTATGTCTCCACTGTAGACACTGTATCTATATATTTTATTACCACTAATGCATAACAGATGAATTAGTGTTTTTGACCCAAATTCTAATGTTAATCAAGAAATATATAATAATAAAGGAACCTCGGTTTGTAATAATTCATTGAAAAATGTATAAGGAACAATATTATCAACTAACCAACTGCCACAACCATGCACTAAAACAAATCTCTAAAAAGTATACTTGGCTTTAATATTATCTCTCTAAGCAGTCTGGGTAAGCTTAGTTGTTTGTAATCCATCAAGTCTTGAAGTTGTTTGTATTTTTGTGAATGGATATTTCTGTTGCACGCCCCATCCGCACCCAGCTGCTCACCTCGCTAGCTCCTTTGCAGGACACGGGTTGGCCTCCCCAGTGGCAGCCGTGAGCTCCTCCAGGCATCGGCGTTCCGTGACGGCGGTCGCCGGGCCTTCCACTGCGCACCAGGCCTCATGACGGAGTGAGGCGTCCCCAGTGGCATTGGCCACGCCCCTACGTGTGCGCGGACCGCCGGACTCTTGTAGGGCCAGGGGCGGGTCCTAGCTCCGCGGCGCACCCTGATTGAATGTACAATATAAGGAAGTCCCTGCCTGCACTTCCTTGCCTTGGCAATCGGGTTGGCACTGTAAGTGTACTAGTTTGCCTCCGCATTCACAATCTTCTTCCAGTCTCATTCCAGCCTTGTCCAGCGTCCTACTGTTCCACCATCCTTCTGTTCCAGCATCTGTCTGTCCTGTCTCCCCAGGTAGTACCCTCAGATTGTCTCTCTGATACTGACCTCGGCCTGCTCCTTGACTACTCTGTTTGCTGCCTGGATCCTGACCTCTGCGTGCCTTGTGACCTCATCTGACCTCTGGAACCTGATCCCTGCTTCGTTGACTACTCCTCGGACTGATCCTCAGATTCTAACTTCGGCTGCCATTGACCACGTCTCCTGATTCTGGCTTTGTCCCTTGCCTTGTCATCGCCTACACTGTACTGGCCTTCCTTGTTCCTCCAGACCTACAGCCTAGAGTCCGACTGTGCTCCCTTGCTGCTTGTGGGCACGCCTCTCTACCACCTCTCCGGGAGAACCTGCGAGGCCCACCTAAGTCCAAGCGGCCCGGGTCCCTACGGGCTCCACTCGAGGGGACTGCGGGCTTCCAGTGGTGAAGCTCATCCTAGCCTCTGTCTCCTCCTGTGCTCCACCCCTGGGGGCAGGTGTTTCCTGGTCCCTACCAGGAAGCCATTCTCCACTGCTCCAGGACAAGGGTTCGCCTCCAAGTGCAACAATTTCCGAAACTTCTCTCCAGACTTTGGAACCTCAGGTATCTCAAACCTATCTTTCCTACATGAGAATAGACAGATGATATTTGTCACATCACTGGTCTTATTTTTCATAAACACTAATGCAAGATATTTATACACCAACCACCAGCCACCTACACCAACATTATTTTTGGCCATATCTTCTTCCTGCCTATTTATAAGCTCTAGCATACAGTATTTCCTAAAATGGGCAGGAATAAGGGAGCTTTCTGATTTGCTGAGTAATTTTAGAATGTATACATTTTTAGGAAAGATCTAAAGGCCACTTTAAGCCACTGCCCAAGAAGCAAAAGACTTTTTTAACTTGTCAATTTTCAACAGATTTTTCAACATTTATTTAACAATCTGAAGTGCTCAAGAAAATAAACTAGTTGTCATTTCCTTTAAAAATATATTTTGTTTTGCTAGAATAAGGGCATGACAGAGAATGAGTTATCTTTATGTAACCCCTGTTTTGGATGAACTCAGATAGTAGTAGAGAAGCCATTATCTCAAATATGAATGTCATGTGAAAACATTTACAACTTGTATATTATTTCTTCAGGGTTTCCTGCATGGGGGGAAAGATTTCTTTGAAGGCCTTTTGTATTGCATTAATTTAATTCCCAATTTAAAGTTCTTGAGCACTGCAGTGATGAAAGCTGCATAGTTGAGCATTAAAGTCACCAAACGAACACGCTAAAATCTTTGGATGGTTTCCAATAATACTCTTTACTGATAAAAGTTGTAATTGATGAAATAAAGCTCTTTACAGCTGATTGATTCACTTCTAGATGGCACAAGTGTTTCCAAATACATTTGTGACTTCTTTAAAGTCTTGTTTAAGTACAAGATGGTAAAGCCAATTGATTTAGTTCTTTAAGTTAATGATTTCTTCCCTCTCATGGGCATAGGACAAGTCAATATCTTCTCTCCCAATGCGGTGAAGTGTCAAAGAGGGAATGCATATTACACAGTCATTTATCTCCTACCTCCTCCACATTGTCTCCTACTACTCCTTTATCTCCTCACAGTACCTGAATAGCACAAGTCCTTCTTCTCATCTCCTTATCAGTATCAGGGTGATAACTTTTTCTTCTCTTCTCCAAATCTCCAGTACATATTCTTGGGCCCTGGATGAGGTCCAAATTCCTCTCCTCTCTCCCCTTTCTCTTTCTTCCTCTCAGGATGGCTGAAAGTCATCCACTCCTTGTATCTTGATGATCACAGTTTCCTCTAGTGTGAAGGGAGCCTCTCCCATTAGATTGTAGAGCAGAAATTAAATTAGCTTAACTGAGTCCCAAGTTACTGGGTACTCCAAACTTAAATAAATTAATAGATGACTATAGGGTGAATTGGGAGGGTGGAAAGAAGCTCCCATCCAAATAAAATGCTGCATGGAGGCACCAACTCAATTAAAATAAAATCAGGGGACAGCTCAGACATGCTGCCTTTGCAAAACCAAAAAGGGAATCCACACGGTAAAATGGTGGTCAGGCACTATAAGCTGGAGGGGCCCATCCATTACTAGCTTCCACATGGGGGAGCTTTAAACCCACAAGGTTACTATTATGTCTTTCCCTACACTAATGGTATTTCCTGACAAGTAGGGAGCTGACAAGATCCCTACATTTATGACAGATGTCTGATATTTATGGTACAGAAAGATAAGTGTATTAAAGGATGCCGTATTTGTATAAGCAATAATATACAAACTGACTGAAATCAGGCCAAATGATTTACTAAGAAATATTCAAATATGGAAGTGAAATATCCATGAGAAAGACACATTTACAGGCATGTATTACCTCATCCCCAAAAACAGGAAAAGTAGAAATAAGTCCTTTTGAAAAGCTTGGATTAGTGAAATGTTGCCAACAATAAAAATTCTACACTTGCTACCAGACCATGAGAAATCTATTGTGTTGCTAGGCAACAGCCTTATTGTGATTTCCACAAATGCAGTAAAAAAAGTTGCTTTGAATGCCAGCCTGAAATATATAATCTGTTTCATATATAGCTAAGAATGTATACAATGGAGAATGATGACTCAAGACATACAATCCTTTTAGCTCTTTTTGGCAGGCCCTGGATTTTTTGCATATAGATAACAAGATGGAAATTTCAGCACATACAAGCAGGTGAATTTTAAAAGACCTACAAGCGCCAAAGCCGGGAGATACGCGCAGACGTCTGGCCGGCACATGCCGTGTGGATTTTAAAAAGCGCACGAGTGTGCTATCTCCTGGTATGCTCACAAAATTGTTTTTACAAAAAGGGGCAGGGCATGTGTGTTCCAGGTCTGTAACCTGAAATGTGCGTGTAAGTATTTACATGCACAAGCATGCGCCAGGGTCCCCTACCGCGTAACATTAATTTTGGTATGGATGGCGTGTACGTTTTAAATTTAAAAAAATCAGAGCTAGTCAGTGGGGTTTGAAGGGTCAGGTCTAATAGGGTAAAAGGGAGGAAGGTTAATTAGGGGAGATAGGCAGTCCTAGCCTTTACCTGGGCAAATTGGGAATGGACTGGGGAAACTGGTAATTACATTGGCACATGTATCTAATAAAATACCTGCACTTATACAGTAGAGCTGGCATTTTTGCAAACACTATCCTTGGCAGGACCCATACTATGGAACACCATGCCCTTGGAGTTAAGACTACAAAGTAATAGCAAAACCTTTAGAAAAAAACTAAAAACCCTGGCTCTTTAAACAAGCTTATCAAAAAGAGAAAGGAGAATAGTACCCAGGGGAATGCAAGGTACAAACAATAGAACAACCACACACATAACCAAAACCAATATGTGTGTAATTTTATTTATTTTAGTTTAAGCTTTTTTTAGTTCATCAATAAAGGATAAAAGTACAATGATAAAGCTAATCTCGTATCCAAAACTGTTACAATGAGAAATGGACAGGATTTATTACACTTACCAATTAATATTTGTTTACAAACTATGGGCCTCATCTTCTAAAGTATCGCAGGCCTGCGATACTTTAGAAGATGAGGGGCAGGGGGCCGAAACGGGGGGGGGGGGGGGGGGGCGGGCCATGCACTAGCCGGCAGCGATCGCACCGTCGCGGTGTGATCGCTGCCAGTTTTGCACCCAATAGCGCCACCATAGGAGATGTAGGTATTGGGAGCGAAATAGGGAGCGAATAGGCAACTACCTTTTCGCTGTCCATGGCTTCAGTGCAGAGTCGGCCCCGGTGACGCCCCGACTCCTCCTCTTCCGGGGCCGACTCCGCCCCCATCCTGGTATCGCACACAATAAGGGACTTTTCGCGTGCGAGCGGCTTGGAAAATGAGGCCCTATGTTACCGAACCTTAATGGCACCTGTGTAACTTGATATACCTGAGCATCATTTTTATGTGCCTTACTGTAAACCGTTGTCACAGTACCCACTGAACGACGGTATAGAAAAATATTAAAATAAATAAAAATAAACAAGCAAAATGCATACAAAATTATGCACACAGGTATGTGTGTACAGCTGATTTTATATCATGCCTGCTTATACACGTATATGTTATAAAATACCCGCGTCCATTCATGCGAGCGAGCATATGCGCGTACATGTATGCCCGTTTGGCTGTTTAAAAGTTACCATCTAAGGGGCGGATTTTAAAAGGGTTACGCACATAATATATGCGCGTAACCCTTTTAAGCCTGCTCCTGCATGCGCCGAGCCTATTTTGCATAGGCCCGGTGACGCGCGCAAGCCCCGGAACGTGCGTATGTCCCGGGGCTTGAAAAAAAGGGGCGGGGAGTGGGCAGAGCAGGGCGGAGCATGGGCAGGGCAGGGGCGGAACTGAGGCCTCCTGCACAGCGGCCGTGCCGGGGGATCGCGCGACAGCACTTGGCAGCGCGTGCAACCTACGCCTGCCCAGAGGCAGGCGTAAATAAGAAAACAAAGGTAGGGGGGATTTAGGTAGGGCTGGGGGGTGGGTTAGATAGGGGAAGGGAGGGGAAGGTGTGGGGTGGGCTCCCCTAGGGCTCGGCGCACGCATGTTATAAAATTGGGCGTAGATTTGTGTGCGCCGGGTTGCGTGCACAAATCTACGCTCATGCATAGCTACTAAAATCTGGCCCTAAGCAAACACTATTTATTGTCTGCAAATGCAATTGGTTTTAAACTATAGCATTGGCTTAGTAATAATGAAGAGGAGTTTCCCTTCAATGAATATATGGAAAAACTGGGTATTTCCATGGTTATTTACTTTAGGAAATAACATGAGATTTAGAGGGTAATTCTGAATAGTGTGCATAACTAGGCTCATACATGTAGAGGCTGCTGTCCCTAAAGTTGCACTTGTATTTGATAAATTGTGCAGTGGGAACCACACAATTTATAAATATCGCATATGAAAGTTTACTGTTTTTTTCAAGACACATTTTTTTTTTTAATGAATGGATCCTCATTGTTTCTACCCCTATTTTATAAAAGTACGCACATATATTTTGGACCTGATTTTCAAAAGCATTTATGTATACAAAATGTGGTTTTATGCATGTAAATGGGCTTTTAGAAAATTGCCCCAGAAGCTTTGCATGTAAAAATATGCACAGAAGTAATTTTCCGCGTATACTAGAGAGAGGTAGGTATTCCTGGGGAAAAACTTGGGGCTGGGATACAGGTTTTATGCATACTTTCAATTTTCAGAATATGCATAAACACATTTACGCCTGCTCCCAAGGAGGCAAAACTGTGTGCATGTATGCCATGCTGGATTCCACGTACATCTGGAGGGAGGGAGAGGGGGAGAGAGAGAGAGAGAGAGAGAGAGAGAGAGAGAGAGAGAGAGAGAGAGAGAGAGAGAGAGAGAGAGAGAGAGAGAGAGAGAGAGAGAGCACCTTGCTATAGTGCCTATGCCCTACACAGGTATTTGTATCCCTATCGGAGGGCCACCTAGTAACTCGAGGTGGGGATTAGGTATGAGCGTAGGGGGTTGGGGGCCACTTTCACATTCAACATGAGACATACGGAAAGAGCAGTGGTCTCTAGTGAAGATTTGCTGGCCGTCGGAGTGAGGACACTCACTCCAAGAAGAGATTTGGGCAACGTTCTCTCAACCTAGCTTGTTGTTGCCCAGGTAGAGTGTCCATCAAGCTAGGTTGAGAGAACGTTGCCCAAATCTCTTCTTGGAGTGAGTGTCCTCACTCCAACGGCCAGCAAATCTTCACTAGAGACCACTGTTCTTTCCGTATGTCTCATGTTGAATGTGAAAGTGGCCCCCAACCCCCTACGCTCATACCTAATCCCCACCTCGAGTTACTAGGTGGCCCTCCGATAGGGATACAAATACCTGTCTAGGGCATAGGCACTATAGCAAGGCTCACTCTCTCTCGCTCTCTCTCTGTGTGAGACATATAACATGTTGCTTGCAGCATCTAAGAGTGGAAATAGGCTGTTTGGGACAGTTTCGTGTACTGTGAAGATTCATTGGTTGTTTTATCGCGGTGCACGATGTTTTCGCCATTTGCGGAAATGGATTCTCAAATCGCGAAAACATCGCGTGACGCGATGTTTTCCCACTGCACGAAAAATGCCTTATTTGCATGGGACACGCCCCCTCATGCGTTACCACTGCGATATTGGAAAATGAGGCCCATAGGTTGTTATAAAATGACCCTCCCCAAGCACTGGTTAATTGTACCATGTGCACATAATAGCCCTCAGTTTATGCACGGAGGCAGATATTTTATAAAACTGGCTACCGTATACACAGATGCGCATTGACTGATGTGTGTGCTTATGAAAATACTAATTTGTGCTCTTATGTCCAAGCACCAGTTCATTCACACCCTCAACCCAAAAACTGCAGTCAAAAGTGAAGTCAGATTTAATTTCTGTGACTTAATTAGCAGTGTATAAAAACACATGTGCATAGATGATGATATACCCGCGTATTCCATTTATAAAATACATAAATGTATACAGTCTTTTAAACCCCACCACCAGAATGCCCTCAAACCACCCTCTTTGTACACACATGCTTTTCCATGTGGCAGTGGCAGTGCACATATACTCCCACCTTCCTGAAAATGTCCTTGCCATACACAGGGACTGCTTGCACGTGTACTATATATAGGGCCAGATTTTAAAAATGTTACGCACGTAAATCCAGATGATTTACACGCATAACCGGTCTTGGCTGCCGGGCCTATTTTAAAAAGGCCCGGCGAAACACGCGTAAAGCCCCGGGACGCGTGTAAGTCCCAGGGCTTTACAAAAGGGGCGGGGCAGGGCCAGAGGCCTCCAACAGAGTGGTCATTGCCGCTCTGTTGGAGGATCGCGTGCCGGCAGGCTGCTGGCGTGCGCAAAGTGCACCTGCCCAGAGGCAGGCGCAAAAGGTAAGACAAGAGTCGGGGGGGGGGGGGGGGTTAGAGTAGGGCTGGGGAGAAAGGTTAGGGGAAGGGTTGGGAAGGTTAGGTTAGGGGGAAGGGAACGGAGGAAGGCAACGCAGCTCGGTGCGCACAAGATGCACAATTGTGCACCCCCTTGCGCGCGACGACCCCGGATTTTATAACATGTAGGCCGCACGCGCTTCTTTTAAAATCTACCCCATAATGTTACATGAATGAGCCCCATGCAAGTCTTTGAAAATTACTCCCTTAAAGTCTGAGTGAAAGTTTGAGAAAAGTAAAAATAGTAATCAATTTTGTACCTTCCTGGGAAAATAAAGTTGTATTATAGTGTTCAGCTAGATGGACTGGTCCATTCAAAATTAGAATGCTCTCCTCCTTCTAAGATCCAAGTACACGCAAAAGAACATGGATAAATGCAGACTTCAGTGAATTGAAATCTGACTTTATGGTAGGGGAGGTATGACAGGAGCCAAAAGAGGCCCTTGAGGCAGGCACTGAGGCATTGGTTGCTGGCTACTGTGGTTGACAGAACCCATCCTGCTAGCCACTGAGAAGAGATGAACAGTTTTCTGAGACTGGGAAAAACCATCTTGTCAATCCTGGAGACAGAGAAAGAGAAAAAAAAAGAGAGGAACCTCTTGTGGTAGCCTGGAAAGTTGAGTCTGGCAGCTGGTAAGATGCAGAGGGAAGGAGAAGGAAGGGGCGTACAGATGAGAGAAAGGTATGAAAAAGAAGGATAGAATGGAGAGAGAAAATGGTATGGAAAGTGGTCCAACCTCTTTCATCCGCAGCTCATCAACCTCCAACAAACAAAGGGCCTGATTTTAAAGCATTTACATGCTTAAAACTGGGTTTTACATATGTAAATGCACTTTACTCGTGCATTTTGAAAATAACTACATTATATGCCATTGAATTGTCAATAGGTTTTACCCATGTTGAGTGCACTTAACACAGATAAATGGTTTTTGAAAATTGCTACAATAGCATGTATAGAGACAATGGAGTCTCCACTAGATGGCCCTAGTCCCCAGTCCTTGGGTAGACATTTGCAAAGGGGCATACCATTCAATACAGCACCTCCCCTCGAGGTTGTCTGGAATAGGGTGTCCCTTAGGCACCAGGGGGGGAGGGGGCGCTAGGTGAGTTAAGGCAGATGTAGTTTGATATCAGAAGTGAAAGATCTGGATCGTGTGCGCTTTCTGAGTTAGGCCCCCACTCTGACATAGATAAAGAGAGGCATTGCCTTGTCAGTTCCTTTAATAGTTCTGTAAGAGAGATGGCTAGCTGGAGAAGTTTTTATTAGGGAAGTGCATTTGTTTGCGACGAAATAGGAAATATAGATGATATTTCCTATTTTGTCGCGGTTTGGGGGGTCCCTGAAATGATAGGAAAACCCACAATCCCCCACCCTCCCGACCCCCCCAAAACTTGCCTATAGTCCCTGGTGGTTCAGTGGGGGTCCCGGGGGTGATCTCCGCCTCTCAGGCCATCGGTTGCCACTAATCAAAATGGCGCCAATGGCCCTTTGCCCTTACCATGTTACAGGGGTTATCGGTGCCATTGGCCGGCCCCTGTCACATGGTAGGAGCAATGGATGACCCACACCACTTTTAAGATGGCGCTGGCCATCCATTGCTCCTACCATGTGACAGAGGTCGGCCAATGGCAACGATAGCCCTTGTCACATGGTAAGGGCAAAGAACCACCAGTGCCATTTTGTTTACTGGCAGCCAAAGGCCCGAGAGCAAATGATCACTCCTGGGACCCCCGCTGGACCACCAGGGACTTTAGGCAAGTTTTTGGGGGGTAGGGAGGGTGGGGGATTGTAATTAATTACATCTGAAGGGTTGGGGGGTTCAGATCGAGACAGCCAAACGAAATGTCCCACAGCAGGCCGATAAGGAAGGCCAAACCAAAAGGTTTGGCCAAATCACATCTCTAGTTTTTACAGTTTCTCTGGTTTCCGCAGTTTGGTCCTGTTCCATTCCTGGCAGGCTGTATCCCCGGAGGGACTGTATAACTTTTCAACTAGCATAAGAGGAGGTTGCAGCACCCTGCTGTGAAATGGGATCCGAAATTGATTTTTTGCAAGTATTGGATTCTTCCACCTTTTGAGAATGGGAGAGTTTTTTCTGTCCCCTTCTTTTCTCTGAACTGGACATGTTTAGTAACTGTTTCCAGTATAGGCCTTTCCTCCAGGGAGGCCAACACAAAAAAGAATCCACTCCTTGAGGATATAAGAGAGAGGAATGAGAGGCATGAAGATAGCCCTAGTTACAAATTCTTTTGTGTGGCCTTGGAAACAGTTACTATCCAGAACACAGGGTTACACATGTTACATTTACATGTGTAACTCCTTTGAAAATTCACCTGTAAGTTTTCAGTCTTGTTTTTTTCCTAACAATAGCAGCAGTATCTCAGCACAGAAAACTGCACTCTTGCACTATCTCTTCCTCTTGTCACAGTGGTCATTTCCTGAGAGTCTCTGTTATCAATGCAGGAAACTGCATTCATGTGGCCCAACTTCCTCCTGGCGCACCATCCCAGTTTCTCACTCTGGCATCCTTAAATTTGACCCAAAGTGGTTATAGTCATAAATAATGGATATTATTACTTGAATTAGATAGAAAATATGGTAAGAAAATAATTCCACATAGGAATTAATAAATAAGAAGTATAAGAACATTTTAGCTATAAAAATATCCCATTTAGAGTACATAAAGTACCTGATTTTAAAAAGCATTTACATGCTTAAAATTTGGTTTTACCCTTGCAAATGTACTTTACCCATGTAAGTGCATCTTTTAAACTTGCTAAGTTATTATTTACATTTACACATGTAACACCTTTTAAAACTACCTCATAAATGAGAAAGCTCTATTAAAACAATTATTAAATTAATTACCAGAGACTTCTCAGCAGAAGTTTTCATATAAGTCAGTTATTGACTTCTCACAGGGTGTAAGCTAAACGTGTCTTGGAAGTTAAGCAACCCAGGAGATAGTTCTATGAGTTTGCATTTCCCAGTCCACTAAGATATTCACCTATTTTTTCAAGTTCATAAATAAAGTATTTGTTTACCTTCCTGATAAAGACGTTTTAGAGGCGGCTGCTGTTCTCGTTACTGAGCTCCCGTGCACGAGTTTGCAGGCTGTGCTTTTATCAGGCCGTGCAGAGGCCTTCCTTGTCATTCTGAGAATTCTGTCTGAAATTCCATTGTCTAGGGAGCAGATAATCATTTGCTGAGATTAGTGTATCATGCAGCTGAAATTTCTCATTTTGGAAGCAAACTTGCTTATTTTCTTCATTCTGTAAATGCCACTGTCCAAATACAGTAGGTCCTGTCTGGGCAAAGCAAACTAATTAGGTGTTTTCTGATCACACATGATATAAACCACAAATCTATTATTTTCATGATTAAAATTTAAGGATTTATATTTTGTATCATTGGGTGCAAAGAAAATGAATATATATGCAGTATATATATTTTTATTTATTTATTTTTTTTACAATAATTTTCATGAGTGCTTTCAGGGGATTTCCTTATTAATTCATTAAGTCACTATTTTCATGCTTCAACCAAAACAGGAGCTATACCATAAAATCAAATGCCTTCTTAATTTCTAATTCAGAGCATCAGTTCCGAGAAAGTACAGCATCAGGTGTTTGGCAGTGAGTTGGACTGTGAGGCAGGAGGCTGAAATAAATCTTCCTCCACACATCGATATTTATTGCAACGCCACACTTAATGTGAATTAAAGTCCAACCACATGTAGTAATCAATAGTGCAAAGAAATGGGGCTTAAATACGCAAGGCTTCTGGAACCTACAGGCTTCATAAAACATGTCAGGGGTAATGGACACTTTTTAGTTTTAATACTCCATCTTCAGCAGGCCTATATAAGATGACTCAAATGGATCAGAAATTCCACTTGCCTGATGGCTGGTATCCATTAGAAGCAAAATCAGGCATGGGGGATGGGAGCAATGGGAAAGGAAAAGAGGAGGGAGGACAGAAAAGAGCTTATTCAATCCTGGACTGAATGAAAAAAAAAGACTGCAACTGTGACATTATCACATGCAAATTAATTATGGGTGTTTAAGGCTCTTGGAAACTCTAAAACTTTCCCCTTTATATTCATCCACTACACCTGAAATGATATATTATTTTGTCAAGTGAAACATTGGAAAAATCCTGAAGATAACTAAAAAGGTGATTACAGATATCACTTCTTATGCTTTATAGTTTGGGAGATCTTCCCTTTAAAATAATGTATTATATAATGAAGCAACTCATTAAGGTAATGGATACTAAAGGATATTAGGGTTAACACCGAATTATGACGCCTATCAATGTACATTAATGTGGGCATTTTCTAATGCCACTGTCCAAGTTACATTAATTTCATGCACTATATTATTTCAATGCAGTAATGTAATGCACATGCAAATAAATTCAATTGCTAAAAAAAAGTTGCTAATCAGTTCTCTGGGTATTAGCACTGGATAGTACAGCAGGCATTAATATTGAAGCGTTAACATGACAGCAGGAAAAGACCATATGGCCTATCTAATCTGCCCATCCTCACAACTGCTCAGCTCTACAAACCTCTACCACTCCCTCAGAGATCCCCTGTGCTTGTCCCATGCTTTCTTGAGTCTCAGATACTGCCTTGTCTTCACCACCTTGACATGGAGACTGGTCTAAAGTATCCACCATGTTTACTGCAGGAAACTTAACTTCGCTGGCATGTGTCAGGAATGAACAAGCTGTCTGCCATACCCCAGCCAAACCTGAGGCTTGATACCATTCACATTCATGTAGCTAGCTTAAGACAGCACCACCAGGGGAAATCATGAGAAGCAAAAATCACTAGGACCGCCTTAATGTACTGGGCACTATTTGATATGAATCTGCCTTGATTCTACAGAAAAGGCTCAAATACTTTTCTGTTCAGTGTCTGTAAACTGCAAGCAAGCATGGGCACAATGCAGTGGTAGTAAATACAAAAAAACCCCAAAACCCAATGACAACTTGACAAGACAACACAGAGACGCACAGAAACCCACAAAACAAATCTATATTCTATGGCTTAGACCCAGTTCTTTATTGTTTTGCAAAAAAAAACCCCAATTACCATATCTGTCAGATGGCCCCTCTTTTTTAGGATAATTTTCAAAGCCACTTATTCAGGAACTTACCCTCCCTCAATGCGTGATTTTAGCTGCATTTAGAGGAGGCAGACCTAGGGGGTGCTTACGTTGGGGAAGAAAATAATGCATGTAGAATGTATTTTCAAGTCTCTAGTATGCATTATTTTCCAAAGAAAATCTGCCTGCACCAAGAGCAGGAGCAAATGTGCACGGTCAGGTTTCACGTGTACTTTCTCTTTGGAAACCAATGTAAAGTCTGTGGGTCAAATGTACTCACGGACTTTGTCCCAAATCAGAAAGCCTGAAAATTGCTCCCAGGAAAGGTGATATGAAAGGCCATTCCCACAGATAAAGCTGTGTGGAGATATCCTTCCATAAAATCGCCCACCTGATATGCTGGTAAAAGTGTGTGCATAAGACTTGTATGCCTGCTCATTTACTGCTGTTCAGGGGGTGGAGGGTCTTTCATTTGCATGCATGCATTTGGATTTTAAAAAGTATGCACATAAATTGTCATGGCAAAACTATCCACATCAAATAACAAGTATAATGTTTGTTGGGCTCAAACAGTAACCAACAAGAGCCCTGACCTTGCTGGTCTGAGTAACTGATAAGTATGGGAGCTTGCTGGGCAGACTGCATGGGCCTTTAGGTCCTTTTCTGCCGTCACTTCTGTGTTTCTGTGTCATTGTGCTGGGATAGATTTGGTGGGATAGTTTTCAAAGCGGACTTATGCTTGTAAGTCTGCTATGAAAATGGGTGTAACTTATGTAACAGCCTGCAAATTTATGTGGACTATTTCAAAATTATTCCATGTAAGGCTACTGTTTGAGGGTATCAGACAAGTAGTGAATCCCAACAGACAAATCAAACATTTGTAATCATTCCAATAAAAATTGCTAGCAAATTGGGCCGGATTTTAAGAATTATGTGCGGGCGTAGATTTGTGCGCGCAACCTGGCGCGCACAAATCTACGTCCGATTTTATAACATGCGTGCGCAGCCACCTTCCCCTCCCTTCCCCTACCTAACCCACCCCCCAGGCCTATCTAAACCTCCCCCCTTACCTTTAACTTCTAAGTTGCGCCTGCCTCTTGGCAGGCTTAGGTTATGTGTGCTGGCCGGCGTCCGGCCCACGATTCCGGGCACAGCGGCAAATGGCTACTGTGCCTGGAGGCTCCGGCCCCGCCCCCGCCCTGCCCCACTCTGCCCACGCCCCCCCCCCCCCCCTTTTTCAAGCCCTGGGACATATGAGCGTCCCGGGGCTTGCGCGTGTCGCTGGCCTATGCAACATAGGCTCTGCACGCGCAGGAGTGTTTCAAAAGGGTTATGCGTGTATATTACGTCCGTAAGCCTTTTAAGATCTGCCCCATTATGCGCAGTGAGAGGAAAGAGAGAAATGTAACCTCATCTCTTAAAAATGAATCAAATACTACCCTTGATGAAATTCACATAGGACGAAAGACTGTTGAAAACTGCTCCTGCAGCCACTAAGAGCAGGTCATGGAGAGCCTCAAGAATGGCTCTGATAAAAGCCAGAGCTGGAACCAGGACAGTAACTGACACTGCCATTGTTCAAGGCTCTCCCAGCTGTTCTAATACAAGATAATATCACTGCTGCAGATGGGTCAGTTCAAGAGTATTAGGTGCTCAAGGCGAAAATTTGGTCATATAACCCCCTCATTCCTCCCATCCCAACTTACCTTCTGGTGGCAGCTCCAGCACAGTTCTCCCTCCTGCCAGTGGCAGTGACTCCAGCACAGCACTCCCTTCTTTGATGGCATTAGCACTGGCATAGCACCTGTCTTGATCTCTACTCTCACCCCTGCCCAGCATCCCCTTCTCGTTGCCTGAACAGCACCTCTTCTTCTCTCCTCTTTTGCTCCCTCTCAGCATTCTCCTCTCTCGCCTCCACTCCTTTCTCAGCATACCTGCATCACCTCAATCTCTTTTTCCTTTTTCTGCAGTGCCAGCACCCTCTCTCTCTGAGAGTAGCAGCACCCTCTCTCTCTATCTTCCCAACTGCATAGTACCTTCTCTCTCTCTCTATTCACTCTCCCCACCTTCTCAGAAACGTGCACGCACATTCTCTTTCCACCCCAACCACTCAGTACTCTCTCTTGCCAGTGCACGTTTGCCACCCAGTACACTCTCGCCACCCCACTACCCACTCACTCACCCAGCACCTTGTCTCTCTTTCTTTCTACTTCCCACCCACACAATATCCCTCTCTCTCTCCCATATGCACTCTCTCTCTCTCCTCCCTTCCCACTTACCCAGTATTCATTTCCTTCTCTCCCCTAAGCCTCCTCCTGCATTCTTTGCTTGCTGGCAGGCTGGGCTTTTCCATAAGCCCCATTCTTGAGTGTCTTTCTGTTTTTTTGGCCACTCTTGGATGGACTCTTCAAGCAGGTCCTGCTCCTAAGCCTATTCCTCGGGCACATCCCACCAGTGGTTAAAGGAACAGAAGAGACCTGGGGCCACTAACAAGATGGCTCCACCATTGGCCATAGGCCTGTTCTTCCACCCGCAACCCTGGACCTCACACTGGTGGGATTTTGCCGCTCCAAAATTATGGTGCTCTAAGCAACTGCCTAATTTGTCTAATGGAAACAGTGGCCCTGACTGCAGATGCAGTCACTGCTCTCACTGTGATAGACGAAGTTTCTGGGACTTCTGGGACTTCTGTCATAACCCCTCTCCTGTGGAGTATCAATGGATATTTTGCCCTATCTGATTCACTGTCTTTAATTCTATTAAGGATGGATAACTTGAAAATTCTATGAAAATTTGTAATCACTGAGCTAACATCAATCCTATTAATGAATTATTTAATAAATTATTAAAAGCACCTAATGTATCCCATGCACTAAATTTTTCGAAGACTGAAATCTAGCCAATATTTTACAAGCAATTTATTACAAATGCAATACAGGTTAAGTATGATTTTTTTTTTCATTTTTTACAACTGCACAGCAAACCTGCATAAACATTGATAAAACATTTCAGGACCATTTAAAAATATTTGCATGACTGCTGTATGTGCACACTAGGCTTTATTTACCTAAAAGAATGAATGAGACAATTAAACTGAAGAAACAGAGTCCACCATACACAAGAAGGCATGCCACACAGAGATGTAAAAGCTCAGTAGAAAGTTAATTTCATGGCACATGATGGGGCCTATGTGCTAACTTATGCACTGTGAGATGTACGATGAGTTTTGCAAACTACTTGTCATTTGTTAATCTTTTGCTTGAAAAACCATTTTCATTGTGTCAGTAAATGTGGACTGTAGTAAGAATGTCTAATGTGTGTGTTGGTGTTTTTCCTTTTCCAAAGAGAAGTTATAGAATAGTTGCAGGCCCTCTGGGGAAATATTTAGGGTGTCTTCTCTTGTTTGCGACCTTCATCTTTCAGACACAACACTTGCTGGTAGCTAAGCCCTTGAAATAGTGTGAATTTAAAAATGATAGGGATGTGCAATCGTTTTTTGACGATTAGGAAATTCGTACGATATTTCCTAAATCGTCATAGATCGGGAAAACAATAAAACGATTGCATTTTCCCCGAATTTTCATAAAAAAATCATTTTTCGGCTTAGTGCGCGCTAACTCCCGTTAGCACTAACAAAAAAACGTTAGTTACCGTTAGTTACCGTTAGTTTTTGTTAGCGCGCACTAAGCCGAAAAACGATTTTTCATGAAAAAAAACATGCTGATCTGCGGGAATACGAGATTTTCTCGTGGCCACACGAATCCAAAAGTGGAAACGATCGAGCACCCGATGCACATCTCTAAAAAATGACCACCTGGTCTAAGGTAAGGTTAAAGTTTAGGCCAAGGGTAGGCAGTTCCAATCCTTGAGTGCCCACAAGCAGGCCAGGTTTTCAGGATATCCAAACTCTCTGCATGAGATGCATTTACATGCACTGCCTCCACTATATGCAAATGCATCTCATGCATATTCATTGTGGATATAAAACACTATTTAGCATGTGCTCACTAAGCCTATTCCTGTTTTAGGGCTTAGTGAGCACATGCTAAATAGCACAAAAGGAGAGCATACCATGCTATTTCCTTGTGCCTACTAAAGCCTAATTCGTATCCAACTTTCCTTCATAAGCAAGTACTTATGTGCTAATAATTTCTGGGGGACGGTTTAGTATGCATGCTAGGATCTTGGTTCTTAGTCTGTTATTCCAAGTGCATGCAAAGCAGCCTTACCAATTACACAAAGCTTTAGCACATAGACCTCAATCTGGCAATAAAACATCTTTAATATGACTGGTCTCAATCAACTAGCCTTAGAGTCTTGGAGGCAGCATAGATGATTATTATATATAGCACTAAGACAGCAGCACAAATGTTCTCACAAATTATAACCCTAAAATTAAAGAAAGAGAACACTACCAAAAATTCTCCTATATTATCAGCATAAGCACAAGTGTTATAAAAGATGAATATATGGATGAGAAAAGCCATAGCTTTACAAGAGAATTGCCAACAGACATTCAAAGAGAGTTTAATCATTACTGGCAAAATATCCATTGATCAAAAATCATTAAAACATTTTGAAAAACTGTTTGTATCAAAAATATTGGCCAGCCAAACAGTAGCAAATCTGGTGCCTTAAATTGATCAATAATACAAAAACGTGTGGTCCTCAGATGATACCTGAAAATGTTCATGTTATATGCCATATGCATTAACATAGTTGGCAAGAAAGATGCAAGGCCATGGTAAGGCTGAAGGCCTCTGCAGCACACGCATACAGGATTTATGTTGCAGTGGAAGGTTTTATGAGGAATGTAAACAACAGAACTCTTCCTGACTTATGCACTGCAGGTAAACAAAGGGATAATTCACAATGAAGGTAAATCACAAATGGCATGAGGCTTACTTTCACAGTCCAGGTATCGGTCCACGTCTTTGAACGGTAGATTTATTTTTCAACAACAGCTCACACACTATTAGAGACAAGACTTCCAAATTTCACAGTACTTCATAGCAGCAGGAACTCATGGCTCTCGCGCAGGATCCCACACCTTTCTTTGGCCTCTATGTGTCTAAATGCTGGGAACACTTGGGAGGTGTCCCAGCACTTCTTTTGAGTACCCTGAGGACTAATCCAGATCATCGGGGGTGGGGCCATATAGTAGGCTATCTTTAGATTAGAGTTGGCTTTTTTTGAGCTATCCCATGCTTCAGTGCACAACACACCAGCACCAAAGCCTGGTTCAAGGACAGGAAATACACTTTTCTCCTCGACAGCCATAAACCTCAGACAGTAGGTAAAACCTTCAGTATCTTATCTGAATGCAGTCACGTGACTTACAAATGAAAATAACAGATTCACCTGAGCTCTAACATAAAATATATTTCTGCAATAAAGGTCTATTCATGCAGCTCAATTCTTCAAAATTTAAAAATATAAATGAGAAAAATTAATCTCCTTCAGCTCACCAAAAATAAGTATGGTAAAATACCCCTTGTATTCATACCTGAGCATCCTGTGTTACCATCTCTCTCTCTCTCTCTCTCTCTCTCTCTCTCAAGTGCTAAAAGGAATCCGGAGAAAGGACAAAGCGAAAATCCTTAATACCACCCAACCTGTCAATCATAAATCTCATGCCCAATCAAAAATAACTAGTTAAAACTAAAAAGAGTCCTGTAAATATGTTACAAATATTAAAATATATTATAAAAAAATAACTCCCACTCATTGGCATGAGGGAGCTCCATCACAGCTTATTAGTCACCCCAAACTGGGACGGAGAGGACTCCCTTCCACCCCTAGTCTGAAGGACCTACACCTTGGGATGGGAAGAGACGTAAAAGTTAGCCAGGGTCCCTGCTCTAAAGAACTTAAAATTATTTTATGTCCCCCTCCGTACTTGACTTGTACCTTAAGGAGGGGTTACACATCTTTCTAACCATCTATGTTAATACATAAGGCATGTAATATGAATGTTTTAGGTACCATCTAAGGTCCACACTTTTTTATATTATTGATAAGTTTAATGCACAAGATTTAATACTGTTTGACTCACCATTATTACTGTCAAAAATGTTTATTGAAAAACTTTTAAATGATTTGTGATCAACTGTTGTTTTTGCAAATAATGATTAAACTATCTTTGAATGCCTGTTGGGAGTTCACTTGCAAAGCTATGAATTGGCTTTTTCAATCATGTAATAAAATATATTAGTCTTTTATAACACTTTTGCTTATGCTAATAATACAGGAAAATTCTATATGGTGTTCTCGTTCTATAATATTAATGTGTATATTTATATATACACATACACACACACATTTTGCAGAATGCTACCTCAGGGGAATCAGATTGGCCAATTTCACCTTTACCAGTGGAGACAATAAGAGTGGCCATGTAATAAACTAAAAAAAAAAGCCAAATTAGAGATGAGCTGCTGACTGGGGGCAAGATGGTGTCCTGAGCAGAGGCATGTAAGGAGCTGTGCTGACCATCATCAAGAATTTTCCCACTATGCCACCGAAACACAAGGGAAAAGTGAGGGTTTTTCCCTCAATCTCGACCCAACTTACAGAGCAAGCCTTGATTACCAGCTTTATGTCGGCTGGAGGTGCAGAACTCGGGCAGGAATCTCCTGCTGCAGAAATATCTGAAGGAGAGACGTCAACGCTTGGGGCAGAGGTTTCGCTCAGCCCTCCCGATATGAGACCGCCGTCGGAGAGAGTTGAGCTGCTCACGAGCACACTGCAGCTGTCACAGACCAATGAGGTGACTGGGCAGATGCTGCAGGAGGGTGAGTCATCGGAGTTGGAGCAGCGAGGAACGCGGTCAAGATCTACAGGGGAGAACCCTGAACCCCAAAGAATATAACCAGCTACAAGTTCACTGGAAGCAGAAACCACGACGCAAGGTGAGCAGCTCTTACCTCCGATTAAACCGACGATAGTAACATTGGAGAGTTTGTGGGAGCTAAAGGCTGGCCTCTCAATAGCTGTAAAAGCTTGTAACACCAAAATTGACAATTTAACTTTCTCAGTTAATAACAAATTTCAAGATCAAGAAAAAGCTCTTGCATTGGTGAAGGTGTCTGTAACCAAGGATGAGTCGGACATACAGCAGATTAAAAATTTCAATATTGCCACGGTTAAAGATAGAACGGCATTATCACGACGACTAGAGCTACTAGAAAGTTGGAACAGATGGTTAAACCTGAGACTGATCAACTTTCCAAGGATAATGGGAGAATTACCAGAAATAACCTTCAAAAGATATTTGAAGGAAGTTCTTCAAATTCCGGACATTGAGTTACCTAATATAAATAAAGTTTATTTTATTTTTAGGGCCACAGAGGAAAGGCGTAATATAATGGAACCCATAGTCTTACCTTAAATGCAAAATTTAACTTCATTCCCTGAATCCTCAGGGATTGAAATTATAGACCGTCCTACTCTGTTGGTCTCTCTAATAACTGAGCAAGACATCAGCAAGCTGATGTCTCGCTATTTTCAGCATCTAAATACTCAATTTCATGGAGCAACAGTTAGAATGTTCCCAGATATATCCAAAATAACTCAAGAGAGACACAAAGGGTTTCTTTCATTGAGAAGTGAAACAATTTCTGCAGGGGCACTCTTTTTGTTAAGATACCCCTGTAAATGTTTAGTAAAGAAAGATGGGGATTTATATATTTTCTTTGCTCCAGAGCAATTGAGAGCATTTCTGGATTCTTGTATTTCCTAATAATTGTATCTCACAGACTCCAATGAATTAGATAATCTGCACCTTTATCAGGACTATACCTTTACTTAAATGTATTTCTTAAATCTCCTCTTTTTTTTAGGCCCCCAGTTCACTATAATATGTGATTAAAGTATTAAGCCTGTCATGTACTTTTGTTTCTTTAAGTCTGATTTTTGTAAAATTGTGATATCAGGCTTATACGTGTTTCCTAATGATATAAAAGATACTTGTATGTATTTGAAAACTTGATATATAAAAAAAAATTAGAGATGAGCTGAGTTTTGTAGAGGATTGCAATCCAAAATGGTAATGGTAACCTGGGAATTTTCAAACACATTTCATCCATAAAAAGCTGAATTTTCATGAAAAGGTAGGGCAAAAAAATGCAAAATACCTGTAAGTTGATTTGCTTGTACAGATTTGAACTAGTTTATCTTTGCAGGGGAATTTAATTTTCTGCTAGGGAAAAATTTCACAGGAAAAAAATAATTGTGCAAGCACAACTGTCTGTAGAATGCTTCAGAATATTTTTGTAAGTTTTAGTTTCAATCCCAAGATCAGCATTACAGCTCCTTCTTTTTTCTTTTCTATATGCTTTTCTCATAGCCCTTGCCACTCTACCTACCTTTTTTTTCCCTTTGATATTTAAATTTCCAAAGGAAATTCCTTAAGAGTTGCAGCCAGAATGCCCAGCCTTTGCTGAACCAAGCATTAGATGAGCGAATTTAAGATGTACTCCCATTTCAGAAAGAGTTTTTTTGTATTTTGTTTAAGATAATTGAATTATGAATCTATATGGAAGATGTGCAAATGGACAGTAGCCAGGGTTGAAACCTTAATGTTTGGTGCTACTGCTCCCAAGTTTCACGTTTGAGTTATCTCAAGCCTTTTTCTATTTGTTATCCTATGTCCAATAAATGTGCACCTGGTTCTCTGTGTAATTACAGCTAGGTGGACATTTGTTCGAAAACACTTCATTTATTACATTTTATTGCTTTTGGGGAAGAGTGCCACAAAAGCACAAGATTCTCCTGTTCCTGCAGACTCTCTCACGCTCTCTCAGGCATGCCAATAAACTAATGTTCCCTAAGCAACTCTCTGACTGAATTAGTGAAAACGCAACCCAGAATAGTAACATGGCTATCAGAGAGAATCATCAGGCAGTTCCAATGAGCTCTACTGTACCAAGAGCTGCGCTTTCTGTCATTAACAGCTGTAAGGTGCATTCACTATAGATAAATTTAACACACTTTACATCTTTCAGGTTGTGTTGAGCTGCTGCTTTGAAGTGAAATCCCCTTGACATTATGGCGCAGATGGTGCCATGCCTAAGCTAGTAAAGATTCATATACATTGCCTTTTATTTTTGCAGCATATTCTTTCAGAACCTTTCCATAAAGTAATCTTCGTTCTGTCCCAGCGCCATCAGGGTAAGTGGTCAGCGTGCCGCAGTGAAAGGGCTCCATTTTCCGCCTTCGATGAGGTGCTGCCTCCCCACAATTTCTGGGCATTGCTGATCGAGAAATAAAATAGGCATATTTCTTAAAGGGAAATAAACCCTCAAGACTGAGAATTCACATACCAACAGGAAACCAAGAAACGTGCACAGGGGGCTCTCTTTTACGAGACTAGACTGTGTCCGCTTTTTATGCTTGGTATGATTTAAGAAGCCCCTGACGTAGATGATACATGCCCAAACACTGGCAGTGTTGGGTTAACAGAGTTGGCAAGAAGTGACAGCCAGCTCATTCTTCCCCTCCATGACATCTGATTCAGGACATCCAAGCCAAACATTTGTAAAGCTAAGCCAAGCTAAGTATCTATAAGTTTTTCTAATTTAATCACTTGTACTTGAAATTGCATTTTAGATGCACTGAAAAATATATTTAAAAAGGACAGTCTTTGGTTTCGTCCACTAGACTTACACTGATATATGATTATACTAAATGCTCTAAAACAGCTATACGACTCATTGTCCCATGTTTTGCCAGCAATTGTTGCCGTTCATTAACTAGATTTGCACTATACATGATACTACCTCATATCTGGGTGTAATTATTATCAAGATCAACTTTTGTTTTTACTAAATAGTGTTTGTACCCTCATTTGTGTACTATTGATGATCCTTGACTGAGCTGATGATAGGAGAATAGCTCTCAAAAGCTCCTCATGGATGTATTGAGTTAGACCAGTAAAAAGGTATCACCCACAGCTTGTTTCTTGAACCTTATTTCTATGTTTTTCTATGTTTTCAAGAGGACTGCCATAGCAACCACATTACTTTGCTCTCTTGTGTACGAGAAACACTTAGCGAAATTATTTAAACACACAAAACACACACATGTTCAACAAATTGATCTGACCTAAGCATAATAAATCATTTTAGAAGTTTAGAGAGGCTTCATAGGAAGCATGAGCCTGTTTCTACTGTGGTTGTCACAGTCTTGCATAATACCCACTCGCTTATCTTAATCATAAACCATTAAAATCAACATTTTATTAAACACAAAACATTTTAAAGAAAGCCCCCAAAAATACTTATCTGTAAATATGTACACAAACAAGCAGAAAAAAATCCCAGGCATGCCTACATAGATTGTATTTCAAGTAGGCATGGCCTGCCTCAGGGGAAACAATTTGAGACAGACTGCTGTGTCTGAATCTGATCTAAACCATTCTCTAAGGTGTAAAATCAGAGGTGTGGGAAAACAAAGATAAAGTGTTGTGACTGGATCAATAAACCTCCATGTGATTGACTGCGCCCAATCATTTCTGAAGCATATACAGACTCCACTGGATTATATTTACTAGCTCTAGAAAGAAGAATCCGTAATCCTCTGAAAGAATTAGTGGATCTTTTAATGTGTGAATACCTTTATTCTTGCAAAGTCAGAGAAATGTGTCAAAGGTTATCTGCAAAAATGACTGATCCTCAGTTAGTGTGTAGTAATTTTTGACACCTTTGTCATTTATAAAAGATAGATCCATGGATATTTTAACATATTTCTTAAAAAAAAATAAAAAGATTTAATAAAGGAAATCAAATGGAGAAATTACTTACCTGATAATTTTGTTTTCCTTAGTGTAGACAGATGGATTCAGGACCAATGGGTATAGTGTGCTCCTGATAGCAGTTGGAGACAGAGTCAGATTTCAATCTGATGTCAGCACCAGTATATATACCCGTGCAGGAAGCTCTGCTCTTCAGTATTCTCCTCGCAAAGCAATTGTGGATATATGTATGTCTGGATAAATTGATTAACTTGGTTAACTTTGTTTAACTTGAATAACTTGAGAAACGTGATCAACTTGAACTGGTTGACGTGGACTATAGCTGGAGACCGCCAGTGCCCTCAACCGAGAAACGCCGACACCCAGTAACTATGGGTGTCCTAGCTGAAGGACAGCGTAGCTTACCCATGTTTGTCTTGCTCTCGGGAACTGACCCCCAAGGTTTTCGTGTATAGCAGCAGCCGTGGGTGGGATACTGAATCCATCTGTCTACACTAAGGAAAAAGAAATTATCAGGTAAGTAATTTCTCCATTTCCTAGCGTGTAGCAGATGGATTCAGGACCAATGGGATGTACAAAAGCTACTCCCGAACCAGGTGGGAGGCTGCCCGTGGCCCACTTAGTTCTGCCCTTGCGAATGATGTGTCCTCCCAAGCTTGAACATCCAGGCGGTAGAACCTGGCGAAGGTGTGAATGGAAGTCCATGTCGCTGCCCGACAGATCTCGGTGGGTGACAGCATCTTGGTTTCCACACAGGACACTGCCTGGGCTCTAGTGGAATGGGCCTTGACTTGTAGCGGTGGAGGCTTGCCTGCCTCTACGTAGGCAGCCTTGATTACTTCTTTGATCCAGCGGGCTATGGTTGCCCGCGAGGTCGCTTCTCCTTGTTTCTTCCCACTGTGAAGGATGAATAGGTGGTCCGTCTTTCGTACGGATTCTGACCTTTCCAGGTATCAGACTAGGAGTCTGCCGACATTAAGGTGGCGAAGACAGTGAAATTCTTCTGAGCCCTTGTGCTCATCTGGAGATGGCAGCAAGATGGTTTGGTTTAGATGGAAGTGAGAAACCACCTTTGGAAGGAAGGAGGGGAAAGTGCATAGCTGTATGGATCCCGGTGTGAATCTGAGAAAGGGTTTCAGACAGGATAATGCTTGAAGTTCAGAGGTGCGACAAGCCGAACATATTGTCACTAGAAATGCAGTCTTCAAGGTTAGTAGTCGTAGAGACAGACTGCGGATAGGTCTGAAGGAGGCTCCCACTAGGAAGTCTAGTACTAGATTGAAGTTCCATAGGGGTACCGATCACTTTAAGGGTGGACGGATCTGCTTGACTCCTCTCAGGAAGCAGGAGACGTCCAGATGAGATGTTAGGCTAGGTTCCGTAGCATGCCAACGCGGCCACCTGAACCTTGATGGAGTTGAGGGACAACCCCTTCTGTAAGCCATCCTGCAGGAATTCCAGGATCATGGGAATTTTGGCTGTCTGCGGAAGGATGTCGTGGTCTTCACACCAGGCTTCAAATATTCTCCATATTTGTATGTAGGTTAGCGCTGTGGAGAACTTGCGTGCTCGGAGCAAGGTGTCAATCACCACCCCCGAGTATCTGCTCTTCTTCAGGCGTGTCCTCTCAATGGCCAGATCGTAAGAGAGAATTAAGTTGGGTCTTCATGGAGGATCGGGCCTTGCTGGAGCAGATCCCTGTGAGGAGATAGAGGGAGAGGGCTCCCCATCATGAGTCTTCGCATGTCTGCGTACCACGGCCTTCTTGGCCAGTCCGGGGCCACTAGATGTACTAGTCCCCTGTGGTGCTCTATCTTTCGAATGATCCTGCCCTGTAGTGGCCATGGGGGGAAGGCGTATAGCAGGTCTTCCTGTGGCTAGATCTGGATAAGGGCATCGTTCCTTTGGGATTGTGGTTCTCGTCTGCAACTGAAGAAGTTGGGAACTTGGGCGTTGGACTGGGTTGCCAGAAGATCCATGGCTGGGGTTCCCCAGCAGTTTACTATCAACTGGAAGGCTGTGGTCAACAGCTTCCATTCCCCTGGGTCTAGACTTTCTCTGCTGAGGTAGTCCGCAGTGACATTGTCTTTTCCCGCGATGTGGGCGGCTGAGATCCCTTGTAGGTTTGCTTCTGCCCACGCCATTAGGGAATCTATTTCCAGGGACACCTGTTGGCTTCTGGTTCCCCCCTGGCGGTTGATGTAGGTGTTGTCCAACATGGCTCTGACAGATTTTCCCTGGAGTCTGTGATGGAACCGTAGGCAGGCTAGTCTGACCGCCCGGGCTTCCAGTCAGTTGATGTTCCACCCCGACTCTTCCTTGTTCCTGGCAGTGGGCTCCCCACCCTCGTAGGCTCGCTTCTGTGGTGATCAAGACCCAGGTTGGTGGAGTTAGCCTTACTCCCTTACTTATATGGTTTTCTTGTAGCCACCATTGGAGCTGGTTCCGTATTTCCTCCGGGAGCTGGAGGCGACCGGAGTAGTCCTGGAACATCGGGTTCCATCGTGACAGTAGGAAGCGCTGTAGTGGTTGCATGTGGGCTCTTGCCCACGGGACCACTTCCAGGGTTGATGTCATGAGGCCGAGGACTTGGAGGTAGTCCCATACTTTGGAGCGGAGACCACCTAGCAGGTTTTGCAATTGGTTCATCAGTTTTATTCTCCTTGTAGGGGGAAGAGCAACCTTGTCTTGTTTGGTGTAGAACCAGACTCTCAGGTATTCTAGCGATTGGAAGGGTTGCAGACAGCTCTTGTTTGTGTTGAAGACCCACCCGAGGCTCTCCAGTAGAGTTTTAACTCTGGTGGTTGCCTGATGACTTTCGTCTGGAGATTTTGTCCTGATCAGCCAATCATCAAGATATGGATGTATGAGGATTCCTTCTTTCCTCAGTGTTGCCGCCACCACCACCATGATTTTGGTGAACGTGTGGGGGGCTGTGGCTAGCCAGAAGGGTAGCGCCTGGAACTGGTAGTGGTGGTCCAGGATTGTAAAGCATAGGAATCGCTGATGCTCATGATGGACTGGAATGTGCAGGTAGGCTTCTGACAGGTCCAGGGATGTAAGGAATTCTCCTGGCTGTATTGCCCTTATGACCGAGTGCAGGGTTTCCATGCAGAAATGTGGTACCCTCAGGTAGTGGTTGACCAACTTGAGGTCCAGGATGGGCTGGAACGTTCCCTCTTTCTTGAGGACGATAAAATAGATGGAATAGTGCCCAGTATTTTGTTGTTGCGTGGACACCGGTGTTATGGCCTTTAGGGTGAGCAATTTGGCCAGTGTGGTTTCCACTGCCATCCTCTTGGAGGGTGCGTGGCAAGGAGATTTCACGAACTTGCCGGAGGGATGTTGTGGAAGCCCAGATAGTATCCCTTTCGAATGATGGTTAGGACCCACTTGTCCGCTGTTATCTTGACCCATCTTTAGTAGAATAGGGCAAGCCTGCCCCCAATGGCTTCTTCCTGTGGAAGGGTCGGCTGATTCTCATTGTGGGGCTGGGGCCTGTGCCAGAGCCAGCTCCCCTCTTGTTGTGTTTGTTCCGAAAGGACTGGCCCCTGCCTGCGTGGCGAGGAGCTTGGTATGTACTCTTGTAGGGTCTGAAGCTCTGTGATCCTCTGCCCCCTAGGTAGTTGGGGAGAGGGGCGTTGGCTTCTTTTGTTCTTGTCCTCCGGTAGCCAAGGTAGCCGAGGATTCGCCCCATTTGTCGGCTAACTTCTCCAGTTCGCTTCCGAACAGGAGGGCTCCTTTAAAGAGGATTCTCGTGAGTTTCATCTTGGAAGTCGCGTTGGCTGACCAACTTCGGAGCCAGAGTTGCCTTCTGGCTGCCACTACGGATGAGACGCCCCTGGCTGAGGTGCGTACCAGATCAGAGGTCGCATCCGTGAGGAAGGATACCACTGGTTCTAGTGCTTCGCCAGGTATGGCAGCGTTCCTGGTCATGGATAAGCAGGCGCGTGTTACCACGGCACAGCAGGCAGCAATCTGTAGTGACATAGCTGATACGTCGAATGACTGTTTAAGGATGGATTCCAGACGTCTGTCCTGGGCATCCTTGAGTGCCGCTCCTCCCTCCACTGGGATGGTAGTGCGCTTTGTGACCATGCAGACCATGGCATCCACTTTGGGGAACACTAGTTGATCTTTGGCTGAGGGTTCCAGTAGATTATAGGGCTTCCAGGGCCCGCCCCCCTTTGAAACTGGCCTCCGGGGCCTCCTATTCCAAGTTAATCAGCTGTTGTATGGCTTGCAGCAAGGGGAAATGGCGGGAGGCCTGACGGAGCCCTTCTAGGAGAGGATTCTTCTTTGGTTCCTCTGTGGTACTTGTGCCTGGAATGGCGAGCTCCTTCAAGCTGAGAGCCACGAGATCTGGTATCTCGTCTTTGGAGAAGAAGCACCTCATGGTTTGGTAAGGTACCGTTCCTGGAGGTATTTCCCCTTCCTCTGTGGGGTTTTGATCCTCATCTGAGGTGTCCGTGTCCCCTATAGGGAGGCTTTTAGCTGGGGGGAGCACGTCACTGGAAGGCCTGGAGGACCCTGGGAGGCAAGGGTGCTCTAGTAGTGGTTGTGTCTGTGCCATCAGTGGCGGTTGCATGTGGACAAAGGTGTGTAGACCCTTGAAAAATTCTACCCAGGAGAAGGATTCTGGGTCTAGATTAAAGGCGACTGCACTCCCCAGGGACCCTGTTTGGGGGAGGGTCGTGGGGGGGATAGAGAGGTCCGGGGTACTATCGGTGGATCCAGATTCCTGTACTGGCTGGGGAAGGCCTTGTGCAGGTTCTCCCAGGGCCTCCTCGCACTGTAGACACTGGGCCATGGCCTCCTTATGCTGCGCCGCTCTTATGTGGCAGGCTGGGCAGAGGGCTTGTGCCTTGGTTTTCTTGGCCGGTGGTGCCATGGTTTTGTGCGCATAGGTCGTTGAAACCCCGGTCTGTGCATTTAATGTACGCACCGACAGGCTTAGCTATACACTCCAGGTGTGCCCAAGATGTGCTCACTGAGATGCGCGCACCACTGTGCACATGGCCTTAACTTGTGCGCCCGGCACAGTTGTGCGCTTAGGTGTGCGTACGGCACCTATGAGCGCGCTGCTGTGCGCACAAGTAATTTGTGTGCCCGGCTCATCCCTGTGCGCACGGATCAGTTAGGCGGACAGAGCGGCGAAATGACGTTGGCGGCCACGCGAGCAAGATGGCGACCACCTCAGAGGGTCTCCACGTGGGAGGACCCTCGTATCCGATCGGGGTCTAGCCCGGCCTGGGCTGATCAATCCAATGGTACAGACGCCGGCAGGTGATCTGTGCGGCTATCCGAGCCTCGGAGACCGGAGACTTAGAAAAAGTTTTCTACCTTACCTTGTCTCGACGTTTCCCAGTTTCGTTCCAGGTGGTCTCCGGCTGCAGGGGGAGAGGGGAGTACCTTCACCGCCGCGCTCAGTATTGCACCCGCTGCCTCTCAGCCGCTCCCATTGCTGGGGGCTAAGTACACGCCGGGAACCAGCTACCGGACCGAGGCCTACCTCTGAGGGATCTCGGAAATCACCTCAGGAAATCTCAACTGGGGGAGGGACCCTCTGGTATCACCTCAGGATAGCGGGGTTCGTCTGGAGAGGTAAGATTTCTTCTTTGTTTGGAATTTTCTTTCTTCTTTGGTTTGAATACTCTAACGCTGAGCAAGCATGTATAGAGTCCCAAACTGCTATGGAGATGGAAAATACTGAAGAGCAGAGCTTCCTGCACGGGTATATGTACTGGTGCTGACGTCAGATAGAAATCTGACTCCGTCTCCAACTGCTATCAGGAGCACACTATACCCATTGGTCCTGAATCCATCTGCTACACACTAGGAAATGTATATTTTTGGATTAAGTATCTGTTCAGAAACAGTATCTGTGCAAAATGTATGAGCCTTCCTAGGATCTTGCAAGCAATCACGATTGTAGACAGAGCCTAACTGGTGTCCATAAACGTATAACAAAAAAAGAGTGAAAAAAATTAAAACCAGCAATGAATGCTTTTTTTTATATTGTGACAAGCATCAGTGATTTCATATGTAATAGTAGTGTTTAAATGATGGCATGCAAAGTAGAAACATAGGTAAATTTTGTTTTGGGGATTGTTTTTTTTTCAGTTTTGAGTTTTTCTCCCTTCTCCTGAGGGATCATTTTATTTAATCTTCATTTTGTTTCTGTTCCGTATTTATTTAAAATTATGTACAGCTCAAGCCCTCCAAGTATGAATGAATGCACATTCCTAACATCAGGAGAAATGAAGGAGAATACCAAAGAGCAGAAGATATTGCATGCAGACTACTGATGAGATATCCTGGTGTGAGTCCAATTTATATCCACAGAGGACTGGACCCCTATTTTGGAATATTATTGCCCTGAGGCCTCGATAATTTCATTAGTATGCAGAGCAAGGGGGTCAGTAATGTTTTAACATATGAATAACTGTAATTTCTTGTTGCAAAATTGTTTTCCTCTAACATGATTGATATATTTGATATATTTTGATGTATTTTGATTATTAATTGTATTATTTATTTGTTATAAACTGCTTTGGATTGTTCGTTTGAGCAAGAAAGGTAGTCTATAAATATATATTAGCATCATTTATACTAACATGAGTGGAGAGATGGCACAGAGGAATCTTTCCACCTCCTCCACAACAGATGCATGTCTTAGGCCATAGACTGTGGGTGATCTTTGTATTTTTATTATTGACTTTAATAGAGAAGGATGGAACAAAACAAAATCCAGGAAAATAAATTATTTCTAACATAAGTATCAAATTCACATGAGATGACTGCTGTGATAGAAAGCAAATATACATCTGCTTCTTTTTTTTTTTTTTTATTAGTCTACAGATAGGTGCTTGTTTGTGGATTATGACTCACTAGACTGACATCATTGCTTATCCTCTTTACATCTTGCCAATGCTGGGTTCTCATTTTGTGGGATTTAATTACATGGAATCATGCAGATGTTTGATCTGCCTAATGAACTTGTGATGAGTATGTTGATAAAATCCAGTGAGATTCATGGCTTGTGACTATACTGTAAAAAAAAAAAAGTTATATACTAAAGACTGAATTGTGTAGTCTTTGTATAGATAAAGCTTTATCTCATGTATTTCAAATTGATCAAAAAAAAAGCAGACTAGGTCCCAAATAGTCCCTGTGGCCAGACTCACACTTGTCTCTCATCCCCATGCTGTTTTCACCATACATGTTTCTACAGTCTGCTGATTTTAACATGTATAGAGAACCCTATGGGTTTCTACTAAGAGGAATGTCCCATTGTCATAAGGGGAATAGGAGTAACATTATTGTGGTTTATTAACTCCCTCATGTGGAAGATGGAAATGGTGGAGTCATCAGAGTATGAAACGCATCGCCACCATTTTAAGGTGTGGATTTTGAGTTAGTTCATTCAAGAGGCAGGATGTTGCTATGCCTGCTCCTGATTTGGGTAGTTTTCTTGTAGAAAGGACCTTTGGGCTTCTAGGGTTGGAACTAGGGTATGGACAAGAGGAAAGGCATCCTTTTTTCTCTTTTTGAGAGAAGTCCATTTTTTGTCCTTTTGCTTTTGGGTGAAAGAGGTTTTATCCACCCTTCCTTCTTCCCCTTTTGGGTTGCATTTTTTTAAACTATTTTTTTTAAACATCTGCCTGAGGGGCAATAGATTGAGTGAGGGGATCAGATGGAGGAGGAGAAGCCAGAGAGTGAGTGACAAGATTGTAGGAAACTGGGGAGGGATAGTCTGTGAGGGAATCAGAAGGAGAGTGAGGGAAGGGGAGGGACAAGATTATGTGTGAGGGGATTGGAGGTGAGTGTGAGGGGACTGGAGAAGGAGTGAAGGTTCATTCAATGGCAAGGATCCTAGACTTCAGGAAAACTAACTTTGTTAAAATGGGGGAGTATCACAAGGAGTCGCTAGCTGAATGGAAAAATATTGGGGAAGTAACTATGGGCAAAATCAAAAGGAGCTATAAGGGCAACTAACTTTTTTGTTAGGAAAGTAAATAAAAGCAAGATGAAAAAGAGGCCACTATGATTTTCTAAAGAAGTAGCTGAAAAGGTAAAGAAAAAAGGTTAGTGTTCATAAACAAGAATGAAGAAAGAGGAAAATAGGCAACAAAGTCTGGAAAAGCTTTGAGAAACTGAGAAAGTAGTCAGGAATACAGATTCAAAAGGAATAAAAATAGCAAATATTGTAAAATAGGTGGTTAAGACTTTTTAAATATATGTTAGTGAAAAGAAGTAGTGCAAAAGCGACATTTTGAGATTCTAGAGGTAAAGGGGAGGAAAATGTAGAGGCTGATAAGGAAAACGTAAAGTTACTTAAATATTTGTTTGGTGTTCACTATGAACCAAATAAGATTGGAAGTAAGATGAACTTTAGTTGTTTTCACTGGTGTACAGCCAAAATACTTCCAAAATGAAAGAGTCAAACTTTGCTAAATCTGGATCACTGAGAACGAAAATGATGCATAAAATTGTTGATTGGCTTTAGTTTTCAGGTTATGCTACTGGGTCAGTATATATGACCTTTGAATTGGGAATTATGGAGGATAAGTGAGTCAAGAAAGGAAAGGATCTCAAATTAGACCAGAATGACTAATATACATCTTAGACTAATCTATGAATAAATCTATGACTGGGTTTGGACAATACTTGCTTTTTTGGGCACAGCAATGAATGCTGCAATCTGAAACTCATATTATGTCATACATGATATGAATTGCATGCTATTATTCAAAGAAGTCGTGAAGGAAAAGTGTTCAGCATTCAGCACTTGTTGAATCAAGGAAGATTTTGTAACCACCCTTACACATCAAGCTGAAGAAATTTGTCAAGGCCGCGAACAAAACTAAATCAGCCTTCAAGTTCCTCGGTAGTAAATTTCCAAGGTTAAGTGAAGCTAAGATGGGTGGGGGAAGGAGGTAAGATGGCTGCATGAGTGGACACACTCACCGCTGCTCCATGTTTTCCTTTTCGTTCCTTCAGTTATGCCTTCCAAGAGGAAAGGATGAGTTTGGGTCTTTCCTTCCAAGCCCTCCTCCTCCAAGAGGCAGCGTACCTGTTTTGATTGTTGGCCACGGAGCCCCATGGCCGGACTCTCTCACCCGAAACCACACCAGAAGCAGGCCCGGGCACCCTTGTGGCTGAGGGAGCCGCCGCCGCCACTACCAACATGACTTCTCTTCTTCGCAGTGCTGAGCACCGCTGTTGCTCCACGCGGCATGGAGTGCTGCCGACACCATTGCCATCTTTCACACAGCTGGGAACCCGCCATCATTCTGCTCTGCAACTGACCTCTGCACGCACGCCACTGCTGGATTTAAAGGGGCTGCGGCAGGAAAAGCCCTACAGGCCTTGTTGATGACATCATCAGCCTAGACCTATTTAAGGCTGGATCCTGCCTCCAGTCTTTGCTTTGGCAATAGGTCTTCTCTCTTCAGAGATGTGGTTTGCCTGTTCCTGAGTTCCTTCTGTGTTTCTCACCTTTTTCCTTCATTTCCTTGGACTGATCTTGGCTTTGACTTCAGATTGGACTTTGACCCCTCAACCTTTGCCTGGACTTTGACCATGAACTACACTGTCCGCCTCAACCTTTGCCTGAACCTTGACCAAGAGCTATGTGTTGCATCCGACGCTGCTCGACACCCTTACTCCGCCCTCTTTACCTCTGTGGCGACTCCCTCCGGGTCTGATGGATGGTTAGCAGCCGTGGCGTCTTCTTGCCCTCTCCCTCCAGTGTCCCCGGACTGGCACGACGCTGTGGATCCGCCATGTTGCCTGATGACGTAGGGCGCACGCGCACGTGTGCTCTGATTGATGTACCAGCAAGGGCGCGAACTTTGGGGCTTCCCCCGGGATGACATCATCCGCGTCCAATATAAAAGGTCTCAGTATTCGCTAACATATCGAGTTAGCAAGGACTCGCTTCGGCTGTCCAAGCTATTCTGCAAGGAGATTCTCCCGAGCTACTCTGCCTCCTCGGACTTACCAGGGGTACTCACTCCTCGGGGGCCTCGCTCTCTTTTCTTTATTTCAGATTGCCAATAGGAACCGGTACTCGCTCCTTGAGGGCCCATGTTCCTGAACACTCTGAAGATTCTCTACTGCCTGGAAGCTATTGCAGATACAGACATTGTGAGTTACCAGAGCTCTCTCAGAGCTTTTCCTGTAACCAGGTACTCGCTCCTCGAGAGCCTAACCCTTTCCAGCTTCTGAGCTTCATTAAGACCTTATGTGAGTTTTGTCATCCAGTTCTGGCTATGTATGCCGCAAACCCTGTGTACTCACTATCTATAGTTTCTCTACAGCTCAGCAACCCTGGGATCATTGTTCCAGTACCTGAGGGACTTCAGCCCTGCTGGGCATATCAGCTCACTACTGCCACCTCTGGTGGTTCTACTAACCTGTCTAATAAAAGAACTATCTGTGTCTGTCTTCATATCCAAGCCTAGCCGGTGGTCCCTCTCAGGATATCCTCCTGGGGACGCAGTCATCTGCCATCGGCCCAAGGATCCACCTATCTACATTCCTCTACAGCTGAGTGTCCTCTCCAAGCACTCTGCTGATAACAGATTGCTACTCCTTTCCCTTCAGGAGTCTTCAGCTACAGATTCATATCAGATTGCTACCTCCGCAGTCTATACCTTAACAAATTGTTTACTACTCCCTCTACAGAAACTGAGCATATCAGATGGCTAACTCCTCCTTCCACAGGAGCCAGTTCATAACAGATTACTAACTCCTCCTTTTACAGGAGCAAACGGTAACAGATTGCTAACTCCTCCCCTCCGCAGGAGTAAAACTCCTTCTTCCGTAGGAGCCGCATCATAACAGATTGCTAACTCCTCCTTCTTTAGAAGCCAAAACCTAACACTATGTCACCTGCCTCGACCTTTCCCTGGATCTAGACCACGAGCTATGTTGCCTGCCTTGTCCTTTGCCTGGACCTTGACCATGAGCTATGCTGCCTACCTCAACTTGTCTGGACCTTGACCATGAGCTTTGGTGCCTTTTCCTAACCTCAGCCTGAGCACCAGCTACATTTCTACAGCAGGACTTTCATCACTGCAGAGGACCCACCTACGTCCAGCTGGCCCTGGCATGTGAGGGCTCAACCTAAGGGGAACGTGGGCTGGTAGTGGTGAAGCTCCAGCTGGGCCTCTGCTTCCCACCAGCCTTGCCTATGACAGTGGGGACCTGTGGAGCTCCCCACGGGTAGCATCAAGTGCCCCTTGGTCCAAGGGTCCACCAGCATATCAGTACCATTCTTGAGTGTGTACCTCCCATTTCTGCAAATGAGCCAGACCTGAGCTCCATTGTTATTTCAGGTGGAAGAGAACCCTTTTTGACCCTGGGTGACACATCTTTGAGTCCCTTCAATATTCGTCTGCTGCCAGCTGAATGAGAGCAGGACATCGCTGAAGGTTTCGAGGCATGTAGTGTTGTCTTCGTAAGCAGCACCATGATGGAAGGAGCAATCAACACTCTATCTCCATCAGTGGTTGAAGCAAGTCAAGGGGCCAAATTCCATGAACCAGGTCTCTTGAAGGGAGGACTTCTCCACTATTTTCAACATCAGAGTTGACACTGGGAAACATGGAGAAGCAGTCTTCTGGCTTCCCTGCTGCAAGTGAGTTTTATGCAGCGAGGAGCTTCCCTCTTCCATCTAAGCTGGCAGAAGTATCTTTAAACACATTGTGGGATCTCATTGCCAGTCTCTGTCTCTTTTTCTAAGTGCTATGCTAATGTTAATTCCCTCTCTACTAGAGTGAATTCTCTTGCTCAAGATCATCAAAGAATTCTTAAGGAACAGGCTGGATGAATTTAACAATTTGAGACGGCTGTTAAAAAAGTGGAATGTGTCAATGCTACTATAATTCAAGAATGGGGTTTTCTTACACAGATTAGAGTCCGTGGAGAATCTCCTTAGAACTTTAAATCTCAGTTTTACCAATTTTCCAAAAACATTTGGTGAACTTCCTCAATTGACTTTGAGAAAATATTTAATGGAAATTTTGCATTTCATTCCAGAGAAGATTCCATCATTTAACAAGGTATTCTTTCTCCCATTTAAGTTCAGTCCTGTTCAACAAGTTGCTTCTAAGGGACTCTCTAAAACTGTGGATTTGACTTCTTTATTGGAATCCTTATTACTCGAGATTGTGGAGAGGATAACACTTTTAGTTTCCTTTTTAAATGAAAATGATTTAAGTACAAACATGAAATCTTATTTCTGAAATATGAATGTGAATTTCTTTGGTCAAACAGTAAGGATTTATCCTGATTAGGGTAGGTCAATGCAAAAAAAGAGAGGCTTCCTGACTTATGCCAGGAGGCACAGGCCTTAGGAGCCTCCTTCTTATTAAGATTTGATTACCTCACTCGTCGTATTTCTTTCCAGATCATTTATAAATATATTGAAAAGTAAGAGTCCCAATATAGATCCCAGAGGCACTCCACTGCCCACTCCTTTCCACTGAGAAAAATTGTCCATTTAATCCTACTCTCTGTTTCCTGTCTTTTAGCCAGTTTGTAATCCACAAAAGGACATCGCCACCTATCCCATGACTTTTTGCTTTTCCTAGAAGCCTCTCATGAGGAACTTTGTCAAACGCTTTCTGAAACAGTGGCGTAGTGAAAAGAGATGTTCCATTTAATGAACACAATAAACAAGCCAAGAAAAGCCAAGTAGCCACTGAATAAGGACTAAATTATGTACACATATATGTATAATAGTTTTTGCCCTTTTGTTTCAGAGTAAATTTTATTTCTATAATCCTTTTGCTGATTTAATTTTTAAAGTGTTACATTAATAGGACAGGTGAAATATTATGCAACCATAAATACACAAAAAGTCCTAAGTTTACAATTTATGATTAAAACTCTATCATCTATGTACTGTCTACTCAATAGAAACATAGAAATAAAATGTAAAAACAAATAGCCTGGAAACTGTAGCCAAACAGCTGGTTTAGGTGTCACATTTGAATTCGACACATCAACATCGATAATTAATGGAACATTTTATCGCTAAAGCAGACAACTTCTATACATTTGTTTACCAGTGTTTTCAACAAAGTGTGTTCCTGAGAAAATAACTAAACATAGTAGATAAAGCAATATGTTGTTAACCAAACTGAACCTAAAACACTTCTTATACGTCGACGATGTCCAGATCGTGATCCCCCTTAAAGAATCCATCACAAAAACTCTAGAATTTTGGGAAAATTGCCTTCTAGAAATCAACTGCCTCCTCACCAGTCTAAACTTAATATTAAATTCTTCAAAAAGCAAACTCCTTCTCATATCCCCGGATAACAGTAACATCACTACGAATCCACCAGTCAACCTGCAAATTTCACAAGTAAGAGACTTAGGAGCTATCATTGATAATTGGCTAAACCTAAAAAAATTTATTAACCAAACAACTAAGGACTGCTTTCATAAACTACATTTCCTAAAAAGAATAAAGCCACTCTTCCACTTTCATGACTACAGAACAGTTCTGCAAGCAATAATCTTCTCTAAGATAGATTACCGTAACTATCTTATTAGGTCTCCCCTCATCTCACACCAAACCTCTTCAGATGGTTCAAAACACGACAGCCAGAATATTGACAAACACAAGGAGAAGACCTACATTGGTTGCCAATTCACTACAGAATCATATATAAGTCCATTACTACCATCTACAAAGCTATTCATCACCATGCTCCGCTAAACCTACAAATCCCATTCAAAAAACATACCTCCGCCAGACCCATCAGAGAGACTTATAGAGAATCATTACATGTACCACACTCCAAAACCTCTCAACATAAAACCTTTAGAGACCGGGCCTTCTCTACAGCAGGACCACCTCTATGGAACTCCATCCCTCCGGATCTGCGGCAGGAACCCTGCCTTCTAACATTCAGGAAAAGACTCAAAACGTGGTTATTTAAAAAAGCCATTCCGGACCCCAACTGAACCTTAATGCACCCTCAATTTACTCTCAGACATTACCATAACATTGTAAACAATAACATTGTAAATACCATAACATTGTAAATAATTGCTCTTTCTGCTAAATTCCTATCGCCTTTTTTTCTGCTCCCAGTTGTGTACATCCCTGTTTTATTGTAACTGCAACGTTTCTCTTCGCACCTGTTAAAGTTTTATTGTATCTTCATTTTACACCCCCCTTGTTAAATGTAAACCAGCATGATGTGATACCTATCGCGAATGCCGGTATAGAAAAACACTAAACAAACAAACAAATAAATAAATAAATAAATAAAATATAAATATGGCTAGATGGGATACACCTGAAGGTATTAAGGGAACTTAGAAAAGCTCTGGTAGCTCCACTAGGTAACCTTTTCAATGCTTCTTTAGAATTAGGAGTAGTTCCAGAGGACTGGAGACTAGTGGATGTCATTCTTATTCACAAAATGGAAGTAAGGAGGAAGCTGGAAACTACAAGCTGGTTAGTCTGAACTCTGTTGTGAGCAAATTAATGGAATCACTGCTAAAACAGAGGATAGTGCAGTTTTTGGAATCCAATGGATTGCAAGATCCAAGGCAGCATGGTTTTACCAAAGGAAGGTCAGGGTATTATATAATGGATGCATGTCTGTGCCATTGCCAGTTTCACCAGTTCATCCACCAGCTTGCCAAGTTAAGAGCTAGAGCCTCTAAACCCCCCTGGTTTGATAGCCTCACTCCCCCCAGTTACCTCAGACCCTTTAAACCTGGCAGAAATGGCTAATTTCTTTTCTTTTTTAAGTTACACCTCCTCCATAACAGAAGTTGCACAGCAATAGACCTGGGCATGCAGGTATTTACGTACACATCTCTCGGCCATGCCCTGAAATGCTCACGCCCCACCTAGACTACGCCCCTTTTAGAAATCAAGTGAGATGTACATGCAGAGGAGATACTCGCACATCTGGGCAGCTTTTAAAATTCGGTGGACGCGCGTGAGCCTGACTTGTGCAAGAATCTCCTGACTTTGGCATGCGCCAGGCTTTTAAAATTCACCTTTAAATGCTTTTAGCATTCCTTTTACTGACTCGGCCCCTTAGTATGTTGATAACTTAAAAAAAAAAAAAAACTATAATAGCAAAAGGAATTAAAAAATAAGGAAGATAGATTAGTTTCTAAGTGGGATGAATACCTGGTTTAAAGCATACTCTTTTAGGTAGGTCCAGAGGCTTGAAAATGGATTCAGATTCAGTCAGCCAGTTCAAATTCACTACTGTGTGTGGAATATTTAGAGACCATAAAAACCTAAAAGACACATCATGAAAGAATAAGAAGTGAATCTTTTGTTATCTGTCACTACATACTTTTCTACATTGTCCAGCCAATGTAGAAAAGAAGCAATTTCATGCAACAAGGTGTCACAATAAACATTAAATAAAAATATACCCAGTAGGTACGCGCGGGCATAGATTTGTGCACGCAACCCGGCGCGCACAAACCTACGCCCGATTTTATAACATGCGTGCGCAGCCGCACACATGTTATAAAATCCAGGGTCAGCGCACACAAGGGGGTGCACACTTGTGCACCTTGCGCGCACCGAGGCCTAGGGGAGCCCCGATGGCTTTCCCCATTCCCTCCGAGGCCACTCCGAAATCGGAGCGGCCTCGGAGGGAACTTTCCTTCTGCCCCCCCACCTTCCCCTCCCTTCCCCTACCTAACCCACCCCCAGCCCTATCTAAAAACCCCCCTGACCTTTGTTGACAAAGTTGCACCTGCCCCTGTGCCGGAGGCCTCGGTCCCGCCCCTGCCCCACCCCGCCTCACCCCAACCCACTCCCCACCCCTTTTTTCAAGCCCTGGGACATATGCGCATTGCCAGGCCTATGCAAAATAGGCTTGGCACGCACAGGAGCAAGTTTTAAAGGGTTACGCGCATATATTACGTGTGTAACCCTTTTAAAATCCACCCCAGTGTCTCTTACACCAATTTCAACAATATTATTATGGAATCAATTTTCAAAAAATGGCCTAGGGCATGATCATATATAATACATTTGGGACATTTTGTATCATATGCAAGCTAGCTAGGGTGGAGTGACTTGTGAAGTGCAAATTTACTGTTCGATATTTGCTGTAATAACCTTGATAATGAAATAGAGAATACACTTAGAAAATTCACAGATACCACCAGTTTGTAAAACATTCTATGCACCCTGGAGGACAGGATTAGAATTCATAATGAACTTGTGGTAACTGGAACATTGGCTGGAAATAAACATAATGAACATCAAGAAGGAGGGAAAAAAAGTAATGTATAAATATTAAATGAATAGAAATTCCACGTGGTGGGGGGGGGGGGGGGGGTAAGAGTATGGCAGTGGGTGCATATTATTGACCACCTGGCCAAGATGAACTAACAATCTGTGAAATGTTAGCAAAAATTAGAAAGGCAAATTAATTTGGCAACACAATAATAATGGGAGATATCAATTGCCCCAGTATTGATTGGATCAGTGTCTCATTAGGACATGCTAGAAAGGTTAAGTTTCATGGAGCAACTGGTTCAAGAACTGAAGAAAGGGGCAGCTACTTTAGATCTATTCCTCAGTGGAATGCATGACTTGGTGCAAGGGATTACTGTGGTGGGGCAGCTTTATGGTAATGCAGTCAAATTTCACAAAATCATTGGAGGGAAGACATTAAATAAAACTACTGCAGTAGCATATAACTTTAAAAGAAAGACTATGAAAGAATGTGGAAATTCAAAAATACTAGAAGGAGTGGTTGCAAAGTTTAAAAGTTTGCATAAGGTGTGGGCATTGTTTAAAAAATACCATCTTGGAAGCTCAGATAAAATGTATTCTATGCATTAGAAAATGTCAAAGACCAAAACACTGCAGGCATAGTTTAATGGCGAGGTGAAAAATGCAGTTAAAGACAAAAGGGCATATGTCAAAAAATGGAAAGCAGACCCAAATGAAGAAAATGAAGCAAAAAGCCTGTCGGGAGTTAATTGGGATCCTGGATGATTGAGAGGGTAAAGGGAATAGCAGAAAAACTAAATTCTTTGCATCTGTCTTTACAAAGGAGGATGTTGGGAACATATGCCAGAAATATTCTTTGGTGGTGATGATTCTGAGCAATTACAACAAATCTGTTTGATAATGGAGGATGTAACAGACCAAACTGACAGAGTAGCAAATCACCAGAACTGGATGGTATCCACCCTACAGTCCCGAAAACTCAAACTTGAAATTGCAAGCCTGTTACTAGTAATCTGTAATTATTATTTAAAACAGCCACAATACCTGAAGATTGGAGAGTAGCCATGTAACATTGATTTTTAGAAAGGGCTCCAAGAGTGATCTGGGAAACTATAGACCAATGAGCCTGATGGTGGTACCAGAGAAAATGATAGAAGTTATTCTTAAAAGCAAAATTACATGGATTTGGAAAAGGGAAGTTTTGCCTTACAAATTTATTAGATTTATTTGAAGGTATAAATAAACATGTAGATAAAAGTGAGCCAGTATATTTGGATTTTCAGAAGGCACGTGACAAAGCCAAACATGAAAACTTCCTCAGGGAATTAAAAAGTCATGGGATAGAAGGCAATATCCTATTGTAGATTGGTAACTAGTTAGACTGTAAACAAAGGGTAGGAATAAATGGTCAGTTTTCTAAATGAAGAAAAGTCATTAAAAGAGTATCACAAGGATTTGTATTGGGATCTGCACTGTTTAACATATTCATAAATGATATGGAAAAGGGAAGGACAAGTAAGGTGATCAAACTTTCCCCAGTGATGACAAGCAACACAATTTAGGGCTCTTCAGCTGGAAAAGAGACAGCTGAGTGGGGACATAATAGAAGTTTATAAAATCATGAGTGGGGTAGAATGGGTAAATAAAGGACAATTATTTATCCTTTCAAATAAAACAAGGGCACTATCCATGAAACTAAGAACCAGCAGATTTAAAACAAATCTTAGAAAGAACTTTTTCACTCAACATACAATGTTGCCAGAAGACCTGGTCAAGATGACTAGCATAGTGGGCTTTAAGTTCCTGGAGGAAAAGTCCATTAGATATTATTTGCTAGGTAGACTAGAGAAAGCCACTGGTATCTGCTATCCCTGGGAGTTAGTAACAAGAAATAGTTCTACTTTTTGAATCTACTGGGCACTTATGAGAGACAAGATGCTAGGTTTGATGGATCTTGGTCTGAACTAGCATGGAATCTCTTATGATCTTGTTGGAGTCATTTTTTGTTACTTTTGCTGAGGATGTATTTAGAGGTTAAGCTGTATGGATTCAGAGTTTTCACCCAAACACAGACTAAATTGAAGGCCACAGGCCAACCTCTGAGTGAACTCATATTTACGGTTTTGCACTGCAAAATGCTTACAAACAGGCCAAGAGTCTGTTTAATTAATTATTCCAGTAGATCTATGATGAGAAAGCAAGCAATTAACTTATGCTGAAGCCTGAAAGAGAGTGAAGGCCACACAGCTGCGTCACAGAGGGAGGGAACATCACTGTATAAGGAATAATAACAGCGAGAGAGAGAGGGAGAGCATGCTTCTGGATGTGAAAGTACAGGCTGATCCTTTGGAAACATACAAGCTTTTATATATAGTATATGTAGCAGTTGTTATCTACCATTACTTCTGTATAATATGAATTTATTTGTTCTAGCCTCCTATTGCTCAAATAACTTTCCTAAGTACCTGAAACCATGATAAACTGAATTAAAGTTTGTGTGTGGCTATTTGTGTAGGGAATAAGCTCCTGGGTTCAAGCTCCCAGGTATAATCCCGGTAATTGAGTGCATTTATCTTGGATAAGCCCCTCAGGTAACCCCCAGTGTAGACGTCAGTGAGATTAGCCTCCCAGGTCAGAGCCCCTGGGCAGAACGCCAGTCTGCATGGTCTGAACCTGGAGTAGTCCTTATCAAGCTATATAGTAGGGCTGCAGAAAAAGATCAGGCTGAAGTAGACCACAAATAATGTGCTAACAGCTAAATAAATATAAAACCAAACACCATACTGGGATGAATTAATAAGACAAATGAGATAATTCTTTCACTTTATTCAGTACTGGTAAGGCCTTGGTTGAAACTATATGTCCAGTTTTGGAGCACAGTAAGTCCATAAAGATTTGAGAATATCTAGAGGAAATCACTAATACACTAAGGACCTTTTAGTCTTACTAAAAGTATAAGACCCTGTTCTGACCATCCCTTATATGTGTTAGCTATTTTGGTATCTGCCAGAAATGGGATGTAGAGACCTCTATATGAGTCAGAGAGAAGTTTGAAGCCTGTCCTAGAAGAGGAAAACTCTGTTCTGGGTATCCCCAGTATACAGAAAGATTCAGTAGAAAGTTTCCTAGAGGAAAGCGAGAAGATGTTAGAGCCTTCCCTTTAAGCAGTTGGAATCATTCCCCAGAACAGAGTAGAAGGAGACTAAGTTGAATTTTAGAGGAGGTGTTTGATTCTTCTTAAAATGAAAATTGGAGAGAGGGGAGAAGAAGATATTCTGCCTAAAGCAACATCAAACTGAAAGGCAAAACAAGTCTGGATTTGGCAGTCTTCTAAGAAGTTTCAGCTATAGCTGTGATGTGAAGCATAACGTTCAGTGAAAGACTCTGTGAATAAAATTTTTAGCAAATATCATGGGGCACTGGAGGGTACATAATGAAGGTGACTCTTCATAATCAGAGTGTGTGGCTGAGTCTTTCTGTGCTGGGGACCTAGGTATACCTAAATATCATAGCCATCTAGATTGTGACAATAACTATTTTCCAACACACCATGAAAGAAAAACTGTGCAGTGTGTTTAGCAGAGGCATGTTAGAAAGATTTCTATGCTGCAACAGGAAATTATGGATGGTTAGTTCAACATCTGGCTCAATCATCCACTAGCAAAGTATTCAAGCTACTTGTCAAAAGGCTCCATGGGTAGTGCCTGTATCTCTTTAAAAAAGACTCTATTCATTCTGTGCCTTCCTTAGCTGAGACCTAGCCTCCTGACAGTGAGGGTCACAGGGCTCCTCCCTGTGGGTGGTAACACCTCTCACTTCAGCCCAGGGTTCACACACCATCTGATATCTCAGAATCCTAACATAAATATTCACTGTCAGTTACTTCAAGTAAATAAGGATTCTTTGGGCACCACAACTCAATGTGTATGTCTCATTTGTGGAAGCATCTAGAAATAACCAATGCATGTGTAACTTTTCACTGGAGAGCCGTATAGAGACCATTTTCCTCCTCTTATATTATGCCTGTTCTTTATAACCTTCATTGGTTAACAGTTGATTTCAGAATTCGTTAGTAAATCTTAACAATAATTCACAAAGTTGCCTGTGATCTGGAGAATGTTTGGCTAGGGACAAGACTTTGTATGTATACAACTGAAAGGGAGCTACATTCAGTGAATAAAGGATTACTGATAGTCCCCTTTATCGAACAAGTTCATGTAGGGGAAGTACAAGAAGGGCCTTTTCAGTGGCAGGACCATTAATTTGGAATTCTATGCCTGATGAGATCCATCTTCTGGGAGATCATAGAGTATTTAAGAAAGCTGTAAAGACCTAGCTGTTTGAGGAGGCATTTATAGAGTAGATAACTATTTAGTGGATGTAGAGATGGGTAGGAAATATATAATATGAAAAGTTTTTTTAAAAAGATGAACAAGAGTAGTTTCTGCCCCAATATTTGTGATCCAACATGATTTGCTTTTATTTAGTACCATTTAGAGGAGTAATTTTTTACATTGTCATTTTTAATCGTGCTCTTATTGCATGCATATATTGTTATTATTGTTTATATGAAATCATGTATGTAAGAAAAATGTAAGCCATTTAGATTTGTGATAAGTGGTATAGAAACTAATTAAATAAATAAAATATATAAGAAATAGAGTCAGGGTTAAAATTACCTACAGGGAAAGATTGAAATAGTTGGGTCTATGTAGCCAGGAGAAGAGAAGACTGAAAGGTGATTTAATTGCAGTATTCAAATATGTAAGGAGGTTCATAAAGAGAACAGTAATCAATTCACCATCTGTACTGGAAATAGGAGAGGAAGAATTGGTTTTAAAGTGCAGGGAGAGGAGGGAGTTTAGGTTAGATATTACAAAGAATGTTTTTCCTGTAAAGGTTAATCAAGTACTAGAAAACGTTACCAAGTATAGTTGTGAAGTGTCCATCACTGATGGTCTCTCTTTTTGGATTGTTCTATTGCTATACTTAAACCAGCTACCACCACACAGACCCAACATACCCCAGCTTACTAGTGAGATTCATTCCTGGCATCGTTTGTATAAGACAGATGCGTTTGTAGACATTTCCTCTACAGCGACCTGTCAATTTCATTTCCCACTCAGCCCTGCAGGAATGGGACCACCGAGTTTTAATCTTCTACCCACCTTCCTAGAAAGCAGGTAACGAGTAAGTTCTGACTACTACACAGTGACAGGCTTTTACTTTATGTTCTTCCAGTCTTTTTCATCCAAGCTACAGTGGTGTCAATTACTGGAACTGTGTTTGATTGTGCTCAGGCATGCAGCTTAGAGCCAAGTCTATTTGGAAAGGCTCATTACTTTAGGATGACTTTTGTGTCCATCGCTAACACAAACTGATATCCACATGAATAGAGTTTACAGTGTTCTAGCAGCTGTATCGATCCTGCAGAAAAACGCAGTCTTTGTAGGATGCAATACCTGTTATTAATATGCAGGATATAATATAAAAACAAGATTAGTCAATAAATAAATGAATGAACAAGATGCAGTGTATGAGTATTGAGACCTCTTAGGTCCCTTATTCGCATATTAGATGACATCTATTTAGCATTGAAAGTTCACATACAATATCATCTTTTTTTGTTGATTCAATAACCTACAAAACTCTCAGTAACAGGGATGCAATAATAAGCCATATCAGTCCTGTTAGTCCCATTTAGCCAGCAGGGAATATTTCCAGACTGCAGCCTAGCACACACACTAAGTGGTTGAAGGAGAATTCATATTCAAAAGTGAGAGTTCAAAAAGTGTATTTTCTCATGCATGTCTACAAACACGTCAAGCAAGAAGTGTTGAATGGGGGAGCAATTCTTAGGGCCTGATTCACTGAGATTTCTTCCAGTTTTTGGCTATGGGAAAACAGAAAGCTAAGTAAATCAGGCCTTTAGTTTGCAAGCACACTGATAATTAAGGGATCATTTCTATGTCTGAGTATTATTTTTCATTGTTCCTATCCTACAAATCCTCTCTTTAAGTATAATTTTCCTTCACTGGCATGATTAATGCCAACACATGCACTTTTCTTTCTCATCCTTCTGCACAACTGAATCCCACTTTAATCATAGCAAGTCAGAGACAGGATATACCATCAGATGAGTTAACATGATAATAATGATCAAAAAGATAGAGAAATCCCATCAAGGAAACTAGCAAGGCTTTAATGGAACTGGGTAATGGAATTATCTTAAAATATATATTTCACTCCAGGAGACTGTTAAAAAAGATTCCAGGAGTCCCCCCCCCCCCCTCAATCAAGGTCAGACACGTGATGCAGTTGCAATCCTTTTCAATTACAGATGCAGAAAAATCCATTCTTGATTAATTAGGTATTTATTCTGAATTCTCTTTGTAGCCCTGTTGCTAGGCATCAATACTCAGTTAAAAACACTTGAGTACTAAAGAGTCGGTTACAATACAAAGAAATGTACAGCTTCTAACGAGAATCCTAATATGTAGTGTACTTGAAAATCCAGACATGGCTGTACTGGAGAGTCTTTTGAGACATATTCTAAAGATTAGGAAATAAACCACGTTTACATTACGCCATTATGGTATTCTGCTCAGTAGAATGGTGGTGCCACAGTCAATTATCCTTTCTTCAGTTCATAGACAACCGCATGACACGACCTCTTTCTGACTTGAGGGAATCATATGTATATTATCAGTTCCTAGGTGCATGCTCAGATTGTTTGTTTCTTCACACCAATACAAGATAAGATTACCAGCTAGCTCCATTTTTTTTCAGGGTCCAGTCCTGGCTTTACTCCTTAGTATGCATTGACTTGCTCAACTGATGTCTCTAAGTAAAGGAGGACTGGCAGTCCATGCCTGTGATATGGTAAACTGGGAGAACCCTCAACTTAACAGCAGTAAATAATAAGACTTTTCATCACTGACATTTCTTTCATTCTTTATTGCTTTGGAGTCCATTCCATTCTGAAGGCAGGGTATGAACGTACTTCTGATGTTATAGGTAACAATTTTGAAAAACTGTTTCTCAATTGTTTAAGAAGTGAAACAGCCCAATATGGCTTGTTGGTGCCTTCGGACCCTGCCCTTCTTCGTACTTTCATGGCTAGGGTACGATGGACAGAAAAGGAAGAATTTCCAACATCTGTGAAGTTGGGCAGGAGGAAAGCAGAGTTTTCTATTACATCCACTCAGAAGACCTGAATGAAAGGACAATGGGCTGGGGAGGAGACAGCATCCTGCACCCAGGAATAGAGGAACGGGAGAAGGAGGCAGCACAAATATATATTGCAGCACTGAACCTTCCTATCCATCTAGATAGTGGAGAAAGATTTCAGGGTGATATGAGGCTTGTGTGGGGTGGAGGGACTCTAAGGTTATGTTGCGTCCGTCAGTCCTCGATGGCTTCACCCCATTTGCCTCACCTTATTCACGGCTCCTCCCGCTTACCTGGGAAAGATGGCTACCACAGCATCTACAAGCCGACCTCTTTGCTGTCCCCAGAACGGCTATGGTGCAGCCTTCCACCATTGCTCCTCCCAGGTACCTACTAGGGTGCACGCGCAACCTACGTCTTTGTACCACCCTTGGCACGAACCTCTAGGGCATTCCCTCATGCTGACGTCACACCATCCGGGTATATTACCTTCATAGATTTGCTAGCTCATTGAGTTAGCATGGACTTGAATCTGTTCCTGTCTACGCTACTCTGCTGATTCCGTGCTGCCGCAGGAAGTTCTCTCTCTGCCCTTTGGGGTAACTGCTAACCTGGGTACCCACTCCTCAGGGGCCCTCTGCTTTATTTCAGGTGCCTTATAGGGAACAGGTACTCACTCCTTGAGGGCCTGCTGTCCCTGCCTCAGTGCCTATACCTTCTACAACATACCTGGTGCAATCGCATACCAACATCTAACACCTAGTGAGTAATCTAACTCTCAGTCTATCTCATCCACAGTATCTCCTCGCTGGGAGACCTGCTGTGGAACCTCCTGACGTCATCTAGGAGAGAAGGGCTCCCTCTGCCAAGGTCACTGAGACTACAACTACAGACTGCCTCACTACTGCCACCTCTGGTGGATAACTTCAAGCTGTCTAATAAAGAACTATCCTGTGTTTTGTGTGTACGAGTCTAGCCCAATGCTGTGGCTCCTTACGGGGCTCCTCCCCGTGGGTACGGTCATCTCCACAGCACCCAAGGATCCACAAAACACATGTTATCATAACAGGTTACAGCTTTGGTACTAGGTTTAGTACAAATGTTAGGATTTGTATCAGCAGGTGATTAAGATAGTTTAGTCATTATGTCAAACCAACAGCCTCTGGGGATGTTCAACAGAGGAAAGCATCCCCAAGTAAAATCCATGAGGGTAGATTTTATAATTTTGCGCGAGCGCGTACTTTTGTTCGCGCACCAGGCACGAACAAAAGTACGCTGGATTTTATAAGATACGCGCGTAGCCGCGCGTATCTTATAAAATCCGGGGTCGGCACGCACAAGGGGGTGCACATTTGTGCAACCTGCGCGCGCCGAGCCCAGCGCGCGCTGCCTGTTCCCTCCGAGGCCTCTCCGATTTCGGAGCGGCCTCGGAGGGAACTTTCCTTCACTCCCCCCCACCTTCTCCTCCCTTCCCCTACCTAACCCACCCCCGGCCCTATCTAAACCCCCCCCTTACCTTTGTTGCACGATTTACGCCTGCTAAAAGCAGACGTAAATCTGCGCGCGCCCGACCCGGGGGCTGGTCCGGAGGCCTCGACCATGCCCCCGGGCCGGCGCCACGCCGTGTCACGCCACCAAAACGCCGCATCATTTAGAACACGCCCCCGACACAACCCTTTTACAAAGCCCCTGGACTTACGCATGTCCCGGGGCTCTGCGCGTGCCGGCAGCCTATGCAAAATAGGCACGCGGGCACGCGAGGGCCCTGCGCGCGTAAATCCGGCCAGATTTACGCATGCAGGGCATTTAAAATCCGGCCCTAGGTGTTTATAGAGTGTATTTTTTTAAAATTATTTTGCAGGCAATTAGTTGTTTTTGATGAGAACATAAGAACATAAATTGCCATGCTGGGTCAGACCAAGGGTCCTTCAAGCCCAGCATCCTGTTTCCAACAGAGGCCAAAGCAGGCCACAAGAACCTGGCAATTACTCAAACACTAAGAAGATCCCATGCTACTGATGCAATTAATAGCAGTGGCTATTCCCTAAGTAAACTTGATTAATAGCTGTTAATGGACTTCTCCTCCAAGAACTTATCCAAACCTTTTTTGAACCCAGCTACACTAACTGCACTAACCACATCCTCTGGCAACAAATTCCGGAGCTTTATTGTGCGTGAGTGAAAAATAATTTTCTCCAATTAGTCTTAAATGTGCTACTTGCTAACTTCATGGAATGCCCCCTAGTCCTTCTATTATTCGAAAGTGTAAATAACCGATTCACATCTACTCGTTCAAGACCTCTCATGACCTTAAAGACCTCTATCATATCCCTCCCTCTCTTCTCCAAGCTGAACAGACCTAACCTCTTTAGCCTTTCCTCATAGGGGAGCTGTTCCATCCCCTTTATCATTTTGGTTGCCCTTCTCTGTACCTTCTCCATTGCAACTATATCTTTTTTGAGATGTGGCAACCAAAATTGTACACAGTATTCAAGGTGCGGTCTCACCAAGGAGCGATATAGAGGCATTATGACGTTTTCTGTTTTATTAACCATTCCCTTCCTAATAATTCCTAATATTCTGTTTGCTTTTTTGACTGCTGCAGCACACTGAGCCGATGATTTTAAAGTATTATCCACTATGATACCCAATGTTCTAGTCTTGCAAGGTCCTCCTGTAATGTATCATAATCCGCGTGTGATTTAACTACTCTGAATAATTTTGTATCATCCGCAAATTCACATCTACTCGTTCAAGACCTCTCATGACCTTAAAGACCTCTATCATATCCCTCCCTCTCTTCTCCAAGCTGAACAGACCTAACCTCTTTAGCCTTTCCTCATAGGGGAGCTGTTCCATCCCCTTTATCATTTTGGTTGCCCTTCTCTGTACCTTCTCCATTGCAACTATATCTTTTTTGAGATGTGGCAACCAAAATTGTACACAGTATTCAAGGTGCGGTCTCACCAAGGAGCGATATAGAGGCATTATGACGTTTTCTGTTTTATTAACCATTCCCTTCCTAATAATTCCTAATATTCTGTTTGCTTTTTTGACTGCTGCAGCACACTGAGCCGATGATTTTAAAGTATTATCCACTATGATACCCAATGTTCTAGTCTTGCAAGGTCCTCCTGTAATGTATCATAATCCGCATGTGATTTAACTACTCTGAATAATTTTGTATCATCCGCAAATTTGATAACCTCACTCGTCGTATTCCTTTCCAGATCATTTATATATATATTGAAAAGCACCGGTCCAAGTACAGATCCCTGAGGCACTCCACTGTTTACCTTTTTCCACTGAGAAAATTGACCATTTAATCCTACTCTCTGTTTTCTGTCTTTTAACCAGTTTGTAATCCACGAAAGGACATCGTCTCCTATCCCATGACTTTTTAGTTTTCTTAGAATCCTCTCATGAGGGACTTTGTCAAATGCCTTCTGAAAATCCAAATACACTACATCTACCAGTTCACCTTTATCCACATGTTTATTAACCCCTTCAAAAAAATGAAGCAGATTTGTGAGGCAAGCTTCCCTTGGGTAAATCCATGTTGACTGTGTTCCATTAAACCATGTATTTCTATATGCTCCACGATTTTGATCTTGAGAATAGTTTCCACTTTTTCCTGGCACTGAAGTCAGGCTCACTGGTCTATAGATACCCGGATCACCCCGGATCGCCCCTGGAGGCTACTGAAACAGGTATTCATTGGTGTTTTTGCATTGTGAGTAAAACGTCTTTGTGCATTTTTCGGTTGATTGAATTTGATAAAATAAATAATGATTGGGGAGTGGAAAGATGTGTGAACATAGCTAGGGAGGGTGGCAGGTTTTGTGTGTGGTTAGAGATATAGCAGTGAGAGAGTGAGTGTGTGAAGAGAGGATCATCACATATCCCAACACCCTATTAATCAGAGGAAGGTAGGGAAGGGGGAATCCCCTGCCCCGCAGAAGAGAAAAGCAAATCCAATGCTCCCATAGAGAGGAGAGAAGAATAGGATGTGAATCAGTACCGGACTCACTTCTGGTATCGAGTTCGGGTAAAAACCGTGGGAAATCATCATTCCCGTGATTCTTACCCGTTTTAATTGGCTGTGTCATGCCGAAAAAAAAACCCACCCTGACCCTTTAAATTTAATTCTTTCACATCTCCCACCCTCCCGACTCCCCCCCCCCCCCAAAAATTTTTAAAGTACCTGAGGTCCAGCGGGGGTCCCGGGAGCGATCTCCCACTCTCAGGCTGTCGGCTGCCACTAATCAAAATGGCGCCGATGGCTCTTTTCCCTTAGCATGTGACAGGGTATCCGTGCCATTGCCCGGCCCCTGTCACATGGTAGGAGCACTGGATGGTGACCCCCGCTGGACCACCAGGTACTTTAAAAAGTTTTGGGTGGGGGATGTGAAAGAATTAAATTAAAGGGTCAGGGTGGGTTTGGGCTTTATTTTTAAGTGCCCTTTCTTCCCCCCCCCCCCCAAAAAAAAATGATAAGAGAACCCCATGAAAAATTTAATGGGGTTTTCCTATCGGGTTCGGGGGCCCCCCGAATTCTGACGAGTTTGAAAATATCTTCCGATATTTTCAATCGTCAGAAAAATGATTCACATCCCTAGAGAGGATCCAGTGCATTTCCATGACAGAAAAAAGAGAATGCCAGGCTCATGCAAGAGGGAAAAGAGTCTTCTGGCCCAACAGGAGGACAGGAAAGGAGAATCCTATGTCCCTGAAGGAATGAAGAAATTTAAAAAAAGAATGTTCAAAGCACAGTCTTCTGAGGTAAAAATATCACTTACAATATGTATATTATATTTACATGCACTGCTATGGTGCCAACCAAAAAACCCTGCAAAAAAGCAAGAAGCACTTGGAACTCATATGGTATTAGGCCTACTGTTATGCATCTTGGGCATGGGCATGACCCTCAGAGAGCCACAAGAAAACAGAATTACAATACTGTGTACAATTCTGGTTGCCGCATCTCAAAAAATATATAGTTGTGGAGGACAGCTAATTACCTGAAAAAAAAAATGAACTTCAGAGCCTGCTTGAAGCACTGTGTTTCCTCATTGGGTGAGTTTGTTCTCACTGAATTACTATCTGGACCCTGACGTCAGTGGGATGGGCTGGAGAGCACCTCTAAGACCGGCACTGAACAGCTTCACTACAGGACAGCTAATTACTTGAAAAATAAAGAACTTCAGAGCCTGCTTGAAGCACTGTTTCCTCATTGGGTGAGTTTGTTCTCACTGAATTACCATCTGGACCCTGACGTCAGTGGGAGGGGCTGGAGAGCACCTCTAAGACCGGCACTGAGCGGCGCGCCACCGCCGCCTAAGGGGCGCGCGTGGCTTTGCCCAGCTTAGCCCAGATTAGTTTGGGTTAGTTTGTGAAGGCTAATAGATTTTAATATTTCCATTTAAATTGTTATTTCTTGTGATAGCTGTCCCACCAAGAGGTGAATCTTAGGTTTGGTAATGTGGAAGGGTATCTCTGGATATATTCTTTGTACATTTAATCTTTTTAGTACAATATGCCTCATAAACGTAAAGCCAAGGTGAGAGTATACCCAGCAAAACAATCACCTTCACTACAACAAAGATTTATTCCAGAGTATGCTGTTTCAACATCAACTCAGGGCTTGGCAAATTCCATAGGTGGGAATATGGGAGGAACACAAGTTTCACCATGGGAAATATCACTAAGCCCACCCCTACCTCGCCAGCTGATTATAGCTTCCCCACAAACTCCTTCGAATGTTGCTGGAGTAGGAGGAGAAATTCTTGCTCCATTACCCCAGCAAGTTGGGAACATTGAGGGTAGTTTGGAGAAAGCTAGGTCTTCGACTCAAGATTTTAAATTAAATCTGGATGAAGGAAACAACATCCTAGTGGGGATTGGAGAAAAATCAGCTGTAACATTAGATTCTTTGGCAGATCTAATGAAAAGATTGGCATATAACATTCAAGAACAATCAAAGTTATTACAGCATGTGTCTAATAAACTGGACTCTGTTACTCAAGATCATCAACGGATCCTTTCTGATCAGTGCATACAGATTATTTCTTTGGAAGGGGAGGTTAGAGGTTTAAAAGATCTAACCACTACTATTACTCGTGAAAGATCTGCCACTTTGAGGAAAATAGAGTACTTAGAAAATACAGTAAAACATTTGAATATTAGGTTATTAAATTTTCCTAAATTAAGAGAGGAAAATTTATTGACAACTTTAAAAAAATATTTGGAAAAAAATTTAAAAATTTCCTCTGAAAAAATTCCTGTTATAAAGAAAATAATTCAATTACCTTATAAGCAAAATGTTGCGATCCCGGGGCGGCCCCGGGATCGGCACTCACCCCGCCGCGGGTCCGCGGGTACCTCGCCCTCTTCGGGACCTCAGGCGCAGCTTCCCCCTCGCAGCTCGACTCCGCGCGGGCCTGCAGGGCCCTCTGGCACCGTGCTCCAGCGTCCTCTTCGCCGTCGGCGTCCTCCCGCGGCTAGCTCCACCCCCTAGGCCCGCGCGCGCGTCTCTGCATCCAATTTAAAGGGGCCAGCGCGGGAAATTCTGAAGACTGCCTCCGGTGACGTCAGACGCTGCAGGGCTACTTAAGCCCTGCAGTTGCTCCTCTCCAGTGCCTTGCAACAAGGTTCCCAGGTTTACCCTGTCTCCAGTTGCTGCGTTCCTGTACTCTCCTGATTTCCTGTGATTCCTGATCCTGGACTGGCTTACGGTGATTCTCGGCTTCTGACTCTGGACTGGCTTACGACGATTCTTGGCTTCTGACCCCGGTGCGGCTTACGGTGATCCCTCTGGCTCTTGACCTCGGACTGGCTTACGACCACTCCCTGGTCTCGGACCCCGGTTTGGCTGACAGTGATCCTTTGGCTTCTAATCCCAGACTGGCAAGCGACGATTCTCTGGTACACGACTCTGGACTGGTGAGCAACGACCTTGGACTCCGTCTGCTTCGGCCCCCGCGGGCTCTCCTAAGTCCCAGCGGCCGGGTCCCTACGGGCTCCTCCTAGGGGGACGCCGGCTTCCAGGGTGAATCTCCTAAGTCCCAGCGGCCGAACTCCTCCGAGCTCCTCTCGGGGGAGGGTCGGCTTCCAGGGCAAAGACCTTCTCACCATTGTACCAGCTCCACCGCCTCATCCTTCCTTGCCTCGGCCCTTGGTCACATAGGGCTTCCCAGGATCTTCCTCCAGCCACCCGCAACTCCGTCTTTGCCACCTTCCGATCGGGACATCCGCTGTCACCTCGCTCAGCGGCTCACCCTCTGGTTCCGATCGGTCCAAGGGTCCACGAATCCAACAGATTGCAAGGCCATGGACCCGGCGGACCTTGCCGGCCTCAAGGCTATTCCCGGCATAGCCCAGAAACTGCAGCAACAACAGTCCTGCCTCGATACTTTGATGTCGACCGTGCAACGCCTGGCGGATCGTGTGGAAGGGGCCTCCGCCGCTCGTCCCTCCGCATCCTCGTCTCAGGCCAACGTGGGTTCCCCTGTCCCGGTACAGATGCCACCCCCGCCACGATACTCTGGTGATCCGAAGGCGTGTCGGGGATTCCTCAACCAATGCTACATCCGTTTCGACCTTCTGCCTGCACAGTTCTCTACGGACCGGGTCAAGACGACCTACATAATTTCTCTCCTGGACGGGAGACCTCTGGCTTGGGCTTCCTCCCTTTGGGAGCGCCAAGACTCCCGACTGAATAACCTCGTGCAGTTCGTCAAGGCCTTCCGGAGGATTTTCGACGAACCGTATCGTGCCTCTACAGCTGCCTCGGAACTCCTCCAGCTGAGACAAGGTAATCGCCCCCTAGAGGAATACGCGATGGAATTCCAGACCCTTGCCACCGAATTGGCATGGGGGGAGGACAGCCTGCATGGGATATTCCTGGAGGGTCTTTCCCCACGGCTCCAGGACGAACTTGCGGCTCGGGATCTTCCGGATGACCTCCAAGAGCTCGTAGAACTGGCTGGACGAGTGGACCGACGCATCCAGCGTCGCTTCCGGGAACGAAGGCCCGTCCAGGGGCCAGCCGCTCGTCGAACCACGCCACCTCGGGTTCGAGCTTCACCTCCTGCGGCAGCTGCCCTTCCGCCTGAAGAACCCATGCAATTGGGCCGAGGTCCTCTCTCGGCCGAAGAACAAAGACGTCGACGCTCGCAGGGGCTATGTCTCTATTGCGGTGGTAAAGGGCATTTTCTGGCTCGCTGCACGGAGCGCCCGGGAAACGCCAGAACCTAGAATCTAGTGGGGGGTTGATTCTAGGCAGTACTTCTCCGAACTCCCCATGCACCGTTCCGGCGAAACTCTGTCTTCCTGGAGGAGGGTTTGACACCCTGGCACTGCTCGACTCCGGGTCCGGGGGGAACTTTATCCTCCGTGATCTAGTGCAACAACTGCAGCTTGAGGTCCTGCCTCAGGAACCACCGCTGCGGGTATCATCCATCCAAGGGGTTCCTCTTCCAGGTTCCATCACTACTCGGACGAGTCCTCTCCAGCTTCAGGTCGGGCTTCTTCATAAGGAAGAGATCTCTTTCCTCATCCTCGAGAGATCCATTCACCCGCTCATCCTCGGACTGCCCTGGCTAAGGAAACATTCGCCAGTGATAGACTGGCACTCGCTTCAGATCACGTCTTGGGGACCAGCCTGCTCCCACAGCTGTCTCCCTGCTCGTCCGCTTCAGACACTTCCACTTCTGGCAGCCCCGCTGACAGTGCCACCACCGTACCAGTCCTTTCGGGACGTCTTCTCTAAAGAGAAGGCTGAGTTGCTACCTGAGCATCGCCCTTTCGACTGTGCGATCGACTTACTGCCGGACACCACGCCTCCTCGCGGTAGAGTTTATCCTCTGTCCCTGCCCGAGACCAAGGCCATGTCTGCCTACATTAAGGAGAACCTAGACCGAGGGTTTATAAGACCATCCAAGTCCCCCGCAGGAGCCGGTTTCTTCTTTGTGGCCAAAAAGGATGGATCTCTTTGGCCCTGTATCGATTACCGGGGCCTGAACCAGATTACCCGACGAGATCGCTATCCATTGCCCTTGATTCTGGAACTCCTAGATCGGCTGCAGGGGGCCCGCATCTTCACCAAGCTGGACCTTAGAGGGGCGTACAACCTCGTACGTATTCGGCCGGGAGACGAGTGGAAGACCGCCTTTAACACCAGGGACGGTCATTACGAGTACCTCGTCATGCCATTCGGTCTCTGCAACGCCCCAGCCGTATTCCAAAATTTAATGAATGAGGTGCTGCGCGACCTCCTGTACACCTCAGTCATTGTCTACCTGGACGACGTGTTAATTTTCTCCTGGGACCTTGAGGAACATCGCCAACATGTGCGCCAAGTTTTGCAGAAGTTGAGAGAGAACCGACTGTATGCCAAGCTGGAGAAATGCCAGTTCGAAGAAGAATCCTTGCCCTTCCTGGGGTACATCATCTCCTCGACTGGCTTCCGCATGGACCCCGATAAAGTTGCTGTTATCCGGAATTGGCCACAGCCGATGGGAATAAAAGCACTCCAGCGTTTCTTAGGCTTCGCCAACTTTTACCGTCACTTCATTCCACAGTACTCCACCTTGGTGGCCCCTCTAACAGCCCTCACACGCAAGGGCGCCGATGCCCGAAACTGGACCCCAACCGCCGTGCAGGCCTTCCAGGCCCTTAAGGAAGCCTTCCTTCAAGACACCTGTCTCCGGCACCCGGATCCCGAACGCCCGTTCATAGTAGAGGTGGATGCCTCCAGTGTGGCAGTGGGGGCCGTCCTATCCCAGATCTCCAAAGACGGGAAAGCGCGGCCATGTTCCTACTTCTCCCGTAAATTTTCGCCTGCTGAAAGGAACTACGGCATCGGGGACAAGGAACTACTGGCCATCAAGCTGGCCTTTGAAGAATGGCGCCAGTGGTTGGAGGGGGCCCAACATCCAATCGTAGTGTATACCGACCACAAGAATTTGGCGTACTTATCTCAAGCACAAAGGCTCAATCCCCGGCAGGCACGCTGGTCCCTCTTTTTCAGTCAGTTTAACTTCTCCCTTCGGTACCGACCGGCGGCCAAGAATATTAGGGCTGACGCCCTCTCACGCACTACAGAAATTGAAGACACCTCAGAAACCCCTCAGTACATTCTGGACCCAGCGAAGGTTCAATTGTCTGCCACCGAACTGGTACCCACGGGAAGGACGGTAGTTCCTCTCCGCTCGAGAAAAAGGGTCCTAGCTTGGGCGCACGACTCGCTGACGGCTGGCCATCCCAGGATCGCCTGGACTCTCGAACTACTAACCGAGTTCTACTGGTGGCCACGGGTAAAAGAGGACGTTCGCCTGTATGTCCAGTCTTGCCCCACGTGCGCCCAGCAGAAGCCGCTACCAGGTCATCCCTGGGGTCTCCTCCAGCCACTTCCTGTACCCACGGAGCCATGGACGCACATCTCCACGGATTTCGTGGTAGAGCTGCCCCCGTCCCAGGGCAAGACGGTAGTGTGGGTCACCATTGACCGCTTCTCGAAGATGGCTCATTTTGTGCCACTTGCCAAGTTACCCACGGCTCCTGAGTTAGCTGAACTATTCATCCAGCATATCTTCCGACTGCATGGTTTACCTCTACACATTGCCTCGGACCGAGGACCCCAATTTACGGCATAATACTGGCGGGCACTCTGCAGGAAATTTGGCATTCAGCTAGATTTAACCACGGCGTTTCATCCCCAGAGCAATGGCCAAGTGGAACGCACTAATTGAACCCTGAAAGCATTCCTCCGAGCCTTTGTAGGGGAGCAGCAGGATAACTGGGTGGCTCTCCTCCCCTGGGCCGAGTTCTCTTACAATCGCCATCGACACTCCTCCACGCTACAGTCTCCCTTCCAGCTGGTTTATGGGAAGGTTCCCAAACCTCCACTACCGTTGCCAGTATCTACCTCCTCACCAGCAGCGCAACTGACGGCTACCCAGATTCATCGACTTTGGCACTCCACACAAGAGAAGCTCCACCGCACCGCTGCCCGGTTCAAGGCTTATGCGGATAAGTCCCGGCGACCCGCTCCAGTGTTCCTACCCGGTTCTAAAGTGTGGCTCAGTACCAGGAACATCCAGCTCCGGATTCCTTCCATGAGGCTAGCGCCTCGCTACATTGGACCCTTCCAGGTAGCCGAACGGGTTGGCGCGGTTTCCTACCGCCTGCGTCTGCCATCTACCCTCCGCATACATGACGTCTTCCATGTCTCTCTCCTTAAACCAGTGGTCCTCTCCCGCTTTCGGCCTTTGCCTCCGGAGGCCACTAAGGTCGCTTCTGATCCTGGAGCCACGTACACGGTTAAGGAGGTGTTGGATGTTTGGTTCCGCCATCATCGCTGGGAATACCTCCTTTCTTGGGAGGGGTACGGACCTGAGGAGAACTCGTGGGAACCCTCTTCTCACATCCTGGATAAAGACCTTCTTCGCCACTTTCATATGGCGCATCCGGACAAGCCGAGACCCCCCGGGAGGGGGCGTAGGGGAGGGGGTAATGTTGCGATCCCGGGGCGGCCCCGGGATCGGCACTCACCCCGCCGCGGGTCCGCGGGTACCTCTCCCTCTTCGGGACCTCGGGCGCAGCTTCCCCCTCGCAGCTCGACTCCGCGCGGGCCTGCAGGGCCCTCTGGCACCGTGCTCCAGCGTCCTCTTCGCTGTCGGCGTCCTCCGGCTACTTAAGCCCTGCAGTTGCTCCTCTCCAGTGCCTTGCAACGAGGTTCCCAGGTTTACCCTGTCTCCAGTTGCTGCGTTCCTGTACTCTCCTGATTTCCTGTGATTCCTGATCCTGGACTGGCTTACGGTGATTCTCGGCTTCTGACTCTGGACTGGCTTACGACGATTCTTGGCTTCTGACCCCGGTGCGGCTTACGGTGATCCCTCTGGCTCTTGACCTCGGACTGGCTTACGACGACTCCCTGGTCTCGGACCCCGGTTTGGCTTACAGCGATCCTTTGGCTTCTGATCCCGGACTGGCAAGCGACGATTCTCTGGTACACGACTCTGGACTGGTGAGCAACGACCTTGGACTCCGTCTGCTTCGGCCCCCGCGGGCTCTCCTAAGTCCCAGCGGCCGGGTCCCTACGGGCTCCTCCTGGGGGGACGCCGGCTTCCAGGGTGAATCTCCTAAGTCCCAGCGGCCGAACTCCTACGAGCTCCTCTCGGGGGAGGGTCGGCTTCCAGGGCGAAGACCTTCTCACCATTGTACCAGCTCCACCGCCTCATCCTTCCTTGCCTCGGCCCTTGGTCGCATAGGGCTTCCCAGGATCTTCCTCCAGCCACCCGCAACTCCGTCTTTGCCGCCTTCCGATCGGGATATCCGCTGTCACCTCGCTCAGCGGCTCACCCTCTGGTTCCGATCGGTCCAAGGGTCCACGAATCCAACACAAAATGAAGTAAAAAATACTGAATCTAAGCAACCTATAGATTTCCAGAATTTAACCCAATATTTGGAAGAAACACAGGATGAGATTTGGGATCAGATTACTTTATTAGTAACATTTCAGACCAAACAGGAAATGAATCTGGTTATGCAGGCATATTTTAAAAGCATGAGTATTGAATTCTTAGGTGGTAAGGTCAGGGTATACCCTGACCTTGCCAGAAGTACTCAGATTAAACGCAAAGCTTTTCTTTCTTTAAAGCCTAGTGTCATGGCATTGGGGGCAACTATGGTTGTAAAATACCCAGGTAAATGTGTAATAAAACAACAGGGAAATGTTTTTATTTTCTTTGAGGTATCTCAATTGCAAGATTTTCTGAATGCTAGGATGCAGATATCTATTAAAGATGGAGGTGTAAGTAATTAGTATATTGTTGAAACTTTCATGAATATCCAAATTATTCTACTATAATGTTTTTCAAAAAAATATATTTTTTCCTCACTTACAAATTTTGTCCTCTTGGAATTGCCTCTATGATGTCTAGTTTTTGAACAAATATGTTTACTTCTTATCTGTAAGTTGTGTAATTAGAATGTATGTTCAAAACTTTAATATTTCATTTTGCAAAGTTGATTCTTACTTTGTAATAGTTTTGAAAAACTAATAAATAAAAAATAAAAATAAAAAAAATATATATAGTTGCGATGGAGAATGTACAGAGAAGGGCGACCAAAATGATAAAGGGGATGGAACAGCTCCCCTCTGAGGAAAGGCTGAAGAAGTGAGGGCTGTTCAGCTTGGAGAAGAGACAGCTGAGGGGGGATTTGATAGATGTCTTTAAAATCATGAGAGGTCTTGAACGAGTAGATGTGAATCGGTTATTTACCCTTTCGAATAATAGAAGGACTAGGGGGCATTCCATGAAGTTAGCAAGTAGCACATTTAAGACTAATCGGAGAAAATTCTTTTTCATTCAACGCACAATAAAGCTCTTGAATTTGTTGCCAGATGATGTGGTTAGTGCTAGGGATGTGAATCGTTTTCCATATCGTCTTAACGATAGAAATCGTGTGGCAGGGCAAGAAAATCGTCTTAGGCACGATTTTTTAGTTAAAAAATCGTTAAAAATCGTTTTTTCCGATTAGTGCGCACTAACGGGAGTTAGTGCGCACTACTGGGAGTTAGTGCGCACTAACTGAAAATGATACAATTTGACACTTTTCAGGTCAGTTAAGGTCAGTTTAGGAATGAATATGTATTCCTATTGGCTGCCCTCTTATTTATTCATGTTACCAAGTTTCCTACTGACAGTATATGGGGGATGGGAAATGGAAACAGTTGGTAGCTTGACAAAACAAGTAATGTGATCAGTCAATGTGACTAGATCTTGTGCCCTAACCCTGATACCAGGGGTATTGTGATCTTCCTGCACACAGTGCCCTATCCCTATTAATACCAGGAGTGTTGTGATCTTCCTGCACACAGTGCCCTATCCCTAATACCAGGGGTGTTGTGATCTTCCTGCACACAGTGCCCTATTCCTGATACTGGGGGTGTTGTGATCTTCCTGCACACAGTGCCCTATTCCTGATACCGGGGGTGTTGTGATCTTCTTGCACACATCCCGATATCAGGGATAGGGCACTGCATGCAGGAAGATCACAACACTCCTGGTATTAATAGGGATAGGGCACTGCATGCAGGAAGATCACAACACTCCTGGTATTAATAGGGATAGGGCACTGCATGCAGGAAGATCACAACACCCCTGGTATCAGGGATAGGGCACTGTGTGCAGGAAGATCACAATACCCCGGAGGAGTGAGGGTCAGGCAGCTCCCCCCTGTCTGTGAAGCCAGCCTCTCACTAGTAATGCAGGGAGGGAGCTGTCTCAGACTTCACCATCCTCCCCCCCCCCCTTACCCACACACCATTCACTAGCTGGGACATGGGGGAAGTCAGGAGTGAGGGTCAGGCAGCTCCCCCCTGTCTGTGAAGCCAGCCTCTCACTAGTAATGCAGGGAGGGAGCTGTCTCAGACTTCACCATCCTCCCCCCCCCCCCCCTCACCCACACACCATTCACTAGCTGGGACATGGGGGAAGTCAGGAGTGAGGGTCAGGCAGCTCCCCCCTGTCTGTGAAGCCAGCCTCTCACTAGTAATGCAGGGAGGGAGCTGTCTCAGACTTCACCATCCACCCCCCCCCCTCACCCACACACCATTCACTAGCTGGGACATGGGGGAAGTCAGGAGTGAGGGTCAGGCAGCTCCCCCCTGTCTGTGAAGCCAGCCTCTCACTAGTAATGCAGGGAGGGAGCTGTCTCAGACTTCACCATCCTCCCCCCCCCCCTCACCCACACACCATTCACTAGCTGGGACATGGGGGAAGTCAGGAGTGAGGGACAGGCAGCTCCCCCCTGTCTGTGAAGCCAGCCTCTCACTAGTAATGCAGGGAGGGAGCTGTCTCAGACTTCACCATCCTCCCCCCCCCCCCTCACCCACACACCATTCACTAGCTGGGACATGGGGGAAGTCAGGAGTGAGGGTCAGGCAGCTCCCCCCTGTCTGTGAAGCCAGCCTCTCACTAGTAATGCAGGGAGGGAGCTGTCTCAGACTTCACCATCCACCCCCCCCCCCCCCCCACCCACACACCATTCACTAGCTGGGACATGGGGGAAGTCAGGAGTGAGGGTCAGGCAGCTCCCCCCTGTCTGTGAAGCCAGCCTCTCACTAGTAATGCAGGGAGGGAGCTGTCTCAGACTTCACCATCCTCCCCCCCCCCCTCACCCACACACCATTCACTAGCTGGGACATGGGGGAAGTCAGGAGTGAGGGTCAGGCAGCTCCCCCCTGTCTGTGAAGCCAGCCTCTCACTAGTAATGCAGGGAGGGAGCTGTCTCAGACTTCACCATCCACCCCCCCCCCTCACCCACACACCATTCACTAGCTGGGACATGGGGGAAGTCAGGAGTGAGGGTCAGGCAGCTCCCCCCTGTCTGTGAAGCCAGCCTCTCACTAGTAATGCAGGGAGGGAGCTGTCTCAGACTTCACCATCCTCCCCCCCCCCCCCTCACCCACACACCATTCACTAGCTGGGACATGGGGGAAGTCAGGAGTGAGGGACAGGCAGCTCCCCCCTGTCTGTGAAGCCAGCCTCTCACTAGTAATGCAGGGAGGGAGCTGTCTCAGACTTCACCATCCTCCCCCCCCCCCCTCACCCACACACCATTCACTAGCTGGGACATGGGGGAAGTCAGGAGTGAGGGTCAGGCAGCTCCCCCCTGTCTGTGAAGCCAGCCTCTCACTAGTAATGCAGGGAGGGAGCTGTCTCAGACTTCACCATCCTCCCCCCCCCTCACCCACACACCATTCACTAGCTGGGACATGGGGGAAGTCAGGAGTGAGGGTCAGGCAGCTCCCCCCTGTCTGTGAAGCCAGCCTCTCACTAGTAATGCAGGGAGGGAGCTGTCTCAGACTTCACCATCCTCCCCCCCCCCCTCCTCACCCACACACCATTCACTAGCTGGGACATGGGGGAAGTCAGGAGTGAGGGTCAGGCAGCTCCCCCCTGTCTGTGGCCAGCCTCTCACTAGTAATGCAGGGAGGGAGCTGTCTCAGACTTCACCATCCTCCCCCCCCCCCTCACCCACACACCATTCACTAGCTGGGACATGGGGGAAGTCAGGAGTGAGGGTCAGGCAGCTCCCCCCTGTCTGTGAAGCCAGCCTCTCACTAGTAATGCAGGGAGGGAGCTGTCTCAGACTGGTATCAGGGTTAGGGCACTGTGTGCAGGAAGATCACAACACTCCTGGTATTAATAGGGATAGGGCACTGTAAGAGATGACTGTAGTAGATTGAATAAAGATCTGATGTTTCTGCTCTCCTCACACCAAACAAAAACAACACACAAGCAGAGAAGCCCTTCTTACAAAGCTGAGCTAGTGAGTTAAGTAGGAGGAAAAGTAAACATACTGGTGCCAGTGTGGCTACTTAAAAAATACACTTACCAACAATCAATTACATATATTTGAACTGTGTACAGTTCCAGCCAGGACCACCTTTCTAAAATGCACAGTGATTGGCAAATTCAACATGCACTAGCATTTCAGGTGCCTGCTAACAAAAATAATAAACAAACAAGTTCTAGTCACGTGAGTGCTGATCATTACATTACTTTTTTTGTCAAGCTTCCAACTGTTTCCATTTCACATCCCCCCAACCATATTGGTAACATCAATAGATAAGAGCACAGCCAGCCAATAGGAATACATACATACATATTCATTCCTAAGTGACCTTTACTGACCTGGGAAGTGTGAACACTTTGTTTCATTTTCTGTTGGTGTTCGTTAGTTTCCAGTTCCATTTCCCATCCCCCCAACCATCACCTCAGTGGTAACCTTGGTAACATCAATAGATAAGAGGGCAGCCAGCCAATAGGAACACATATTCATTCCTAACTGACCTTCAGTGACCTGGAAAGTGTTTATTTGTATCATTTTCAGTTAGTGCGCACTAAATCGAGTTAGTGCGCACTAACGGGGAGTTAGTGCGCACTAACTCGAGTTAGTGCGCACTAACACGATTTAACGATTTTTAACGATAAATCGTTAGAATTTCTATTGTATCGTGTTCTATAACGATTTAAGACGATATAAACATTATCGGACGATAATTTTAATCGTTGAAAAACGATTCACATCCCTAGTTAGTGCAGTTAGTGTAGCTGGGTTCATAAAAGGTTTGGATAAGTTATTGGAGGAGAAGTCCATTAACAGCTATTAATCAAGTTTACTTAGGGAATAGCCACTGCTATTAATTACATCAGTAGCATGGGATCTTCTTAGTGTTTGGGTAATTGCCAGGTTCTTGTGGCCTGGATTGGCTCTGTTGGAAACAGGATACTGGGCTTGATGGACCCTTGGTCTGACCCAGAATGTCAATTTCTTATGTTCTTATGTTAATAAACTTTCTATAATCAAAACAAAACTAACTGCCAGCACTCAAACAGCAATAACTCTGCTTATGAAAGTTAACACTGCAAATATTACACCCCCTATTAGGAAAACAGATCAAGCCAAGTTGCTATAGATCCCCATATACAAACTACACACTATTGGAATACCTCACTTCAGTCACTTTGTTTCCCCATAAGCAAATAAAAATCTCTTGACTGGGGATATGGATTCCCTCTGGATCTTCAGCAGCTCAAGCAGATAGTTGTTCTACATATCTGCTGGAGGAAGGTTCACTAACTTGGGGAACATTTCTGAATTGCAGATTTAAATAGCTAGATTGATTTTAGAGAGACTGAAGCCAGTAAGATAGTGATTTTTATCCTGCAACGTCACTTCATTAAAAGCCCATAACTCTCTCACTTTGTTCCAGCCCCTGCTCTCTCAGAGACCGTTCTACTTTCATTGGCTGTGCTGCAAGGGGGGTAGACACTCTTTGGTGAAACCTGCATCGATAATCTTGGAGTCATCTGGTAAGCCTGGAGTCTTCTATTGCGAGGTGTTCTTGGGATATCATTACTTTATCTACTAATGTAAGCTTGCAGTCCCTCAAGCAGATGATTCTTTTTAGGGAACACGAGAAGATTGCTGGGTGCAGATTGCATTTCACCTCTACATGTGTTTTTTTTATCATCAAAAAAGTACTTACACAAAAACCAGGTGCAAATGTCCAAGGGTGCTTTGTACCCACAGTAAGCGTTAAAGCGAAAGAACACACGCACTTTCATATTTAAAATTGGGGCAAAGTTCACTGGTAAAAAAAGTACCTGTGGATTTTGCCCTAAGACACACAGTTTGAAAAGTGCCTCCTTCATGCTAGGAAAAAACTGGTTGCACTGTTTTTGGAGAGAAGGCTCTACTGTTCAGATAATGTTTGGCTACATAAGATATGACCTGTGCTTTAAGTGCAGAAAAAGTCATAACAAGGAAAACATGGTTAGGTACTGTTGGCAGTGACAATAAGGAAAACACAATAAGGAAAACAAGTACTCATAAAAATGAATTTTTCTAGAGCAAAAATGAAATTGGGATATTTTTGCATTGATCACCATCAGAAATATTCTGCACAAGTTGCAGCTTCACGTGATAGGGGCAAAGGCCAGGCAGCACTAGAGATGTGAATCGTGTCCTCGATCGTCTTAACGATCGATTTCGGCTGGGAGGGGGAGGGAATCGTATTGTTGCCGTTTGGGTGTTTAAAGTATCGTGAAAATCGTGAAAATCGTGAGCCGGCACACTAAAACCCCCTAAAACCCACCCCCGACCCTTTAAATTAAATCCCCCACCCTCCCGAACCCCCCCCCCCAATGCCTTAAATTACCTGGGGGTCCAGCGGCGGTCCGGAACAGCAGCGGTCCGGAACGGCCTCCTGCAATTGAATCGTGTTGTCTTCAGCCGGCGCCATTTTTCAAAATGGCGGCGCAAAATGGCGGCGGCCATAGACCAACACGATTCGACTGCAGGAGGTCGTTCCGGACCCCCGCTGGACTTTTGGCAAGTCTTGTGGGGGTCAGGAGGCCCCCCCCAAGCTGGCCAAAAGTCCCTGGGGGTCCAGCGGGGGTCCGGAAAACGATCTCCTGCCGCGAATCGTTTTCCGTACGGAAAATGGCGCCGACCATATGCGTATGGCCGGCGCCATTTTCCGTACGGAAAATGGCGCCGGCAGGAGATCGACTGCAGGAGGTCGTTCAGCGGGGGTCCGGAACCCCGGCTGAACGACTTCCTGCAGTCGATCTCCTGCCGGCGCCATTTTCCATACGGAAAATGGCGCCGCCCATACGCATATGGCCGGCGCCATTTTCCGTACAGAAAACGATTCGCGGCAGGAGATCGTTTTCCGGACCCCTGCTGGACCCCCAGGGACTTTTGGCCAGCTTGGGGGGGCCTCCTGACCCCCACAAGACTTGCCAAAAGTCCAGCGGGGGTCCGGAACGACCTCCTGCAGTCGAATCGTGTTGGTCTATGGCCGCCGCCATTTTGCGCTGCCATTTTGAAAAATGGCGCCGGCTGAAGACAACACGATTCAATTGCAGGAGGCCGTTCTGGACCGCTGCCGTTCCAGACCGCCGCTGGACCCCCAGGTAATTTAAGGCATTTGGGGGGGGGGGGTTCGGAAGGGTGGGGGATTTAATTTAAAGGGTCGGGGTGGGTTTTAGGGGGTTTTAGTGTGCCGGTTTTCCTGCCCTCCCCCTTCCCCCGATTTACGATTTTTTGACGATAAATAGGGGGAATTGGTATTGTATCGTGGCCCTAACGATTTTTGACGATTTAAAATATATCGGACGATATTTTAAATCGTCAAAAAACGATTCACATCCCTAGGCAGCACTATTTTGAAAAAAAAGCCACTGCTGGGCCCAGAGCTTAGGGTGACCTCTAGGTCCTCTACTGGACCTTCAGGGCTTGTGAGTGAGTGGAAATCTGGGATGGGGACCAGGGTGGGGTTCCTGGACTCTGAGGACAGGATTTCTGTATTGCAGGAGAGAAGTGGGGGAAAGGGGGCAGGGCGGGGACCAGCCTTAAAAATGTTTTAATTTATGGCTCTCTCCAGGGGTGGGGGGGGGAACAGGAGTTCTTTAGGGACCCCAGGGTTTTTGGCAACCTTTTGGGGGGGGGGCTTACTAGTGGCCATTGGCCCTTTTAAGCAATGGTGGCCCCACAGTTCTGGGGCTGCCGTCACCATGAGTTTTTGGGGCATTTAATGCCATGGCATTTTATACTGGGGGGGGGGGGGGGAAATATTGCAGGAATTACAAAGAAGCAGGAGACTCCCGTGGTATTTTTCTTTCAGAGGAAAAATACCACAGCTTAGTGAATAAGTTCGTCAAATCCTAATTTCTCTGGGGACAGGGAAATATCTACAGTACCTGAATGTATTCCGCTTTGAAGTGGCTACCAATCCTAAAAGGCGGAATATACATTTTTAAAGAAATGTTTTACGTCATAGGATGCTAAAGCCTATAGCGCCCAGTCTCTTCTGATTCCACGGATTTGAGAGAGGTCACAAAACTAGCATGCCATCACAGAATAAGCAGTCCTTTGCAGAATATATATATACCAGCTGGCTTCCTGCTGTGGAAATCAATTAAATTGTCTGCTGCCATTGTGCTGAAAACAGCTGTTTCCTCTCCCCTGTGAGGCTAGCAGCAATACTGTGCTGCAGGCTAATTGGCTTGCTCTCTCGCATACAATCCAATTCCCACCAATGAGAACGAGAGGGGACTCTGATTCTGGGCACACTGCCACTATTGCAGCTGACATTTACTGGCCAGAAGAGAGAACCGTTGATTCACCTGGAGTAAACAGGTATGTACATTACTTTTACTGTTTTAGGTCAATTTTTAATGGGTTTTATTTATACATAGAAATATATTTTTATGTATTGAGTTTTCTTGAGGGGTTTTTTTTCTCAAAGGATATGCTTTCCTTGCCAAATGACATGAAAATACCAACAATATTTTCATATTATTTGTGTCATTTTTGCATTCAAAATGTCATAGGGAAGGTTATCTTATAACCATGTGAATAGGGCTAAAGTCTGTATGCAACTTATATACATGTAGCTCCATATTCAAAAGCCATTTAGACAGATATCTCAAAAGTTATCCATCTAAATGGAAAATCTGGCATATTCAGCCACTTATCCAGCTAAATTATAGCCGGATAAATATTATCCGGCTATAATTTAGCCAAATAAAAAAAAGAGGCATTCTGGGGGTATTCTGAGGAGAGCTTGAGTTATGTGGCTAACTTAGATGAGTATCGAGTATGTCTGGTTAGACTGGCCCGGATGTCTCCGCGGGGAGTTCCAAGATGGCTGACTGATACATGGTTAGAACGGACGTCCTTTCTTGCTGCTCTGAGATTTCCAGGTCTGATTCGGCGATCCGGTAACGATTACCCTGAAAAACTTACTTTATGGGACGGAAAAGAAAGCCCAGGATTGTGTCTTACCCCGCGACCTCCCTGGGGCAGTCTTGTTCGGGTCCTATGGACGCCCATGTCACCCGCAGTACTCCCTTACCAGGGAAGTCAGCCGCTGGAGGGAGGGGGAGGGGAATTTGAGCTCCCCTCTCTCCCTGACTCATTGTCACCATTAAGCCTGGCACGAGGAACGCCTCCTGGTAATCCGGCAGATGAGAGAGCCACCTCAATGGCTGGGGAGACGCCGAGGACCCAAACGGTTTTGTTGGCAGATTCAGCAGGAAACAGCGAGGTGGTGGAGGAATCTGTTAGCCCGACAGCCATCTTATGAGGCTCAGAAAGGAGGAGTTTGCGAGACGGGGAAGGAGAGAGAAGTCTTGGAGCTAACCAGGAGTTTCCGTGGACTGAATTGGCAATTCCAGACCTGCCTCCAGTTCAAAGACCGGGTGAGATATCTTTATCAATTTGGGAAGCAATTGCTGAGTTTCGAGCTTATATAACAAAACAGTTGGCACCTATAGTTAAAAGGAGTAATGAAATGGAACATAAATTATTATCTTTGGGAAATACAACAGTGGATTTGAATCAACAAATCTCTACTATCAGAGTGCAAACAAGTTCCATACAGCAGTCCCAGCATACATTGGCTAAGGACAATGCTAATTTGGCACTGAAAGTAGAAATGCTGGAAAATAACATCAGAAATAAGAACTTGAGGATTATAAATTTTCCTAAAGTTCCTCTTGTTCCTCCAAGGGATATGTTCAAGAGATATCTAATAGAAATATTGAAGGTTCCAGAAAATGCTATCCCACCAACGTCAAAAGTTTTCTATTTACCGTCATATAGAAGAAAAAAAAATAAAAACCACAGAAGCCCTAACACGCAATATCTGATATGAGACTGAACACACAGAAGACAACCTGGACAGCAAAGAGACGGAATGGAGATATTACAGCCTGTAGAAGTACCACCACTGGATTTAACAGCAATAATTGAAACAACAGACTCAGATATTGCAATACCTGCTACACTTATAGTTTCACTAGTCCTTGAACCAGATCGAGACTGGTTGTTGAAATTGTTTTTCAGACATAGATTAGAAACTTTAATGCAATTTAAAGTAAATGTTTTTCCTGATGTTTCTCGTTCTATGCAGAAAAGACGTAAACAGTTTCTATTAATGAGGTCTACGGTACAACAGATTGGGGGTCATTTTATTTTAAAGTTTCCTTGCAAATGTTTGGTGAAGTACCAAAATGATTCCAAAAATAAAAACCCTGCCGGGAGCAAGGTAGAACTTACCTGCCCCCCAGCACTCCAGTGCTACCCCTGACAGAAGCAGCCCTGAAGATGTGGTAGTAATTCAGGCATGGGAGCCATACATTACCTATTGGGAGTAATTGGGAGAAGTAAATGCGGAGCATTGAGGATCTGAAAGTAATTTGGGAATGTAAGCCACACATTTCGATAAAGAGCAATGGCGGCAGAAGAAGATGGAGGCCTTGAGCAGTGGAAGCAGGGCCAGTGGAAGCACTATATGCAGCCACTTCGATTGCCCTAGGTCTGGGGCCGTTAACTGGGACCTTTTCTTCTTCCCATCCACATGGCCTGGAAGAGGAAGTGGTGGATCTGAGCAAGCAGCAAAGCAGGAAGAAGGAAAGGCCATGCATTCGCGGCCCTAAGCAGGAGAAAGCTCAACACTTGTCCCAGGTCATCGCAGAAAGAGGCAGCATCAGCGTTTGAGTGTACGTGGAGCAGCAACAGCCCCCCCCCCCCCCACTGCAGATGCAGGAAGCAGAGCCGCACCAGCACCTGCGGCCTCAAGAAAAACGAAGAGCCCTCATCTGTCGTGGGGGGCTGAAGGAGGAAGCTGCTGCTATACTTCTGATGCGGAACGGGATAGGAAGTGAGAGAGTGTGTTTGTGAGAGCATGTGTGTGTGTGTGCGTGTGTGTGTGTGTGTGTGTGTGTGTGTGTGAAAACATGTCTCTGAGTGTATGTGTCTGTCTGGGGGAGTCTGTGTGTACCTGTATGTATGTGTGTGGGAGTGAGTGTGTACATTTGTGTGTGAGAGAGGGAGCCTGTGTAAGGGAGATGGGAACCAGAAATCACTGGGGGAGAAGTGAATCTGAGAGGAGGGTGTCATAAGAAGTATACAGTCTGGGTGCAAAATACTTTAGGTACGCCACTGCTTCTGTCATGGCAATAGGTGAGTGCGGATTCTTATGGTTTTGCGCCTCCAAGAAGATGTGCAGGAGAGGCTCACTGACGTGCCATATTTGGGGGTGTAGAAATCTGAAGAAGCTGTATGAAATGGTAGGAGAGAAGCTGATGGGCACTGATCAGGACCTCCGACTTAATATCGCCCTGATATTAAGTGGACTATGAACCAGGAGACCAGTATTCAAGTCCTGCTGTCAGTCCTTGTGACCTTGGACAAGTCACTTTACCCTCCATTGCCTCAGGTACAAAAACTTAGATTGTAAGCCCTCTGGAGATAGAGAAATACTTACAGTACCTGAATATAAACTGGTGTGATATCTTGATTGAGATTGAATGTTGGTATAAAAAAATAATAAATCAAATCAATATTAAGTTGGAGGGTACACAGAAAAGCAGTTTTTACTGCTTTTCTGTGCACTTTCCCGCTGCCCAAAGAAATTAACGCCTACCTTTGGGTAGGCGCTAATTTCTGAAAGCAAAATGTGCATCTTGGCTGCACATTTTGTTTTCTGAATCGCGCGGGAATACCTAATAGGGCCATCAACATGTATTTGCATGTTGCGGGCGCTATTAGGTTCGGGGGATTGGAAGCACGTTTTCGGCCCCTTACTGAATAAGGGGTAACGCTAGTGCGTCGAAACGCGAGTCCAATGGCGGGTTAACAGTGCGCTCCGTCAGAGCGAACTGTACTGTATCAGCCCGTACGTTATTATCAAGCGAATTAGCATGGTGTTTTTGAGAATTTTATGATCATTTTGTACATTGTCTTTATTTGTCATATGTTGTAGAGTACTGAGGTCATACTTAGAGACCACTGTAAGGGCGTAGCTGGATATATGTTGTGCCCACTCCCTGTAAATCAGAAGACTTGCATAATACAAGATTTTCATCTTTATTTCACAAGAATCTCAGATACACCAAATGTGTTTCATCAAGATTTGACTGTAAATGCAGTAAATAATTACATTAACAGCCTATTGTACCTGTGCATCTAACTAGATCCAGTGGAAATGAGAAATATGATAATCAAAGACATTAATAAGAAAAGGTGATGCTAGCTTCATGGTTCAATATTTTCTTATTCTATAATCATGGTTATTTTCCTTTCCAGTACCACACTCAGGAGATCTGACTATTGTAAAGGGCACATTCACCCTCTCTTCAAGTCATCATCTCCAAGTGCACAATGTGCTAAGGTATGCACTGTTAGCCTTGCTCAAACATAGTGATGAGAATCAATGTAACCGGATTGGTCAATGTTGAGATTATTCCATTCCTAATCCATCTATACTATAACTGCTTACAGGGTTGCTATGGTTCCATATTATATAGAAAATACCTGTAGCACTCAGGCATCATAGAGATGGAAATCAGAATGCAGCTTATTGGCAATAAATCACAATTTCTTTTTCTTTTTTTTATTAGGGACTACAACACAGATAGAAAATGTCTCCAGGCCTGATTTATCAAAGGCATTTGCCTTGGACAAAGAGGGGTCCACATTCAAAGTCATTTAGCTGGATAACTTGTGAGTTATCCAGCTAAATGCTGACTTTTGAATATTTGGGGCACTTATCCAGTTAAATGCTATCCAGATAGCTCATTATCCTACTAAACTTTAGCCAAATAACGTAGAGGCATTCGGGGGCACAGTTAAATTGACCAGATAAGTTATCAGGCTAACCCCAATATTCAGAGTTTGCAAGTGATCCTGCTAAACAGACCTTGTAAAATTAAGTGAGAATCTATCATTGAATACTCTTGGTCTCCATCAATCAAGGAGAGACAGACAAAGGAGGGTGCAGAGAGCCACGACAATTAATAAAGTGAAAAACATCAACTAATAAAATATGTAAGATTTCTCTTTTTCGGGCCGAAACAGTGGAGCACACTGTTAGCCCGGGTTTGGCTGAGCATTTTCGATGCGCTAGCTTTACCCCTTATAAGGAGTAATAGCATGTCGAAAATGCACGGCCAACCCCCCCCCGAAACTAATAGTGCCCGCAACATGCAAATACATGTTGATGGCCCTATTAGTGTTGCGATCCCCCCTGCTGCTGCGCTGCAGGAGGTCTCTTACCTTCCTCCAGAGGCCGCTCTGAAGCCAGGGCCTCGCCTGCGCATCATCCAGGACTTGCTCCAGGGCCTGAGAGGCCTAGCTGCTCCTGAGGCATGCCGGTGGCTTGCAGCCTCAGTGTTTGGACTTTCTGTTGGGCGACGCCCTTCCCTAGGGGCTGGCCCGCAGCTCTCTACCCTAGTTATAGGACCAGCGGTGGGCGGTCCTGGCAAGCTCCTCCCAGGGAGTTGCCTTCTACCTCCAGTATTTAAGGACTTTCTGTTCACTGTGTCTTCGCCTTGGATCTGAGCATTACAGTTGCCTGTAACCTAGCTGATCCAGGTCCTCCATGTTTGATGGCGCCTTGTCCTGTCTCTGCTTGATGTTCCTGATGTCCAGTGTCTCTGCCTTGATGCCTGTCTTTGACCCTGCCTAGATGTTTGTTCCTGTGCCTGCCAGCCGTAAGGGCTTCGGATGTGAGTTTCCCAGCATCGGAGTCCTGTTCGCCTGGGTCTTCCCCGCGCCCTCCTTCTCAGCGTGGTCCGCGACCAGCCTCCCAGGGCTGTGTAGGGCGCGTCTGGGACAGGGTGGTCCGTGACTCAGTCCCACGGGTGGGCTGAGTAGGGCGCCCTGATGGACAGTGCAATGTTCCCGTCCAGCCTTGTCTACAGTGTCTGCTTCAGCCCGTACCCTGATGTCTTCCTCTGCCAGCCGAGGGGGCTTCGGATGTGAGTATCCCAGCATCGGAGTTCCTACTCGCCTGGATCCTTCTAGTGTCTCGCTTCAGCCCTTGTCCTGATGTCTCCGTCTGCTTCAGCCTGCTTCTGCCCTGTCTGATGTCGTCTGTTTAAGGACTCTGCCCTCGCCTCTGTCCGGCCTGCTGCCCATTGCCGTTCCCTGCGGCAGGTCCGAAAGGGCCGGGAACAGTCGGAGGACCGTTCATTAGTCAACTTCCCCGTGTTGGCTACCATGGGCATGCAGGTCCGGCTGAGGGTCGGACTCCCTGCTTCTGTTCCTGCCTGCCTGGCTCACCATGCTTCTGCCCTGTCTGATGTCGTCTGTTTAAGGACTCTGTCTGCCCTCGCCTCTGTCCGGCCTGCTGCCCATTGCCGTTCCCTGCGGCAGGTCCGAAAGGGCCGGGAACAGTCGGAGGACCGTTCATTAGTCAACTTCCCCGTGTTGGCTACCATGGGCATGCAGGTCCGGCTGAGGGTCGGACTCCCTGCTTCTGTTCCTGCCTGCCTGGCTCACCATGCCTGCTCAGCTCACCTCCCACGGTGTGGCCTTGGGCTCCTCCTGGGGTCCTGCCGTGGCCCAAGGGCTCACCACCCGCCCGAGACGACCGCGCCCGCGCGCGCTCGTAACATTAGTTATTCCCGCGCGATCTAGAAAGCAAAATGTGCAGCGAAGCAAAATGTGCCAGAAAAAACTGCTTTTCTGTACACCCTCCGACTTAATATTATAGTGATATTAAGTCGGAGGCCCCAAAATTTAAAAAACATTTTAAATTAAAAAAAAAAATTTTAAATCGGCCCGCGGGTCGGAAGACGGATGCTCAATTATGCCGGCGTCCGTTTTCCGAACCCGTGGCTGTCAGCGGGTTTGAGAACCGACGCCAGCAAATTTGAGCGTCGGCTGTCAAACCTGCTGACAGCCGCTGCTCCTGTCAAAAAGGAGGCGCCAGAGACGAGCTAGTATCCATAGCGCCTCTTTTTACCGCAGGCCCTCATTTAAATACTGGATCGCGCGCCCAGAAGAGTGGCCTGGGTGCGCATTGGGAGAGCGGGCGCTCGCCTCGGAGCGCCGGCTCTCCTGCCAATTTTACTGTATCGGCCTGTTTATAGGGAAAAGGCTTGTCACATCACCAATGACTGATCATTCACAATGGCAAGTAACTACCTTGGAGGTAAATGATTCCTGTTTGGTCATGTAATATCCTTTTTAATTTTAATTGTCTAGTGAACCTAGTTTTCCTGAAAGATGCTAGACTTAACAGTGCTGGAAATCAAAATCCTCCATTTAGCCACAGAATAGGTACTGCATGGACAAAAGTAAGGCAAGCTTCACCATGCTATTCTGCCAACGTGACTTTAGGGGACAACCTCAACAAGCGACATTGTCATTCAGTCTTCATACTTGTGCAGTTCTTCGGCCTGTCTGCTGAGACTGCCAACAGTGGTGCCAATTAGGGCCAAATTATGATGATAGAGAAGAAGTATATACATGGAATAGATTTAGTTTTTGGGTACTTGCCAGGTTCTTATGGCCTGGATTGGCCACTGTTGGAAACAGGATGCTGGGCTTCATGGACCCTTGGTCTGACCCAGTATGGCATGTTCTTACATTCTTATGTTCTCATCACAAATTCCTAACAACTGAACTGAGACTACTACCAGATCGTTTTCAGGTGGTGATAGATTTTGTCCACTGTTGACTTGAACAAGTCAGCTAACGGTGAAAAGATTGGAAACCCTGTGCTAATTCCTTGGGTCAGCCACTCCACCTAATGTTATACCAGCTTATACATAAAGCATTTCAAACAACTGGGTGCATTGTAAGCCACACAACGATGCTAAGTGATTTCAGTTATGCAAGAAGCCTAATTATTATGTATTTAAACAATATTTATTGATCGCTCGCTCCATTGATCGAGGCAGTTTACAAATTAAAACATGCATAATTGGTAACACCATAAAACAAATAAGGTGAATTTTAAAAGCCCTACATGTGCCAAAGCTGCCAGTTACACGCATGTCTCGGACCGGTGCACACTGCGTGGATTATAAGAAGCACCCAAGAATGCACATATCTCCTGGTATGCACACAAATCACGTTAAAAGAGGGGCAGGGCATGGGCGTGCCCGGGAAGGTCACTTGAAATGTGCGTGTATGTATTTTCGCGCATAAGCGTGTGCCAGGGTCCCTACCGCGTAAGTTTACTTCTGCTACGGATGGCATGTAAGTTATAAAATAAAAAAGTCAGGGCTAGTCAGCGGAGTTTGAAGGGTCAGGTAAAAGAGAGGCTATCTAGCTAGGGTGGTTAGGAAGTCCTATCCTTAACTGGGACGAACTGGGAATGGACTGGGACAACTGGCAACTGCGTTGGCGCGCATATCTAATAAAATCCCCCCACTTATGCGGTAGAGCTGGCACATGCACGTACGTGTACACCCGCCCAGCTGTAAGTTACGTTCATATATTATGTAGAGAGAAAAATCTCACTCACATAACACTGCTCTTGTTCATGCTTCAAGCAAACAGCCATTCCTCCTCTTTTTTTTTTTTTTGCACTTTGTAACATGAGTTCAGCCTTTTTCCCAGACCTTAATTCTCATACCTATTAGTTATTTGTTTCCTGTGCCAAAAGCCTATTGATATAGCCATGTTTTTAGACCTTTTGTGAACGTTTTAGTATCTGATGTAGTAATTGTTCAGACATCAGATTCCACATTGTTTGTCTTGCACTGAGATTATACACTAACGTCTCCCAGGTGAGCCTGGGCAGGGTGTAAGAACCTGGAAAAGACTTTTGTTGGCCGATCTTAAGACTCTTTCAGGTGTGTAAATGTTGAGCATTACAGTTAACATGGCGGAGATGCACTCCTCCTGAATCAACAGAAGTATGGAGTTTGTCTACTGCTCTAATATGGGAAAGAGAGACCGTGGGCCATCAGCGGCCAAAAAAAGAGAGACACCGCGGGCCGCCCCCGGAGCTCAAGCTGGTGGCGGCCAAAGAAAAGGAAAGGAGACCGCAGGCCCACTTCCGGATCCCAGACCAGCGGCAGCGGGCCACCTCCAGTGCTCAGGTCCAGCTGCCAAGAAATTAAAAGAAGAGTTGCGGGCGCAGCCGGGGGGGGGGGAGGCCACTGCTGGGGCCGGTGGTGGCCAACGAACAAGAAAGAGGCCACGTGCCATCACCACCGGAGCCCAGACTGGCAGTGGCGGACAAAGGAGAAAGAATCCGCGGGTGGCCAAAAAAAAGACCTCGGGCTGCCACTGGAGCCCAAGCCGGCAGCAGCCAAAGAAAGAGAAAGGAGGCTGCAACGCAGGCTGGAGGCGGTGAAGAAACAAACCAAAAAAAAAAAAAGTGCTGCGGGTCGCTGCCGGATCCCAAGCCGGCGGTGGCTGAAGTACAAGAAAAGGTACAATTTGTGTGTATGTGAGTGTGGCGGCTATCTTGGGTAGCAGGGATGCTTGTGAGTGTGTATGAGAGGGAGGGTGGGAGTGTCTGTATGAGAGAGTGTGTGTGGGGGTGAGTGTGTGTATGAGAGAGTGTGTGGCGGTGAGTGTGTGTATGCGTAGGTTTGTGTATGTACGAAAGGGGTGTGTGTATGAAAGGGAGGGTGGGAGTGGATGGGTCTCTGTATGAGTATGTATGTGTGCATGAGAGGGTGAATGTGTGTGAATGTATGGGTGTGCATGTGTGGGTGGATGGGTGGATGTGTGTGTATATGAGAGGGTGGGTAGGTAAGGGTATGTGCATGTATGTGTGTGGATGGTGAGTGCGTGTGAGTGCGTATATGAGAGGGTGGGGATGTGCATGTATGTGTGTGTATCATGTGTGTATGGAACGGGGAGAGGAGTGAATGTGTAAATATATGTGTGCATGCATGTCTGGGTGTGTGTAGGAAAGGGAGGGGGAGGCGCCATCTCATCCCTCATCTCAGGCAGCAGATTGCCTTGAGCCACCCCTAATCTCCATGCAAGGGTTTTCTTGGAGGAAAAGGGAATAGTTAACATTTTGATGTAAATAAGCTCTCTAGAAAGAGCTTTAAACTAGGAAGTCATGGTGATGCTATGTCTGGAAATGGGAATGTTTCCATACTGCAGTTTAATTCAATACAGATGAAGTGCTTTCCTCATTTGGCTCTAAATTACCACCTAAAAATAGTTGTAAAGAAATCATAAAAAGAGTTTGACTCAGATGCCCTTTAGTCTTTTTTCAACTCACAATGAGCAAACCTCTGCGGACCACTTGGCCCCTTGCTGCTGGTAAAATATTTGCTGGGTCAGAAAGCATTTGTGGTGGCTAATTTTCAAAGTCATTTATGTGGGAGAAATAGAGTTTTACCTGCTGCAATGGGTGTTTACCCGCAGTGAGCAGAGGCATTCCTGGGGTCGGGCATGGAGAGATGTTTGAACTTAATGTGCGGAGTTTTGAAGTTTTAAAACTGTCTGTGTAATTTGTTATGAAAAACTACCTGTACATATTATTAGTATGATTGTAGAGGGTAACTTTCAAGGAGAAAGTCTGCATGTACTTTCCCTTTGAAAACTAGTATAAGGTTCATGCTTAGTTAACTTTAAGTTTATGCCGACAGTTAACAAACTAACACCACGATGTAACTTTCTGCTCTTGCATACAAGTAGTGAAGAGATCCAATAAAGAATAAAACATTGTAAAGTGATTAAATAGCCTGAAACCCTTTGCTTATCATTCCAAGGAGGGCTTCTGTTATAAGAAGCAATTGCAACAAATAAAAATTTTATTTCTTCTTGTTAGCAGTAACTCTTCTACTCTCCTGACAATACCAACACCTACCTGTTATAAAACTGTTCTGTTTTAGGACTATTGAAATCTTCCACATCCAAGAAACTGTAGGCATCATGGTGTACTTTAAGAACCTGGTATCGGGAAATGGAATTGCAGATTAAAAAAAAAAAATTTGCAATAGGATGATAATTATCCAGAACGAATGGGGATAAAATTAACAAAAGTTTACTACGAAAGAATGGAGCATAATCTGGCAGGCTACATGTGTATGATTTACAAAATTGTGCAAGTTTTTACAACATTGCTACATAACATTATTGATTGTTTCTAAGATAGAGAATTGTAGTGCTCCATGCAATTGTAATTGTGTTTTTTTTTTTTTTTTTTAATAAGAGTTTCACCTTCCACCATGCTAGAGGCACATAATAAAGCTTGCTATGGATAGGATTACAAAGGTGAAAAAACTTAAATGAAATTATGGGAAGTTGTATTAAGCCTTTGCCAGAATTGTGTCTTCTAAATGTATTTGTAGACAGTTGTGCAAATAATTCACTGGAAAAGATTTACCTATTCAAGGATTTGATTGCAAATATTGGAGGAGCTTAGCTATCTTAGAAATAATTCATGATGTTCAATATGTTTATTTAATAGTGATTCAGAATCCAAATATTATAATCCCAAAACCTTTCAGTTAACAATTAATATCCCACATTTTCAGGGGAACTGCTCAAAGTGGATTACAAAAATAAGAAAAACATCCCAACCATAAAAAACATCCATGGCCCAAGCAGTTTACATAAAAAGAAACCAGATATTTAAAAATGTAAATTTAAACATACCCAATAAGATATTAAAACTGGAAAACAGAAGACATAAAAATAAAAACATAGGACATGATCATCAATGAAATAAAAACATCAATAAAGCCTAAGTAAAGTCATAAGTAATAGAAACAGCAATGCAAAATTAATAAACAGAAAAACCTCAAAGATAATGGAGAATGGATTCTTCATAGGGTGTGCCACAAGAGCTTTTGGGGCTACATAGTGCTAGCACCTATGAATAATGTACAAAAATAATTACCTTACTAGATTTAATTCTGAATTATCAGTTGGATAACTGGAGCTCTGCCCCGCTTTCTGCATCCTCTTCAAGGATACATCCAAGGCACCTGTCCTATGCGCCCTGCCCTAGTTGCACCACTGTCACCAGTTCAAGCCCTTACAACACAAGCCGATTGGGAAGTTTCCCATATTAGAGTAGTAGACAAACCTCCATACTTCTTTCAGATCTTAGCTTCATCTGCAAAATACGTGCTTGCATTATAAGCTCCTCTGCTTTGTTAATTACAAAAATACTTAGCAGAATCGGCCACAGAACTGATTCCTATGGGGCTTCCCAGGCCATCCTTCTCACTTTGTATGAGCACCATTTACCACCACCCTTTGCTGCCTATTAATTCACCATTTAACTACCCTGGATCCCACCCCAAGACCATATACTTGTTATTCAAAGTCCCCAGAGAAACCCTGCTCTTTATTAGCTGTTCTTCCAGTATTTCAAATGCAAATGATAAATAGGGGGTTCTAATTGTAGGGGTTTACAATTTGCAAATTTAGGGGTTTATTTTTCAGGCAATTAGGTGTATTTGGCAGGTACTAAAAATAGGTGTTAATCAGAGTTTCATAGCACAATTTAAAATTGTTGATGTATTTTTAGGTGGATTCAATTTAATAAGGAAAACATCAATTTATCTTCACATTTTTACATACTGGGTTGCATGTAGAGTGGGGGTAGCAGTGGATGTTTGTGTGTCTGGGGCGGGGGAGAGGTGTGGAAGGGAATGTAGTGACAGGGTGTATATGGGTGTATGTGTGACTGAAGGGGTAGTCGGATGTGTGTGTGTGTGTGTGTGTGGCTGGAGGGAGTGACAGGCACTGAGGGTGAGTGGCTGGGGATGTTTTACTGGGGCTTGGGGAGTGTGTGTGTGTGTGATTGGGGCGTGTGGCTAAATGGATCCCTCCCTATTGCACTTTCCCATCACACTGCCCTATCCCAATTCCCTTTACCTTTTCCTCCCTCACCCATGGCACTGCACTTTCCTTTTCCCTCCCCTCCTCATTCCACTTCACTATTGCATTTTCCTTTCCTTCCCTGCTCATACCTCCAGCCTGTTTCTCCTTTGGCCATCTCCCTATCAGCGCACTCCCTCCCCTCCCCATGTTTCTTTGACTATCTGGGCTTAGGCTTCCTGGCAGTCTGCTCCTCCTTCTGCCAGCAGGGCTTGGGCTTCCCTGTCGGCCTGCTCTCATGACCTCATCTGGATGCTGCTTGTGTGTTTCTTGACTTGCAGCAGCCTGCAAGGTAGGCCTATTTTGTTTTTGGGTTTTTTGTTTTTTTTGTTACAACCAAAAAAGCCCAATTTCCCCATCAGTTTTCAGTTTTAACTGAAAATCAGAAGCCCTAATTTATAAAACATTTTGTAAACAGGAAATATGACCTTTTCATGATCTCGAATCCTCACATCAGGTGAACGGTTTCTTCCCATCAGAGATTTCAGGAGGGCTCCTCTTAAAACCAAAGCACCAGCGTGAGATGAGTTCAAACGAAGGCCATGGCTTAAATCCACAACCGCTTTCGTCTTGTTCTGCATGGTACTCCAAACCAAAGCTCTGACACAGTAAACATCCTAGAAAACAGAACATTCAGCATTGCTTCTTCCTAAGGCTAAAGGGCACACGCATAAAAAAGTTTATCACTGGTATTTCCAATGGGTAAAAAATGTGCCAGGGGGAGAGCTAGAGAAATGTTTGCAAAGAAGCAACATTTCATAAGTCTGCGCATCGATCTAATGTCTTAAAAACATGCATTGAAAAGAAATTTCCTGCTCGTGAGACAATAACTGCTGTTGTCTCTGCTTTATGTATTCTCAGATGACAGTGAACGTATGTTTGAAACAAATAAGGAATCTGAACCAAAAAAAAGCCCATTTTCAGTTCTGTTCCTCTCATATAAAACAAATCCCTGGGGGTGGGGAGGGGTTCTGTTCAGGAAATAGCACGCAATATCATGGAATAGTTCACACTATCCACAAATAGAGCACACCATTTTTTGAGCAATGCACTATTCAGAAACAGTGTGCTATTTCCAAAAACAAAAAAACCCTGAAAAAAAAAAATGAAAAAAGCCCATCCCAATGAAAAAAAAAAGTTGGCTGGAAACTCCCCATGTCCCTCCATGAAACAAAAACAAACTAAAAATGTACAGCCTTCTCACCCTTAGTATTGGAGCTGTTTTGAAAGGGAGACCAAAAGCCAGAGTTTAAAAGCTATGAAAGCAATAGAAGCAGACAGCAGCAGTAAGGTGGCACAAAGCACGTTTCTCTCTACTGAGCGAAAATGCCCCTTGCTGATGCTACTTGGGAAGTGAATTGCTGCTGTGGGAGATACAGGAGAACTCTGAACTCACTAGCATCTCCTGTCCCTAAAAAGAAAATTAGGAGGAAATAAATACTATCAGCATGGGTCTTATCACAATCAACTGTGAAAATGTGTAGTGGTTTAGTTCCATATCAACCCAACTAAGGGCCAGATTTAAGTTTTCTTGCATTCTTAAATTTAGCACCTTCAGGCAAACTTTTTGCTGGGATTTTTGCCTTGCACTGTCTTTTCTGTTGAATGTTTTCCCTTCTTGAATATGTAAGAAATGATATCCCTGGGCAAAAGATGTGCCATTTCCAATCTGTGCAAGGAATAAAGTGGCATAGTTGCCATGTTAGTTCAATTAGGCCTGGATTTATCAAAATCCACTAAATATTACATGTGATTGGAAGAGGGGTGTCTTTTATGGTATTTTCCTACATACAACCACTGGGGGGACAATGTGTAGTAGTTTTAAGCTCCTGGAGAGCCAGCCTAGCTATCAAGACCCTCCTACCACAAAAGAAAGAGAGAGAGAGAGAGAGTGCTCTCTTGTGAAGATTTGATGACCTTCGGAATGAGGAAATTCACCCAAAGATGAGATTTGTGCAATGGTTCTCTCAACCTAGCTTGATGTGAAGGTCATCAAATCTTCACAAGAGAGCACTGTTCTGTTCATACATTTCACTTTGAATGTCAAAGTGGCCCCTAACCCCTACACTAATACCTAAACCTCGCCTCGAATTACTAGGTGGGCCTCCCATAGAGATATAAATACCTATCTAGTATGAGGGCATTATGGCTAGGTTCTCTCTCTCTCTCTCCTTAAAAACATCACAACATGCAATAAAGCCCTATTACATGGCTTCACAAAACTGTGAGCCCAGCCCACTTGGCCAAAACTCCCACCCCAATACACTCCCCTTTTTCTCATTTGCATCACACCATGTGTTATGGTGCTTTTGAACGTGTTTTCACTTGCATTAAGGCATTTTCGCATGCGTTAAAGGCGGTTTTTGTATGCGAAAATGCTGTATAGCACTTTGATAAATGACCACTTAGAAACAAAGGTCAAATACATTGTGGATGATGCATATTTATTAAACTAACAATAAATTTGTGACTTCCTTTCGAGAGCTCTGCCCCTTTCCTCATATCACTGCAAATACCGGGCAAGCAAACTGTTTTGTGGGCTTTTCGTACTGTTTCTGCCCTATACAATAGTTATTTAATTTGCATAATATTATGACATCTTCCTTCCTAGTTGTTCTGCTCTCTTAAATGTGCAAACCTACAGGGTTAAAACTGTCCAAAATAATGGCCATTTCAGCATCCTCCATTGCTTTCTTCATGCTGCCTAGAAACAGTGAAGAAGAAAAAATATGATTTGGTTTTAGCATTAAAAAGTGCTCTTACAGTAAAATACTTTCTAAATAAGGGTCTGTTTTACTAAGCATTTTTATGGACAAGGAATGGAAGACAAGCCTGAGTATATCAGGATTTTAATCTTTACTTCATACAAAAATGCATTACAGTTGGGGAAGGGAGTTCCAGTCATCACTCAACTGTGACACCAGGTGCCAGACTCAGGATGCACTTGTACTAAGTTCTAGAGGGAGTTGAAATCTGTGCGCCTGAATAAGGACTGTTGGCACGGCTATGCTAAACCAGAAGGGAAAGTTAAAAATGGGGAAAGTAAGCGCAGGCCATTACAAGTGAAGGCTAATTACCCATTAGCCCATTAGAAGTCAGTTCAAATTGTGCAATTGAGCTGGACAAAATTCCCAGCTCTCTCCCCCTCAATTATAAAAAAAAAATATGCATTACATAATAGGGATGTGCAGACCAAAAGTTTAAGTTCATAAGTCCATAAGTCGAATGGGGGTCCCATTTGCGGTCAATATGGACTTATGGAGAATTCCATAAGTTGAGTCTATGTCCATATGTGCAAATAAAAATTTAAACCCCTCACCCGCCTTAATCCCCCCCCCCCCCAAAGACTTACCAAAACTCCCTGGTGGTCCAGCGGGGTCAGGACGCCATTCCTGAGCTCCTTTGCAAGGAGCACGTGACGTCGGCGTCACGTCAGAGTGACACGGCGTCACGTGACGTCAGGAGGCCTCGCCAAGCTGGCCAAAAGTGCCTTTTGAGCCCAACGAGGGTTCCGGGAGCGAACCCGAGGGGAATCACGTGACGGCGCCACGTCAGAGTGACGCAGCGTCACGTGATTCCCCTCGGGTTCGCTCCCGGAACCCTCGTTGGGCCCAAAAGGCACTTTTGGCCAGCTTGGGGGGGTCAGGAGGCCCCCCCAAGCTGGCCAAAAGTTTCTTTTGAGCCCAACGAGGGTTCCGGGAGCGAACCCGAGGGGAATCACGTGACGTCGGCGCCACGTCAGAGTGACGCGGCGTCACGTGATTCCCCACGCGTCGCTCCCGGACCCTCACGGAACTTTTGGCCAGCTTTGGTAAGTCTTGGGGGGGGGGGGATTAAGGAGGGTGAGGGGTTTAAATTTGTATTTAGATCAACAATCGCGATTTCCAACGTATTCAACATAGCTATGTTGAATAAGTTGGAAATCTGATCGTTTACGCCTCATCTTTTTTTTAAGTCAAAAAAAAAAAAAAAGTTGCATTTTCCATTTAAGTTGAAAACGAATGCACACCCCTATTACATAACTACTACCTTAAAAAAACTGTATTTATAGACAGCTTGAGTTACAAAACCTATGCATTAAAATTATACCCAAAATTCACTATTTAAATTTACAATATTCCCAATGTTTAACAAGGCAGATTGTAATAGATTTTGATTGAGAAAATGTGTCTTTATCATTTCTATCCTATACTTGTCACTGAAAAGTGCAGGGTTAGATATATGGTAAGCATTTTATTAGCCATTGCTGACTAATGGGAGAATGCATGTTGCAAGTTTCAGTTTTGATTGAGTGGCAAGGCTAGACTGCTTGATAAAGATTTGATTGGAATATTGACTTGTAGATTCAGTCTATTCAGAAGTCAGAGTGAGAGATAATGCCATCGGAGATCTCTGCTGCTGAATCTGTTTCTTGTATTAGTTTTCTTGGTAGTATGCCTTCAAAACACCTTTTCGGCAGAGGATCGACTCCTTCACTATCCACAGACTTCTTCAAGGCTCTTTGGTTCCCTCTGGCAACTCCAGAGGAGGAGATCCGGATTCCCCTGAGGAAGATCTCATTGAGCTCTTTGGATCTGCATCTCCTGCTGTCACAGAGAGGTGCCCTGGATTGTGCCACTGTGCTGGAGCTTATCAATAATGTCAGTTGTGTGAATGTAATGGGACCCCCATCCTTGGCATCTTTCAGATGAAGTAGAAATGCACACAAGAGATTCTTCCGATGTTTCATCCATTCTAGAGTGTTGGATTAAGCCGGTTTTGAGCAGGAAGATGGCAGAGCTCTCTCAACGCATTAGAGAGGATTAGATCCAAGAGGGAGCTTTATTTTGGATTCATCTTCTCTTGGCGAGTTCCACTGTCTACCTGATAAACTTCTTATGGTGGCCTTGGATTCCCTGTGGCTAGCACTGGTTAAACTAGATAACTCCTTGGTTAAATGTTTCAGTGAGATTAATTTATTGGCTTCTTAAGTACAAATGCTGGTTCTTGGTCAGAAAATTTCTCACTAGAAGCAGAGGGGGAAGATTGGACAACTGGAGCAAAAACTCAAGGACATTAAAGAAGTTAATCTGCTATACAGGATAAGGAAGTGATTCATTGGAAGATGGAATTTGTCAAGAATCATAATAGATGATTGAATTTATGGCTGTTGAATTTCTCCAGAGTTCCTGGTACTCTGCCTCATGAAACGTTTAAGAATTATTTGATGGAGGTGTTAGATCTATCAGCAGATACACTTCTACCAGTGAACACAATATTTTTTTTTCTCCCTGCAGCAAAACTTGGAAAAGCTGAAGGGGATGTAAGAGGTGAAGCTCAATCATCAGTTGATATGAATTTAACAGCTTTTTTGGAGAAATCTGGATCAGAAGAATGTACTAGGGGCACACTTAGGGCCGGATTTTAAAAGCTCTATGGGGCAGATTTTCAAAGGGTTACGCGCATAACCCCGAAAACCTGATCCTGCGCAGCCGAGCCTATTTTGCATAGGCTCGGCGACGCGCACAAGCCCAGGGTGCGCGTATGTCCCAGGGCTTTGAAAAAGGGGTGGGAAGGGATGGAGATGTGGGCGGGGTGCCGGTCCGCGGGCGGTCTGGGGGCAGGACCGAGGTCTCCAGCACAGAGGCTGTGCTGGGGGATGGTGCGCCGGCAGCTGGCTGGCGCAAGCAAGTTACACCTGCCTCTGGCAGGCGTAACTAATGAAATAAAGGTAGGGGGGGATTTAGGCAGGGCTGAGAGGTGGGTTAGATAGGGGAAGGGAGGGGAAGGTGGGGGGAAGAGGAAGGAAAGTTCCCTCCGAGGCCGCTCTGATTTCGGAGCGGCCTCGGAGGGAACGGGGAAAGCCATCGGGCTCCCCTAGGGCTCGGCGCTTGCAAGGTGCACAAATGTGCACCCACTTGCGAGCACCGACGCCGTATTTTCTAAAATTGGGTGTACATTTGTTCGTGCCAGGTAGCGTGCACAAATGTACCCCGCATGTGCAGGTTATAAAATCTGCCCCATTGCGCGTAAATCCAGAGGATTTACGGGTGAAGGGGGGGTTATGCAGCGACGCACGTAAAGCCCCGGGATATGTATAAGTCCCGGGGCTTACAAAAATGGGCAGTCTGGGGGCGGAGCAGGGGTGGGGCCAGAGGCCTCCAACATAGCGGCCATTTGCTGCTGTGTCAGAGGATCGCGTGCCAGCAGGCTGCCAGCTCGCGCAACTTGCGCCTGCCCGGAAGCAGGGAGTTAGAGTAGGGCTGGGGGAAAATGTTAGGGGAAGGGGTGGGAAGGTCAGGCAAGGAGGAAGGGAAGTTCCCTCCCAGGCCGCTCTGATTTTGGAGCAGCCTGGGAGGGAACAAGGGAAGGCAGCGTGGCTCGGCGCACGCAAGGTGTACAATTGTGCAACCTCTTGCGGCCGCCGACCCCCGATTTTATAACATGTGCGCGCATGTTATAAAATTGGGCGTACATGTGCGCGTGCCGGGTAGCGTGTGCACATGTACGCCCGCGCTCACCTTTTAAAATCTACTCCTTAATTTCTTTGTTTTTGAACAAGATTTAAGTATGATTATGCGTTTATACTTTTGTAAGATGAACGCATTATTTTTGGAGCATAGAATATGGATATATTCTGATCTGGCTAGAGTTACTTTGCAACGTAAAAAGCTTTTTCTAGGAATGAGACAGGAGGTTTGCTCATTAGGCACTTCCTTCATGTTGTGTTACCCATGTAAATGTGTGATTAAATACAGTATAATGGCTCTAAATATGCTTTCTTTGTCCCAGAGCTTTTGAGATCTTTTCTTAGATTGTCATAAATTGCCTGAGCTAGATATAGTGCTAAACAGAAATATCATCATTTAATCCATTTTAGGAATTTTAGCTCATGCCATACCTAAATTCCAGTTTCTTTGTAATCTTTGTTTTACTTTTTGATTATCTCCTATGTTTACGATTTGCAGGTTTAAAGTGATGGTATTCTAGGCCTTCGTTATTATTTGTATTTCTTTTTGTACTTTTGTAATGTCTGGAATGCACCTAGGTTTCTGTAACAAGGTATTTTTACTTGACTTTGTTATTTTTAAAATTAATAAAATAAGCAGAGACCTTCATTTTCGGTTTTTATTGGGTTGTTTTTTTTTTTTTACTTTTCCCGGGAATTTGTCAGGCTTTATTATGACAAGAATAAAAACAGGCTAAAATCAGCTGGAAAAAAATGACTTCATTTTTCTGGGTGAGTATTGGAATTTATTTTGCTGAACAGAAGCCAGGACACGCAGATTCTCCCACTCGCTCACTCGGTAGAATCCCCATCTCTACCCCGTATGTCCCTCTCTCCCCCTCCCCCCCTTGCTGAGAATTTCCCTCTCTCCCCTTCCCTCAGCACTGCAGCAGCATTTATCCTTACCTGTGGTGGCTTCAGGCTTCTCTTCTCTCCTTCAGCAGCGTGCTTACTGACGCTCCTGTGCTCTGGGGCACTGCACTTCTGCTTTTGTGCAGGGCCAGGGTGTCTGCCGGGAAGTGCTTCTGTGGACAGGGCCTGCTTCAAATGAATTTGTGGCACCAGGGAGCAGGCACTGTGGCTGCTTAGGGGGTGAGGCACTGGGGCTTGAAACATGGTGTGGGCGGCACAGGAGGGTGAGCACTTTCATTGGCGGGGGAGGGGGACTTCAAACACAGCATACGGTTTGGCTTACAGCAATGGCTGAAGGCCTTGAAACTCTGCATTTTGAGCTCTGGAGCAGCATTTTAATCAGCCTAAAATTAGGGTGAATATTGGATTAAACCAACTGTCAACTATGGAAAAATCCAGGATTTTATGGGTGAAAATCAGTTTCAAGTGAAAATGAAGTAAGTCCATTCAAAAGCATTTGTTCTCGATTTTAATGAGAAAAGGTCAATGAACAAGTTGTAGGTGAAGGGGCCAAACTTTGCCCGAGTACAGCGAATAAATTAATACTAAGTGCAGTTAGCTGTCAGAACTATTCAGCAGAGCAAGAGCAAGAGCAGATCACAGCCTCTCCTGCCCTTGCTCTATATTTGGGATAGTTTCTATATATTTGAGGATAGAGAGATCACATTTTTTTTAAAGGTAAAGGATGGTGGAAGGGTTGGGAGGGCAATCAGCACTGCTCACCAGTTGATAATTTAAAATTATATTGAGGGGTATAACCAGGGCTGCTTGGTTGCTTTATGTTTTGTACTTATTTGAAGAGGTGAGTCTGTTTGTCTGTGCCAAATTTTTATATTTTGTAATTATATTGGAGGACAGGATGGTGGATCAGCTGCTGCTCAGCCTCTAGGAGGTTTGTTTTTTTTAACCAGCTATTTTAAGCCTGCAAATTTTTCCAACCAGAGTTTGTCAGATAACTTTATCCAGCTAGCAGTGATTTTTAATTCTAGCTAGCATAATTTAAGCCATGCCTCTTTCTTTTCTGGCAAAATGTTAACCGGTTAAAATTGAACCTCTCAGTGGGATAGAAAATTCAAACCTTGGCATTTATTCCAGCTAACTTCAAAAGTTAGCCAGCCAAACCATTTTGAATATCAGTTTTATTCTCTTTACTATTTAGGGCAAGGAAAATAGTTTGAAGCAGCAAGCATTTAAAATTCTATATTTCATGGGCGACAAAATCCGTGGACTCTGTTTCCAGTTGGAAATGACAGCTGGCTCAAAGCTGATGCAAGTCAGCATTAGCAGAGAACCCTTTTCAGGGTAAGCTAGTTCACAATATCCTTCAGTCTAAAACGTATCTTTTAGCCATGCAAAGGGGCACATTCTCTTGGCTGGGTAATCATCTTATTCAAGGCTTTCCTTTCACGTATATGGCTCTTTTCCTGGGATTCCATTCGCCCAGCTCACAGGTCTCAAATGCAATAAATGTCAGCTTCCCTTTCACTTGAGTGGTTTTAGATTGCTACACAGGGTAAACTCATTGTGGCCCCATTTAGAAAGAGACTATCTGAAAAGTTATCATGCCCCATCTGAAATCAGCTCAGTGCCAGTGCAGGTCCAATTCCATCTTACAGGATGAATCCAGCTAGAGAAAGAATGCATCTTACCACATTTTACATTAGCATAAGCTCTTCTTGCTAACACTGGTGTATGGAAGCAGGTTCTGGAACGGCATCCGGCTGCACATCCTTTCTAAAAAAAGAAAAGGACTTAATATTATGAACCGAAATATTTTGGTATTATAGAACTAGCATTTGTATATCAAATGCCACCATTATGATTTTAAGAATCTTATTGAGCCATTAGCATTAGCCATGCCAGTCTTTCATTTATTTCAGTTTACCATTCTTATTCACCTCTGCAGGAATCTGCACAATGACTGTGACTGCTCCTATGAGGATGATTTATGTCACAATTCCAGTATAAATGTTTCCTGTAATTGCATAGAATTTAAAAATCTTTAGAACTCGACTAAGAAGCCAAAAATAACTAGCAGCATACTTTTATAAATCAGTCAACTCCCCTAGAGACAGGAGAAAAGATTAAAATGAAATGTCCTCAGGTGCTCCAAAGTCTATACGCATGTATCATTACATGCTTTTCATTAGCAAAGTACAAACATAACAGAAAAATGTATTAATTATCTTAGTCTATGCTGTACTGGCTATGCAATGGTTTAAATGGCCAAATAGTCAAAGTCTGATCATAAATTGTAAAATAATTTATATTGTTTATATTTTTTTATGTCTTTGATTACACCTCAAATTATTTCAGAGTTGCAAAATCACTTATTACCGGTTGTGAATTCACAGTCACCTGGTAGGTGATCACAATGAAAAAAAAAAAAAAAGCAGCATCCTGAATGCTCTCATCACTCTTGTCCTTGCCATAAGGCATTTTTGCATTGATAGCACCATATCATATGGTGTGATGCAAATCTGAAAAAGAGGAGGAGTTAGGGGTGGGCTTGCCATTTTCAGCAGTGTTGTGAGGGAGAGAGAGAGGCCATGATGTACTCACACTAGATAGGTATTTATATCCCTATGGGAGGCCCACCTAGTAACTCAAGGTGAGGTTTAAGTATTAGTGTAGGGGGTTAGGGGCCACTTTGACATTCAAAGTGAGACGTACGAACAGAACAGTGCTCTCTAGTGAAGATTTGATGACCCTCGGAGTGAGGACACTCACCCAAAGATGAGATTTGTGCAATGTTCTCTCAACCTAGATTGATGTTACCAGGTAGAGAGTCCATCAAGCTAGGTTGTACACAGATCCCATTGATAAAATCCAAAGCTAAAAATAGTGCATCTTAAAGTCTGTTCCAGTGAATTATTCGTAGTTTTAAAATGTTAGAGCAGCCCAAGTGGTAGAAAAATCAGGTTATGGTAATGGGATTTTTGAGTAGTTATGTTTAACTGTTCTATGATTCTCCAATCATATTGTCTCAGCTTAAAGGAGAAAGTCACATTTATCACACTTTTTAGTTACTTTATGAATTCATTACATACTTGGAGAACATGTTCTTACATGGTCTGACACCCCGCCCCCCCCCCCCCCCCATCTGAAAAAAGAGCTGGAACTTTCCTAAGAATATCAGCACAGGGAAAAATAGAGATCCAGAGCAGAACAAAACCAAGCAGAGAGATTTCCACCTGATTATCTTTTATGGAAATCCATGGATTTCTCCATGCTCTGCATATAAAATGTCAGCTTTTTTAAATTAAATTAAAAATTATACTGTTGTGGGAGTCTGCTGTGGGTTTTGTTGGACTGGTGGTTGTTCACGCCAAACTGCAGCAGATTCTGATGCAGCTGTACCCTTTTTTTTTGTTTATAATATTTTATTAAACATGGATAACATCCAGAGCATCAAAAGATAAACATACAGTGGAGCAACCAAAAAGTAGAATTAACAGATCCAGTGTGAAATAAGGACTCTCCATTATAACTAGTAAACCTAAAAACTTTAGCAGTAATAACAATAACCTCAATTTACTAACTATACACCATGACTGCCCTGATCATAATACTCCATAAGAAAGCCTCCCCTTAGCATTTTCAATTTTCTTCCCACCCTCTCCCTAACCTCCCTGAAGAGTATAAGAAATTGACAATTTACAACTACAGTCGGGTGACTGGAAACAGACAACTAAAAAAAAATAGCGCTACATATATAATAACTAATATGTACAAAATAGTACAGATGAATTAAAACAAATAAAACAATAATAATAATATAAAAGGCATCATATAATAACATATATTGCATTCACAATAAGGAGATTCTTCATGGCATCGTGCTACCAGTTCCCAAAGCTTCTGCATTACTGAAAGCTTCCCCTAGCTGATAGCAGTTACATCTCCATCCATTTACATAGTTCTGCTAGCCACTCTTCAATCGTGGGGGCCCGTGTTTTCCCCCATAAGCGCAGTATCACCCGCCTCCCAATGGCTATTAATTTCAAGACTCGTTCCTCTCCCAATATTAAAGATATCAGAGCAAGTGCTGTTAGCCACAAGAAATGCCCTTGGGTTAGAATAAAGCAGACATACTACCTTTTGAAACTGACCTATCAAACTCATATTTCCCATGACTTCAAACAAATAGGCCCAATCGACTCTTTTGAAAACCCTTTTGGCATCAAAACTGACCACTAGAAAGAGCTCCCCTTGTTGTCTGCATCGAGTCATTGCAGACAGTATCAAGCGGACATTCATCAAGGCACTTCTAAGCCCACACAAAGCCCACTTGACCACAGTTAATCAGTTTGGGCATAATTACTGCCAATCTGTCTGCCCAAAGTTTTGCTAAAAGTTTAAAAGAGATATGGGTCAATAAGAGAATGGTGAGGATTCCTACTTACCCTTTTTGTGAATGACAATTATCTGAACCAAATTTTCTCCTTCAGAACATATCCCCTTTCATATTATTGAGCGGCTGAACTATATGATCTAGCAGAATTTTATAGAATTCACCACTGAATCCATCCGAGCCTGGGGCTTTTAATGGTTTAGATTTGTCGAATTTGCACCCTGACTTCTTTATCAGCAACTGGAGGAGTCAACCAAGCTAATTGATCTGAGATCCATGGTAAAATGGTCTTTTGCAAAAATTCTCTCCCCTTAGCAAAGTCATTGTCCTCACAGCTATACAGGTTTTTTGTAATATTCCATTATTGTATTAGCTCTCTCTTTATTTTCCATAACTTGTTTACCTTTCTTGTTCCTGAGGGAAGTTATAAACCTCGGGCCTCCACTAGCCCTTACCAGGTTAGCCAAAAATTTACCACATTTATTACTATATGAATATAGTTTATATTTATAATAAATAACACTTTTCTTGGCCCTCTGATGTACTAGCATATTTAGTTAGGATCTTTTCTGCTGTACCACTCCCTAGTTTATCATTGCAAACCATTAGAAAACACAGGGTTAGATTTTCAAAGGGTTACGAGCGTAATATACGCATGTAACCCCCGAAAACCTACCCCTGTGCATGCCGAGCCTATTTTGCATAGGCTCGGCGGCGCGCGCAAACCCCAGGACGCGCGTAAGTCCCGGGGCTTCGAAAAAGGGGTGGTCCGGGGGTGGGGCCGTGGGCATGGCGATGGTCCAGGGGCAGGGCCGAGTCCTCTGGCACAGCAGCCGGTGTCAGGGGATGGCGCTCCGGCAGTTGGAGTGGGTTAGATAGGGGAAGGGAGGGGAAGGTTGGGGGGACCGAAAAAAAAGTTCCCGAAATCGGAGCGGCCTTGGAGGGAACGGGGAAAGCCATTGGGGCTCCCCTCGGGCTTGGTGCGCGCAAGGTGCACAAGTGTGCACCCCCTTGCGTGCGCCGACCCTGGATTTTATAACATGTGCGCGGCAGCGCATGCATGTTATAAAATCGGGTGTACCCCGCGCGCGTAAGAATGAAAATCTAGCCTACATTGAATAACCCAGAATACAGGACTGACTCCTGTATGCACTGGAGGGTAACCTGCACCAGGAATGTGTCAACAATTTATAGACACACTTCTAGCCAGATGAAAAACAGTCCTTCTGTATGGTTTTTTTTTTTAAAGTAAGTTTGTAGTAATGTAGAACCTATGCCATTTGGTCTATTCCAGAGATTGTGCACAACTGTGATTTTAGCCCTACTAAGGGTAGTGCCCCAAGAGATGATCCAGAGGGAGTGGGTCAGATTGGAATTGGATTTCAATTGACCAGTGTAACTCCTTACTTCTCTGTCTTCCAGCAAGTCATTTAAAACCACTGCAACTATTTCAGAATGCTGCAGCAAGACGACTATTTCGTGATTTGGGAGTAATAATAGAAGACCATATGACATTCAAGAAATATATCAACACAATACTGAAAGAATGTTTTTTCAAGATCCACACAATAAAAAAAACTAAAACCCCTACTACATTTCGCAGACTTCCGCACCGTACTCCAAGCCATGTTATTCTCTAAAATTGACTACTGTAATGCCCTGCTATTAGGACTTCCCAAAAACTCCATCAATCCGTTACAAATTCTACAGAACACAGCCTCTCGCATTCTTACTAACACTACTTCTAAGGAACATATTACACCCATTCTTAAACGATTACATTGGCTACCCATTCACTATCGTATTCAATATAAGGTTTTAACCCTCATACACAAATCCCTTCACAAACCAGAAATGAATTGGTTCAATAATTCTCTGCAATTTCATACCTCTAACAGGCCGATCAGAAATTCATACCTGGCTACCTTACAAGCCCCTTCACCCCAACTCTATAAATATTCTTCCTCTAAGGCCCGCGCCTTGTCCCTAGCTGGCCCTACCTTATGGAACTCTATGCCCACTGAACTAAGGCTTGAACAGTCCCCGAAAATCTTTAAAAAAAATCTGAAAACTTGGCTATTTACTAAAGCCTACACATGATCCCTCCTGTTTCATCTCAACACCTTCCACCTACCTTACAAGCACTTTAAACATTATCCACGTTGCTCTGCCTTTTCCATGATGCAACTCTTCTAAGTCCCTCTCCTTGTCCTATCCTCGCTTCCTCCTCCCCCTCTTCCTCCCTCACTACCCTCCCTCCCTTCTCCTCCCCCTCTTCCTCCCTCACTACCCTCCCTCCCTTCTCCTCCCCTCTCCCCCTTTCCCTTTAATCTATATTCTACCGTTTAAACTACCTAGTCTTTCCCTGTTAATTATTATATACTGGTTCAAAATTATTATAAACTTGTTATATGTACTACGTTTCTATTTTCATAGTTATTTTATATTAGTTCATAATTATTACTACCATGTTCTATGTACAACGCTCTGACGTTTTGTTTTGTTTTTTTACTGTAAACCGACGCGATATCCCTGGATGAATGCCGGTATATAAAAACCAATAAATAAATAAATTAAATAAATAATATTGGGATCTAGGAAATATGATCACATTACACCCTCATTGATGGCACTGCATTGGTTACCAGTACAATCCAGAATCTACTATAAAGTCCTAATGATAATATTCAAAATCATCCATTCCAATAACACCAGCTTGTTAGGAGTGAAACTACAACCTTACAATCCTCAGAGAACATTAAGATCTCAAAATAAAGGTCTATTGACTATTCCCATAATACGGAGCACACATTTGATGCAAATAAGAGATCGAGTATTCTCCATAGCGGTTTCAAAGCTCTGGAATTCTCTGCCTGAGGCGCTGCATATTTTACCAGACAAAAAGAAATTCAAAAGTGAATTTAAAACATGGCTTTTCAGAAACACATTTAATTTAACTTAAAAAGATCAAATTAGACAGAACCACAAAACTAGAAGGACCAAAATAATAATTGTATCATGAAGAATAAATCAAATGAGAGCATGCAAAATTCTCCAAACAACTCACTGACTAAGATGTGAAAACTACCATTTTGTTTGTAAAGATCAATATTCATTGCCTTATGTACTAGTTTAATTCCATATGTACTAGAAATTGTTTCTAGAAGGATATTAATACCTAATATTACCTATCCACTAATACCAACTCTGCAACCATTCTTTGTTGTTTGTTTGCTGAATCTATAAATAGGAATGTCACTTTGTAAACCATTGTGATCTATCCATGGATTGACGGTATATAAAAAGTCTAAATAAATAAAATAAATAAAGACCAAATCACTTTCCTGGATATTGCTTAAAATAGCTGGCCAGAACAGAATGAATACTCTGGGGTCATCTGACACTTCAACCAAGCGCATTGCCTGGACTGCTTCCCCCACCTCTTTCCAAAAAACCAGCGAGCACAGGCCAAAAGTATGAAGTGTGTGCTAAGGAACCTGTCTGGCCACAAGCTCTCCAACATAAATCAGACACATCCCTTCTAATCTTACTTAAATCGAGCGGAGACCAAATATGTTTGCAACATAATTCTGTATAGTTGCTCTATGATATCTAAGGACTGAGAGCATCTCCATAAACTCAACCAAATCTGATCCCACTCTTCCATCTCCATTCGAACACAAACAGGTCGATCCAGTAAGGCCGCGGTAGAAACAGTGCGGTAGTGTCAGGCACACCCTTCCTCCCCGCACGCACAGTTCTCTTCACTAACTCCCCGATACTCTCCTCTAATCGCATGCAAATGCATGCCGCGGCTTTAAAGCGGTAGGGGAGGGTTATGGCCGCGTAACCCATTTTACTGTATAGGCGCTTAATACAGCGCCTATACAGTAACCAGGGTGCGCTGGTACCTGTCATTTCAAATGACATTTGAAATGACAGGTACCAAGAAGTGTAAAAATCAAAATTTTTAAATACCTGTCGGAGGGCCGCGTGGGTCCAGGCGGCCGGCGGGATCCGGGGGGCCGGTGGTCGCGTGTTAAATCTAGGCCGCGGGCGGGTGGGCGCCTGTTCCGGGCGGCGGGGGGTGGACGCGCGTTAGTTTCAGACGGCCGCGTGGGTCCAGGCGGCCGGCGGCGGCGGGAGCCGGGTGGTCGCGTGTTAAATCTAGGCCGCGGGTGGGTGGGCGCCTGTTCCGGGCGGCGGCGGCAGCGGCGGCGGGGGGACACACGTTAGTTCGAGACGGCCGGCGGGCGGCGGGTGGTCGCGTGTTAAATCTAGGCCGGGTCCGCACAGGCGCGCATTCATTCACTGCCGGTGGGGTCCGGCAGCCCCCACCGGCAGTGAATGAATGCGCGCCTGTGCGACCCCTGCGATTCGGCGCTCAAGGCGTGACGTCACGGCATGTGACTGCCTTGAGCGCCGAATCGCAGGGGTCGCACAGGCGCACATTCATTCATTCACTGCCGGTGGGGGCTGCCGGAGAGGCAGCCCCCACCGGCAGTGAATGAATTCATTCATCCAGGCGGAGGAGCCGGCTGCTTTCGCCACCGGCTCCTCCGCCTGGATGAATGAATGAATGCGCGCCTGTGCGACCCCTGCAATTCGGCGCTCAAGGCGTGACGTCACGGCATGTGACTGCCTTGAGTGCCGAATCGCAGGGGTCGCACAGGCGCGCATTCATTCATTCATCCAGGCGGAGGAGCCGGTGGCGAAAGCAGCCGGCTCCTCCGCCTGGATAAATGAATTCATTCACTGCCGGTGGGGGCTGCCGGGAGAGGCAGCCCCCACCGGCAGTGAATGCGCGCCTGTGCGGACCCGGCCTAGATTTAATACGCGACCACCCGCCGTCCGCCGGCCGTCTCGAACTAACGCGTGTCCCCCCGCCGCCGCCGCCCGGAACAGGCGCCCACCCGCCCGCGGCCTAGATTTAACACGCGACCACCCGGCTCCCACCGCCGCCGGCCGCCTGGACCCACGCGGCCCTCCGACAGGTATTTAAAAATTTTTATTTTTTCTTCTGACAGGTTTTATGTGTCCCACATCATTACATTTTCTCGATCATCTCTGTATCGCTTTTTTTTTAAATTGTGTTTTATTGTTTTTGAGTATCTTAAGCGGTGTCGATGGATTTGTTACTAGACTCAGTCCTAACTCCTACTAGGGGGAGGCGGTAAACTAACACGTTACGGCCGCGGCAAAACAGTGCGTTACTAATGAGAGAACCTGAGCGCGCGTTACGGTATCGGAGGGGAATAGCTAATTCCTTCATTATACAGCTAATTCGTTCATTTACATGCCGGGTGCGGGAAGGGTTACGCGTCTGTTTTAAGAAGCACTACGGATGCGCAAAACTGGAGACTGTATCGCTGGTTTGCCTTACGCGTCCGAATTGTGCGCAGCAAGCTCGTTACAGACGAGAAATCTTCAACTGAACTTTACTGGATCGACCTGTTAGTTCTCTATCGCAAGCTAATAATAATCTGTGCAAATTTTAATCAGTATCGATCCTTTGTAATGCTTTATACATCCTGCCTACTCTACCTTTTATTCTCTTATTTAGAAAAATTGCTGTCTCTAATAATGTAGGGTTCTGGGATAAGGTACCCTTAACATCTGGGCTACATGCTATTTTGCACAATTGCAGGAAGGCAAGGAAAGGAAAAGCATCCAAATGAAACTTATCCTTAAATAGCTGTACCATTTTTAAGTTTAAATAAAATGGTCCGTGGAGAAATTCATGAACCGCAGCTTGCCATTTTTATAGATTCATGCATTCTTTCTGTAGAGTAGCTTCGCATGTAAAAAATAAAAGATTATACACAGCAAATTAAGCAGGTGTGATGTGAAGAATGGAGTAGTCCCACAGACATAATGAAGATTTCACTACACAGGATTACAGGATTTTTATGTGAACAGGGGTAGACTGAACCAATTGTGGTTTTACTGCACTGCATTTATGAACTTAGTCCTGTTTTTCCTAAGAAAAAAGCAGGGTTATAATTCTTTAAATGCTATATGTGTCAAAACCAGTCTATCGCTGCTGACTTTCAACCATCTAGCGTTTCTATACAAGCAGGTTGTTTTAAAAACTTCCTAACCAAACTTTTCTTTTCACGCAATTATGCAATGATAAAGCCCAAAATAAAGTTCACAAAATACATGCACCTGTAGTTTTTACCTTATGGATAGATGCTGTTTCTGCTGCATTGGTGAACTGCTGCACAGCCTTCCCATGCTGATTTAGATTTTGAAAAGCAATACCTAAATGATAGTAGATTTCATACATCTGAAGCAAAGCAAATGAGATGATTATTCATAGTTTTGGTTCGGGACAAAAGATTCTTAAGTCCATTATCAATTTTTGGCAGTTCATCCACATGACTATGCAAGCAAGCTATTTCAGGGCCTACCATAGGTATCTGGGAGCTTTGCCTGATCCCTAAAGACAATTTACAAACATTCAACAGAACAATAAGGGCCAGATTTTTAAACATACGCGCACGGGGTACATTTGTGCTCGCTACCTGGCGCGCAGAAATGTAGGCCCGATTTTATAACATGTGCACGCAGTCGCGCACATGTTATAAAATTCAGGGTCGGCATGCAAGGGGGTGCACACTAGTGCACCTTGCGCATGCCGAGCCCTAGGGGAGCCCCCCAGCCCTACCAAAATCCCCCCCACACCTTCATTTTGTAAATTACGCCTGCCTCTGGCAGGCATAACTTGCGCACACCGGCCGGCTGCCAGCTCGCGATCCCCTGGCACGGCCACTGTGCCGGAGGCCTCAGTCCCGCCCCCACCCCGCCCCTTTCACAAAGCCCCGGGACATGCGCGCGTCACCGGGCCTATGCAAAATAGGCTCGGCGCGCATAACCCTTTTAAAATCCGCCTCTAAGTATATATCCCAGGGGTATTCACTTCCTGTCCTCCTGGACCACAAACTATTTTTCAGAAGACTCACAATTGATTTTTATTACATATTTGCATGCATTTGGGTTTAAGAACAGGGTTAATTTACATATTTTGGTTAACCTGAAAGTCAGACTTTGCTGAAGCTCTCAAGGTATGATATTGAATACCCCTGATTTACAACCAGTGCACATCAAACAAAGAGTGTCTTTAAATACAAACCCAAACTGATGTATTTGTATAAGTTCTGACTGAGAGCCAATCCAAAGTAAGACAAAAGAGAGATTACAGTCTGAGCCTATGTTTTGAAAGAATTTCCTACCTTGATTTTAAGGAAACCATTGTAGATATCTATTAAACATTCTGTGTAAGGTAACATGATACTAGCACAGGGATAAAATAGAAGTTTTGGGATTGACATGTTTGCTCAATGACAGTGCTGTCATGTGAAAGGTCCTCAATTTGATCCCTGAGTCATGTCTCCCACTCTCTGGATCACCTGGGGCTGAGGATGCTGCAGAGAGAGTATTAATATCCCCAAGAGGTAGGGAAGAGAGTCATGGTCATCATTCAAGGGTAACACCTAATGGCTGAATCCAAGGCTCATGATTACAGGATTCTGGAAGGAGCCCTGGTGCATTGTCTTCCCAGCCAAAGGATTATTACTGCATAGATCAAACTAGGTATGTTGGAGGGGGGTGGGTTTTAAAAAAAAGGAGAATAATTCCCAGGTAGCTTGTGAATGAAGGCTCATGGTCTTCATGGAATTTGTTGGGACTGAATACGATGCCCCCCCCCCCCCACTACAGAAATGTAACTTGGGTTCTCATTAGAAACCTGACTGAAAACTTGCAGCATACTTAAAGTGATCAGATAGCACCAGGCCATAAAGGATAGGCTAAGCCAGTCCTAAGTTTACCCCACTGAATCGATACAGCTGTATCTCCTGTTGCTTTAAGAACAGCATAGCAGCATTGGAAAATAATAGATTAGGATCGCCTGCTCACTAAATGGTCTTCTAAAAGGATTACAAAGTGCACCTAAAACATTCTCACTTTCTTAACACTTGATTATTATATTGGAAATAAATCATTTTTACCGCATAATCAAGGGCAAGGGCAATTTTCAAACGATTTTACCCAGATAATTAAGCAGTTACCCAGGTAAAAATTAAGGGCTGAAAATTGCTCTCCCCACAGTAAAAGCACTCCATAGCCAGTTTCTCTTTGAAAATGAGTTTGCAGGCCCCATGTACATTTTTAAAAACTGCACCCTTAGTAGCAACCAAAGATTCATTTAACGACAAAAGAAGACCTCACATCATCAAGACGACATTTGATTATTATTGCATTCTCACAAACTAGAATTGTATAAAAAAATAAACTTCAAGACTTCCATGCCATGTGTTCTTAGTTTATTAGTCCAAGTATGTGTTTGCTACCTTTAGTTATCGAAGAGCTTATATCCCTGTGGAGAGAAAAATTCCAACTTTGAAATGTTTTAGTTGGTAAAGTCGATGATACTGATGATGATTATGAAACATGAACCAGAAAGAAAATGAAGTCAGGCCCTCAAAGTACTAAACCAATAATATAACATTTTAATTGAACATAGCAAGCACCAAAATTTGAATTCACAAAGGAACGTTCTTTGCAGATGGACTAGACAAGACCAGGAAGAACATAACGTATGAATTGGAAGATTGTTGTTTGCTGTGCTTAAACAAAACATAAATTGGTGATTTGTTGCTTGGGGTGACTGCTGGCTGTTTTTCTGTTTCATTTAATTGAAATATGCAGAAGCTTGCCTGATTCATGGGTACACACTACATCTGATTAGAGAGATAAGGATCAGGAAGGACACAGCTTGACTTTCTCCAGCTATAGCAACTGATGTGCAGAATACTTGACCATCCTCTGCTTATATTATCAGTCAGAGCAGAGCATGCAACTGTCATTCATGGTTTCTTACTCATGTATTTAATCAGTTAGATGCTTTAAAGTTGTACTTTTGATTCCAAAACAAAGATTCAATCAGTCGAAAGAATAGAGGGAAAAAATTGTCATATCAAAATATATAGATGAATAATTATCTAGGCTCCAAGTCCTACATCAGAGAGTCCAGTAGCAGTCATCTCTCCAATTTCAGATTTCACACCAGTCAGTCCAGTTCCAGTCATCTTTCTGACTCCAGATCCCATACTAGAAAATCTGGTTATGGTCATCTCAGTGATTCCAGTTTGGGAGTTTAGTTCTAGTTATCTCAACTGTAGATTCTACTTTAGTTGCTCCAGGGACTTTTATTACAATTGTTTCTGGTCCTGCTCCAGATCCAAGGCTGGGCCCCATTTCTAATTCTGGTCTGGCAAAGACTGACTCCATGACTCCTTGGGACCATGCTTTGTTGGTGGGTTTCAGATCCTGGGAGGACTTTGGGTATCCAGCCTTAATCCTAAGAGACCTTGGAGCATTTGAAATGCAACTCCCTCCATAAGAGTGAGGGCCTCAGGGTGTGGTGAATTTATTATTTATTTATTTATTTATTTAAATGCTTTTAAAATATACCGACATTCATAGGACATATCATGCCGGTTCACAATCAACATTGTAAAGGAGGAAGAGGAAATTACAAATAACAGGGAGGGGGGAGGTGGAGCAGTGAAGGAAAAAGGAAAGGATGGGGGTCAGGTGACAGTAAGCGCAGAAGTTGCGGGAAGGAGAAAGGTAGTGAAGTGCTAGGGGAGAGAGAAATTGATAGGAACTGTGTTAAAAAAAAAAACTGAGAATAAAAAATTAACAAATTTACATTTGTTAATTTTTTATTCTCTGAATATTCTATCTCTGAATATTTTTTTATTCTCTGAATATTCTATCTCTGAATATATTTTTATTTATATATTTATATATTTATATTTATATATTTATATATTTATATATATATCTCTGAATATATTTTTATTCTCTGAATATTCTATCAGGAGCAGCGAGGACCGGACCCATGGCCCCAAAGCTGGGAGACATTGCAGCAGAGATACATAGAAACATGACAGCAGAAAAAGACCATATGACTGTGTGGTACCCCGCAGTATCACTTGTGCCAGCATGGATGAACAGCATCAGACAGTGGTCACTAGGCTTGAGGATTCTAGGCAATCCCTCTAATGTATTGGATTTTGGCACCCGGCAGACAGCTCACTTCCCAGTACAACATGTCTGGTCAGCAGATGGATGTCTATGTGCCCCTCAGAAATGAGTCACCAACAACCACTACCCTCCGCCTTCTAGGTGCAGTGGTTGCTGTGCCCGCAGCTTTGGGGTTTGCATATCCTGGTTCTGCTCCATCATGGGCTGACATCTCCTGCTCCTCCTCTTCCAGGGCTCCATACCGGTTCTTCAGTTCAAGGAAAATCGGAGCTGTGGTTTAGGGTTTAGTAGCCATAATAATCTGGATCCAGCTTTCATCTCGTGAGCTAGTTTTGCCTTCCACTCTGTTTGAGTTCTCAATCTTAAAAGCCTTGATAAGCATTTTATAGAAACATAGAAATGACGGCAGAAAAAGACCAATTGGCCCATCCAGTCTGCCCAGCAAGCTCCCACACTTTTTTTTCCCATACTTAGCTGTTTCACCAACCACCAAGTTCAGGGCCCTTGTTGATAACTGTTTGATTCACATTTCCTGCCTTCCCCTGCCACTGATGCAGAGAGTAATGTTGGAGTTGCATCAAAGGTGAGCATAAGGCTTAAGGAAAATCATTATGTAATTTATTATTATTTGGAATCAAAATCATGGTCTTCCCGTGTGGTAATGAGGCACCGATTACTTTGAGCCACCACAGCACTATAAACTGAAGAATGAGCATGTCAGAAGTGGGACTCAAACCCACAACTCCATTAGGCGACCAGAACACCCAGCACAGGAAAAAAGTAACACTTAACTTCAGTGCCTTAGACCACTCAGCCGTCATAACAACTGATTAAAAGACCACACTGAGCCCTGAAAATATTGTGGTAACAGATGACTACTTGAGTAGTAAAACTTGACTAGTATCTCTATTCCACCTCCCTCCTTATTCCTCCAAACCAGGATTGAACTTGCAGTTACTGAGAGTCAGAGGACCGGCCTTTTGCCACCCCACTCACCCAGTAGTGCTCTTATATAAACCACACTGACTCCAGCCTTTTCTAATGCAATATTCACTTAAACGGACATCAAATGCTGACAATCACTGCCTACCTTTATTTTTTTTTTATTTAGATTTATATTCCACTTTTCACACTTTTTCAGCACTTCAAAGTGGATTACATTCAGGTACTGTAGGTATTTCCCTATCCCAAGAGGGCTTACAATCTAAGCTTGTATCTGAGGCAATGGAAAGTGAAGTGACTCGCCCAAGGTGCGCCAGCAGGACTCAAAGCCTGGTTTCCTGATTCGTAGCCCACTGCTCTAACCACTAGGCTACTCCTATCAATGCAGACCTCATTTTTCTGGATACTTCTCAGTCTCGCCATCTCCTCTTTGAGTCTGCAAACTCTTTCCTGAGGGAGTCGATCTGCAGACATCTTTCACACTAAACTTGTTCCTCACTGAGTAGCAGGATTTCTGTCTGGACAGCAGCAGAACTGGTAGCAGAAGCAACAGGTTTGGCAATATGATGTTTCCTGGCCATCTTTCAGTTGCTGGTAGCTTCTGGTACCTGTGGAAAGAAATGAGAAAGTCATTTTTTGTTTTGAATTAAATTACTTTCGAATAAAATCTGTAGTAAATTTACAGTAAGGCGTTGCGAGATGCATACACTGATAGGCGCGCTCTTCCAATCCTCTTCTACTGTAAGGGGTGCAGGGCCTCTGGAATCTGAGGTTGTGGAGCCTGAAGTCTGGATTCATTCACCTTGACCTCTGGAGTCCTCTTTCGGGGGCTATTGGGTAGGATAAGCAGGTGAACCTTCAGGTCCTCTTCTGCTGCAAGGGGTGCAGCACTTCTGGAAGCTGGGGCTGTGGCGTTCGAAGCCTGGATCACCCGCTGTAACCTCTGGAGTCCTCTCCTGGGGACTGCTGGGAATAGCATGTTATCTAATGTTATGTATGTGTTGGATTCGTGGACCCTTGGGCCGATCGGAACCAAAGGAGAAGTTGCTGTAGATGGTGGCAGCAGTGGCCCCGACCGGGAGGCGGCAAAGACAGGCTCGGAACTGGTCGAAGGAGGAACTCTGGAAGCCCTATGCGACCAAGGGCTTTGGCGAGGAAGGTGGAGACAGCGGAGCTGGTCCAGTAGTAAGGGGATCTTCGCCCTGGAAGCCGATCCTCCCCCGAGAGGAGCTCGTAGGAGTTCAGCCGCTGGGACTTAGGAGATTCACCCTGGAAGCCGAAGTCCCCCCAGGAGGAGCCTGTAGGGACCCGGCCGCTGGGACTTAGGCGGGCCCGCAAGGGCCAAGTCGGAAGAAGTCCAAGGTCAATTGCCGAAGGGTCGTCGCTCGCCAGTCCAGAGGCCGGAACCAAGGGATCACCGTAAGCCAGTCCGAGGTCAGGAGCCGAAGCGTCAACGTAAGCCGGTCCGAGGTCAGAAGCCAGAGGATCACCGTAAGCCGAACCGGGGTCAGAAGCCAGGGAAATGTCGTAAGCCAGTCCAAAGGTCAAGAGCCAGGAAACACCGTCAGCCGAACCAGGATCAAGGATCAGGAAGAGCAGGGAACTCAGGAAGCAGCAACTAGAGTCAGGAGAACCTGGGAACCTCGTTGCAAGGCGTTGTTCTGGTCCAGCTGCAGGGCTTAAGTACCCTGCTGCGTCTGATGTCATCAAGGGGCATCCCCGAGGTTTCCCGCGCTGGCTCCTTTAAATCTTGGCCTCAGACGTGCGCGCGTCTAGGGGGCGGGGCCAGATGCCGAGGGACGCCGGCTGCTCCGGCGAGGCAGCCACGAGGCCGCAGAGGGCCCTGCAGGCCCGGAGAAAGCTGCCCGATGTTGGGGCTGCGGCAGCGGGGACCCCCGGAGGCCTGGGGAACACGGGGCGGTGCCGGAGCCGCGACCAGGTAGGCGGCGATCCCGGGACCGACCCGGGATCGCAACAGTACCCCTCCTCCTACACCCCCTTCCGGGGGGCCGGGGCTTATCCGGGTACTGGGCATGGAACTGGCGAAGGAGGTCCTTATCCAGGATGTGGGATGAGGGCTCCCATGAATTTTCCTCAGGGCCATAACCCTCCCAAGAGAGAAGGTACTCCCAGCGATGCCGACGGAAGCGGACGTCCAAGACCTCTTTCACCGTGTACGTGGTCCCAGGATCCGAAGCAACCTTGGAAGGCTCCGGAGGCAGAGGGTGAAAGCGAGAGAGGACCACCGGTTTGAGGAGAGAAACATGGAAGACGTTGTGTATCCGAAGGGTAGATGGTAGACGTAAGCGGTAGGAGACCGCGCCAACACGCTCGGCTACCCGGAAGGGTCCGATGTAGTGAGGGGCCAGCCTCATGGAAGGGATCCGGAGCTGGATATTTTTAGTACTGAGCCAAACCCTCGATCCGGGCAAAAATACTGGAGCTGGTCGGCGAGACTTGTCCACGTAAGCCTTAAACCGGGCGGTGGTGCGGTGGAGTTTCTCCTGAGTGGTGTGCCAAAGCTGGTGAATCTGGTTGGCCGTCAGTTGAGCTGCTGGTGAAGAGGTGGACACAGGCAACGGTAGTGGAGGTTTGGGAACCTTTCCATAAACCAGCTGGAAGGGGGACTGTAGCGTGGCGGAGTGTCGATGACTATTGTAACAGAACTCGGCCCACGGAAGAAGAGCCACCCAGTTGTCCTGCTGCTCCCTGACGAAGGCGCGGAGAAACGCTTTCAGGGTCCGATTCGTGCGTTCCACCTGCCCATTGCCTTGGGGGTGGAACGCCGTGGTCAGGTCTAGTTGGATCCCAAACTTTCTGCAGAGCGCCCGCCAGTATTTTGCCGTGAACTGGGGGCCACGGTCCGAGGTGATATGCTGAGGCAAGCCGTGCAGGCGGAAGACGTGGTGGACGAAAGGTTCAGCCAACTCTGGGGCAGTGGGTAACTTGGCAAGGGGCACAAAATGAGCCATTTTCGAAAAGCGGTCAATCGTGACCCATACCACCGTTTTCCCTTGAGACGGGGGCAACTCGACAATGAAGTCCGTGGAGATGTGGGTCCATGGCTCCGTGGGTACAGGAAGTGGCTGAAGGAGCCCCCAGGGGCGACCTGGCAGAGGTTTTGCTGCGCACATGTGGGACAGGACTGTACGTAGAGGCGAACATCCTCCTTCACCCGTGGCCACCAATAGAACTCCGTTAGTAATTGGAGAGTCCGGGCGACCCCGGGGTGTCCTGCCGTCAATGAATCGTGTGCCCAGGCTAGGACCCGTCTTCGAGCACGCACTGGAACTACCACCCTCCCTGCTGGTGCTACTTCGGTGGCTGTCAGTTGGATCTTGGCCGGATCTAAAATGTATTGAGGAGGGTCGGGGCCGTCCTCAACCTCAGAGACACGTGAAAGGGCGTCTGCCCTAATATTCTTGGCTACTGGCCGATATCGAAGAACGAAATCAAACCTGCTGAAGTAGAGGGACCAGCGTGCTTGCCGAGGATTGAGCCTCTGTGCATGGGACAAGTATTCAAGGTTCTTGTGGTCCGTATAAACCACGATTGGATGTTGGGCCCCCTCCAGCCACTGGCGCCATGCTTCAAAGGCCAGCTTGACGGCCAGTAGCTCCTTATCCCCGATGCCGTAGTTCCTCTCGGCAGGCGAAAACTTCCGGGAGAAGTAGGAGCATGGCCGGGTTTTCCCGTCCTTGGAGACCTGGGACAGGACGGCCCCCACGGCTACGTTGGAGGCATCCACCTCCACGATGAACGGAAGTAGGGGATCCGGGTGTCGGAGGCAGGTGTCCTGGAGGAAGGCTTCTTTAAGATCCTGGAAGGCCTGTACGGCAGGTGGTGGCCAACTTCGTGCATCTGCACCCTTGCGCGTGAGAGCAGTTAAGGGCGCCACCAAGGAGGAGTAACGTGGGATGAAGTGGCGATAAAAGTTAGCGAACCCTAGGAACCGCTGGAGCGCCTTTACTCCCACAGGCTGTGGCCACTTCCGGATGGCAGCGACCTTATCGGGGTCCATACGGAAGCCGGTGGAGGAGACGATGTAACCCAGGAAGGGCAACGACTCCTCCTCGAACTGGCATTTCTCCAGTTTAGCGTATAATTGGTTCTCTCTTAGTCTAAGCAAAACTTGGCGTACGTGTTGCCGATGTTCCTCAAGGTTCCGGGAATAGATTAATACGTCGTCCAGGTAGACGATGACTGAGGTGTATAGAAGATCGCGGAGGACCTCATTCATTAGGTTCTGGAATACCGCTGGAGCATTGCAGAGACCGAACGGCATGACGAGGTACTCATAATGACCGTCCCTGGTGTTAAAGGCGGTCTTCCACTCATCGCCAGGTCGGATTCGCACGAGGTTGTACGCCCCTCTAAGGTCCAGCTTGGTGAAAACGCGAGCTCCTTGTAGGCGATCCAGGAGTTCCGGAATCAGAGGCAAAGGGTAGCGGTCTCGTCGGGTAATCTGGTTCAGGCCCCGGTAATCAATACAGGGCCGAAGAGACCCATCCTTTTTGGCCACAAAGAAGAATCCGGCCCCAGCCGGAGAGTTAGAAGGTCGTATAAAGCCTCGGTCTAGGTTCTCTTTAATGTAGGCGGACATAGCCTTGGTCTCTGGTAAGGATAGAGGGTATACTCTCCCACGAGGGGGCGTGGTATCAGGAAGCAAGTCGATTGCACAATCAAAAGGACGTTGCTCAGGGAGCAATTCGGCCTTCTCTTTAGAGAAGACATCCTGAAAGGCTTGGTACTGCGCTGGCACCGTGAGGGGGGTAGCCAGAAGTGGGAGAGTCGGAAGCGGGTGAGCAGGGAGGCAATGGCGGGCGCAGCCTGGCCCCCACGAGGCGATCTGGAGTGAAGACTAGTCGATTACTGGCGAATGCTTCTTTAGCCAGGGTAGACCTAAAACAAGTGGATGAATGGACCTTTCCAGGATGAGGAAGGAGATCTCCTCCTTGTGAAGAAGACCAACCTGAAGCTGGAGTAGTTGTGTACGAGTGGTAATGGTCCCTGGGAGAGGAATCCCTTGTATGGATGATACCCTCAAGGGTGGCTCTTGCGGCACTACTGTAAGTTGCAGTTGTTGTACCAGATCTCGGAGGATGAAATTCCCCCCAGACCCGGAGTCAACCAGAGCCAGGGTATCGAACCCTCCACCGGGAAGGCATAGTCTCGCTGGGACAGTACATGGGGAGTCCGGAGAGGTACTGCCTAGAATCAGCTCCCCACTTGATCCTAGGTTCGGCCGTTTCCCGGCCGCTCTGTACACCGAGCCAGGAAGTGCCCCTTACCACCGCAGTAGAGGCATAGGCCCTGCGCGCACCGACGCCTTCGTTCCTCGGCGGATAGCGGCCCGCGACCCAATTCCATGGGCTCATCAGGCGGGAGGGCAGCTGCCGCCGGTGGTGGAGCTCGGACCCGAGGTGGTGTGATTCGGCGAGCGCCGTGCCCTTGGCTGGCCCTTCGCTCCCGGAAGCGGCGCTGGATGCGTCGGTCCACCCGTCCGGCCAGTTCCACGAGTTCTTGGAGATCGTCTGGAAGATCTCGGGCAGCGAGTTCGTCCTGGAGTCGTGGGGAAAGTCCTTCCAGGAATATCCCATGGAGGCTGTCTTCCCCCCATGCCAATTCAGTGGCAAGGGTCTGGAATTCCATCGCGTATTCTTCCAGGGGACGACTGCCTTGCCTCAGCTGGAGAAGCTCTGAGGCAGCCGTAGAAGCACGGGAGGGCTCATCAAAAATTCTCCGGAAGGCCTTGACGAACTGTACGAGATTATTCAGGCGGGAGTCTTGTCGTTCCCAGAGGGAAGAGGCCCAAGCTAGAGGTCGCCCGTTGAGAAGGGAAATAATGTAGGTCGTCTTGACCCAGTCGGTCAAGAACTGTGCAGGCAGAAGATCAAAGCGGATATAGCACTGGTTGAGGAACCCCCGACATGTCTTCAGATCCCCCAAATACCGAGGCGGGGATGGCATCTGTACTGGAACTGAGGAACTCGCATGGGCTTGCGATGAGGATGTGGCGGGGCGAGCCGTGGAGGCCCCTTCAACTCGATCTGCCAGGCGTTGAACAGTGGACATGAGGGTATCAAGGCAGGACTGTTGCTGCTGAAGCTTCTGGGCTATGCCCGGAATAGCCTTGAGGCCGGCAAGATCCGCCGGGTCCATGGCCTTGCAATCTGTTGGATTCGTGGACCCTTGGGCCGATCGGAACCAAAGGAGAAGTTGCTGTAGATGGTGGCAGCAGTGGCCCCGACCGGGAGGCGGCAAAGACAGGCTCGGAACTGGTCGAAGGAGGAACTCTGGAAGCCCTATGCGACCAAGGGCTTTGGCGAGGAAGGTGGAGAACGCGGAGCTGGTCCAGTAGTAAGGGGATCTTCGCCCTGGAAGCCGATCCTCCCCCGAGAGGAGCTCGTAGGAGTTCAGCCGCTGGGACTTAGGAGATTCACCCTGGAAGCCGAAGTCCCCCCAGGAGGAGCCTGTAGGGACCCGGCCGCTGGGACTTAGGCGGGCCCGCGAGGGCCAAGTCTGAAGAAGTCCAAGGTCAATTGCCGAAGGGTCGTCGCTCGCCAGTCCAGAGTCCGGAACCAAGGGATCACCGTAAGCCAGTCCGAGGTCAGGAGCCGAAGCGTCAACGTAAGCCGGTCCGAGGTCAGAAGCCAGAGGATCACCGTAAGCCGAACCGGGGTCAGAAGCCAGGGAAACGTCGTAAGCCAGTCCAAAGGTCAAGAGCCAGGAAACACCGTCAGCCGAACCAGGATCAAGGATCAGGAAGAGCAGGGAACTCAGGAAGCAGCAACTAGAGTCAGGAGAACCTGGGAACCTCGTTGCAAGGCGTTGTTCTGATCCAGCTACAGGGCTTAAGTACCCTGCTGCGTCTGATGTCATCAACGGGCGTCCCCGAGGTTTCCCGCGCTGGCTCCTTTAAATCTTGGCCTCAGACGCGCGCGCGTGCGTCTAGGGGGCGGGGCCAGACGCCGAGGGACGCCGGCTGCTCCAGCGAGGCAGCCACGAGGCCGCAGAGGGCCCTGCAGGCCCGGGGAAAGCTGCCTGACGTTGGGGCTGCGGCAGCGGGGACCCCCGGAGACCTGGGGAACACGGGGCGGTGCCGGAGCCGCGACCAGGTAGGCGGCGATCCCGGGACTGACCCGGGATCACAACAGTATGTTTTTGGATTTGGGAGGGTTTCTTCAGGACTATTAGTAATTTGATGTGCTGCTGTGTGTTTTATTTTTTACTATAATCTTCATTGAACAGATTTTCAGCCTTAAGAAAGGTGATCGAGTCAGTGAGCATGAAAATGTGCAAGAGAGCATGCGTATGAGGAAGCATATGTGTTCAGCGTGTGCAAGGGAACATGTGTGTGTGTGTGTGTGTGTCAGAGCATGTGTGCCAGCAGGTGTGCTAAAGGGAGCATGTGTGACAGCAAGCATGCATGATCCAGCATGCTAGTGTGTCAGAACATGTGAGCATGTGTTTCTGTCAAGGAGCAAGCATGTTTATGTGTGTCAGGAAGCATGATGCATCAGAGAGCATGCAAGTGTGCATGTGTCAGGGGTCATGCGAGTGTGTGCCAGGGAGCATGTGTGTGACAGAGCGTGTCAGAGAGTGTATAGAAAAAGGGGATTTTTAAAATTATTATTGATTTTAATTGAATGTTATCTGGTATGCCTGCTGTTTTGAAATAGTCTATTGGTTATGTTTATGTTTTTAAGGATTGGATGTTCTATTCATCAGCTGTTTTGAAATATTTATTTTTTTAATAGTATAGTTCTACTATTATTAATAATTTATATTTCTTGATTTCATTGTTTGATGTTTTATGAGCAATGGTAGTGATATTTCTGGTTTTCCATTTTTGCATTGCATACAAGATCTGGCTTGTTACGGTTTCCAGTTCAGATTTTGTCTGCACATTTTTATTTATACTTTATGGTCTCTTTATTTGGTGAGAGTCTGTGTTCTGCATGTGGGATTAAGACGAGGTATCCTGCTAGCGTAGAGTTTCTGTGTAGGGATCTACAGCAACATAGCTTGTTCTGTTTTCCTAATGGGAGGTTTCAGTGTTGCCTTTTGATAGATAGAGTTATCACTGTTTGCGTGCTGGCGGTTAGTGCTGTTTTGGTATGGGAGGTTTACCATATTGTAATTGTAATTCAATTTACCCAAGGCTTTCGGTAAGTCGAGCCCACATTCAACATGTATTACAATAGGCCTAATGCAGGGTTTTCTGGTCGGCACGACAACAGTGCATGTAGATATTATGTACCCGTTGTACATGATATTTTTACCTCAAAGACTGCACTTTGAATGTCTTTATCAATATAAAAGCTGTTGTTATAAATGCATAGTTTTTAATTGTGTGTGGGGGGGGGGGGGGGTGAGGCAGGGGGTACAAAGGTAGTAAGATTCACCTGCAAACCCCCTTCATGGGGTGCACTAGAATGAAGTGGGGGGGGGGGGGGGGTTCACACAGTTCCCAAGGCAGCTCCTCAATACCCTGGTCCTCTCTTCCTCTCATACATTGTCCACGCCAGCCTTCTTGGATTACTGCCTCTATTGTATTCAAATCTATTCTCGTGCACACTAATTGTGGAAATCCTGAAAACCTTGCCTGTCTGTGGCGCTCGAGGACCAGAGCTGCCCCCCCCCCCCTGCTCTAGACTCAAAAACATTGACATGTAATAAATCCTCAGATTACGTTACAAAAAAACAGGAAATATAAACAATTTTCAATTCAACTAAATTAGAAAGAGTGGGTATGTTTAGGGTTAGGATCATGGCAAGAACTGTGCTACACGATTCTCTGAGAATAAAGTACAAGCTATGGCCTAAGATTCCAATTACGATTTCTTGCTTTCTCCAGCGCCCAGAAGTGCCACTGTCTCATTCTCCAACCAGAGTTGGCTTCTGAAGTGTACGAGCTGTGTGGCCGCACAGGGCGCGATACATGAGGGGGCCGCCGCCATGCTGGCACCCCCTCCCCCTTACCCATCAGGGATGCAGAGGAAGAGAGAGGGGGGGGGGGGTCAGAGGGATAATGCTGCTGGGCAAAGGGTGGGGGGGAGGAGCGGATGCTGAGCAGGAGAGGAAGAAAGGGGGAGGCTGTGCTGGAGCCACCGGCGTTACTAAAGGAGGGGAGTTCTGTGTCAGAGTTGCCACCCCTGAAGTGGGGAGGACAAGGGCACAAAAGCCTTTTTTGGGGGAGCTGCCAAAATGACTGAATTGCAAGTTTAGGCCGGCAGCAGAAGAGTGCAGCTCTTTTCTTGCTATCCAGGTTGGGGGGGTGGGGGTGGATAAGATAGGAGAGAGAGAGAAAAAGGACTGGGAATCAGAATGGGATTGGAGAATGCAAATGCGCTCGTCTTCCTTAGGTGCTAAAATGCCTAGTTACAGCTCTGCTTGATTGGACATTGCCTTGTTTAATCATTTTCATCTAATTTAATCACATTGAACTCTTGGTCACAGCAGTTCTACTCCTAAAAGTTACTTTGTACAAATAAGACCCTCAGGTTGTATTGTAAAGATGCATCCATAAAATGGACTTTCAAGTCATGCCTCTAATTTACTAGTTAAAAAACAGTTACTGTTCAATAAAAATGGATTGTTTAGCTGAACCTTGGCTCTTCCTGTTCATGACATTATCGAACAATGTGATCAATAATCAGCCTCTCAAGGACTGAGTCCAGATTAATTAAAAAAAAGAGAATCTGAAAGTTAAACTAAGATAATTTACTCCTTACAACTGGTCCCAAAAGTCCAAGTGCCAGAAGTTAAACATTTTATTGAAGACATCAAGCTACCAAGAATAATGTGCTTGTGCAGTGTCTGGGGTGCGTGGCGTGCCTCAAAGAATAAATGAAGCCAAACAACTCTAAAAATGATAATCTTTTATCTGGGGTGCAGGGTACTTTGAGAGACTTTTGCCCCTACACGCTAAGGGGCGGATTTTAAATGCCCTGCACGCGTGAATCCGGCTGGATTTATGCGCGCAGGGCCCTGTGCGCCGGCGCGCCTATTTTGCATAGGCCGCCGGCGCGCGCAGAGCCCCGGCACGCGTGTAAGTCCCAGGGCTTCATAAAAGGGGCGGGGAGGGGGCGTTCCCGAAATGACGCGGCATTTCGGGGGCGTGACGCGGTGTTTCGGGGTGGGCCCGGGAGGCGTGGCGCCGGCCGGGGGGCGTGGTTGAGGCCTCCGAACCAGGCCCCGGGTCGGGTGATGGCGCACCAGCAGCCTGCTGGCGCGCGCAGATTTACGTCTGCTTTTAGCAGCTGTAAATCTGCCAACAAAGGTAAGGGAGGGTTTAGATAGGGGGGATGGGTTAGGTAGGGAAAGGGAGGGGAAGGTGGGGGGAGGGCGAAGGAAAGTTCCCTCTGAGGCCGCTCCGAAATTGGAGCGGCCTCGGAGGGAACAGGCAGCGCGCGCTGGGCTCGGCGCGCACAGGTTGCACAAATGTGCACCCCCCTTGCGCGCGCCGACCCCAGATTTTATAAGATACGTGCGGCTACGCGTGTATCTTATAAAATCCAGCGTACTTTTGTTCGCACCTGGTGCGCGAACAAAAGTACGCGATCGCGCAAATTTTTAAAATCTACCCCACTACGTATAGACTGTGAAAATATCCCAAGGCGTTTTTTTGCACAAGATATTATTGCATACGACTGAGGAATTCAGGGCCAATGGAAGCACTAGGCAGATTAGTGCCGCCTAAAATGTCATAGTCTTGGGGGCAGCACCTGATGGCATTTCAATCATTCTGCTGATGCAGGCACAGGAAAAGAAGTGGTGCCTTGGGCCCGCATCAAAAAGGATGAAGGCGATGCCATTGCCACTGTAGGAGCTACAGCAGGTGTCGGCCTATGAGGCTGGAGGCATAGGAGACCGTGCAGTGTTAGGACCTTATGGCCAAAGAAAGGTGCAGGAGTAGAAGAATTGGTAGTGTTGAGCTGTGGGGTTGAAGAAAGAAGTAGTCTGGCTGAATGGCAGCGGAACTGTGGGAGGGGGAGTGCAGCTGTGTATTCTGCCCTTTAAGAGGAATGAGCAAATAAAAGAAGTGGCAATCCAGTCCTTGTTTTATCTTCTACTCCTGCTGTCTATGGGACTTTAGCCCCTTCTACCCTCCCCTCGGTTTACCTTTATTTAATAGTTGACTCATATAGTAATCAATCATACAATTAAACTAAATTAGATTCACCAAGTATAACTGATATTTTCCACTTAGAGCACCACCTTCAGGTTCTGAAGTGATTGCAGGCTTCTTCTTCTTCCCCATGTCTCCAATATATTTTTTTCATCCTGATTATAATCCTCCTTAATCTTATTCCCTGCTGCAAACCACAACTACTATCAAGTCCACCCTCTCCTATCGCTACATTCTCTGTCTCATCTGCCATTCTGTCATCTGCACCGTCCACTGCTCTTGAACTTCAAAGTTTTCTTCACTTCATCATGCCATTTCCACTATCCCTGACACCATCTCATTCTTGTCATTATCGGCAAACCTCTACCTATCTTTTCCGTATTCTTGTGCTCCTCCTGCTACTTTCAGCCAAGGATATCAATCCCAATCCTTGCCCTTCAAAAGCAACTTTTACCTCATTATCCAATATCAAGTCATAACCCCTGCAGTCTTATCACTATTCACCTTCTCTCTCCTTCTCTTCCTTTCTCATGCTCCTTGTGGAATGTGAACTTTTATCTCCAAGAAGCTTGACTTTATTAATGATCTTTTCACCTCTCGATCTCTTCATCTCCTTACCTTAACAGAGACCTACTTAACCCCTGAGGACACTGCTTTAGCTGCTGCTCTCTGTCATGGTGGTTCTCTTTTCTCCCACACATCTCACCCATTAGGACATGGTGGTGGTGTTGGACTGCTACTCTCTGCCTCCTGTAGATTTCAACCCTTTCTCCCACCTCAATCCCACTCTTTCTTCCTCTGAAGCCCATTCTATCTGCCTAGTCACTCCACTACCTCTCCGGGTAGCTGTCATCTATCGACCCCCTGATAAAGCCCCTCCTCCTATCTCATTGACTTTGATTCCTGGCTTTCCTTCTTCACTGATCCATCTTCCCCTTCCCTTATCCTTGGTGACTTTAACCTCCATGTTGATGACCCCTCTAACTCTTAAGCCTCAAAAACTCCTCTCTTAATACTCTTCATTTGATCTCCAACTCTGCTCCACCATCCCTACTCACCAGCATGGCCACTGCCTTGACTTAGTCTTTACTTCCAAATGCTCTCTCTCAGACTTCTCCACCTCAGTTCTTCCAATCTCAGACTATGATCTGATAACTTTCACCCTAAACCACTCTCCTCCTCAAAGACTCATCCTTGTCACTACCTACACCTTTAGGAATCTCCAAACTGTTCACCCTTTGTAACTTTTCCACTTTGTTTCATCTCTCCTTTCCTCCACAAAATTGTCTGAAATCTGTTGATGAAGCAGTTTCTTCTTATAATACTGTATTCTCTTCAGCCTCTTAGACACTCTTGTCCCTCCTCTTACCAATCATTTAAAGCGCACTAAACCCCAGCCTTGGCTAACCCTAGATATAATTGGCATCTCAGAGACTTGGTGGAAGGAAGATAACCAATGGGACTGTTGCGGTTCTGGCCGCGAGCACCGCGGCCAGGCCCTTACCTCTGGGCTCCTGGACCTGCTCCCGCTCCCAGAGGCCTGGTTTGCAGCCTGTTTGGTGGCGTCCCCGCTGGGGCTGCGCCGCTGCGAGGCCTCCCATGGACGCCTGGCTCCTAAGCGTGCGTGCGCGCCACTTGGGCGCTTTTCTAGGCCGATTCCCCACCAGTGGTTGACTCCGCCCAACTCCTGACGTCAGACGCCGTGGCCTTGATAAGCCTGCCGCGGCCCATTCAGTCTTTGCCTTGCAATGGGTTAGCCTCCCGGTTTCCTGTTGCGCTGTGCCCCGGAGTGACTTGCTTTGCTTCGTCGCTCTGTTCCTGCTACAGTACCTGCCTGGTTCCTGCCTGCCTGCTACAGTACCTGGTTGGTTCCTGCTTGCTTGCTATAGTACCTGCTTGGTTCCAGCCTGGTTCCAGTACCCAAATCCTGCTACAGTTCCTGCCTGGTTCCAGAACCCAAGCCCAGTTACAGTATTGCTACTGACCTAGTCTGGTTCCCGCCTAAGTCCCAGCGGCCGGGCCCCTACGGGGTCCTCCCGGGGGGGGGCTTCGGCTTCCAAGGGTGAAGCCACCTAAGTCCCAGCAGTTGGGCTCCTACGAGCTCCTCCCGGGGGAGTACTAGCTTCCAGGGTGAAGAGCATCTACGTCCTGCCTGAACATCTGCCTCCCGGCCTGCTATTCATTAGAGACATTGACCACTTTCCCAGTCTCCAGCAGGTCGGCCCAATGATCCACTAAACAGAGACTCCCATAACAGGGACAGTGCTATATCAGGGTACAAATTATATTGCAATGATAGGATCAACTTGGGGAGGGGGGGGGGGGGGAAGGTGCTTTATGTCCAGGAGGGCATAGAGTCCAACAGGATAAAGATTGTACAAGAGACTAAATGTACAGTAGAATCTTTATGGGTAAAAATCAGGTGTGTGTTGGGCAAGAGTTTAGTGATAGGAGTATATTACCATGCACCTGGCAAAAATGATAAGATGGATGATGAAATGCTAAGAGAAAGAGAAGCTAACAAATTTGGCAGTGCAGTAATAATGGGAGATTTCAATTACCAATTAATAACGTACACTGGTGCAGGATAGATTATATCACCACCAAGGATTCCAAACAAACTTTTTATTCCAATTCAAGGTAGAACCAGGTGAATAGACGTTGAAACGGCAACTCCATAAATTGAATAGCACACAATTTATAGCGATCCCCCGACACGGACCGTGTTTCGCTGGGCTGCATCGGGGGGGACCAGCACACACATTTCAATCTAAAACATAAACAGATTATATAGTCATAATATGGTGGTGAAAAATGGCCAAACAAATTCTGAAAATAGTGCACATACCTTCTCAAAATGTTCAATGGAGCGCAGACGCCCTCAATACTAACAGCGAGACTGTCATGTTCAATTTTGACAGCTCTCGCGAGACTGTCTGCTTTCGCGCCCTTTTCTCACCTTTAAATGGCTGTTAGTATTGAGGGCGTCCGCGCTCCATTGAACATTTTGAGAAGGTATGTGCACTATTTTCAGAATTTGTTTGGCCATTTTTCACCACCATATTATGACTATATAATCTGTTTATGTTTTAGATTGAAATGTGTGTGCTGGTCCCCCCCGATGCAGCCCAGCGAAACACGGTCCGTGTCGGGGGATCGCTATAAATTGTGTGCTATTCAATTTATGGAGTTGCCGTTTCAACGTCTATTCACCTGGTTCTACCTTGAATTGGAATAAAAAGTTTGTTTGGAATCCTTGGTGGTGATATAATCTATCCGGCACCAGTGTACTTTATTACTTGCAGACGTGCAAGGTTCTTGCTTCTTCTCTCTTTTTAGATTTCAATTACCCCAATATTGACTGGGTAAACATAACATCAGAACATGCTAATTATATAAAGTTCATGGATGGAATAAACAAATGCTTCATGGAGAAAATTGTTCAGGAACAGACAAGATAGAATTAGATCTAAAATAGTTCCCTAAGTGGAGCACGGGATTTGGTGACAGAGGTATAACAGTGGTGGGACCACTTGGCAATAGTGATCATAACGATCAAATTTAAACTAATGACTAGAAGAGGGACATCATGTAAATCTACAGCTTTAACACTAAATTTTCAAAAGGGTAACTGATAAAATAAGGAAAATAGAAAAAAAAAGTGAAAGGTGCAGCTGCAAAGATTAAACGTGTACAAAAGGCATGGACATTGTTTAAAAATACCATCTTAGAAGTGCAGTCCAGATGCATTCCATGTATTAAGAAAGCTGGAAGGAAGGCCAAACGATTACCAGCATGGTTAAAAGGGGAGGTGAAAGAGGATATTTTAGCTAAAAAAAAGTCCTTCAAAAACTGGAAGAAGGATCCATCTGAAGAAAATAGGAAAAAGCATAAGTGTTGTCAAGCTAAGTATAAAACAGTAATAAGACAGGCAGAGAGGGAATTTGAAATGAAGTTGGCCAAAGAGGCAGAAACTCATAATAACAACTTTTTAAAATATATCTGAAGCAAGTAACCTGTGAGGGAATCGGTTGGACCGTGAACCATTAGATGATCAAAGGGTTAAAGGGGCTCTTAGGGAAGATAAGGCCATTGCAGAAAGACTAAATAAATTCTTTGCTTCTGTGTTTGGATGAGGATGTTGGGAAGATACTGGTTCTGGAGATGGTTTTCAAGGGTGATGATTTAGGTGAACTGAATCAAATCACAGTGAACCTGGAAGATGTTGTAGGCCAAATTGACAAACTAAAGAGTAGTAAATCACCTGGACCAGATGGTATGCACCCCATGGTTTTAAAAGAACTAAAAAATGTCTTTTCAGATCTATTAGTAAAAATTTGAAACCTATCATTGAAATCATCCATTGACCTGAGGACTGAAGGGTGGCCAACGTAACTTCAATATTTTAAAAGGGCTCCAGGGGTGATCCGGAAAACTAGACTGGTGAGCCTGACTTCAGTGCCAGGAAAAATAGTGGAAACTATTCTAAAGATCAAAATCACAGAACATATAGAATGACATGGTTTAATGGAACACAACCAGTATGGATTTACCCAAGGGAAGTCTTCCCTCACAAATCTGCTACATTTTTTTGAAGGGGGTTAATAAACATGTGGATAAAGGTGACCTGGTAGATATAATGAATTTGGATTTTCAGAAGGCATTTAACAAAGCCCCTTATGAGAGGTTCTAATAAAACTAAAAAGTCATGGGATAGAAGGAGATGTCCTTTCATATATTGCAAACTGGTTAAAAGACAGGAAACAGAGAGAATGATTAAATGGTTAATTTTCTCAGTGGAGTGCCTCAGGGATCTCTACTTGGACCGGTGCTTTTCAATATATTTATAAATGATCTGGAAAGTGATGAGACGAGTGAGGAGATCAAATTTGCAGATGACACAAAATTATTCAGAGTAGTTAAATCACATGCGGGTTATGATAAATTGCAGAAGGACCTTGCGAGATTGGAAGATTGGGCATCCAAATGGCAGTTGAAATTGAATATGGACAAGTGCAATGTGATGCATATAGGGAAAAATAACCCATGTTGTAGTTAAACGATGTTAGGTTCAATATTAGAAGCTACCACCCAGAAAAAAGATCTAGGAGTCATAGTGTATAATACATTGAAATCGTTGGCTCAGTGTGCTGCAGTGGTCAAAAAAGCAAACAATGTTAGGAATTATTAGGAAGAGAAGGATGAATAAAATGGAAAATGTTATCATGCTTCTGTTTTGCTCCATGGTGAGACCACACCTCAAATTTTTGTTGCCCTTCTCTGCACTTTTTCTAGTTTTGTTGATGGGGGCAATAAGAACTACACTCAGTACTTAAGGTGCAGTCGTACCATTGTAACCCCACCCCGATGTGCGTGTTCTGCATGGGTGGGGCCATAAAATAATTCATAGTCTCTTTGGGGTAGGGACTCTGGCTAGCTATAGACACTGTCTTTTTTCCCCAAGGTGTGGGTCCTTTATTGGATGGGGGAAAAGTTACCTTTCAAGACCCAGAGTGCTAAGGGTGTCTCTTGTGAGTCTGGGTACCCTTTGGGGAGGAGTACTGTATAGAAAGCTCACACTGTGGGGCCATTTTGCAAAAACACTCCAGACACCGAGGTGGTGTCCAAAATCAAAGTTTACTTTCAGATAATAAATGGTGTAGTGATTAGCTCCACAGGTAATATTAGCTTTATTACAGATCCTTCTCTCATTCCGGGCACAAAAGATTTCCTCACAGGGCCCCAGAGTATCTCCACCCTCCAGAATGTGGAAAAATGAAGGCCTTGGGTAGAAATATTACCCCATTTTCAGGTTATTGGGATCCCCTTCAACTCTGGATAAAAACAGGTAAAACGGTCTTGGCACAGAGAGTTGCCATTCCATTCTCTCTCCCCGGGGACGAAGACTCCAGATGGGCGTCCTTGAAGGTTGTCAAAAAAGTTCTTACTCACAGTTCTTACTCCCATCAGGGATCTGATTACTTGGATCCCTGATGGGAGGAATCCTTCTGGACAATAATTACTAGACTCAAGTTTTAGTTCAAAAACCTGACTGACTGAGGGGGTCACCAGGACAGGGTTGGGAACCACTGCTCTAGACAAACCATAAGGGACCTACCACAGACTCCCTCTAGGGAGCTGCTTAAAAAAGCCTCTCAGGGGGATGGCCATTCCAGACCCCTCAAAGGGAGGAGCTGCATTTGAATGATTTCTTCCCCCTTACTGATCTGCATTATTCTTAGCTGAGAAAAGGAATTACCCAGGGCTTAACAGTGATACGACAGGAGGGCCGAATTATCCATGGATCCATATAGAAGCAATATAATATTCTGAGGCTGATATTCAGATGGCACTTAGCTGGTTAAATCAGACTTATCTGGCTAAATTCTTTTTCACTCAACGCACAATAAAGCTCTGGAATTTGTTGCCAGAGGATGTGGTTAGTACAGTTAGTGTAGCTGGGTTCAAAAAAGGTTTGGATAAGTTCTTGGAGGAGAAGTCCATTAATGGCTATTAATCCATTTTACTTAGGGAATAGCCACTGCTATTAATTGCATCAGTAGCATGGGATCTTCTTAGTGTTTGGGTAATTGCCAGGTTCTTGTGGCCTGGTTTTGGCCTCTGTTGGAAACAGGATGCTGGGCTTGATGGACCCTTGGTCTGACCCAGCATGGCAATTTCTTATGTTCTTATCTCCAATAATGGCCAGCCCAAGTCACTTATAACTTGTGAGAGGACAGTGAGAGTAATGGGGCTATGCTACTTAGCCAGATAAGTTATCCGGCTAAGTAGCAATATTGAGATTTAGCAGGATAGTTTATCTGTCTAAGATAGACCTGCTCAATAGCAGGTCTAAATTTAGACAGATAAATTGCTACTTAGCCAGATAAGACTTATCTGGGGCTATTCGGCTGCATAGCTGTGCAGCTGAATATCTCGTTTAAGTTAGCCAGATAAGTCTATCCGGCTAACTTAAATGCCTATAGTTTGAATATCTATCCCTCTATGTTTTACTCTCTGTTCAAGGGGTGGCCCATTTCAGACCTCAAGACTAGAGCCACAAACAGTCTATAAAGGTGCCACACCATTTTTGCTACACCAGACACTACATTTTTGCTACACCACTACATTATACACCATTATAGATTATACTACATTATACACCACTACATTATACTACTACAGACACTACATTTTTGCTACACCAGACTAACACAGCTATCTCTCTGAAGATCTGAAACAGGTCTGGTGTTCAGCATATCTATAATGATTTGGCATGAGATAGATGAGTATATAAATCAAAGCAATCATGCAAATTGTCTCATATATATTCACTGTGGAATCCTGAAAACCAGATCTGTTTGTATCTCCTGAGGTTTGGAGTTCTTCACCTCTGTTCTAGTCCTTTTAGATGATTCTTAACAGAGGCAGATTAGCCTATCGGGGATCGGGCATCCCTCGGTGGGCTGGTCGCACTGGTCATGTGGCCTGCTGAGGGGCTGCTGCAGAAGAAGGTCTTGGCAGGGCCATTACAGAGCACAACCCGCTGCGGCTCGATGAAGGGCTCCGTGGGGCCACAACAGAGGTCAAACCACCGTGGCTCAATGAAAGGCTCAGTGGGGCCACAGCAAAGTTCTACCATCTGCCCGCTGTGGCCCAAAGAGAAAGGCCTACCTGGCTGAAAGAATGATGCATCTGGTGGTTGCATGGCCACCAGAAGCATTGACCTCCTCCCACCTGCCCTCCGGCAGTAAATAAGGAACAGCACCCACGTGGTCAAGGCCCAGCAGAAAGGAGGATGCCTCAGGTATGTGTGTATGAGAGAGAGCATCTGCATGAATGTGCATATGAAAGAGCCTGTTTGTGTGTATGAGAGAGCCTGCATGTGTGCGTGCATGAGGCAGAGTGCCTGTATGTGCATGAGAGAAAGGGGAGAACCTGCATGTGTGCATAAGAGACAGAGAGAGCCTGCATGCCTGTATAAGATAGAGAGCACTTGCATGCATGTATGAGAGACAGAGCACCTACATATGTGTTATCAGAGAGAGAGTCTGTGTGTGTGAGCCTGAATGTGTGTATGAGAGACAGAGAGAGTCTACATATGTGTAAGAGAGAGAGAGAGCGCCTGCATGTTTATATGAGAGAGAGCCTGCATGTGTGTATGAGAGAGAGAATGCTTATGTGTGTGAAGGGGAGAGACAGAGGAGAAAGATTGTTTGCCCCCCCCCCCCCTTCCTCCAAATCCACAACAATCTCTGGGTGAGTGGAAATCAAAAGATCCTAGCTTTTCTTTATTTTATGGTATGGAGAGCTGGAAATTGTTTAATCCTATTTTACATTTTGAGGTGTTATTTCATGTGTCTATTGTTTTGAAATATTTTAGTGGTATTTGGAAAATATTAGAATATTTTAAAATTATTAGATGTTTATGGCCTGTTTTGACATGAGGAAGTCAGATACCCTGTGTTTCAGTTTTGAAAAAAATCCCCCAGGCCAATATTTTTCTGCAATCCGCCCCTATTTCTTAACATTCTGTTTGCTTTTTTGACCACCTTTCCACACTGAGCTGAAGATTTCAAATGTATTGTCCACAAGGACTCCAAGGTCCTTTTCCAGGATGGTGACTCCTAATGTGGAATCTATCAATGTGGATTTTTTTTTTTTTTTTATGTGCATCACTTTAACGTTCCACCTTAAATTTTATCTGCCGTTCAGATGCCCAGTTACCTAATCTTGCAAAGTCCTTCTGGAGTTCCTTACAATTTGCTGTTTTAGCAATTTTGAATAATTTTGGGTCATCTGTAATTCTTATCACCTCACTCATTGTTCCCTTTTCCAGATCCCTTATGAAAATGTTAAATAGTACAGGACCCATTTATATCCTACTCTCTGTTTCCTGTCATTTAACTAATAACTGATCCAGAACAGGACATTGCCTCCTACCCCATGACTTTTTAATTTCCTGAGTCATCTCTCATAAGGGACTATTTCAAATACCTTCTGAAAATCCAAATATACTATACCAACTGCCTCACCTTTATCTACATGTTTATTTACACTTTCAAACAAATCTGTTGGAACAAATGGGTTTCACCATCACTTGCTGACACACATGGCGGGCTTAGCCTCTCTTGCCTTAAAGATACTTTAAACATTATTCCTCAAGAAAGAAAAATGTCAATGAATGCATTAGGTTGGAGCTCTGCTCTCCCAGGACCAAGTTAACATTTTTTAAACATATTTAAATCACATGCTTCACTTTTCTGTGTAACATATTAGTAAGGTGATCTTAATGTGAGGCCCTTGCAACAGATGAGCATTATCCTTGCTTTGCCATCATTAGACAAATGTACTGTAACAAACAGCCTGGAGTGTCTGCCAAAAATTGTTAAACTTGCATTTGTATTTGAAACCAGATGATGACCACAGGAATCACTGGACTCTGTAGCAATTAAAAATAAATAAGCAGATTTATTCATAATTTAAAATTATTTAAACAGTAGAACAGTGCAATCTGTAAACTCTAAATAATATATAAATCCCTATGACAGTGCCACGCTCACTCCACAGGCTAACCTTGCCAGTAAGCTTCTAAAAATCACTACACTTCATCTGGTTGTAATAGAGTATGAAATATAATCAATAGAATGTGTTGGAATTCTATTTGCTTTGCACTATGTGTAACCCCCGGGATGATAGTCCCGGATAAGATCCCAAGGGCCCACACCTCACTACAATCTCTTAAATTAACAGTAAATCTTCCCATGTTGTTAAATTATCTGAGTGTCTATAATTTCCTGAGCAGGGCAAGAAAGATCTTCTATGCCCTGTGCATTGCCTTGCTCTATATCACAGTTAGCAGTTTATGTAAACATGATAATCATCTCTCTGAGATGTACACTGCAGCAATAACTACGGTAGAAGCTAGGATGGCTTCCAGAGCCAGCTACATCTTGTCTGATGATTCTAGGACCCATGGGTGGAGAGAAAGCTGCTGGAACCATCTGGAAAGCCCCAACACGAAGTCTATTGTGCTGCTGGGAGCCTACAAAAGGCAGCGACCTGTGGCGCACCAAATTTGCATGCTTAAGGGGCACGCTTCTCATGTTAGGAGGTTTTTTTTAGACAATTGAGGATGGGGGAGAATACTTACTCCTTCTCAAGCATTCACTCCTAATTGTGGCCCGATGGATCTAAACATATTGCACCAGAATGTGAGTATTGAACTGGAGTAGCTCTCCTTGAGTCCTGATATCAGGTTACCTCCCCCTAACCCTCTGGAAACCACTTTTCAGTAAGGGGCTAGTTTGCAAGAGGTTTCTACTAACTTTTCCCTATTATCTGCCTCGGAGAAAGCTCCAACCCCTGATTCTTTTCTTATCTACAATTGTAATTTCTAGTATCCAATGGCCAGTATCCACACCTGTCACTCTTCTTTCAAAATTGGATAGGGTTAATTTAAATATACTGTTGAACTCAGGAGATATTACATTGAAGGACATATGGAAGATTGTAATGCATATAGACTTAAATGTGTCTAGTTCAGTTTCTCAATTGTGTCAATATTCTTCTGATGCATCAAAAAAATTAGCTGAAGTTGATTTTAGACTGGTATCTTTAGAAACTAACTTTTCCTCCCAGGCTATGGCTATATCTAATATACAGGCATCAGTAACAGCAGGAATTAAGAATAATTTGAATATCCATTATAAATGTGAATCTATTAAGAATAGGCTCAGATTTAACAACCTTAGCCTATTACATTTTCCTTATTCTCATTTAATTTCTGGGGAAGATTTGTTCAAGAAATATTCCTCTGAAATACTACCATTTTTTGCCTAAGAAAAAAATTCTTATTGTCTCGTTGTTACATTCCTGATAAGAAGAGAATAATGAACAAGAAGGAGGGTGCCACAGACCTGTTGGTACCTATTTCCAGCTCTCTTTTCTTACATACCTCTTATGATACTATTTCTACTAGATCTACTCTTATAGTATCCTTTGCCTTGATTACCGGTAAGGACCTTTACTCTTGACAATATTTTAAATATAAGGACTCCTTATTTTGTGGGCAAAGAATCCAGGTGTTTTCAGATGTCTTTAGAGAGACGCAGCAGAAGAGGAAGGTTTTTAATTTATCCAACTAAAAACCTCGGGTCCAATCTCTACGGGCATCATATTTAAAATTCACATGTAAATGTGTGATTACATATCAGGGTAATACGTTTATATTTGTAGACCCGCTGCACCTGGAAACTTTTCTTATGGATACAACAGTGTTGCGCATCCCGTCCGCGGCCCCACCACGGATGGTCCTGCTCACCTGGTCCGCGCTCCGACAGGCCCCAGCCCGGTGTCCCCCACTCCTGCAGCCAGCCACTGCCATCCCTGGCATTCCGCGTCAGCGTCCTCCACCTCCTCCAAGCCTTCAACATCCCAGGCCGCCCTGCAGGCCTTATGCAGGGCCTCGGTGTCCTTCTGTGCCGGGACCATGCCCCTAGGCGCGCGGATCCCGCAGCCCTTTAACTGATCCTCGCTTTGACTGACCACCCTCGGACAGATACCCTGGCTTTGACTCTTGTGCTCTACTCGGATACTCTATTCGCTCCTCCTGTGACCACCAGACCAGCCTGCTCGGGCGCTGCCCGGGGCCTACCTCAAACTAGACCTATAGACGCTGCCTATCTCACCCGGAGGACTTCCTTTTCCTGTTTCCTTCTAGAGGTCTCCAGTTATGCTTGCTCAGGTCTAGTACATCCTGTCCTCATCAGCCGTGCACCTTTGCTCGTGCTGGGCACACCTTTCCGCTACCTCTCCGGGAGTCCCTCAGAGGCCCACCAAAGCCCAGGCGGTCTGGGTAACCAAAGGCCCAACCTGCGGAAACTCGAGATTGCTATTGGTGAAGCTCCAGCTAGCCTCTGTCTCCTTGTGTGCTCTGCCTCCTGGTGGCAGGTGCTCTCTGGGTCCGACCAGAGGGCCGTACCAATCCTGCACCATGCCAAGGGTCCACCTCCAGTGCAACAAACAGTTTGAATAGAATTAGTAGGTAAGATCAGGAGGAATGATTTATATCTGTTTGTTAATTTTTTTTTCTTTTATTAGCAGCTCCTAGATGAGGACTGGAAGATTTGTGTGGTTGTGTTCTATTTAGTTTGCAAGGAATATTTGCCTCTTTTTCTTGAAAACTATCATGTTTATTTTGTAAATATAATTTAAATCAATAAATAAATAATTATAAAAAGAAGCTAGGATGGTTTCCAACATAATCTTTATTAAGTATGATGTAATGATTAAAACATTCTTTACATGTTCATGATGTTACACCTTTAGATCTTAATACATTTGTGACCTCTCATCTGCTGTCAAATTATGCAATCACTTTAGCCAATTCTCCAAAACTGAATTTAATCTTCTTCCCTTCCTTCATGGTTTAAGACAAGACTTAGCTTCCCTCCCATGTAGTTGGAAATGTAAGTTTATAGTCCAAAATAGCTGTATCCAGTAAAACACTCTCTTGACCCCCTACCTCTCTAGTAGAACGTCTCCCATTTCATAGTGCCTATATGGTACTGGTTGTTCTTCAGTAGATATAAGGGAACCCTAGAGAAGAATCAACAATGTCTCCTCTTTCCCATACTTTCTTCATCTCCCTTTGGACTACTGGAAGCCATCTCTCCTCAAGGATATTGATGAGCCCAGGTTCCTTTCCAGTAAAGGGACCCTTCCTTTGGATGTTAAACCAAAACTAAAACTGAGCCCCTAGAGCAGGGGAAAACCCAGAAAAACTCAAAAGAATATTATATATACACAATATATAAACATTCAGGGTTCCAGCAGTCCATGAAATAAATTCTTGAAAATATCTAATGCTTATGGAATCACAGGCTTACACAACAGAAAGTTAGCAGCGACAACAACAACAAAACACTTGTCCTCTATATCTTCACATAAATTTAAGAGTTATGCTTCTCTAACATTGCGACAAAACTCTATCTACTTCTTTCTCAGAACAGATGATATCCAGCACTCACATCTACCTACAGAATTATTCTCAACAAATTCCTTGGAAATTTCAACAAGTCTATTGTGGTCCATAAACTACTTGGGCTGCCACTAGACACAACGAAGGAGCCCTGTGATGGTTCAAAGGCTTCCACTGTGATACAGCCTTTCTGGACACAGTAGACAAGCTGCCTCCCAAAAAAATACTACATGTGCTCCCTACTCTAGATCAAAGAAAAACCCCTATATTGAAAAATTCCCTCTCAAATGTTACAATTTCACCTGCTATTCAGCTTTATCGTACCCTATGATGCTTCCCCACCAACAGAAGTCTCCTTGGAGTTCCATTTTGTGCTATCTTCTTCAGCTCCTTGCCTTATGGCCATCCAACCTTCTCCCTTGTTGCCTTGCCTTGGGGCCTAGCTCAGTGGCGTAGCCATGGGTGGGGCAGGGGCCCACCCAATCAGAACAGGCCTGTTGGAGAGATAATATTGCTGTATCCCATCCCCGCAACGGTGAAGAGGAAGGCTGTAGTTGCAAGGCCGTACAGGATCCCATCCCTGGGGCAGCAGAAGTAGGACTTTGGGAACATAAGAACATAAGAAATTGCCATGCTGGGTCAGACCAAGGGTCCATCAAGCCCAGCATCTTGTTTCCAACAGAGGCCAAACCAGGCCACAAGAACCTGGCAATTACCCAAACACCAAGAAGATCCCATGCTACTGATGCAATTAATAGCAGTGGCTATTCCCTAAGTAAACTTGATTAATAGCTGTTAATGGACTTCTCCTCCAAGAACTTATCCAAGCCTTTTTTGAACCCAGCAACTCTAACTGCACTAACCACATCCTCTGGCAACAAATTCCAGAGCTTAATTGTGCATTGAGTGAAAAAGAATTTTCTCCGATTAATCTTAAATGTGCTACTTGCTAACTTCATGGAATGCCCCCTAGTCCTTGTGCCTAATGAAAATGCCTTGCGTGCATATGGGTGAGCATGGGAGCCTGGGTGTGGGTCTGTGTGTGCATAAGAATGAAAGCTGGAGGTGAGAGAGAGAGAGAGAGTGTGTGTGTGTGTGTGTGTGTGTGAGAGAGAGAGAGAGAGACCAGAACCAACTGATTAGAAAAATACAAAGATCAGACAACAAAGATTTTAAAAACATTTAAATTTGAGATTTTAGCAATTTGAATATGCCATCTTTGGGAATGTGCATTTCTTATATTTTTGTATTTTGCTCTTTCTTCAGTATTCCACTATTTAGAGTCTAGTTTCTCAGGCTTTCTATTTTGGTTTTGTCTGCATGTTTCTGTTTCTAATTTGTAGTCTCTTATTTCTATAACAGGTAAAGGCAGTCTCTGTTTTGCCTGAATGTGTGTGACTAAATTCTGTTCACATGTAGTTTCTCTGTAGTAGTCCAGCTTGTTCTGTTATTTCAGTAGGTGGTGTATTAATGTTCAAGGGCCTGGTGTAGTATTTACATTGCTGCTTTTTTGATAAGGTTGCTGTTATTTGAATCCTGATGGTCAGTGCTGTGTCTGTATCATATGGGAAGGTTCTAGATGTCTCTTTCTTTGCAGGAGTTTGTGTTACTTTACAAAATACAGTGGAGGGATATTTTTTGCTGAGGTGACACCAGAATTTGAATATGTTTTTTTTTTTCATGTTAGTTGTAATGTGAATTGTCCTAACTCTGCTCTGCACTTGTTCTGAAGATTAATGATATGTTATTGTAGTTATGAAGATTTCTGGCTTTCTGCAAAGAGGATTCATGAAAGAATACATTCATTTTCGTTTTATTACATGATAGAATCTAATTGTTTTCTTTGCTTTTTACATGATATATTTGTGCATTTATAAACTGCAATAAATATAAAATAAATAAATACAGATTAATAAGAATTTTTAATGCTGGTAAGTACTTGAAATAATTGAGGGAAAATATTTTAAAGTTTCATACATGATGCATAATGGCTGTTGCAAACTACTTAGAAAGTGTTACGACTGTCGCTGCCCGATGTCTCCACTCCGCCCTCCTTACCTCTCTGGCGGCGACTCCTGCGGTTGACGGACGTTTGGCTGCCGTGGCGTCTGCCTGCTGTCCTTTCTGGTGTCCCCGGACCGGCTTGGACGCTGCCTCCCTCCATGCTGTTTAGCTGCCTTAGGGCGCATGCGCCGCTTCATGTACTTTCAGTGGCGCGAACCTCATGGGCGTCCCCTGTGATGACATCATGCATCCAGGATACTAAAGGCCTACGCGATTGCTAGCTATTCGAGTTAGCAAAGGTTTCCTATCGGATGGGATTCACTCTCCGTACCTTGCAACTCTGCCTCCTTTGGACCTACTCTATTTGGGGTACCCGCTCCTCGGGGGCCTCGCTCTCTTTCTTATCTTTCAGGTCGCAGTCTGGAACCGGTACTCACTCCTTGAGGGCCCATGTTCCTGGACTCGCTACTTGGACTCCACTTCTGCCAGGAAGACACCGCTGCCTAGGACATCTGTGAGTTACCATCTCTATCTCTCAGAACTATTCCCTGGAACCAGGTACTCGCTCCTCGACGGCCTGCCTTTACTCCAGCTCCTGTGCTCCTCACTGAGAGACCACTGCATGAGTACATTACCAACGAGGCTCTATACCTGAACTCTGCATATCCTGCTACTACTCACGATATCAGTTCTCTCTATTACAGCACAGCCATTGTGGGATCGCTGTTCCAGAGCCTGAGGGACTACAAGCCCAACCGGGCTACTTTCCAGCTCACTACTGCCACCTCTGGTGGTTCACCAATCCTGTATAATAAAAGAACTAGTGTGTGTGTGTCTCCTACACTGAGCCTGACTTGTGGCCCCTCCCGGAACTTCCCCCCATGGGCGTGGTCATCTGCCACAGGTCCAGGGATCCACCCAAAACCCTTACAAATAATAATAGAAAGCCATTGTAGGGTGCAGTATATGGTATTATTTATCAATAAGAATATAACTACAAGATCTCAGACCTGCATAACTACAGCCCACCCATGTTAACCTTGTGCCCACCCAAAAAAATCAATTTTGGCTATGCCACTGGTCTACCTAGACCTTCTCTAGCTCTGTGGCCTATCTAGTTCTTTCCTGCCTTACGGTCTTATCAGGCTTCCTTAGCTCAGTGTGCCTTCGGGCTTTTATGTTCAGTGTTCCTTGTTCGTGTGTCCTGTCCTTGCTTTCCCTGTCTTTGTCCTGCCTCAGCCCATGTCCTGTAATCTGTCTTTGATTCAAGCCTCGGTTCTAGTCCTTGCCCACACTCAAGACCTAGTTTCAGTCCTTTACTGCATTCAAGATCCAGTTCCAGATCATACCAGCACTCACCAAGATGTACCGGTGCTGCAGTCAAGCCCTACTGGACCCCAGAATCCAAGGGCTCAACCCACGGGGGAGGGGATTGGCTAGGCAGAAGACTAGCCCTAGTCTTGTCCTGCCATCTTGTGGCAATCCCTGGATGGGGTTCCCTCAGTTCAGATCCATCAACCCTAATGGAATGCGAAGACCAACCATTGTCCAGAGCTGTGACCATGAGATCCCTAGCCTGTCTGGTGAGTCAGACCTTGATTTTGATGTTCCTGTTTCTATACCTCATTTGTCTGTACTGCCTGCCAGATATGGAGTTGTTTAAACTTTCTGGCCAGCATTGCTTGCCATTTTCTCTATTTTAGAATTGTGGGACAGTGCAGAATGCTATTCTACCGATGCTCCATCCGTAAACACCTGCAGCAGCTGTGCGGCACCGCAGCCAGACCCCAAGCTAAGGATCCCACGGTCTGATGATACAATTGTTCCTCAGACCCCAGTGTATTGGAAGTGCAGCAAATGCCCAGCAAAAAACCTCTCCTATATTCCCAGATGGCAGGGGGTGTGGTTCCCTTAATCCAACCTGGTGGGGATGTCCGTGCTTTACTGAGTACATGCCTCCAGAGTGAGATTGCTCAATTTGCTTTGTAAGCAAGTCAGCTCCCTTGGAGACCACAGAGGCAAATTTTGCCAAAGAAAATTAAAACCAGCACCAGGGGAGAGGAAATCTGTTGCAACATTCAATACAGCCTCCTTGAACAACACCAGGGCTGCAGACAAATTGCCAAGAAAACTTTAGTTCCTTATGTATAAAGACTCAGCCTGCTTCTAAATTTAGCTCCGATTGTCTAGAATCCCCAGCAAACCTTGACACAAGGAAACTCCGGTCAAAGTCAATCAGAGACTAGCTCTGCTAAGGAGACAGATAAAATCTTACCTTAGGACCAGGAAAATACATGACGTGTACTGGCCCCCTGACAGCCATTACTCACCAGGCTAACTTGAATTTCGCAGAGTACCAAGCAGAGTTAAATCAATGGACCTTAAAAGCTGCAATCAGAAATTGCAATACTGATTTAAAGTCTGCTTTGGTAAAAGCCAGTCCAGCTCCCACAACTCTGAAAACCACAGTCTGCCAACTATATTAAAAGAGACATTTACTGCAGGAAATTCCTGCCATGTCCAGCCACAGCAGGCAAGAGTTAATCAATGTTTCACATAAGTTTTCCTTAGAACCACTGTTCCATCCCACAGAGACTTTGCCACAAATGCTGATGGACCCTGCCTCTGTGATGTCTGCTGAAGAAGTTCCCAGCACCGGAGCACTGAAAGTCACAGATTCCCTGAAACACACAGGTAACCCAATCAATTGTAACTGCAGAGCTAATATAAAAACAACGTGTTCCTTTCAGTCTAATTCTTCACCTGAAAAAGTAAAACTTGTTCCTGAATCCAACTCTGAGGACCAAAGCCAAGGAAGATGCTAAGTCTTTGTGCTCTGTCTCTTGTCAGCAGAAATCCTAGTTCAGAAGCAGTTAATTGAGTGAGCCCAGGAGATTCCCCTGCCATCAGCTTAAATCAGCCCACCTTTAATGAGGGCAGCTTTGAGGTCTAAGAAAACTGGTTGTACCTTTCCAAGCCTGTTTTGCTTACATTCTCTCTGCGTGAACCAGGCCCAGAGACCAACCCAAAGCCCACCGCACAGAATCCAGTCCAAACTTTTATTTCCACCATGCCTGCTTTTTCACCCCCAGAGCAGTCCAGTTTTTCTGTTCAGCCCTTAAAAGATGTAATAACACCTTTAAAGCAGTCTACCTATGCTATACTTTCTTTTCAGCCTGAAGGGACAGTTACGTCAGTTCAATTGTCGTCAGCTTCAGCGGCGCCTCCATCTCAAGTGAAGCTCAGCCATCTTCCTCCCTGCCAGGAAGAGTCCATTCCGGCTGTTCCAGCTAGCCTGAGCCTGAGAGGCTCTGATCCAGCCACCCGACTCAGAGAACGCCTGCAGCCACTGCCCTGTTGCAGATGGAACCTGCCCCTCAGTCAGGCAGAGACTTTGAGATTGAGATCCAGTACCCAGAGGGAGGCACTACTGTCCACTGCTCCCAGCAGCCGGAAAGAGGCACCATCCACTGCTCCCAGAAGGAGGTGCCGTGATGCCAGCTATGCACGTATTTATTTATTTATTTATTTATTTATTTTTAATTTTTATATACCAATGTTCCTGTATACAATACATATCGCACTGGTTTACATGGAACTGAACTGTCACCTCAGGGGCGGAATACATTGGAACAGGTTGACAAAGAACTTACAGGGAGACAATCAAGATATTGTACCCAGATATCATGAACCAGTCCAGTCTGGGAGAGACCCTGGTCCTTCAGTTCTCCAATTCCGCAGAGAACCTGACCATCCAACACAGGGCACTAGCCCAGATGTAGTCAGCTCAGGAGAGGACACCAGCCCAGATGCAGTCAACTCTCCATAGGGCTTCTGCCCAGATGAAGTCAGCCCTGCAGAAAGTACCTATCCAGATGAAGTCTGTTCTAGAATGGGTGCCTGCCAGATTGCCCAGAAGAGGGTGCCTGCTCATAGCCAGTCCGCCTAGGAGAGGGCATTTGCCCAAAGCCACTTTGCCCAGCAGAGGGCATCTGCCCACAGCCAGTCCACCCAGCACGGGGCACCTGGCCTGACAAACAGCTTCTCAGCCAAGCTTGTCGCTCCAGCCAAGCCCTGCCTACCCAGATATTAACCCCATGGAAAATGGGACCCAAGAAGAGGGGTCTTAAAGGAGGGCTACTGCTATGATTTCACCTGGTATGCAGCCTCATTGTACCCTATGATGCCTCCCTGCCAGCAGATGTCTCCTTTGATATGTTTGCCTGAGTTTGGAACCAACATGGAGACTATGGCTCACCCAGAATCCTTTGCTGCCTTGGTCTGCTTGCAGTTCTGGCCATGGGAACCTTAACTGCCTTATTGACCCTGATTTGGAGAAATTATAGGAGACATCTGAACAGCAGCAGGAGGATGTCAAAAACTTATGATGGAAGATTATGGGGTCACAAAAAAACAGAAGGAAAAGGTTCGCATTTCACAGACTAATGTTCCAGCTAAAGTGGTACCAGCGTAACCAGAGTCTTGGAAACTTCCCTGAGGGTGAAAACCTGACAGGACAAAGGACTAACAGAAGATTGATGTGAACATCAGGCAAGTGGGCCTCAATTTGGTAGGGGGATCAGGGTTTCTTAGGTTTAATTCGTCTTGTTTTGACATAAGAAACTTCATACATGATACTCCCATAAGAGTCAAAAGACTGTCTATGTTATCTATAAAAAGAAGACTTTACTAATGTATGGGGAGAAACAAAGGGTAGAGCTTCTCTTGAGCATCTGGCCGGAGAGGTCCTGTCCCTCTGTTCCTCCCAAAGGTGCCTGCATTGCTTATTGATATGCAATTAAGTTTGTTTCTACTAAATTTGGTGTGGTACCTTTGTGTCTGCAATAAGTGCCTTAAGCATGAGTTTGCGCTTAACACCTCGGAGCTCTGTTCCATGCTATCCACGTCAGTTCCTCACAGCTCACACCATTCAGCCAGTGATGCAACCTCCTAGCCACCAGGAGTCACAGCAAACCTTGTTTTCAGCCTTGCCAAGCTCCTCCTCCTTGCCTGCACCACACCCAAGCCTCAGCCCTACATAACCCTATCTGTTCTCTGCTTTGACGTCTTCACATCAAATCTACTTTGACCTTCTCAATCCTTGCCTTGCCTTGTGGCCTACCTAGGCCTTCTCTAGCTCTGTCCTACGATCTTATCGGGTCTCCTTAGCTTAGTGTGCCTTCCAGCCTTTGTGTTCAGTGTTCCTTGTTTGAGTATCCTGTCCTTGTCTTGTCCTGCCTCAGCCCATGTCCTGTCTCTGTCCTTGATTCAAGTCTCAGTTCCAGTCCTTGCCTGCACTTAAGCCTCAGATCCAGTCCTTGCCTATGTTCAAGATCCAGCTCCAGAACTTACCAGCACTCACGAAGATGTACCAGTGCCTTAACCAAGCTCTACTGATCCCCAGATCCCAAGGGCTAAACCCGTGGGGCATGAGGTTGGCTAGTTGGAAGACCAGCCCTAGTCTTGTCCTGCCTTCTCATGGCACTATCCTGATTGTGTTCCCGCAGTCCAGCAACCCTTACACTAAGTACCACTTTATATTATACCAGGGCTTTATATTATACCAGGGCTCTAATGCTTCTCCTTCATACTTTCCCTTAAAGAGATATACAAATCCCCTTAATAAACCTCTGCAACAATGCAAATCTTCAATAAGCCCAAAAGTAGAGGTTAAGTATAAAGAGCAAATTTCTAGGGCAAAAACTTGATTTGGGCCTGTATCACATGAATATATTTTTTTCAGCTTGAAATATTGAAAACTTAAAGAAAGCAATAACACAGCAGAGAAGGCAAGGGATTAAATAATCATTGATTTGCAGTATTTTCATCCATTTAAGCTGCAATAACATAAGGTTTGAAAGCCTGTATGTGTGTGAGAGCAAGACTGCGAAAGTGGGAGCTTCTGTGTGTGTGTGTGTGTGTGTGTGTGTGTGTGTGTGTGTGAGAGAGAGAGAGAGAGAGAGATTGAGAGCCTGTGGGAGTGGAAGCCTGTTTGTGTGTGAGAAAGTCAGCCCATGTAAGAGAACCTGTGAGATGTGGGAACCTGTGTTTGTATGGGAGAGTCAGTCTATGTCCGTATGTGTGATTGAATGAATATATGAAGATATGGAAGTGTGTAAAGAAGATAAAGCTGTGTGCGCCCCTCCCCACTCCCCACCAACCTATGACAATCTTAGGGCAACTGGAACTCATAAGATCCCAGCTATGAAGAACTGGAGATTTTTAATCCATTTTAGTTTTAATTATTGCATGTTATTTGATGTCTCCTGTTCTGAAATATTTTATTGATGTTTTGGGAAATTTGATAATATTTTATGAGTTTTTAATTATTGAATGTTCTATTCATCAGCTGTTTTGAAAAAATGCACTTTTTTATTAGTATTGTTTTACTAGAATGAATATGATTGATGTTTTATATTTCGTGATTTTATTGTTTGTTTTATGAGGGATGGTAATTTTGCACTATATACAGCATCTGGCTAGTTGCAATTTCCATTTCAATTTTTGTCTGCATATTTCTATTGATACTTTATGGTCTCTTTATTCTGTATTTGTCTCCAACAGTTAACTGACACTTGTGGGTATATTTTGTTTAATCTATGAGGTGTTAAATATCATCTGAATAAGATCTTGAATCCATTTTTTAAAATGGTTGATACAATGCTGTCAAATTATTTTCAAGGCAGTTTTGCTGGGTAGTTAAAACTGGCCAGGGATTTCTTTATTGCATATTGGGCCCTTGGGAGTTTTTCTTGTAACGTCTTATAGCAAGTTGCCAGATGAATGTAATATCAGGACAAGGTATACATAGTCTAGAGGTGTGCTCTACTTCTTGATTGTTTAGAAAAAAATTTAAGTTTGTGTCAGAGATTTGTTTTTGGCTCAGTTCTCCTGGTGATCCAGGGATACACGATAGAACTTTTTTTTTTTCTTTTTTTTTTAAAGTTTGCTTTTGTTCTGTAAATGCGTGATGGGGCAGGGGGAGGAGAGAGAGAGTTGGGCAGGGGAGGGGATTCTGATGCTGGACCGAGAGTGGGGATAGAGAGGGGGAAAGTAGCACAAAGGGTGCAACAGGTAGTTATTTATTTATTTTTCCAAAATTGTATCGCAATTCCGTGGTAAGTTTTAAACAGTATACAATCAACAGCAACAGCAAGCACGTGTGTTGTTGGGGCTGCCGTGAACCTAGCGTTCTTGTGAGGGGTGTCTGGAGGTTTCACAGCTGAAAAGTTGGCAAACCTACACGAGCAGGGTTTCTTACTGCCTCTTTACTGCCTTTGTGCTGCAGGTAGGTTCACGTTGTTCTTGTAAATTTGAAAACAAAACTACATGATGCACGTGGAGCTCAGATTCTTATCTGGGCCCCAAGTAGCTGTGGATCAGCAGGCAGCAGCAGGAGGCTGGCTGTATGGTGCCATTGGCCAATATACCGGCTGAACACCTGGTTAGGATACACCCCCCCCTCACCCCCACCCCCGTCTAGCACGAGCCTTTTCTCCCTTTGGATATTTGTATTTCAATGTTTATATAGCATCTTAAACCAAGACGTTTTAAGGCAAATTGCATACAGTGACAAAGCATCCCTACCCCAGAGAACGTATAATCAGGGTCATGAAGAGTAATTTTCAAAACCATTTCTGTGGCTAAAATTGCGCTTTTAGCGTTGAAATAGCGCTTTTAGAAAATTGCTTGCCCTATATGCGCCCTGTATGCCCACATTGTGAAGAAGCATTCCCGGGGGTGGGGGTGGGTAGGGTTCTGCACTCGCACACTTACTTTTCAATTTTCGCATGTATGCATGTACTCTTTCTTGAAGGTGCTACCCACACAAATTAGCAGGTGGGTGCACACAGGTTTTCTGGGATATATTTTAAAAAGAAAAAGTAGTTGTGTATTTTTTCTTTGAAAATTATGTAAAGTCTGCAAGTTAAAAGCACTTGCACATGTTGCACCAATATGGGCAGTTGCAAGGTTCTCCCCTAAAAAGACCTGTGGCAATGGGAGATAAAGATCTCCCAATTCCTTGTCGTTCCTTGTGATCTTGGGAAAGTCACTTTACCCTCCATTGCCTCAGGTACAAAACTTAGATTGTAAGCCCTCTGGGGATAGGGAAATACCTACAGTACCTAAATGTAAACCGGATCGAATGTCGGTATATAAAAAAATATTATTATTAAGAATAATAATAATAATAATAATAAATTATTCAAACCACTAGGCCACCTACTCTGTCGCATCCCAGCATGTTGGCACTACCCCTTTACTCTGCTTGTCGAGCCTCCTCTTAACATCTTGGTACTTCTAATGCACGACATAGAATGCCTTCCTCTACCAGAAACCTAGTTCTTGTTATGATCCAGGGAGAACCTTCCCTTATATCTGGGGCTCTTTCTCTGCAGTTTAGGAATGACAGGAAATGTTACTTAACCTATCTTCCTCTCTCCCACTCTGGTTGCTATTTGGCTTCTCCATGGCCTGAAGTAGAGAAGAGGGTCTAGGTTTCTAGAACCCTACCATCAGGCTCCATGAGGCAGGCCCTCTCTCTCTCTCTCTTTCTCACTTTCTTACAATCTTTGCTGGCACTGCAAGGTTCTTTTGTCTTCTGGTCTCCTGGCTTTTTGTGGCAGCTCCTCCACTGAACTATCCTCCCCCCCAAACCACCTTCATTTTGTGGCCCACACTGTCGCTGCCACTCAGCTTCCTGGGCCCCACTCTCTGACTACGCTACCACAGTCACTTTCTTCAGCTTCTGCACATCACTACTACTAATTTTCAATGAACCAATGACTTTCTGTAGGAACTAATGGTAAGCCTTTGCTCAACACACCACATTAACTGGCAGCCAATCATTTCTCTGCAGCAAATAAGCAGGAGGCGCCTGCCATCCCAAGGGCTACTGGTAAGTGTGAAAACAAGGGGCCATCAGATTAGCCACAATTTTAAACTTTCTAAATATTTAAATGACGTGGGGGGAGGGGGGGAAGAGGTGGTGAGAGGATTATATGGGAATGGCTTGGCTCAGTTTGGTTGATAAAGCATCAGTTCGGAGGCACTCAATTAATGATCCAAGTTCTGAGAAATAATGGCAGGACGAAAAGCAAGACTGATGGCCCAGCTACGATTTTTCAGTCTGACATTAATTCAGCTGAAACAATAATTTTTTATTTTCAAACCAAACTGTTTGAAAGCAATGGCTCCTGCAGTTCAGCTCCCTTACAATACTAAAGGCTGCCATGCTGGCAGTAAATATAAATACTACCACAAGTAGAAACTACTGCTGGTTTAATACCATGAGGCTAAAATAAATTAAGTTCCAATTGTATCCCTGCTTTGTTTATTTCTGCAAAGCTTCATTGATTGCCAGTGGAGAGTACTTTAACTTACCAGTTGCCTGAAGTAAGGCTCATGCTGAATATTCTCAGGGAGATTCTTGCTACTCAGTAATCCCAGTAGCTTGGTATAATGTTCCACAACCTGAAAAAGAAACAGGAAGATAAATGTTTATAAATCCAATTGTATGAAAGTCTAGAAGTCTCAAAGAAAACATATACCTCGCAAAAGGAAGGATGTAAAATAAATAGATATATTACAAAAAAGAGAGAACAAATAATACTTTTTTAATCAGTTTAACAAACACTTCAATAATTTTTACAAAGAATTTCCAAAATGTATATTATGTGATCGCATACCTACGCTAATATGCAATCACATATAACATATATATTGTCGCTGAATCATACAAACTATAAAATCATAATAAAATCATCCAGCAACATTCTTACCAACTTAGTTCACAGCTCATCCCTAAAAACTAATACAATTTGTATAACAATATCCTAAAATGTAATGAAAACATGCAATGTGGTAATGCAAAACATTTTCAAATATACCATTCATATCATAAGGTTTTCATATATTATCCATAAAAGGAAGCTTCTTTGGAAATTCTCATAGCTTGTAGAAATCTTCACAATTTTAGAATCTTATTTTTAGAATCATATTCCTTCTATTCCCTTTAGAATCTAATTCATTCTATTCCCTACAAAGAATTCTTCGTTTCGCCCTTAACATCAAGGGTTTCCTCTGGGAATCCCAAGCTAGGGAAGATCTGCCCTTCTGTTCCCTCGGCAAGGACAGAGGAACGGCGCTGATCTGAAATCAGAACTTTCTGGCGTTATGCCTCTGGTTATTGGGAAGAAGGATTTCGTTGAGAAGAACAGGGAAGAGGTTTTTGGCTGCTCCTCTTCCAACCCTGGTAAGGAACATCTGGTGCTGCTTTTTCCTGAAAGGACCCATCCCATCAGGGATTTGAAGAAGTGAAGAAAGACAAAGAACAAGCAACTAATTGTGAGTAAGAGCCATTTTGAGGCCACTGAGGACTCCCCTTCTGGAGTTTTCACCCTTGGGTAGAGAAAGGATGTTGACTTTCTGTGCAGAGACAGTATTGTAACCTTTTTATCAGTTTGGAATGGGGTCATCCAGCCCAACCCAGGGTACCCTGCCCACCTGGAGGGTGGATGTTTCCTGTCCCTAGTAATCAAGACCCATGAACAGAGAGAGGGAGTAAATTTGGCAATTAAAGAGAAATTCTGTATTGCTGAGGACTGAGTTTTTATGTCATATTTCACCTGATTACTCATGAAAGTGTCGAATCTGTTTGGTTAAATACTTACAATAACCATCAGTAAAGTCCTTACTTGTGGACACTCAGTCAATGGCTCCAGGGTATTTCTCTGGCACGTACAACACACACAGCGAGGACAAGAAAACCTCTGCCAGGAAATTTAAAGCATAAGGTCACCCATGTCACTCTGGGCCGAGGAAGAGAATTTCTCTAGTCCCCACCCGACCCTGGGAGAAAGAGGGGGTAAAGGGGCTAGCCAAAGTGATTCCAGCCCTGTAGAGACTATAAATGATTTTATGGCCCCACTGGTGGTTTGTGGCCACCCAAAAATGGGCTTTACATAATAAGCACTGATAAATTCCCAGAAAAAACTAAAATAAAAACTGAAAATGAAGGTCCCTGCTCATTAGAGATGTGAATCGTTTTTTGTGTTCATGTCGTTCTTCATTTTTCGGCCACTACAGGAAATGTTGGTTTTTTGTGGTTCGGGGGGTTTTTTTCACGAAAAATCATTTTTTGGGTTAGCGCGCACTAACAAAAAACGTTAGATTTTGTTACTTTTTGTTAGTGCGCGCTAACCCGATTTTTCGTGAAAAAACGGGAAAATCCCAATCGTTTTTCAGGCTCCCTGAAACATGCCGAATTGGACAATTTCATTGAAATTTTTCAGTTTGGCAAAAACGAATGCACATCTTTACTGCTCATAACTGATTATCTTCAAACATAAAATACATTACTTCCGTAATCCTCTTTCTGAGTCAGGTCCCCAGTGTATGAGGACTATATTAAACTTTTATTCACCAACATAAGGCCTGCATTCCTCTCAGGATGCATTTTTGTGTCTTCTCCCTTTATCAAAGGCTAAAAAGGTAGACTTGAGAAAGAGAGCTTTTTATGCAAGGTCTGCCTTCTGGGATTCAGTCTCCAAAAAACTAAGACTTGATTGAGATTACCTGCTTTTAAAAGGCTATGTAAAACCTGACTTTTGTACGCCTTTTCAAATTAAGTCCTGAGAGGTTTTTTTTTTTGGGGGGGGGGTTTGCTTTTTATTTTACCCATTTAAAATTATTTTACCCATTTAAAATTTTATTTTACCCATTTACAAATAGCTCTTAAAAAACACTCCTCCAACAGACCCATCAGGGAAGCATATAGAGAATATCTACAGGTAACACACAACAATACCACCCAACATATAACATTGAGAGATCGGGCCTTCTCCACAGCAGGTCCCCCACTGTGGAACTCCATCCCCCTAGAACTAAGACAGGAACCATGTCTTCAAACCTTCAGGAAAAGACTGAAAACATGGCTGTTCTTGAAAGCATTTCCGGACCCTTAAAGATTCTCTACCATCAAATGCAGCATTACTGATCATTTCCTATTAAACTGAAACAGTCTCTATCTACCAATCATTACAATGTTTTACTTCTCGTTAAACTGTTTATCTTTCCTCTAACTCTAATCCCAGTTAGAATGACCCCGTTTTATTGTAACTTTTTTTCTTCCATGCACTTGTTTTACCTTTTAATGTATACTCTTATGTTATTAGTTATTTACGTTATAATGTATTTCTCACCCCTTGTTTTATGTAAACCGACATGATACGAACTCCGTGAATGCCGGTATAGAAAAATACAAATAAATAAAAATAAATAAAAATTTTTGATATTTAAAATTTATTTTTGATTATTTTTATTATATTGATGATATTTTCTATATACTTTAATTTTGTTTATTGAATGCTGTCTAGAGCCTTGTGTTCAAATAAAAGCATCATAAATTTAGGCAAAAAATATCAACCTAATAAATGAAGGTTGACTGACGTGCCGCAAATGCGCAGTAGAGACCAGCTCTACTGCGCATGTGCGGGCGAGCACGTCGGTCTCAGCCAGCGTCAGAAAAAAAAAACATGGCGGCATCGAGTGGCAGCGGCGGCGGCGGGTGGCAGCGGCGGCGGCACCGTCGGGTGGCAGCGGCGGCAGCGGGCGGCGGCAGCGGTGGCAGCAGGCGGCAGCGGCGGCCAGTAGCAAGGGAGGGAGGAGAGAGAGAGAGGGAGGGAGGAGAGAGAGAGAGGGAGGGACGGACTGAGTGAGAGGGGAGGGAGGGAGGAAGTGGGAGGGACTGAGTGAGGGGGAGGGAGGGACTGAGTGAGAGGGAGGGAGGGATTGAGTGAGGGGGAGGACTGAGTGGGAGGGAGGGACTGAGTGAAAGGGAGGGAGGGAGGGACTGATTGAGAGGGAGGGAGGAGTGGGTGAGTGCGTGGGAGGGAGGTAGGGGGTGGGGAAGAGTGAGGGGAGAGGGAGAATGAGGGAGAGGTGAGAGACAGGGATGTGAGTAAGTGGAAGGGGGAGAGGGAGAATGAGGGAGAGGTGAGAGACAGGGATGTGAGTAAGTGGAAGGGTAAGAAGTTGTGGAGCAGAGAAAAAGGGAGTGGAGGAGGGCTGAGGGGGAGGGGATGGGATTGAGAGAGGGTGGGGAGTGACTGAGGGAAGGGGGAGAGAGGTGGGAGTGACTGAGGGAAGGGGAGGGAGGTGAGAGTGAGGGGAAGGAGGCAGTGGGAGACAGAGGGTGAGTAAGACTGAGTGGAGGAAAGGGGAGGAGTGAACGAGGGGAAGGGGGAGAGAGGGAGAAAAAGTGTAGAAGGGTGCTGTGTTAGAAAATGGACTGAAAAAAAAATGTAATGTAGCCCGTTTTAACGGGCTTAACGGCTTGTACATAACATAAAGAAAGCCCCTCATTTGGATACATGACTATTCATTTGAAGATAGATTCTCTAATTTTAAAATATTCTCTGGCCCTACCTCATTACTTTCTTCTTATCCTTCAGTGGAGTTTTATCAGATCCAAATCTGATAGTTAAACATATATTAAAACAGTGATGGCAACCCCCAGCACATGTACTACCAAAGACCTCCCTTCCATCATACCATTCCCTCTGCAATGCCAGCACCACATTCTTTTTCAAAATATGTGGGCCAGTTCTGCTAATCTTGCAATGCCTGCATGTTTTGAAAATGTAGCATTGGCAATACAAAACGAGCAGTGTGCTGTGCAGCTGGCATCCTGGGTGATTGAAAGGTGCAGAATTTCATCAGCACTCTCCCTGCTGAGGATGCAGATAGATCCAGAGGGGAATGCCCCTTGAGAGCTGGTGCAGGGTTTTTTTTTTATCACTTTGCCAAAAGTGAAGCTGACACTTGCATTAAACAATAGCATGGTGAGACAGATATTACATCCAAATATGAATGAAACATAAAGTGAAGCCAATTGCAGTACACCCACACATACTGTGGTAGAATCTGTCTTATTGCACACTCAGGAATAGGCCTGTTAATCTTTTTTAGAGGAAAGGATATTGACTGGCCATTTGCTAGGCAACTAGACAGAGAGATCCTGGAAGACAAGTGAACATTTACTGTTCAGTCATTTGATCTCTTCTGATTCATCATAGCAATCTATTCCAATGTGCTGTTCTCTAATGCAAAAAAGTGGACCATAAATATGGGCTACATGTGAAACTTTTGATGAACTGCCAGAAAGCTCAAAATTTATGATAATTTTGTAACCCTGGGCAGGCCAGATCCTTTTGCTGGCACCCAGGGGCACATAGGAATAAAAGAGATGATGGACCCTTTATGCACACAGCCCTGTTTACTCTCTCTCTCTCCCTTGGTCGCTCCACAGATAACATTTACTCTGAGTCCAGGATTCCCAGGTGGGAAAGAACAATAGTTCTAATTCCAGTGTTTTGCAATACAAGGCCTTCTCCATCCTCTGTACACAGCACTAATAATTATCACAGTCCTTTCTTCTAAAACACACATGAAGAAGCAAGGTGATTTCCAACTTAATTAATTAATTTTATTTAAAAAATGTATAACCTGCGTGTTTCAGTGCTGTTCACTATCTTTTACTGAATACAGGGCCTATAACCGCTCAAGAGCTGCAGTCTACTTCCTAGTTAGAGCCACTGGATGCAGTACAGACCTGAGAGCTATGTTGGGGGAGCCTGCAGGGGAATGCCGCCGGAGAGGTAAGGGGCATTACACCCAGGTGCAGCCCTGAGGTCTAGGACTAGGTCTCCCAATGTTTTTCTTGGTGAGACCCCATCTGGAGTACTGTGTTCAGTTCTGGAGACCATATTTCAAAAGAGATGGCAACAGGATAGAAGCAGTACAGAGAAAGGCAACTAAAATGGTGTGGAGTCTGTATCTGAAGACTTATAAGGAGAGGCTGAAAGATCTAAATATGATGTATACCCTGGAGAAGAGAAGGTGCAGGGCTGATATGATACAGAACTTCAGATACTAGAAAGGTATTAATGATGCGCAAACTTCAAACCTTTTCTGTTGGAAATGAAATTGTTGAAATAGGGATCATAAAATGAAACTCCGGGGGTGGGGGGGGGGGGAGGGACGACAATTCAGAACCAACATCAGGAAATATTTCTTCATGGAAAGGTAGTGGATGTTTGAAATGCCCTCCTGGAAGAGGTAGTAAGGACAAAAACAGTAAATGACTGGATCCCTAACTATTAGATGTTGGAAATGAAACAAGGGGAGCATGGGGGTAACCTGTACAGACCAGCAGTTACTACATTGTAAGTCATGGGCGTAACCTGCACAGAGCAGCAGTTACTACCCTTAACGTAAGGCAGAGGCAGAGGAACCGACTCGGGAACCTCTTATCTGATTGCTATGCTAGACATCTCCGCTGCGTTTGACACTGTCAATCACTCTATCCTCCTCAACATCCTCAGAAGTATTGGGATCTCTGGTAATGCACTCGCCTGGATACAATCTTATCTCCAAAATCGCTTTGTCACTGTCCTAGTTGATAACAATGAATCTGAACCTATCAGTCTCCCTCAGGGTGTTCCCCAGGGCTCCTCCCTCTCCTCTACCCTCTTTAATATATACATGCTTCCCCTTACCACCCTTCTCACCAGCCTTCACATCAAGCATTTCATTTATGCAGACGATGTGCAAATTATCTTCCCCTTTTCTGACTCCCTCCAAACTGCCCTACAAAACTGGGAATCCTGCCTTTCCTCCATTAACCAACTCCTCACAGACATGCACTTGGCTCTAAATCCCAACAAAACTGAACTCTTAATCATCTCTAATAAGCAGCCTCTTCCAGCTATTCCACTCTCATATGCATCTACTTCTTTCTCCGCACACACTCGCAACCTAGGAGTCCTCATTGATAACCATCTCACTTTTAAACCATTTATTAACTCCATCATAAAGGACTGCTATTTTAAGCTACAAACGATAAAAAAACTCAGACCACTGCTACACTTTTCTGATTTTCGTACAGTTCTTCAATCTATTGTCCTGTCTAAAATAGACTACTGTAACGCCCTCCTCCTTGGCATCCCCTCAATGCACACCAAACCGCTACAACTATTACAAAACGCCGCGGCTCGTATACTGTCAAACTCTAAAAAAAGAGATCACATTACTCCCACGCTGATCGAACTCCATTGGCTCCCAATACCCTCACGAATATTTTACAAAGCACTCTCCCTCATCCTTAAAAGTCTGTTAAATGCAAACCTCAACTGGATCAACCCCCCTCTCCTCCCCGGCACTTCCAATAGACCTACCCGCCCAGCCCTACAAGGAACCCTCCGTACTCAATCTATCAAATCTATCAAACTCTCCTCCACCATGAGCAGAGCATTTTCCCTTGCTGGCCCCACTATATGGAACTCCTTGCCTCCTGATATACGCATTGAGACCTCCACTCCTAAATTCAAAAAAAAACTTAAAACTTGGTTGTTCCGGCAAGCTTACCCCCTTTCCCCTCCCCCCCATATAAAAATCCCTAACAGCAATTGAGTAACAATTCGAATAGCTGTCCTGTTACCTCCTCCTTCGAATTTGACTAAGAACGCTTTCAGAATGCTGGCTCCTGTACATTGTTGTTAATATATTATAGTTTTCGTATTTATATTTATTTATTTATTGTTATGCCTTTCAGTATTACCTATAGTTCCTGTTACGGTAAATGCATATGATACCCCTTTATTTTAGCCCCTTCCTTAAATCATTTCTAATTGTTATCACACCTTTCCCCTTTATTCTTCACTTGTTACTTGTTTTCGATTGTTACTTGTAAGGGCCCTGCCCAAAAGTTACTTGTTTTATGTAAACCGATACGATGTGCGAACGGCTATCGGTATAGAAGAGACTTTAAATAAACAAACAAACAAACAAACAAATAAATAAATAAATAAATGGGCGTAACCTGCACAGAGCAGCAGTTACTACCCTTAATGTAAGGCATGGGAGTAACCTGCACGGAGCAGCAGTTACTACCCTTAACGTAAGGCATGGGCGTAACCTTCATGGAGCAGCAATTACTACCCTTAACGGAAGGCATGGGGGTAACCTGCACAAACCAGCAGTTACTACATTGTAAGTCATGGGCGTAACCTGCACGGAGCAGCAGTTACTACCCTTAACGTAAGGCATGGGCGTAACCTGCACAGAGCAGCAGTTACTACCCTTAAGAGAAGGCATGGGGGTAACCTGTACAGAGCAGGAGTTACTACCCATAACACATACAGGATAAAATAAGACTCCAAGGAAATCAACAGCTTGTTATGTAGGCTCTCTCAAACAAATGGGTTTTAAGAGCCCTTTTAAAAGATTTTGCAGAGGACATAGTTCTTAACTCATCAGGAAGATGAATGATGAATGTCTGGTACCTAGTGAAGTTTAAATGTGCCAATTTTACAGTTGGGACTTCTAAAAGATTTGTTTGTGCTGATCTTAAGGACCCAGGTTGTCTGTAGATTTTCAGTCAGAGCTTACCCAACTGTGATGGTCTAAGTTTAGCAAGTTAAAGATGATAATGGCTAGCTTGTATAATATCCTCCATTTAATGAGAAGCCAATTAGATCTGCCAATATGGGTATTGTATGGTCTTGCATCTTTGAAGTGGACAAACCATGAGCAGCAGTATTTTGTACTAATTGGAGAGAGGGTGAATTGAATAATAGGGCAAACCATCATGGAAGTAATCAAGACCGCTGAGCACCAGGGATTGGAGAATTGTCCAAAAATCATTAGGTTCTAGAAGTAGGTGTAGCTTTTTCACCATTTGAAGTTTAACGAATGATGTTTTTACAACAGATTATATGTTATATTTCTATGTCATGGTTAGGCCTTGGGCCGGACCCTGGCTCTGAATCTAGGCCTTGATAATGGGACCAGGCCTCAAGCCAGGTCCCAGAGCAGGAACTAGGCCTCAGGTCAGCCACTGGCAACAGGACCAGGCCTTGGGTCGAGCCTAGGTATATATACCAGGCACAGGCCCTCGAGCTTGGTGTCAGGAGCAAGCCTTGGGCTGGGCACCAGTACCAGGCCTAGGCCCTGGCCTGGGGACCTGTCCTTTGAGACAGGCCTCAGGAACGTGACCAGGCTTTGGACTGGGCCCTTGGAATTGGAACAGGCCTCAGGTTGAGCTTCGATGCTGATGCTTGATCCCACCAGAGGCCATTTTTTTGTTTTTATTTTTTGTGGTTCTTTTTTTATTTTAGGGGGTTTCCTTGTTTTTATTTTGACAAACGAATCAAACTGAAAAAAATTAAATAAATGGAATCTTTGCAAAAACCCCTCCCATCCCCACAAACAAAAAAACAAACTGAACCAAAAATTGTGGGGGCAGCACATCCTAACAAGAACAAGCCAAGCTGCTATAGATCTCCACACAGAAATAATTGTAAAACTATATTAATAAATTGTAACCAGCACAGCTGAGTACCACTTTTACTTTAATCGCGGCTCTGCTGTGCTCACTTTTGCATCATGGGGGGGTGGGGGGGGGGGGGGGAAATCCCCGGAGCAACCGGCCTCTTCATGCTTGTGACTCACTGCCGCTTTGGGGAATCCCTACTATATTGTGGTTCCCTGCTGCTTTGAAAGCAGGAAATCCTGGCGCGGCTGGCCTCTTTTCTTTGTGACTTGCCGCTGTGTTTAATTTCAGCACTTCCAGCCCGTAGCGGCCTTGCTTCAACAGGATCGGGTTCCTTCGACGCCAGGGGTCTGGACACTGCCACTCCTCCCAGCCCCCTCTCAAACCACCCCACCCCTGGGCTATGAGATGCCCCCCCTTCTTCCTGCCCCACTGGTCAATCAGAGCCTTCCTCCCTTCCTACTCCCACTGGCAGGAAGAAAGGAGGAGGCTTCCAATTGGCCCACAGGGGCAGGAAAAAGGTAAAGGGAAGTATAACTGGGGCTGTGGGAAAGCGGGAGCCTCGACACACCAGCCAGTGCTTGGCGACACATTGGAGTGTCGCGACACACCAGTTGAGAATCGCTGCTCTAGACAACTGAGAAGAGATATGATAGAGATTTATAAAATCATAAAAGGTGTTGAACAGGTAAATAAGGGATGGCTATTTACCCTTTCAAATAGTACTAGAATGGAGAGATACTTCATAAAACTAAATGGTAGCAGATTTAAAACATATTTAAGAAAATATTTTCTCAGAAACTATTTCACAATTAAGATGTAGACTTTGTTTCCACAAGACGTTGTCAAAATTAACAGCATAGCTGAGTTTTAAAAAGTTTTAGATTACTTTGAAGGGACCTATGGACCTGTTGCTAAGATTTATGCTCCTCCCAATGGAGGACATATTGAAGTTGTCAAAGTAGTGAGAGGACTGAACCAATTGCTATGGCACAGTCCTCTAGGTATGGCCACAATGGTATAGTCTAGGGTGTTGGTCTCCAGATTCCCACAGTATAGTTCAGGGTTTCTCTAGGTTCCTACAATGGATGCAGAAGTCCCTGTGGTGGTGCATCTAGTATAACATTATAAGGAGCTGTTCCTGAGGGATCCACCAGTGGAGGGCAGCATAACTAGATCTGTCTTGCATAAGGAAAGAAGACCTTGATCTGAGTTCCAGCAATGAACAAATGTAACCACTCGTTACCGAAACTGGTAAAATCTGGTCACCCTGCTCTCAGTTTTTATTTGGTATAGCATGAGTGATCTGAACATGCTTCTGAGTTGAGTCACTAGGTGGTGTGTGTGAGCTACTGGCAGAGAACGTGAAAGCAGCTGGTTAAAGATTGTGGCCTGGCTGGATACATTTTTGCAAGATTCAACCACTCATTTTATATCAAGATGCTGATAATTCTGCCACCGACAACAGCTCACAGGTTGAGCTCTGCTGATGCTTTGAGATTTATTGCTCCTTTGGGAAGACCATTCTTAAACAACCAGGAGTGAAAATTATCAAATTTATCCTGACTAGTAAGGTAAATAATTAAAAAAAACAACAGGCACAGGAGTAACTCCAAAGCTCAAGAATACAATAAAAAAGAAATACCCAAAATATTAAATCACACAAAAATATTTTAAATTAATAATTAAACAATATAGTAAAAAAAAAATACAGACATAAAAAGAAGACGATTTTTTTAAAACATTAAAACAGTGAAAAAGACACATTCATGCATCCAGTGATGGACCTAATACTCAAATCAGAGTAAATACATGGTAATTATGAACATGACATAAAAAAAAAAACACTAAAAAAAAAATGCATAGAATCTTAGTCAATAAAATATCTCAAAAATCTTTAACGTAAGATAGTTCATATATACAAAAAACTAAATTAAAGTTTTAAAAAATTCAATTCAATTCAGTTGTAGTAATGTGGTAAATAAAAGACTGTAAGAATTGCTGCTTGGGAAGATCAGATGCCAAGGGACTGAAACAATTGTATAAACCCCTTCTGATTGGTTCTGAATAATTGTTGCAACAATGAAGGAGGATGCTTGAACTTCTTTCAAGAGCTTGCTGCTTTATTGAAATGTATCACGCTTGATACTCAAAAGAAGGCACAACTGAGATTCCCTTGACACAAGTTTTCTTTTTTAACAAGTATAAGAACCCACTCTGGCTGCCAACGAGCTGGAGGACAGAGCACCCAAGTTACACAAAGATGTTTGCCAGAGTGATGAGAAGTGTCTGACAGTTGCCTATCCAGAGGAGTCAAATTGTGTGGAAATACGAAAGCTGCTCATCTGCTGCTCTGGTCCAGAAAGGAGAAAAGAGATTCAAGTATTTGGATTAAAGATGGAGATAAGCATTTGGGGTTTTTTTTTTTGTTTGTTTGTTTGTTTCATTTTGATTTAGTGTGCATAAAATCAAAATAATGTGCACTATAAAATTTAGGGGTCGATTTTAAAATCCATGCGCGCATGTGAGGGTGGCACGCGACTCGCGCACGCGGTGGGGGGGGGTAGAATTTTACAAAGCAATGCGGGGCGACACAGTCCGGCTTCCCCCAGTTCCCTCCCAGACCACTCCACACCCCCCCGGGCCGCCTCTTTTCCCTCGGCCGGCACTTCTGCGTGTACCAGGGTTCCCATGCATGGCTGATCCCATTGTAAAACGCGTGTGGTGCACGCAAGGCTCGGCCACACACGTAAACCCAAAAATATATGCGCGTAGCCCTTTTAAAATCCGGGCTTAAGGGGTTGATTTTAAAAGGCGCGCGCGTGTGTCCATGTGTGCACGGTTCCTGGTGCACGCACATGGATGAGCTGATTTTATATCATGCACGCGCTGGCTCGTGCATGTTATAAAATCCGATGACCGCACGCACATGCACGCCAGATTTTAAAATCCGCTCATGCATGTGCGGCCGGCCTGCGACTCGCACACATGGGGGGGGGGGGGGGATTTTACAAAGCAACGCGCAGCGATGCAATCGAGCCTCCACCAGTTCCCTCCCAGTCTGCTCCAATTAAGGAGCAATTGGGAGGGAACTTTTCTACACCTAACTCTATCCTTCCTCCCTCTTACCCTCCCCTCCTCGCCCCCTAAACCTACTCTAACTAGCCCTCATTTTTTTATTTTAATACTTACTGCTCCTCTGGGGCAGAAGTCATTTTTGTGCACCTGCCAGCTACCGGCGCGTGCTTCCCCAGGACAGTGGCTAATGGCGCTGTCCCGGCCTGCCTCCTCTCCACCCACACCACGACCCTGGGCCGCCCCTTTTCCCTTGGCTAGCACTTCTGTTTGTACCGGGGTTTACATGCGTGGCCGGGCCCGTTGTAAAATGCACGTGGCGCGCGCAAGGCCCAGCCACGCACATAAACTCCAAAATGTATGCGCGTAGCCCTTTTAAAATCCGGGTTTAATTTAAAATGAAATGAAGAACACACGGCACGAATAAAAACAAACAAAACATTTTTGGACGCACACCTCTAATAAAAGGTATAACGGTGGTCTGTGGGGAATCAGAGCCTAGCACCAGTCCAAAGGGAATCGAAAGTTCAGAAAGAAAGTAAGGGTGTCCCAAGGGTGTGTGTGCAGAAAAGGGTCAGACCCCCTCTTTTCACAAAGTCTGTAGCAGCTGGTGAAATTTTTACTTTGATAAGACTGTTTTATTGCCATTTGTTTACTCTGAAGAAGTTTTCCCAATAAGGACTTTTATTTTGGGACACCAAAATTCTCTGAAGTGTCTCCTTGGAAATGTTTCCATCTGTAATGCCTTGAGTCCCGAGGATAAATCCTTCCCCTTTAGAGACTGCAGGCCAGGGTTTGCAGGACTGAGTTGAGACTAAGCCCTGGTATTGAGTCAGACCCTCCTTCTCCTGCCAAAGCAGAGAGGGGCATCCAGAAGGAGTGCTACACACGTTTCTGGAGGACAGGTCCAGTAACGCTTATTTGCTAAGCAGGCATGGGGATTGCCACCTCCTACACCTGAAAATGAGCAACAGGGAAGGGATATTCCAGGCACTTTTGAGTGACTTGGATTGGCCACTGCTGGAGACAGCATGCCGGATTTAAAGGCCCATTTGCCTAATCTAAAGTGGCACTTCTTAGGTTCTTATTGTCTGATTTCTGATCCTCTATCAGGGCCCAGTTGGGCTTTGGCATATGGAGGTGGCTTGCACAGGCCAAGGAAGGAGGGCAGAAGGCTTCCACTACAGTAGGAGCTAAGAGCAGTACTGAGTGCACAAAAGAGATGCCTTTCCAGGCCAGTAAGGGTATCTATCCTAGGACTCCAGGGCATGCTTTCTGGGGAAAGAGGGGTGAGGAAGCAGAGACCACTGCTTGAGGGAAAAAAGTTATTAATTCTTGGGAAAATCTTGGCTTATGACAGTTCAAGTAATTACCTGTGTATCACTAAAATTCATTTATTTCTATTTTTCAGAAAATGTCAGTCTTCACAGCTTAGATCCTTCTGATTTTCAGTAAGTCTTTTTACTCTTAAAATGGGTTCAATGCAATACAGGAGTAAATGCCTCTGAGTTACATTAGTTTATTATAACCTAGAGAAGGCTGAATTTCTAGATTGTGATCCTAAAAGGTAGGGCCTGATCTAGATATTTTCCAGGGTCCTCTCTGCTTTGAGTTTTTAATCTCATCACAATTTAGTAATCTATAAAAATTGGAATAAAAATAATGTAAGCCAGCAAGGGGTTTTTTTTTCACTCTAACTTTTCTGGATCAATGCAATCTTGCAAAAAAATACTCAAATCGGGCCTCACCCTTTTGAAACTTAATATAATTTAAAATGTATATTCTGCCATTTGAAGGCAAATCACAGTGTTAAGAAAACATATTACAGGCAAATTTACACACAGGCAGTGTACAGTTAGCTACATAATAAGGCTGGGTTACATCAAGGAGGTGAATAGATGATCAGGTTCAGACGCAATAATCATCACGATTGAAAAGTCATCCTATTACAACTTCTTACCTTGAACAGAAGGTGTTATCATAGCCCTCATGAGTCGGTAATCTATTTATTTGTCTCTATATACAGTTTTATAAATGTATATTGCCCCTTTCAGTCTGTACAACTTCTATGCCCATCCTATCTTCATGTCTTTCATGCCCCCTCCAACCAGTGAAAGTACAAGGTAATCTCTTTCCTTCCCTTGGTGCGCTTCTTTCATTCAGATTCTAAGCACACTCAAGTCAATATCTCTCTTTACATTCAGCTGGGGTTATTTCTCACTGCATGCAGCCTGAAACTCTCTCTGAACTCACTTAGAACTTCTTGCTGGAGAATGCTTTTTCTTTTCTAAGGCTTGGTTCATTCTGGGTTACCTTTTTCCAACTTTTGGCACGTTCGCAGAGGATGGCAGTGAGGAACAGATTCTGGGCCTGTGCCAGGGATGAGACAGGTAAGGAGGCGGCATGGGGAGAATAGCTCATGATCGCAGCACCCACAGGACAGAGAATTACCCTGGTGGTCAGGAGACACAGAGAGAGAGAGAGAGAGAGAGGAGGAGGGTTTAGAGAAGCAGAAAAAAGAGGAATCCTGGCTGCCTTCACCCTCCCAGCTCCTCCAGGGAGAACAAAGTGATTTTGTTGCTGAGGCAACTACCCACAACATGTGCTCAAAGAGGCCTAGCAGACTCCTCCTCCTCCCTTGCCTCCAACAATGCTTTCCCGACTCTCAGTTGCTGCTCCTGCTCCAGCCTGGAAAGATTTTTATCCTTCCAACTCCTAAAATGTAGTATGACATTTATCACTTTACTTACATTAAAAAAGGGAAAAAAAAAACATTTTGTTTTGGGGGGTGTTGCAGAGACTGGCTGGTCTCTGAAGAGGTTTTATTCTAGATTTGAAGAAAGAAAGAGCTTTTACTGAACTGTTGTCATAATCTGTTGGATCTGTAAACAGAGCTCAATAAATATTAACTGGTTGCTATAGAACTAAACAACAGATCCTCCTAGGGATGCCTAACATTTTTGTGTGTGGGAGTTGCTCATCGGATGCATTGTTTAAGCTGGAAATGGCACTTAATGAAAGTTATGAAACAGCCAATGAAAACCTATATCCTGAGCTACATCCTGGGTTAGATTTCTAGTTTTCCTTTCCACAGGATCCTTTAACTAGCCCTATGTCCTTCTAGTACCCACCCAATCCTGACCTCAAAAGTTTTAGCTACTAAAAGAAAGGTTGGCATCTTATGCAGAGAGTGCTGTTGCTCCACAAGTGGGATATGAATGTTTTTTTCATTTCCACTGAGCAAGTCTGGCACATTCGCATTTCCAGGTTTAAAAATCCAGATTATCATTCCACCCCTCAGTGTTCTAATCAGTATTGTTAAAGAGACACAACTTTATAGCTCTTCTAGGAAACAAGGACCGGTTCTGTTCAGTATCAGTCGGGCCAATACAGTAAAATGTGTGGAAGAGCCGTCGCTCCGAGGCGAGTGCCTGCTCTCCTAACGCACGCCCAGGCCACTCTCCTGGGCGTGTGATTTTCTATTCAAATGAGGGCCCGTGGTAATAAGGAGGCGCTAGGGACACTAGCGCGTACCTAGCGCCTCCTTATTGACTGAAGCGGCAGCTGTCAGCGGGCTGTACAGCTGACGCTTAATTTTACCGGCATCGGTTGTCGAACCCGCTGATAGCCATGGGTTCGGAAAATGGACGCCGGCAAAATTGAGCGTCCATCTTCCAACCCGTGAGCCACAGGCTGATTTTTTTTTTTGGGGGGAGGGGGCCTCCGACTTAATATCGCTAAGATATTAAGTCAGAGGGTGTACAGAAAAGCAGTTTTTTCTGCTTTATCTGTACACTTTCCTGGTGCCGGCCCGAATTAACTCCTGCCTTTGGGCAGGCATTAATTTCTGAAAGTAAAATGTGTGGCTTGGCTGCACATTTTACTTTCTGTATGGTGCGGGAATAACTAATAGGCTCATCAACATGCATTTGTATGTTGCGGGCGCTATTAGTTTTTGGGGGGTTGGACATGCGTTTTCCTCGTGCTATTACTCCTTACTGTATAAGGGGTAATAATAGCAGGTCGAAAACACGCGTCCAGACGGGGCTAAGAGTGTGCTTGGCCTGAGTGCACCGTTCTGTAGTGGCCTGTTTGTGAGAGATATTATAGAAGGGTTAGAAGGAAAAATTTGTCTTTTTTGCAGATGGACACTAAGATGTGCAATAGAATAGGCACATCTGAAGTAGACAGAATGAAAAGCGATCTAAGAAAACTTGAGGAGTGATCGAAGGTTTGGCAGTTGGGATTCAGTAACAAGAAGTGCAAAGTCATGCATTTGGGGTACAGAAATCCAAAGGAGCTGTACATGATGGGAGGCAAAAGTCTGATGTTTCACGGACCGGAAAAGAGATCTCGAGGTGATAGTGTCTGACAGTCTAAAGGTAGTGAAAGTGTGACATGGCAGCAACTAAGGCCAGAGCGATGCTGGGTTGCAGACAAAGAGAAATAACCAGAAGGAAAAAGAACATGATGATGCCATGTACAGGTCCTTGATGAGGCCTCATCTAAAGTACTGGAGACCATATCTCAAAAAGGATAGAGACAGGATGGAAGCGGTTCAGAGAAAGGCAACCAAAGTGGTTTGGGGTCTGCAACAAAAGAGTTATGAGATGAGATTGAAGGACCTAAATATGTATACACAGGAGGAAAGGAGGGATAGGGTTGATATGATACAGATTATTAAATACCTGATATATATTAGAGATGTGAATTGGAACTGGAATTGGTTCGGATTCTGGTTCCAATTCACATCGTGGGGTTTTTTTCGTCCGGCCCGATCGCAGTTTTGTTTATCGGCTGCGCACGAACCGATAAACAAAAAACCCACCCCGACCCTTTAAAACTAATCCCTTAGCTACCCCCCCCCCAAAAAAAAACATTTTACAGGTACCTGGTGGTCCAGTGGGGGTCCCGGGAGTGATCTCCCACTCTCGGGCCGTCGGCTGCCACTAATCAAAATGGCGCCGATGGCCTTTGCCCTTACCATGTGACAGGGTATCCGTGCCATTGGCTGGCCCCTGTCACATGGAGGGAGCACTGGATGGCCAGTGCCATCTTTAAAAATGGCAAAGGGCCATCGGCGTCATTTTGATTAGTGGCAGCCAACGGCCCGGGAGCGGGAGATCGCTCCCGGGATCCCCACTGGTCCACCAGGTACCTGTAAAAAGTTTTTGGGGGGTCGGGAGGGTGGGGGAGGCTTAGGGATTAGTTTTAAAGGGTCGGGTGGGTTTAGGGGTTATTTTTGTGTGCTGTTTTTCCTGCCCTCCCCCAAAACGATAAGAGGACCCCCACGAACAATATCGTGGGGTTTTCCTATTGTTTTGGGGGAGCCCCCGATTTCTGACATATTTTCAATCGTCCGAAACCCGATTCACATCCCTAATATATATTAATAATGCACAGGAATCAAATCTTGCTCAATGGAAAGAAAACTGTAGAACAAGGGGTTAAGTCAGGAATTATTTCTTCTCAGAAAGGGTAGTGGATGCATGGAAAGCCTTCTCAGAGGAAGCAGTGAGGAAAAAAAGAGTAATGGCATTCAAAAGAGCATGGGATAAACACAAAGAATTCCTAGTGGCTAAATAACGGAGACAAAGAAAAAGAAAACCCACATTGACTGGGGTAACCTACACAAAAAATAATTACCCTAAGAATAAAATGTAAATGCTAATAATAATAATAATAATAATAATAAAGATTGCTGGGCAGATTGGATGGATCACTTAGGTCTTTTTCTGCCGTCATTTTCTATAACTGGAAATGGAGCTTGGTCCGGAGGCCTGAATCCAATGTCTGGTCCGGATGTCAAGATCCAGTGCCTAGTCCAGATGTCAGGTTCCAATGTCTGGGCCCAGCCCAGATGCCGGGTCCCAACACTTGGGCCTTGTAGGGTCTGAAGTATTGATGATAGTTGGTATTTTTAGGTATTCTCTTAAGGTGTCACTGGTGATTGCAGATAAGTTTCTGGATGGAGGTCGAGGTGCTTGGGTGATAGGTGTTCAACTAGGGTTATGTAAGGTGATTTGGATCAGGCTGTGGTCTGACCAAAAGATAGGATTCATTTATAATGAAACTAGATCTTGTTTGATATTATAAGAATGGAAAATTAGTATGAGTGTGCCCATGTATACGGGTTGGAATCTTGATTATTTGGATGAGACCTAGATCATCCATGTTGGGCTAGAAGGTTGAAGGTTGCTAGAAGCATAGGACCAGATTTTAAAACTTATGCGCGGGCATAGATTTGTGCATGCACAAATCTACACCCGATTTTATAACATGCACGCGCAGCCGCACACATGTTATAAAATCCGGGGTCGGTGCGCCAAGAGTACGCCGAGCCCTAGGGGAGCCCCAATGGCTTTCCCCATTCCCTCCGAGGCCGCTCCAAAATCAGAGCGGCCTTGGAGGGAACTTTTTTTTCAGTCCTCCCCACCTTCCCCTCCTTAACCCACCCCCAGCCCTACCTAAATCCCCCCCTACCTTATTTTATTTCTTACGCCTGCAGGCGTATCTTGCACACGCCGGCCAGCTGCCGGCACACAAACCTCCGGCACGGCCACAATGAAGGAGGCCTCGGGACCGCCCCCGGACTGCCGCCAATCCCCCTGGACCCGCTCCCTGACCCGCCCCCTTCCTGCCCCTTTTTCGAAGCCCCAGGACATACACACGTCCCGGGGCTTGCGCACGCAGGGGCAGATTTTCTCGGGTTACACGTGTATGTTATGCGCGTAGCCTTTGAAAATCTGCCCCTTAGTTTTTAAAGGGGACTTCTGCGTGGTAATTATTTATTTATTTAGATACTTTATATACCTTCGTTCCATATCAAGATCACAACAGTTTAGAAAAATAATATTCATAATTTTTTAACAAACTTAGGCATATAGAGTGAAATGCTCCAGTATAAAAATCTGCTTACTAAATACATATAACAAATGTTAATTGAAGTCTCCTGGAACCAATAGTTTGGGGGAGGTGGTAGCAATGCCACATTTGAATTCAGATAATTTGAGAAAGTAATCAGGGTGATTTTCCAAAGGACGATAGCTTAGCATGAGTTTTGGGCCTTCATTGCCCTGAAACCTAATAGATAGGCAGTCAGATTTACCTAATTGTATGGAGAGTTAGTGTATTCTTGAAAATGATTGCACTCCCTTCCCCTCTTCCCATGTAACAATGGCATACAGGCAGTTATTCTCAATGTCTCTATTACCTGCTCAATTGGCATGAGAACTTGAATAAAACAACAATGTGTGATCGCCCCGACCCACTTTATCATCTTTCTTACAACAGTGCTTCACCTTATATTAGTCAGACTCCCTAACATTTAACAAGTCACTTATAGAATGGATGGCAAACTGCCACTTCAGAGCCAAATCCAAGATCAGGATTGCATCCATTTTGGAGTTGCAATACATAGATGAAGTAGTAGATAGCGCCTGTATAGAAATTATCATTCACCAATTATTGATGTCTGTCAAAGCATATCGCAAAATGGCGCTCACACTCAAATGCCAGGAAAACAAAAGTGCTATTTCAGTCAATTTCCTGTTTGCCATCATTCTCAACATGAATTAGGGTCTAGGAAATTTTACTTGAAGAATGTGAACTATTTTCCTTATCTTGGCAATAATTTGTCAACAAATTATACACTAATGAGAAGATCCAACTTTGCATTGCTAAAGCCAGTGCAGTCTTTTGTTCACTAAGACTGTCTTTAATGTCCATGGCATTAGAACAACTACCATAATCATAGTTTTATAATGATATGGTCATTCCACTTACTATATCATTTTGAGATCTGGACAACATAGAGTAGACACCTAAAGGCACTTGAGAAATTCCAACAGCACTGCATTACCTGACTTGAAAAACAAGCAAATGTAACCCTCTCTTTGAGAACATCTCGGAATACAGGGGCACGGTCATAGTTTCACCTGCTGTGCAGTCTCCCCGTGCCAAGGTTCAGCCTGCTGTGCAGTCTTCCCACCACCAGGGGGTCCTCAGTGAGCCTTTCTCACTATGTTCTGCCTTGCCTAGTAGCCTCTGGGCCTTTTGTGTTTTCTGTCCTGTCTTATCCTTGTCCTGTCAGGGCCTTGTCTTGCCCTCGTCCATTCTTGTCCTTGTTCAGTCCTTGTCTAGTCCTGTCTTTGTCATGCTCTGTCCAGACAGTCCCTTGAATGCTGGGACCATGCTGGATACGGAGCATGGTCCCAGTCAATACCATGCTCCGTATCCAGCCCCCAGCCTATGTTCTATATCTAGCCTGTTCTATAACAAGCCTGTGTCAGTTAGTAAGGGATATTTTTTGCAGAAGCATTTTGGTGTGACATAAAGGGTTAAGATATAAGATATGATTCATAGTTATAGCATGCAGCTTCATGCCTGAGTTCACTGAAAAAACTTACTGTGTTGCAGCCCCCCCCCCCCAGTATGATCAGAAGTTATTTATTAAAGTGAAATATGTAGTAAAATGTAGAACTAGGATATAGAGAGAAAAGTATAGAAAAAGGTCAGCATGTAGCTTGCTGGAAAGTATTGAATATTTTTGTCAGAAAAGATAATGGACACATAGTATTGCTTAAAGCATACAGAAGAAATTACAGGGTTCTGGCCAGTTAGATAGCCCCCCTCCATAGCCTAGAGCTCTCCCTTCGTAACCTATCAGCCCTCCCTTCTCCTAATCTAGTAGCTAGAAACTTCAAGGTCATACACAAAGAAGTACAGAATTCAAGATGGAGACAAGACTTAATTAAAAGAATACCGTTTACAGCCAGCTGGTAGTTAGGGAGTTAAATCTTGACTTTGGTGCTCAGTGAAGAGTAGTACCAAGCTCCTCTGCTTGGCAGTGCTCAGAACTAGAAAACACCTATCACTAGGGTACGTTTAGTGGTAAGGAATCAAAGCCTCTCTTACACAAACATCAGCATTTTAGAACAGGCCAGAGCCTCAAGCATTAAAACTGTTATTACTCAACATAAACTCCATTAGGATGGACACATTGCTAGAGTGTCCAATTCCAGGCTTCCCAAGCGAATTTTCTATTCCCAGTTTATGATGGGGACTCACTGTAGAGGTGGCCAGAGGAAACTATATAGGGATATTCTTAAGAGTAATCTTATCAAGTGGAATATTGACCGGGGATCATGAGAACAGCTGGCATTCCGATGTTCATCATGGGGTTCTAATTCTACCATGGTGTCCAACAGTTTGAGATACATAGGTGCCTGTATGAAACTAACCCATTGGTATGAAGGAAAGAACATGTTTTACCAGACAGGATTTTCATGACATTCCTAATATAAAGCAATGAAAATTTATGCTGTCACTATAATAAAATATGTGGTTCCAGAATTGGCCTTATGGCCATCTCTGTACTCACAAACCTTGATTTCATATTTATCCATGGAGGACAATCATAACTAGCTTTGAGCAATTGCAGATGCTCATGACAGTTTGAAACCTAAATAAGATACCGTGCTATAGCTACTGCAGGAAATTCATAGAAACCCATTTTAACATAGCAGGACAGGGCAGGGTGTACTGAGAGCAGCAGAGAACCTGCAGTTAGCTTCTTTCTAATGCTTGTTTGGCATATTAAATATAATTTCTAAAATAAATTCTCATAAAGGTCAACTTCATATCCCTAGGATAGTTACAAATAGGGCCTGGAATGAGGCATAGCACTGGATTTCACAGGTAAATCATCTGTTTTACTGCAGCTAAATATTGCCTTAAGCTTATTTTTGTTAACTAGGCAGATGATTCAGTAAGTTTCACTGAAGAAAGTATGGGCAAAAATTATTTTACAGAAGAATAAGACCCAAGAGAGTAGCACTGACTAGGAATTTTCCTTAAGCTTCAAGCATTTGTAGATTTATTATGCATGCTGTGTGATTCATCAATGAGTCAAATATACATAATAATATCTTATTCCTTACTAACATGTATAATTACCATGTTAAATAATATATTTTGGACAGTATGTGCCATCACTATAATTGTGCACTGTGTCCCAATTTGTACAGTATATGTGTACTGTGTATACTTTGAACTATGCCGTTGCTATAAGCATGATGCATCATTGACAAAATGAAAGAGGGAGACATGAGCAGAGATGAGATGTTTTCACAGAGGAAAGAAGCAATATTGCAAATAGGAGAAAATTCAGATATATTTTGTTTTTTCCTCCTCAAAACTGTTGTGTATTGGTCTATTTATTTATTTGTTTTTTGTTATTTAATTACATTTTTACCTGTTTCATTGCCAAAACATTCCAAGGAACAGCTTTAAAAATATCAATTCATCTCATCAATGTAGTGTTGCAGAAGTGGACCCTTAGACCGAGGTGGAGTTGGTGCAACCCGCAGGGAGGAGTCCTGCAGGTCCCCACCGTCGACAGGTGGAGTTGGCTGGAGCAGAATCCCAACGGGAACTTCACCAACACCAACCCTCGTTCCTTGAGCCCTTGGGTACCAGGGACAGCTGGACTTAGGCACGGGCCTCTGTGGAGGTGAAGATCCATCATGTAGAAGAGGTTGCAGACCAGCACAGTGAAAAAGGCAGAATCAGCTCAAGCAGCAGTGAGGACAGGCAGCAGGCAAATGGAGTCAGGCTCAGGCAGTGGTCGGGGCAAGCTGAGTACAATCAGAAACAGCAGGCTGTGGTCAGCAGCAAGCAGAGGTCAAGGAGCATCTAGGTCCAGTCTGAGGTTAAGCCAGAAGTCCAGTCCAAGGTCAAAGCTAGAAGTCCAATCTGATGAGACAAGGAATGAAGAGGCGGAAGGAGGATGAGGGAGCACAGACGTAAGACAGATGAAGGGAAGACTAACTGCAAAGACAAGAACTTAGAGGACAAACCAGACTGCCAAGGAACCAGGAACAGGACACAGGAACTCAGAAATGACACACAGCACAATCAGGATCCATGAAGCGAGGAGCAGGAACCAAGAATGCAGTGACACAGTGCTTCTCCAATGGAGTCGACCCAATGCCAAGGCCAGGGCTACTGCAGCTGAGACCTTTTATGGTACCCCGATGGTGATGTCATCTGTGGGCGCTGCTCTCCTGTTCCCGCCACTGGCCCTTTAAGAGAGGGAGGAACGGGCACGCACACGTGCTTAGGGAGAGCCCAGACAGCTAGTGGCATCAGGTACAGGTCAAGCACAGCAGCCTGCCGTGCCAGCAGAGAGGGAGCCGCACCAGTGTTGCAGGAGGGACAGAGGCAGCGGAATGCATCAGATAGGCATGTCTGTCTTCAGTGTTCTCCCCTGGTATCTGGCGTCATCGGGGCAGGATCGGGGCCAGAGATGAGTGTGGCAGCTTGCGGGAGGGGGGGGGGGGAAGCACCCACGAGCCATTAAGTCCAACATGTAGAATACAAAATATAAATATAATAAAAATCCATAAATATTAAAACTTTGCATATAATGCAACATGGCATATAATCATTAAAATGAATGGAAGAATAAGACTATTCCATCATAACAATCATTCAATTAATAACTGCCTTTCCCTCATCTTAGTCATATAACACCAAAAGCAATAACCTGAAATAATAGCCAGCCTACATCAGAATGTACAAATCAATGCTAACCTAAGATAGGTTAGCTAAAAGCTATCTTGAATAAATGTATTGAATTATCTTGCCATATAGTTATATTTGGTTTAGTTGGCTTTACAGATTAATGTTATGCTAAAAAGCACATTAGGAACTCTTCTCCTTAATGAAGCAGATGCCAGCCCTACAGTTTCTCTTTAGGCACTCTTATCGCCAAATCATTTCAGGCATACTTCTGCCTCTAGATCCTTTTGTTTATGCTCATGTCCCTTTTAACATACCATACCATCACTCATTCAAAGCAAGAGTCTTAATAAATCTGAGCTCTGTATTTACTTCTTTCTCTTCAGCAGATCAGCCTGATGGACCCTTCTGCTTAATTCTATGTCTTCACATAGGTGTATTTCAGCGTACTCTCTCTCTCTTTCTCTCTCTCTTTGTATATTATGGTGCAATTTAAAAATCTGGGCAGTTGGAAGGCTCATTACAACATTTGTCATTATCCTCTGTTTAGCATGCCAAGTTTATCTCATGACAGCAATAGCTAGAAGAGGGTGGAAGAAGCATACAGAATATTCTCATAGTGTGATATAAGCACAAATTTAGGACAAGAAACTAAAAAGACTTGCCTACACTTCAGTTACCAGTGTCTCTCATTTAAATATGTTCTGAAATAGTTGCATGAGCCTCATCTACTGGAAACAATGGGGAAGTGTAATGTCAAAAAGGGATAAGTGAAGTAGATATATTGATTTGGAAATGAACACTAATAAACTTTGAACAAAGATTACTCACAATTTTTTTAATGAGCTCACATTTTATAAGAAATCATATGCCACATGGAAGATCTCCGATTAACTCCCACCCTTCAGTTTGTCTTCATTGCAATGACATCGGTCCAGTGCTTCAAGGAGGAGACAAGGCCTTGAAAAATCTGTTATGTCTCTTCTTTTCTATATTCTGTCCTTAACCTGTAGGGCATCTTTTGCTCATTGGCATGTGCTCATATCTAGGCACCACAAAATATACAACCTATTTTAATGAGGAAGGCAAGACTACCAGGGAAGCAGAGTCCACAAGAGGCAGAGAGTCTGCAAAACAGAAAGGGCTACCAAAGAGGCAGACAGAAGCCACTGGAACATAAGCTGATTGGAGAGAAACTGTGGTAAGCTGAGAGCTTGTACTCCAAGTTGGGGTAGTCCTGCAAGAAATCTGGAGAGCCTATGGCTTGGAACTAGTGTAGGGGAGTGATAGGATGCAGGATGTTTGAGATTGTCACATGAAGTCTTATGCTAGCTTGCATATAAAAGCCTGCGGTACTATGAAAATTCACCAGCACACTTTTACTTTTCAATTACATGAATTATTCATGAGGGGGCACATATATATATATATATATATGGGGTACATATTCAAAAGCCATTTAGACCAATAATGGGAAAGTTATCCATCATTTTTAAAATGTTTACCAGGCTAAATTCTAGCCGGATAATTAATTTTCCAGCTAGAATTTAGCCGGATAACTCAGGGGCATTCCTGGGGCGGGAAGTAGGCATTCCGGGGAGGAGCTGAGTTAGCCAGTTAACCAGCTATCTCCAATATTCGGAGTTAGCCGGTTAACTTAACTCTAGATGTGTGCAGATACCACCTAACTGGGTATATTCAGCGGCTGAATTTTCCGGTTAAGTTAGCTGGATATGGGTTAGCTTTTCACGGGAGTCTCCTCTGTGTACGTCTTGCCAGAGGAACTCTTGTTACAGTAAGGACAACTTTGTGCTGGAACCCCTGTGGGACTCCTACTCCAGGATTAAGGAACAGTGGGCCTATTCACTCCCTGAATGAGTCAAGCACCTGTGACAGGCTTGGTTGTGTGAGATGATTGAAGGCTAGAAGAATCCTATTTTTGTGTTTAACTTTACTTCTCTGAAGAAAGTCATCCTTGCTGGCTGGATTCAGAAGGCAGGGGCTGAAGACCAGCAAGCCCATTCCCCCCATAAATTTGGCAAGCACCTGTGACAGCAGAACAGCAATCTAGTATGATTTTGACTATAAAAAGTAATATCTCTTTTTGTTGTGAGGAGGCTTTTTAAGCCATCCCTCCTCACTGGGAACCAGGCTGGATCAGCAGGTTCCTGAGACCCTAGACTTTTCAACCCGATGAGTCATCTTTCAGAACAACTAAATGAATTAAGGAAGATCATGGAGACCCCATCCAGATCTCCTCCTATATGGACCCAGGACCCCAGGCTGAGTGTTCAGATTTGAACTGGAGTTTGAGTTGGTTGTTTTTGCTATGCTAGATGGGGACCCCTGACATAGGAATCCTGGGTAAGCTGCTGGGAGAGCTTTTAGTGCACATCTTCCACCACCCTGGAAAGCTGACCAGTTTATTGAAGGAAAGGACACTACCCAAGATGAGACACACTACTTGTAATAAAACCAATTGTAACTGCACACTTATGTAAAGATGGACTTTAAGTTGACTTTATCCTGGTCCTGCTTGTTTTGTTCACAGCAACTCCCTCCAGGGGTTGCCACAGCTATCAACACACACAGAGTTTATCACACTACTGTCTGGATCATAGGCCAGAGTCTCCCCACCCATAAAAAGAATCCCCCTCTAGGATAGAGAGCTCAGGACTGGGAGGAATTCTAACCAGAAAAGCCCTGAAGATAGAAATTAGTTGTGTACCCTGAAAGATGTTACTGCTTCCAAAAAAGGGGTTACATATAAATAGATAGATATAGATATGAACATGCATGGATAATGACTCATGTAAAATGGAACTATGATTATATCCATGGACTACTACTAAACCTCAGAGGGGGCCTATATGTGACTGTTCTATGTAATTGAAATGTAAAATTGTGCTTTGAATTTTCATAGTTTAGTGTACTTTTGTTTCATCTAACTGGGAGGATCTGTTGGTAAATGTGATATAAAAACCTGTTGTCTGGAATGCCTGTCTCAAGGAACAGTGTGGTTATGTATGAAGTAAGTAACAGAACTAGAAAAAGAATAAGGATACTGTTTCTGCAAGTTTACTTGGTCACTTGGCAGTCCTAAATGTATCCAGCTAACAGGAAATGAGAGAGAGAAAGAGTGGAGGAGCTGATTACTATAAAACAGTCTCTACTGCATTGAACAAATCATCTCCTCTTATTGAAACCTTTCATTGATTCAAATGATAGAGATTCATCAGTCATATCCAGTTTGCAGTTAATTCATCTCTGTATGTAAAAGCACCCCCCAAACCTGCTCCGAGTTGAAAGTGTACCCTCTTATAGTGGTATATATAGTATGTCACATTGCTTCTATAAAGAGTCTCTCTCTCTCATCTCATGCAATAATGGGTGTGTGTGTTAAAAGATAATGATGTTGTACCTCTACAGTTTGCCTAACCATGCCCATTTTCTTTTATTGTGGGAACTATTTCAGCTATATTTACAGCATTTTGATGAATCTAGGGATTCGCTGGATAACTAGCTCTGACCTGGAATGCTCCAGGCCTACCCCCAAGCTAGCCAGATAAAACATTACCCAGCTATCTCCACCTGGTCAGTATGGTGGGATTTTCAAATCACACGATTTGTCCAGCTAAATTCAAACTTAGCTGGACAAATGTCACTGAATAACAACCTCTAGATTTTAAAGGAATCACATGAGACAACTGGCCAATCAGAAAATAATTTCATAGATTCTGATTGGTTGAGTGCTACCTCACAGATTTATACATCATTGGACTGTACACAAACATTCATGCCAAAAAGTCACTCTAGTTGTCCTTTTTCCAATTCACAGAAATGTGAAATTGACAGGAAAAAAAAATAACAAGAGATAAATTAATTCTGATGTCTTCTTTCTCCACACAAGTTTAATTTGTTACAAAACTCTTTTCAAAAAAATTGCATCAAAAATCTAAAGCATGCAGATGTAATGTTTGATGAATGTACAATATATTCTAAAAAAACAACAACAACAAATCACATACAAATGAACATAGTGGGCCAGATTTTCTAACATACGCACGGGCGTAGATTTGTGCGCACAACCCGGCGCGCACAAATCTACGCCCAATTTTATAACATGCACACGCAGGCACACATATGTTATAAAATCCAGGGTCGGCGCGTGCAACGGGGTGAACACTTGTGCACCTTGCGCGTGCTGAGCCTTAGGGGAGCCCCGATGGCTTTCACCGCTCCCTCCGAGGCCGCTCCAAAATCGGACCAGCCTCATAGGGAACTTTCCTTTCGCCCACCCCACACCTTCCCCTCCCTTCCCTTATCTAACCCGCCCCCCAGCCCTACCTAAATCCCCCCTACCTTTATTATATAAGTTGCGCCTGCCTCTGGGCAGGTGTAGGTTGCACGTGCCGGCCAAGTGCCAGCGCGTGATCCCCCGGCCTAGCAGGTCTTCGGAGGCCTCTGGCCATGACCCCGCCCTGCCCCGGACCATCCATGCCCCACCCCTTTTTTCAAGCCCCGGGACATATTCGCGTCCGGGGTTTGCGCACATCGCCAAGCCTATGCAAAATAGGCTTGGCATGCACAGGAGCGGGTTTTCGGGGTTACGCGTGTAATATATGCGCATAACCCTTTGAAAATCCGCCCCAATCTGTTTTAGGGATGTGAATCAGGCTTCGAACGATTGAAAATATCGTACGATATTTCGTACGATATTTTCAAAATCGTCAGAAATCGGGGGCTCCTCCAAAACAATAGGAAAACCCCACAAAATTGTTCATGGGGGTTCTCTTATCATTTTGGGGGAGGGCAGGAAAAACAGCACACAAAAATAACCCCTAAACCCACCCCAACCCTTTAAAACTAATCCCTTAGCTTCCCCCACCCTCCCGACCCCCCAAAAAACCTTTTACAGGTACCTGGTGGTCCAGTGGGGGTCCCGGGAGCGATCTCCCGCTCCCGGGCCCTCGGCTGCCACTAATCAAAATGGTGCCGATGGCCCTTTGCCCTTACCATGTGACAAGGTATCCATGCCATTGGCCGGCCCCTGTCACATGGAGGGAGCACAGGATGGCCGGCGCCATCTTTAAAAATTAGCACAAATTGCAATAAACTGAATTTTTTCATAAACCACACCCCTTTTGCAATCACATGCGGTACTTACCGCATTTTGATAAATCCAGGCCTACAATTGCTATGATAGTATGTTACATTTACATGTGTAACTCCTTTTAAAATTACCTCCATAGAGTTTAAATTTGTGCCATGGAGTGACATAATGTATTATAAACTCATTTTTAGGCAATCCTTCTAAATTTTTTCTCTTAATTTGCAAATGCAACTGTTCATGTTTATCTTTTTTGTGATCTTTTTAGAATATACATTCATCAACAATTGCATACATTTGTGTTGTAATGAAGACACATCAGGCAGGATTCGTGGTGAAGCGTGTCCCCGGGAAGGTCACCTCTCCTCCTCCTTCCCTGGGGCTCCTTTTTATTGTCCATAATTCCATCACAATGCATGGCATGCAGATTTGTCATAACATCATTGGGTCTTTGCAAATACATACATCATTCATTGGAAGTTAAAGCGACATACCATAAATGTCCTTCCTGGCCTTTATGCTGACTACGCGTAAGCTAGCAGGCCAGGAGGGGGAAAGTTCATAAGCTGGACATTGAGACAGTTTTAAGATGTGTTAAACTAGCTGACTATGTGTGAGAGGAAGTAGGCACCGAGCAGTTTCGGTTTGATACAGTTTGAGATCTATTCCTGGGGCAGGCTGTCTGAAGCTGGTTGTTTATGAGACAGATTTCCTGTCTCAGTTAGGGCAGGAGGAAGCTTGCACAATTCTGCTGTCTCCAGTGAATGCCGGAGAAAGAGGAAAGTTAGAGTTAACCCCTGAGATACTCCTTCAGGGGCTAAGCTTATGATCCCACACATTTGGTTTAGACTTTCGGCACTATTTTTTTTTTTTTTGTCACATTAAATGTATGTGGAGAAAGCAAATCAAACAAAATTCATTCATCTTTTGCTGGTTGAACAAGTTTTTTTTCACATTATTTTCAAATTTCATTGAACTAGCAAAAGGAGGACAAATTCAAATCTTTGACGGAAATCTTTGAATACAGAACATTTGAATGTGTTGGGTAGCACTTGACCAATCAGAGTCTAGGTATTTTCTGATGTGATTCCTTTAAAATCTAGGGGTACATATTCAAAAGCCATTTAGTCGGATAACAGGAAAGTTATCCGTCTAAATGGCTTAGTTGCATTTTTAAAACGCTTACCTGGCTAAATGCTAGCCGGAAAATGAATTAAGAGTTAGCCATCTATGTGGCTAACTGTACCACTGAATATCCCAGTAAAGTTAGCCAGATATGGGTATCCGGCTAACTTAACTAGTTGCTTTGCGACTGAATATTTACCCCCCTGGCATTTAACATACAGGGATTTTAAGCCTGTATATAACAGTTTAGAAGCCAAGGAGGCACATAAAGTTGAAATACAAATGTCTTTCTTTCATTTAACGTAGCGAAGTAGCAACCAAACGAAGTGATCGGTAAAAGGGGATTTTTTTATTGATACAATGGCCTGGATTTATCAAAATGCACTAAATACCACATGTGATAGAAAAAGGGGTGTGTGTGTGTGTGTGTGAGTGAGTGAGAGAGAGAGAGAGAGAGAGAGAGACTAGCCATAATGCCTGCACCCTAGATAGGTATTTATATCTCTATGGGGGGCCCACCTAGTAACTTGAGGTGAGCTTTAGGTATTGGTGTAGGGGGTTAGGGGCCACTTTGACATTCAATGTGAGACATACGAACAGAACAGTGCTCTCTTGTGCAGATTTGATGACCCTCGGAGTGAGGAAACTCACCCAAAGATGAGATTTATGCAATGTTCTCTCAGCCTAACTTGATGTTACCCAGGTACAGAAAAATAAAAATTTTAAATTTAAATAATATGAAATGTGATAAAAAGGAATTAAAAAGCAAAAATTAAAAATATGAAAAATGTTGGCACCATGAGTTAAATACAGCAACTACAAAAAAGGTGGAAATAGTCTAGAACCAGAGATGGAAATAATAACAATAAAAATATGACAAATACGTATACTAAATAAAAATACAGTACGACTGAATAAAATATTAAAAATTAAAAGTTCTATAAAACATTAAGATAATCATATATTCATAAATATATTGTATAGTCAATATCATGATTAAATCCATTTGGTATTAAAGTGTTGAATTCAAAAATAAATTTCTGTTCCAGTCTTAATAGAATTTTACTTAGATCGCCACCTCTCCAGTTTAATCTAGGTTTCTTAATGACACAGAATCTATATTCTTCAAAAACATATCCGGCTTCAATTGAATGCTCTACTAATGATTTTCCTTCAGCTTTCCTATTGGTTGCGCTCTTGAGTCGGGTTTTACCAGTTATCAAACATTGTTTTAATAAAGAATCCCCTTTTACTGATCTACTTTGGTTGTTTTTTTCATTTAAGACAGCTTTTTCGACTGTTTTCTGGATACAGCTTGTGCAGGAAAATGTGGGACATTTCAGACTTCCTTGGATGAATCGTCATTCAACTGAATAGTGAGATGGTGTTCCTCTTACAAACAGTGCTATAATTTTCAGCCCAACAAAATAATGCCTTTAACGAAATCTTCAATAATAAGATAAATCTTTCGAGCACAGTTTCAATTTTTGAAAAATCTCTCATTTAAATTACATTTTGAACATGAACTTTTTAATTTCAAGAAAATGCTCCAAAAAGCATATTTAAGAAAGGCTTTTCAACCTATGATGTAGATGTCTGGTTCTTTAGTCTACATTCTGAGGTTTTTCTCTTCTTTTGAAATATATTGATTTAGTGGACTTTCATTCTTCAGCAGACATGAGATTTAAAAAATCTTTTTGATTCTTTACAGTGAATTATTGCATTTCACTGGGAGACTTTTATTTTGATGTATCTTTATCTTAGATCCTGACAATGTTCAAAAAGGTTTAGATTGTGTGTTCTGGTACTGCCTTGTGTATCCTGGGATCATGTAATTCTGATTCTGCAACAATTACGTTGGCTGCCAGTGGCCCAAAGGATACATTTTTAACAATGGTTTTTAAGTCCCAAGTATTTGCAGAAGTTATTGCAGGATTATTGCCCTAGTAGCTAACTTCAATCCTCTAATGCTTGGCTGTTAGCTGTCTCCTCATGTAAGAAGGCATGACTCCAAGAGACATGCAAACGGGGTTTCTCTATAATTGGGTCTGTTTTATGGAACACGTTACAGGTGGAACTTAAACAAATTGATGATTTTAAACAATTTAGGAAGTAGCTGAAATCTTTATTATTTCAGCAGTCTTTTGGAGAGTAGAGCGCAAGCAAGTTTTTTGTTTATGGCAGCTCTTCTGTGGATATGTGTATATGTGTGTACTAATTATTTATGTGGCTTAGATTGTGGTTATGATGGGGGAATACAAGAAATTTTAAATAAATAAATAAATAAATAAATAAATAAATAAAAAAAATAAATGGTTGCCATAGTTACCATTTTACATAATAATCCTGGAAAATGGTGTAAGAGTAGCTCAGAGAGAGCAAGAAAGAAGACAGCTTTTGTTGTTCTTGTAGGGAAGCATAGCTAATGACTAACTAATGCTAAACAGCTAATTAGGAAATGTAGTCACCATCTTAGGTAACCATGCAAAATGGAGGAATGATGGAAGCTAGAGATGTGGAAATGAAATAAGAAAAGTTGAAGAAAACTTGGTAGCATAAAGATACTTGTATTATATGATACTAAGTAATTAGAAAGCAGATGATCTTTCTGTATCTGTATCTGTGACAGCCTGCCTGTTCTTAAGGGAGGTGAGAGGGAATTTGCTTCTGTTGCTCTGCCATCTGCAGCAGTTTTGGGGGTGCGTTGATCTGCCCCATAGTCCATGGCTCCTCAAGCTCCTCCCCTTTGCTAATACATGAGAAAGCCACACCTACCTGACGTTCCAAGCTCTATAAAAAAGGGCATGGAGCCACTGTCAGACGTGTCACCTATGACGTGAGACCCTGAAGGGGACTGTAGTAAATGAGTGTGATGGTACCGTTTAATCAAGCAGGCTGAAGGGGACTGTAATTAATTTTTATTACATTGATGAGGCAATATATGCTGGTCTAAGCAGTTGCAGTCAGTAAATGAGATCAATTAGGGGTTGGTAATAGGCCAGGAAGGGTTGGGAAATTGAATCAGGGAGAAGGGCTAGACTGGGGGGCTGTCATAAGTAAAGGCTCCATTTTGTCATTCCAAGTAAGTAAATTGAAACTTGAAGTTCCTCCCAGGCTGTTGATATATTTTATATGATATGAATTTATATATGAATATATATATATATATATATATATATATATATATATATATATATATATATATATATATAAATATGATATGAATTTATATTATATATATTTTATATGATATGAATTATTCGTAATTATTCGTATCATGTTATATTTATTCTACCTGCCTCTATCTTCCTTCCAGCTTGTCTTTAAGCCTCCAAATTTTCCATACCTTGTTGATTGTAACTTTTGACTTATTCCTTTTCCTTTGTTATCTATTATTTACCAGAATTGTTACCTCAGTTTTACCCTTTGTTAAAATGTAAACCGATCCGATATGGTTATCTACTATGAAGGTCGGTATAGAAAACTGCTAAATAAATAAATAAATAAATATAGTACAGTCTTGGGTTCACTCCAAATGTACAGTCTTCCCTCGGATGTGGGTTCAAATCCAGCCAAAGGAAAACAAATGTCAGCAGTTCAGATACAGGGCTCTGAATATCTTGTAAGGCTTCCCTGTATCCATTTTCACACCCTCTGTTCTGTATCACACACAGTTCTTTGAAAACTGTGAATTTTAAATTCAAAACAAAAGAAAACTGAAGCAAATCTTCTCAGTGCAGGGCTATAAAGGCTTGTATTGCTTTCCTACATCCAATCTCACAAGTCTCTGTGCTGTAGCACACCACACCAAGGTAAATAATAATTAGGCCAAGTCCTGGCTCTGCATAAACTCAGTTTTGTATTGTTTTTTCTTTCTTCAGGGGTCAGCTTAAACTTACAAAAGAACAGCATACAATTGTAATGTAGTTTCTCATCTGTGATGTGCATAGGCAGACTGCTAGTTGGCCATCTCCTGCTAGATAACTGAGGAAAACTTCTCTTATGAAACCTCAGTTACCACCATCCACTCCCAGCTTCCTACCCCCAACCTCTTAGTAGGGATGTGTACAGGAAAAAAATTCATTTTCGTTATTCTGTTCATTTTCGGGAGGTTTTTTCCCACGAATTTTGGTTTGTGGATTGTTTGATTTGTTTTCATTTGTGAGAAAAAAACGAATCAATTTTTTAAAAAACCCAAAATACGGCCAAAAAACAAAAATGAGGCCTCCCGCCTGCAAAAATGTCAGGGCCAGGATCCCCCTGGACCCCACTTAGCCGATCCAGTGAGGATCTGCCGGGTTCGGCCTAGGCCCAGGCCAAAGCCTCGGTATTGCATAGGCCGAGGACACAGTAGCTCGCCGTCACCTCGTCCTACTCAAGGCCGAAGCACAATAGGTCGCCATGACTTCGGCCTACTCAAAGTCGATGCTTTGGCCTGACTTGGAGGCCAGGTCATGGCATCAGGGCCTTACCGCAACGTGACCTGGAGGCTGGGTCCCAGCACCCCTTGCTTCCCACTGGTGGCCATCTTGTTTCATGTACAGACCTGTAGTTACACTGAGACAGGTTTGTCTGTCAATTGCCAGATCTTGGTCCTACCTTATAGTCCTCATACACTGGCTCCCTTCCCACATTTGGAAGATTACATCATCTTCAGATTCTACATTTATACTCCTGCTTGTTCTCCATCCTGGGTTTCTGGATTCCTGTTTTGTTCCTGTTCCTCGCCCTGCTCCAGGCCTTTTGATCCCTGTTCGTGCAAGGGCCCAATCCCGCTTCTCATGCCTTACTGGCCACCAGCACTGGAGAACTGAATCCGAGGGGAAGGTGGCTGGAATTATTAAGAAGGGAATGGTAAATAAAATGGAAAATGGCATAATGCCCCTGTATTGCCTCATGGTAAGACCACACCTTGAGTACTGTATGCAATTCTGGTCGCCACATCTCAAAAAAGATATAGTTGCACTGGACAAGGTACAGAGAAGGGCAACCAAAATGATAAAGAGGATGGAATGGCTCCCCTATGAGGAAAGGCTAAAGAGGTTAGGGCTGTTCAGCTTGGAGAAGAGACGGCTGAGGAGGGATATGATAGAGATCTTTAAAATCATGAGAGGCCTAGAATGGGTAAATGGGAATCAGTTATTTACACTTTCGAATAATAGAAGGACTAGGGGGCATTCCATGAAGTTAGCATGGGGCACATTTAAACAAATCAGAGAAAATTATTTTTCACTCAATGCACAATTAAGCTTTGGAATTTGTTGCCAGGGGATGTGGTTAGTGCAGTTAGTGTAGCAGCATTTAAAAAGGTTTGGATAAGTTCTTGGAGAAGTCCATTAACTGCTATTAATCAAGCTGACTTAGGGAATAGCCACTGATATTACTGGCATTACTAGCATGGGATCTACTTAATATTTGGATTCTTGCCAGGTACTTGTAACCTGGTTGGCCACTGTTGGAAACAAGATGCTGAGTTTGATGGACCCTTGGTCTGACCCAGTATGGCAACTTTTTATATTCTTAAGCTGGTTTAAAGTAACAGTAAATAAAAAAGGAATTGTATCAGTAAAACACAACAGTAATTATTTTACCCTAAATTGAATAATGATGTGGGGGAAACTCTCCCCACGAACTCAGAATCAGTCACACTGGATGAGTAAACTCAAAAAACAAGCAATCACCCTGCTCTTACAGGATTGTTCCCCTTCCTAAGATACCTAATGCCTCTGTGTATTTGAGTCTTTGAAGAGTAAGGAGTAAAGAAAAAAAAGATCACAAGACTTTACAATCTGTGCAGTCATGCACTCCTGTAGAAACTGGTTTAGGCCACTGATAATTATATTCAGGGGCCGTTCAAGGCAATCTGCCGCCTGAGGTGAGGGATGAGATGGCGTCCCCTTTGTCCCGCCTCGCTCTGCTCCCCCCTCCTCCCTTCAGCTGCCAATGGCCTCGCCTCCATTGGCATCCCTTCTCCACACGCCACCGGCCTGGCCTCCAGCAGCAGCGGCTTACAGGAGCAACCCTCCTCTTTTCTGCTGCCGCCGGCCTGGGTCAGCAGCCGAGGAAGAGGCAGGCAGGGTGAGGCAGACAACACAGTGGCGTTCTGAGAGGGGCATTTTTTGCCCCCTACAGCGGCCACCTCACCCTGCCTCATGGAACTGCACCTGATTATATTCCCCAATGTAGATTAAGGGGAGATGATTAATGGTTAGGTATCAGCAGTCTGCAGTGATTTGGTGCTTGTAATGGTCTTTGAAATATTTTTGCTATGGGCTCATTTAAGAATATGGATCTCAGCTTAACAGAGAAATTAAGTATGTGTTTACGTCAGGGGCAGGACATCATCTTCTTGTTTTGGGAAGGGGCCAACCAAGTACCATCCCTACTCTGCTCCCAGCTTCTCCCCAAACTCTGCCCCCCTTCCCACTTCCAATTTCATACTTTATATTTACAGTTAATGTCAGATTATCTTACATAAATCATAGGGAAAGTGGGGGTTTGATGTTTCTGTCTGTAATATAACCAGGGGTTAAAATATAAATACATTAATAAAAAAACAAAACTCTTATTTTCTGTTCATACACTGGTACAAGTAGCTGCTGCTGTCTTTTTAAGGGGACCTCTAAATTGCAGAATGTGGGATATCATGAAAGCAAAAAAAAAAAACACCAAGAAAGAGAGCATGAGGCAGGCAGCTTGGCTGGGTTTGTATGAACTGCTGTGTTGGGAGAGATAAAGAGAGACAGATGATAAGTTTTGAAGCTCCTGCACAGCAGGAAATCACAGCTGAAGTTTAGCAAGAGAACTGTGTTCAGCAAAGAGGCTGTTGACTAAATTGTCTGAGGCAAGGTAAAACAGACATTTATTGCTTGGGATCAGAGAAGTTGGAGGATCTGAATCCTCTCAGGGGCCAATGCAATAAACGTGAGAAGCGGGTGCTGAACAGTCAGCACCCGCTTTCTTAATGCGCCCCAGGCGGCCCCAAGGGGGGCGCCATGCAATATTTAAATTAGGGGGTCGCGTTAGGAAGGAGGCGCTAGAGTTGCTTGCACGCCCCTAGCACCTCCTTGCTAATGCGACCCCGATCGGTTTTCTTAACTCGGCCGTCTGCCAGTTAGGAAACCCTGTGCCGATTTTTATGACGTCTATTTTCCTAACTCGGCCGTCTGCCAATTCGGAAAACCGACGCTGATTTTAAGGACGTCGATTTCCCTAACTCAGCTGTCTTTTAGGTACAGTTTCTTTAAGTATTTAAAACAAGTACAGAAATGCATTTTTTCTGCTTTTCTCTACTTGTTTTAAATGCTTCTCAGCTATTGACGCCTGCTCCAGGCAGGCGTCAATAGCTGATCACTAACTGTGTGTTGGAGATGCACATTTTTTTTTTTTGCATCAAAGTGAATGCCTAATAGCCTTATTCACATGCATTGGCATGTGATGAGCGCTATTACATTCACTCTGCATTGGACGTGCGTTGAATAGGCGCTAATCCCCTCATTGCATAAGGGGATTGATTAGCGCCTATTCAACCTGCGTCTGACTGCGGGTTACACCCAGTGCACTCGGCTGAGCGCACTGTATTGCATCGGCCCCTTAAGGTGGAAGATAATTCCTGAGAAAGAAAAGCCAAAAGAGTATAAATTAAGCCTATTATCTGTAAGGACTCTGAGTTGTGGGAGTAAATGTATGAGGAGGCCTGCGCATATCACTTTGAGTGACTGTTGAAACAGACACCACCTGAGAGGAAAAAACAGACAGGTGGAAGCCAGCACTTTGGGGGCAGAGACCGTGTGTCTGCTATAGGTAAGATACTGAAACTGGAACAGAGTGAAAGAAAAGCTGGCTGGAGTTCTTACTGGAAGAGGACTTGTAGAGAATAATTTACTTTGTTAAAATTACTGCAAATAGGGATAAGGAAACCACAAGATACACTGTGAGTGTTTGTGTTTCCCCTCATACGGTCAGAGAGAATTATTCCTGTGTACATTACAAATTTCTGTGATCTATAGGAATAGGGTGCTATGTTTGGCTGGTCCCAGCCATCCCCGACACTGCCAACGATCTCTTGTTCCTGCCTCGATACCCAATGCCACCATCACACCTCCTCATCCATAGGTGCGCGCCTTTTCTAAGCCCCACATTGGGAAATCCTTATGATGGTGCTCCTTGATGACATCACCAGTCTCTCTATATAGGGCTGACCGGCAGAGATCCCCTTCTCCTCAGCATCAGGCCTCCTGCCATGCCTAGTTGCCTGCAGTGCGTGTTGTTGCCATGTTCCTGCCTTGCTCCTGACTTCCTGCCTCACTCCTGCACTCCAGCCTTACCTTGTTCTTGCCATGCCTTCTATCCTGCCTCTCCTTGGCCTTGTCCATCTTCATCTTGATTTCCCAGTATTGACCTCAGCCTCGGCCCTTTACCTCTCTTGCTTGCTGCCTGAACCTGACCTTAGCCATGCACTTGACCACGCTTTCTCTGCTGCCTGCCCCGACCTCTAACCTGTCTTCGGTATCTCCTTGTCTGCTGCCATCCCTGACCACAGACCATTCCTGGACTGTCCTTTGCCTGACTGCCCATGGGACCCACCTAAATCCTGCCAACCACCAGAATCCCAGGGCTCAACCTATGCGGGAGGTGGCTGATATAGTTAAAACGCCAGTCTGTCCCACCACAGGGTGTGTTTGCTAGCTGTCGGCATGGGCAAGTAGTTTCACCCTCAGATACTGCACTCATTACATAGGGATACCTGTGATTTCAGGGTTTTTTTTGTTTTGTTTTACCTAGTTACAGTCCAGCAATCCCAGGTACTCTGTCAAATGAGGGAGAACCCTACATCAATCTGTGGAAGGTTTAGGCAGGTTTTATTTTCTTGATTTGTTTAAAGTTAGGTATCTTCTGGAGAATAGAACGACAGGTTCAAGAGGCGCTGAGAAAGCCTGAACCAAGGGACCGACTTCACTGCATATGGATCTGATTATGGGAGCGAACAGCAGCAGCAGCAGCTCCGAAGATCACCTTTGACTGCACCTCATCCAAATGTAATTGTGAGCTCACAGCTGCGGTACACACACACTCACCTTCATAAGTCTAGAAATTCTGATCAGAATATTATTGATTTAAATAATTTATATAGAACTCTAACAGAGACTGGATTATAAAAGTCCAATTGAAAAAATGACACTAACATATCCAAGAGAAGCTCTCTGTCAAGGTATTTTGAAGACCACATTCAGCATTTATCTGGCGGTGTTCATGGGTATTGTATAACCTATAAAATAAACAGAAACAGGAAGTAAAAGGGAGAAAGTGAAAGAGCTTACAGTGATGTTAATTTGGTTGTTGCTTACCTGGGTAAGTGTATAAACCTGCACAAAAGAAGGAAAGGAAGTTAATAATGAGAGCATTCAACCTGAGATAAAAGACAGGAAGAAATAAGCAAATATCTAAAAGGAACTCTCCTGCCTGAAGTTATTTGCAAGGAAACTATATACTAGTTAACAATGAAAAAACTGTTTTAGAGAGTATACATGAACTGATATTTGTAGCCTAAAATTTCAGTGCTTTGCCTGTTACTTGATAAGTTTCATTCTTCTGCTAATAGCCACTCTTCTTTTGTAACAGAAGAGAATAAATAAAAGTTGTGTTGAAAAAAAGTCTGGTTTTTTGATTTTCATGTACCCTCCAATCTATATAGCTATAGCTTTTCTTTTAATTTTGCTTCTCAGCCTTTCCTCTCAACTTCCAAAGGTCATATTGACAGAGGTGGCTTTCCACAATAAATATGCATGAAGTATATTTGCATAAAAACTTCCATTGTATGCAAGTATACCTCGTGCATATTCATTGTGGATATCCTGTAAACCTGGCCTGTTTGTGGCACTCCAAGACCAGAATTGCCTACCTCTGCTCTAGACTCCTCTACCAAATCCCCAGAATCTTCTCTTTGGCCACTATATCCAACCACTGAGGCCACCTCTTATTGGGGAAGCGTTAGCAAATTGTTCAACCCACTCACTTCACTTTGTCAACTTCCTCATGTCTTTCATTGGGAAGAGTACAGTCTCTGGTAAGGATCCATGGGCCCCTTATATGTTTTTCTGTTGGCCTTCCCAAATGTCACTGAAACTTTGGTGATGAAAATGTGGGGATCGGGGACTGACATTCCTTGTTCTACAGATTTCTTAAATTCCTAAATATATGGAAATGAAAAGGATGATGGTGAGTCAAAACTGGTTCAGAGCTGTGCAAAGATTTGTACAGCCTACACGTGTTCTCAGCAAATCAGAATTCTCCTTCAGTCCTGCCCACTTTAGAATCTATTGTTTTTTTTCTTGATTTTCTGACAGGCTTTAGGATCTGATTTCTTTTACAGTATTAATTGGTGTTAGGAGACAGATTTGGACATAATTGCTATATAACTGTGCTGTTACAGTTACATAGTTAAGCATTAAGCAAGTGCCAAACATGACACACGCCTCTCAGTGCTATGTTTAAACTTTTAGTATAGAACTAAATATTTTATTACAGCCTTCAGCATAGTTTCAACTTTTCCAACTAATATCTCAGAAAAAAAATAAGGGAGAGGATATATATAACTCATTGAGTCTCGCATTGAGGAGACTGAGGGGCTCCAGGTCAGTCTTGAAGTCTGGGGTCAGTATGCGGGAGGTCCTGTGGGAGGTCCTGCGGGAGGTCCTGCGGGAGGTCCTGCGGGAGGTCCTGTGGGAATTTATAGCGAGACCTCTCTGTTGGCGTTGGTGCTTGAACAATGGAGGAATCAAACCTTGCGGAGGGGGGTGGGGGCTTGCGTAGAAGAGTGGAAATTGGACCTTGCTTGAGATGGCGTGGGAAGTATCAAGACTTGCTGAGACACACATTTATCTTTTTGCATGCAGAGTGAATGAGTAATAGGCTCATTCACATGTATTTGCATGTGATGAGCGCTATCTCATTCACTCCGCGTCCGACGTGCGTTAAATAGATGCTAATCCCCCTATTGCATTAGGGGGTGGATTAGCACCTATTTATCCCGCGTTCGACTGCGGGTTATATAGTGCGCTCGGCTGAGCGCACTGTATTGCATCGGCCCCAAAGACTGTAAGTTTCAAACTGACGTGTGTGTGCACATCTGTGCTCATATGTCAGCCAGCACCCAAAGGCACAGCCATTTTATAACATATGCATGCATGATATAAAATAACCTGGCCGCGCACACATATGCGCCTAATTTTAATTGGGTGCGCGCATGTGCACACAAATCCTGCTTCTACCGCATAAATTGGGGGAATTTAAAAGGAACTTGCATCGATGTCATTCCCAGTTTTACCAGTTCGTCCAGTTAAGAGAGAGGTTCTCCAATCCTTTTAATTTGATAGCCTTCACTCCCTCCAGTTAATCCTGACCCTTAAAACGCTGCAGAACTACCTAGTTTTCTTTACATTTTAACTAACATGGCATCCATAGCAGAGATAAAGTTATGTGGCTGGGAACCTCGGCGTGTGCCGGGTTGCGTAAGTGTATACGCGCTCATCTCAGGTTCGCACCCTGAAATGCCCTGCCCAGACCATGCCCACACCCCATCCCTTTTTGAAAACTTTCAAGATGTGCGCACTTTTCATTTACACGCATATCTGGGTGCTTCAAAAAATATGGTCAGTGTGCACAAGCCCGACATATTTGCGCGTCCCCCAAATGATGCGCATGTCAGTTCTTTAAAATTCACCTCTTAGTGAATGCTTATGTTGAAGATGTTGGATAATTTATAGTCAGTTAACAGCCCGATGTAATATGGTTTTGCCGACTCTAGTTAGCTGTTGACTGCTTTGTGTTATTGTCCTGTCTTCTCCTTGTATTTTGCTCATTGATGCTTTGTATTTACTGTTTTTTGATTTTGTGGGTATTGATTTAATCCGTTGAGAATTGCAGAACAGTGGACTACAAAGTTAATAAATAAATAAATAAATAAATAAATAAATAAGCAAGCAAGCTAAAAAACTGCCTGTTATGTACTAAAGACAGGAAGAACAGTTTGCAAAGCCAAGAGTAAACAGAAGGGCTATGCATTCATTTTGTTGTTTTATGTGCATTGCTGGTCCCATCTTTTGGAACTCTCTTCTGGAGCAGCTCCGGTTAATTGAATATTCTAAGTAGCTCTGGAGACAGCTGAACATGCACTTATTCACAGCAGCGTGAGTTCAAAACAGGGCCCGATGTCATGTAAGGTGTATTGACGCAGTGTATAGTTGCTGGCTGCAACAACCTTTTGGTCTTTATATCTATGTATTGCCTTACGTTTGTTTTTATGAATTACGAATACTTACTCTGTTATCTGTGATGAACATAGGATATGTTTGCTCTAAAAAAATTTTAAATAAAATAAAGTCACATTTATACACACAAAATTGATTTTATGCATGTATGCAAATATGGATTTTCACAAAATGTATTTTTTCCATAAATCATGAAATGAAACAAAATAAACTTTATGTTAACCCAAACGCAACCATTAAAGTTAATGGCGGTTATTCTAAAACCTTCAAAGTAGGGAGAGGTACACGACAAGGGTGTTCTCTATCACCCTTATTATTTGCATTAGCTTTAGAACCATTTGCTACCAAGGTGAGAAATACGCAAATAATTAAAGGGATAACTGTGGGTAAATCTGCTTTTAAGATATCATGTTTGCGGATGATATCCTCTTTACCATAAGCGAGCCATTACATTATCTGTCATTATTAATTGAGGAATTAAATTTATATGGCAGGGTGTCAGGCTTTAAAATGAATATTGACAAATCAGAAATAACCCCAATTTGGCTCTCGGATGCCTCTCAAAAACAAATAAAATCACAATTTCCGGAGTTCACGTGATGCGGTGAGCACGCCTCTACCTCAATCTCCGGGTGCCTCTCCCCTGTAAATTTGTTCCAAAGCGGCACTTCTTGGCGTACAGAGGCGAGAGCGGAATCGACTGACAGCTGACTACCTTCGACAGATAACTTGAAAAAAGAGTCGGGTTGGGGCAACATGTCTACCCGCCCACCACGAAAAGACAAGGAAAAAATTGCCAAACCCGATGCCAAGATGGCCGCCACCATTCCAGCTAGCCTCAACAACACACTCATTATATGCATTCTTATCATATACAATCACAGCTACAGAAGGAAAGATCTCTGTTTGAAGGTTTATGTCTTTCAATAAAGAAATATCAAAAGCTGATATCTAAGATACTCTTATCTTTTGGGAAATATGAAAGCTCCTACTCCATGCATTAAAGCCTGGGAAACAGATTTAGGTGAGACTCTGGAAGACGAGGATTGGGACATATGCTATGCTTCCATTAATCGTAGCTCCATATCAGCAACTCTTATGGAAAATGGCTATGTTATTATATCGTTGGTACCTCACACCAATTAAACTTCATAAGATATACCCCACAATATCTAATCAATGTTAGAGAAATTGTGGCTATGAAGGCTCAATGCTTCATATATGGTGGATGTGCCCAGATGTCTTTGGACTATGGGACTCTGTATATCGATTTCTCTCTGAGATGTTGGGTGAACGAGTTGATAAGGACATTAAAAGCAGCCTGCTAACTTTTCCTATACTGTTCCTGGACAAATATCAACAGCAATTAGCAACTCAAGTAATATTAGCTACACGCTTGGTAATATCTGCAGCCTTAAAACAAGAGTTTTTGCCCAGGACTAACTGAGACTTTGTGGAAGTTATCCACTGTTTATTTTTTAAATAAACTGTCAGCAATTCAATCAGATACAATGGGCAACTTTATCAGAATTTGGCAACCATATGAAGATTGGGTTAAGGATAATGTTGAATGATGTATGCATTACAGATGTGCTAAGAAACTCATGTCTAGTATTCAACCCTATTATTTGCAAGTAGAAATGTAAGTTTATATAATTGTAAATATTAGAAAAGGGGTGGTTGGGTGGGGAAGGGATAGGATATTATAAAATGTTTGGCCAATCTTATGTATAAATGTTCAGCTGTTTTAAATGTTACTGATATACAGGATTATGTATATTATTCACCTGGCTTGGCATTAATAAAAGTTAAATGAAAAAAAAAATACATAATGGAGAAATTACTTACCTAATAATTTTGTTTTCCATAGTGTAGACAGATGGACTCAGGACCAATGGGTATAGTGTACTCCTGATAGCAGTTGGAGATGGATCAGATTTCAATCTGACGTCAGCCCTAGTACATATACCCCTGCAGGAAGTGCAGTTCTTCAGTATTCTCCTCGAAAAGCATTATGGATATATGTGTGACTGACTAATTTGAATAACTTGATTAACTTCATAACTTGAATAACTTGATTAACTTTATAACTTGGTTAACTTGATTAATTTGAACTGGTTGAATTGGCTATAGCTGGAGACCGCCAGTGCCCTCAACCGAGAAACGTCGACACCCGGTAGGGTGGGTGTCCCAGATGAAGGAAAGCATGGCTTACTCGAGAATCACTCGCTCCCGGGGATGTCCCCCGAGAATTCCATGAGTAAAGGCAGCCATGGGTGGAATGCTGAGTCCATCTGTCTACACTAAGGAAAACAAAATTATCAGGTAAGTAATTTCTCCATTTCCTAGCGTGTAGCAGATGGACTCAGGACCAATGAGATGTATAAAAGCTACTCCCGAACCGGGTGGGAGGCTGCCCGTGACCCACTTAGTACTGCCCTTGCAAATGCTGTGTCCTCCTGAGCCTGAACATCCAGGCGGTAAACCTGGCGAATGTGTGAATGGAAGTCCAGTGGGGCCGGACATTTGAACTATGGACTTTGAGAGGGACTTCTGAAGCCTATGGTTGGAAAGTGAGTTGCTGGCTCAGTGGGGAAGGCATCTGCCTTCTAGCCAGCTGATAAGGGTTCAAATCCCACCTGGGGACTTGTAAGATAAAAACAGCTAAATTGCTATTTTGAGTTTCCAAGGGACCAGGGAAGCTCATTCAGGGATTGGATCCCAGGAACAGATGCAAGCAGCGGTGTACGGACCAGGAAAGTGTCACACCGTAAGAGAGAATCAAGCTGGATCCTCGTGGAGGATCGGTCCCTGTTGGAGCAGGTCTCTGTGTGGAGGTAGTAGCAGAAGGTTCCCTGCCAACAGTCTTTGCATGTCTGTGTACCATGGTCTTCTTGGCCAGTCCAGGGCCACTAGAAGTACTGGCCCCCCTGTGGTGTTCTATCTTGTGGATGATTGCGCCCAATAGGGGCCATGGCGGGAAGGCGTATAACAGAGTCTCCTGTGGCCAGGTCTGTACCAGGGATCGATTCCCTGGGACTGGGGTTTCCGCCTGCAGCTGAAGAAACTGGGTACTTGGGCATTGGACCGGCTTGCCAGGAGGTCCATGGTTGGTTTTCCCCAATAGTTTACTATCAATTGGAATGCTGTGGTTGACAGTTTCCAATCTCCTGGATCTAGACTCTCTCTGCTGAGGTAGGCCGCTGCAAAATTGTCTTTCCCGGCAATGTGAACGGCCGAGATCTCTTGAAGATTCACTTCCGCCCATGACATTAGGGGGTCTATTTCCAGAGACACCTGTTGGCTTCTGGTTCCTCCCTGACGGTTGATGTAGGCCACTGTTGTGGCATTGTCTGACATTACTCTGACCGCTTTGCCTCAGAGTCTGTGACCGAACCCTAGGCAGGCTAGTCTGACTTCCCGGGCTTCTAGGCGATTGATATTCCAACCCGACTCTTCTTTGTTCCATTGCCCTTGGGCGGTTAGCTCCTGGCAATGTGCTCCCCATCCTCGTAGGCTGGCATCGATGGTGAGTATGATCGAGGTTGGGGAGGATAGTCTCGTTCCCTGGCTCAGATGGGCTTCTTGTAGCCACCATCGCAGTTGGGCCCGAACTCTGTCCGGAAGCTGAAGCCGTACGGTGTAGTTCTGGGACAGAGGATTCCATCGTGATAGTAATGAGCATTGTAGGGGTCTCATGTGAGCCCATGATCATGGGACTACCTCCAGTGTGGATGCCATGAGGCCGAGAACTTGTAGGTAATCCTATGCTGTGGGGCGAGGTTCGCTCAACAGGGTTCGTAACTGGGTCATCAGTTTTGATCTCCTTGTTGGTGTCAGGATGACCTTGTCTTGTTTGGTGTCGAACCGGACTTCCAGGAATTCTAGAGATTGGGAGGGCTGCAGATAGCTCTTGTTTGAGTTGACCACCTACCCGAGGCTCTCCAGTAGAGTTTTGACTCTTTTGGTTGCCTGGTGGCTTTCCTCTGGGGATTTCGCTCTGATCAGCCAATCGTCTAGATAAGGGTACACGCGGATTCCTTCCTTCCTCAGTGTTGCTGCCATCACCACTATGATCTGGGTGAACGTCCGGGGTGCAGTGGCTAACCCGAAAGGTAGTGCCCGGAACTGGTAATGATGGTCCAGGATCGAGAAGCGTAGAAAACACTGTGAAGCTCTTGATGGATCGGAATGTGTAGGTAGGCTTCCGACATATCCAGGGAGGTAAGGAACTCTCCCGGTTGTATCGCCCTTATTACCGAGCATAGGGTTTCCATGCGGAAGCGGGGAATCTTCAGGTAACAGTTGACCGCCTTGAGGTCCAGGATAGGTCTGAATGTTCCTTCCTTCTTGGGAACGATAAAATAGATGGAATAATGGCCAGTATTTATTTGTTGTGGAGGCACTGGTGTTATAGTCTCTAAGGCTAGTAACCTGGTTAGTGTAGCTTCCACTGCCATTCTCTTGGAAGGATCGAGGCAGGGAGATTCCACAAACTTGTCCGGAGGGAGGTGGTTGAAATCCAGGTAATATCCCTCTCGAATGATGGAGAGGACCCACTTGTCTGAAGCTATCTCGATCCATCTTTGGTAGAATAGGGCCAGTCTGCCCCCTATGGCTTCTTCCTTTGGATGGGTCAGCTGATCTTCATTGTGGGGTGCGGCTGGGGCCTGGGCCCAAGCTGGCTCCCCTTTTATTGTGCTTGTTCCGAAAGGACTGGCTCCTGCCTGTGGGGCGGGCCACTTGATATGAGCTTCTATATGGGTTAAAGCACAGTGATCCTCTGGAGGATAGCTAATGTAACCCCAATATTTAAAAAGGGCTCCGGGAAACTACACACGGGTTAGCCTGACTTCAGTGCCAGGAAAAATAGTAGAAAGTGTTCTAAACATCAAAATCACAGAACAAATAGAAAGACATGGTTTAATGGAACAAAGTCAGCATGGCTTTACCCAAGGCAAGTCTTGCCTCACAAATCTACTTCACTTTTTTGAAGGCGTAAATAAACATGTGGATAAAGGTGAACTGATAGATGTAGTGTACTTCGATTTTCAGAAGGCGTTTGACAAAGTTCCTCATGAGAGGCTTCTAGGAAAAGTAAAAAGTCATGGGATAGGTGGTGATGTCCTTTCGTGGATTACAAACTGGCTAAAAGACAGGAAACAGAGTAGGATTAAATGGACAATTTTCTCAGTGGAAGGGGGTGGGCAGTGGAGTGCATCAGGGATCTGTATTGGGACCCTTACTTTTCAATATATTTATAAATGATCTGGAAAGAAATACGACGAGTGAGATAATTAAATTTGTAGATGATACAAAATTGTTCAGAGTAGTTAAATCACAAGCAGATTGTGATAAATTGCAGGAAGACCTTGTGAGACTGGAAAATTGGGCATCAAAATGGCAGATGAAATTTAATGTGGATAAGTGCAAGGTGATGCATATAGGGAAAAATAATCCATGCTATAGTTACACAATGTTAGGTTCCATATAGGGATGTGAATCGTGTCCTCGATCGTCTTAACGATCGATTTCGGCTGGGAGGGGGAGGGAATCGTATTGTTGCCGTTTGGGGGGGTAAAATATCGTGAAAAATCGTGAAAAATCGTGAAAAATCTAAAAATCTAAAAATCGCAAAACCGGCACATTAAAACCCCCTAAAACCCACCCCGACCCTTTAAATTAAATCCCCCACCCTCCCAAACCCCCCCCCCAAATGAGTTAAATAACCTGCGGGTCCAGCGGCGGTCCGGAACGGCAGCGGTCCGGAACGGGCTCCTGCTCCTGAATCTTGTTGTCTTCAGCCGGCGCCATTTTCCAAAATGGCGCCGAAAAATGGCGGCGGCCATAGACGAACACTGATTGGACGGCAGGAGGTCCTTCCGGACCCCCGCTGGACTTTTGGCAAGTCTCGTGGGGGTCAGGAGGCCCCCCACAAGCTGGCCAAAAGTTCCTGGAGGTCCAGCGGGGGTCAGGGAGCGATTTCCCGCCGCGAATCGTTTTCGTACGGAAAATGGCGCCGGCAGGAGATCGACTGCAGGAGGTCGTTCAGCGAGGGTTCCGGCGCCTCGCTGAACAACCTCCTGCAGTCGATCTCCTGCCGGCGCCATTTTCCGTACGAAAACGATTCGCGGCGGGAAATCGCTCCCTGACCCCCGCTGGACCTCCAGGAACTTTTGGCCAGCTTGTGGGGGGCCTCCTGACCCCCACGAGACTTGCCAAAAGTCCAGCGGGGGTCCGGAAGGACCTCCTGCCGTCCAATCGTGTTCGTCTATGGCCGCCGCCATTTTTCGGCGCCATTTTGGAAAATGGCGCCGGCTGAAGACAACAAGATTCAGGAGCAGGAGCCCGTTCCGGACCGCTGCCGTTCCGGACCGCCGCTGGACCCGCAGGTTATTTAACTCATTTGGGGGGGGGTTCGGGAGGGTGGGGGATTTAATTTAAAGGGTCGGGGGTGGGTTTTAGGGGGTTTTAGTGTGCCGGCTCACGATTCTAACGATTTATAACGATAAATCGTTAGAATCTCTATTGTATTGTGTTCCATAACGGTTTAAGACGATATTAAAATTATCGGACGATAATTTTAATCGTCCTAAAACGATTCACATCCCTAGTTCCATATTAGGTGCTACAACCCAAGAAAGAGATCTAGGCGTCATAGTGGATAACACATTGAAATCATCGGTTCAGTGGGCTGCGGCAGTCAAAAAAGCAAACAGAATGTTGGGAATTATTAGAAAGGGAATGGTGAATAAAACGGAAAATGTCATAATGCTTCTCTATCGCTCCATGGTGAGACCGCACCTTGAATACTGTGTGCAATTCTAGTCGCCGCATCTCAAAAAAGATATAATTGCGATGGAGAAGGTACAGAGAAGGGCTACCAAAATGATAAGGGGAATGGAACAGCTCTCCTATGAGGAAATACTAAAGAGGTTAGGACTTTTCAGCTTGGAGAAGAGACGGCTGAGGGGGGATATGATAGAGGTGTTTAAAATCATGAGAGGTCTAGAACGGGTAGATGTGAATCAGTTATTTACTCTTTCAGATAACAGAAAGACTAGAGGGGCACTCCATGAAGTTAGCGTGTGGCACATTTAAAACTAATCGGAGAAAGTTCTTTTTCACTCAAAGCAGAATTAAACTCTGGAATTTATTTCCAGAGGATGTGGTTAGTGCAGTTAGTGTAGCTGTGTTTAAAAAAGGATTGGATAAGTTCTTGGAGGAGAAGTCCATTACCTGCTATTAAGTTCACTTGGAGAATAGCCACTGCTATTACTAGCAACGGTAACATAGAATAGACTTAGTTTTTGGGTACTTGCCAGGTTCTTATGGCCTGGATTGGCCACTGTTGGAGACAGGATGCTGGGCTTGATGGACCCTTGGTCTGATCCAGTATGGCTTGTTCTTATGTTCTGCCCCTGGGGATCCAGGGGAAGGATTGCTGGTTTCGCTTATTCCTGTCCTCCGGTAGCCGCGGCAGTGGGGACTTGCCACTTGTTGGCTAGTTTCTCTAGTTCGCTTCCGAATAGGAGTGTTCCCTTGAAAGGCATCCTTGTAAGTCTCGTTTTGGAGGATGCGTCGGAGTTTCAGAGCCAGATTTGTCTTCTGGCTGCCACGGCGGAAGAGACTCCTTTAGCTGCCATGCGTACCAGATCCGAAGCGGCGTCCACGAGGAATGATATGGCTGATTCCAGGGCTTCCCCAGGAGCGTTGTCCCTGGTCTGCACTAATCAGGCACGTGTCACCACGGCACAGCAGGCCGCGATCTGTAAAGACATAGCGGAGATGTCAAAGGACTGTTTGAGGATAGATTCCAGACGTCTGTCTTGAGCATCCTTGAGTGCTGCTCCTCCCTCCATCGGGATAGTAGTGCGCTTCAAGACCGAGCAGACCATGGCATCCACTTTCGGACATGCCAGGAGATCTTTGGCGGCGGGGTCCAGAGGGTACATGGCTGCCAGAGCCCGGCCCCCTTTGAACGTGGTTTCTGGGGCCTCCCATTCCAGGTCAATTAGTTGCTGGACGGCTTGTAATAGTGGGAAATGGCGGGAGGTCTGACGAAGTTCCTCCAAAAGTGAGCTCAGCTTAGGTTCCCCCGAGGCGCTTGTGCCCGGGATGGCAAGCTCTTTTAAGCTGGGCGTGACCAGGTCTGGAAGTTCATCCTTGGTGAAGAAGCGTCTCATGGTTCGATGGGGTTCTGTCCCCAGAGGGAGTTCCCCTTCCTCCAGGGGTTCTGACTCCTCATCTGAGATGTCTGTGTCCCCGAAGGTGGGGCTTCTGGGCGGTGGGATCACTTCCCTGGGTATAGAGGGTCCTGGCATGTTGAGGTCCTCTGGTGGTGCCTGTGACCACATTTTAGGAGGCCCCGGTTGCATGTGGATGAAGGTATGCAGACCTTTGAAGAATTCCACCCAGGAGATAGAGGCTGGGTCTAGACTAGGGGGCGCCGTGTCCCTGGGGAGCCCCGTTTGAGGGGGGTCCCGCTGTGTGATGCTAGGTCCGGTGTACCGCTCGAGAGGCTGGGGTCCAGTACCGGCTCGGGATGGCCATGAATTGGGTCCCCTAGGGCCTCTTTGCACTGTGGGCTGGATTTTAAAAGGGTTACGCGCTTAAGTTAAGCGCGTAACCCTTAAAAAAAAAAAAAACCCTGCGCGCGCCAAGTCTATTTTGCATAGGCTCGGCGGCGCGCGCAAGCCCCGGGACGCGCAAAAGCCCCGGGGCTTTGCTAGGGGGGCGTGTCGGGGGACGTGTCGGGGGGGCGGCCCGGGGGCGTTCCGGGGGGCGTGACAAGGCCTCTGGACCAGCCCCCGGATCGGGTGATGGCGCAGCAGCGGGCCTTTGAGCAAGCGTAACTTGTGCGATAAAGGTGGGGGGGGTTTAGAAAGGGCTGGGGGGGGTGGGTTAGGTAGGGGAAGGTGCGGGGGGGTGGAAGGAAAGTTCCCTCCGAGGCCGTTCCGATTTCGAAGCAGCCTCAGAGGGAACGGGCAGCACGCGCAGGGCTCGGCACGTGCAAGTTGCACAAATGTGCACCACCTTGCGCACGCTGACCCCGGATTTTATAAGATACGCGCGGCTATGCGCGTATCTTATAAAATCCAGCTTAGTTTTGTTCATGCCTGGTGTGCGAACAAAAGTACACGCGCGCACTGTTTTTTAAAATGTACCCCTGTATACACAGGGCCGTGGCCTCCTCATGCTGTGCAGCTCTAATGTGGCATGCTGGGCAAAGGCCCTGATCTTTGAGCTTATTTTCAGGTGGAGCCATGGTTTGTGCGCGTACAATACAGTTGTGCGCTCCGGTGTGCGTCGAAGATGCGCATGTAGGTTTAGTGCGCGTGTGCCGAGCGACGTGCAGCGCGCACGGGTCGAAGTTATACGCCCAGCACAGTGAGTGCGTGGCTATGCGCTTCGCTTGTGCGCCCAGCACTTATGCGCGCAACGTTGTGCACACAAGGTATTTGTGCACAAGGCTCGCCTCTGTGTGCACGGATCGAGACGGCGGACAGGGCAGTGAACAGGGCCAAAATGGACGGCGACCACGCGGACAATATGGCGACCACCTCGGAGGGTCTCCACGTGGGAGGGCCCTCGGATCTGACCGGGGTCTAGCCCTGCTAAGGCCGATCAACCCGGTGGCACTGGTCCCAGCTGGCGACCTGTGTGTCTCCTCCAGCTTCAGAGACCGGAGACTTTTAAATAGATTTCTACCTTACCTTGTTCTGGCGCTTCCCGGTTTCGTACCAGGCGGTCTCCGGCTGGGGGGGGGGGGAGAGGGAAAATACCTTCACCGCCGCGCTCAAGGTTGCACCGGCTGCCTCTCAGCCTCACCCGATGTCGGGGGGCTAAGTCCCCGCTGAAGGTCGGCTGCCGGACCGAGGCTCACCTCCGAGGGATCGCGGAAATCACCTCGGGAATTCTCAACTGGGGGAGGGACCCGAGAGTGTCACCGCAGCAGGGTGGGGCTCGTCTGTAGAGGTAAGATTTCTTTTTGTTTCGGGTTTCCTCTGTTAAATTTACTCTTAACTCTGAGAGTGTGCAGGTAGTCCCTAACTGCTATAGAGACGGAAAATACTGAAGAGCTGCACTTCCTGCAGGGGTATATGTACTAGGGCTGACGTCAGATTGAAATCTGACTCTGTCTCCAACTGCGATCAGGAGCACACTATACCCATTGGTCCTGCGTCCATCTGCTATATGCTAGGAAATCCATACATTTTGCTGGTTATTAAATGAAATGAAACTGAGTCTATTCATAATCAGGTTAATATTTTGTCGGGCTAATACACTTTTAGTACATTTACTGGTTCTTCATTACACTTTAATCTGTACCTTGTCTATAGCTCTTTTCTTTCTTACCTGGTTCTTTGCATTTTTTTTTTTCAGGTCTTGTTAGACTGGAAGCACACTGCGTTTTCTGCTATGTTCGTTCTTGACACTCCTGATCTGAAATGTAATCATTTTCTAAATTACAGCCATTATACATAATGCATCTCCTTATGATGGTGTAGGCTTAGCAGGGAAAAATCATAAATATGTCGTAAGAGTGCAAGGAACAAGACATTAAGGTTCAGCTTTCTGATGTACCTTCAGCAACATTAGACTCGGAATGTGCACCAAGAACTATTTGTGCCTGATGGGCTCATCGCATAGCAACGAGAACACAACTGTCTTATGGGCCACAACTGAACCACCATGCAAATGGAAATATGCAAAACTGCTTCGCAAAACTGCTTCCTAACATTAAGAGGAAACTTCATCTACATGTGAATACAGTCTGTTCTGCTCTTGAAACAATTCATATGGGCTTCATTAAAAAAAAAAAAAAAGTTTCCCATGCTTTTTTTCTTTTTGCTGTTCATGTATTTTTATTGAACATGCATTTTTCCCTTGAAATGTTTTCAAGCTTGTTACTCTGCAGATAATCTGAGACACTTCAGGAGCTATTTGAAGTTATCATTTGTGAATAAATGATTCATTTATTTTCTTATGCTGTAGCATCATTAACCCAAGCAGCAGTATTAGCAAAAGATTTTGGTTGGCCCTGATTTTTTTCTCATGCCTCAAGAGATATTCATATTTATAGTTTATGAAAGTTTTTCCTTCCTTAGCTACTTCCAAACATACTTTTTTTTTTTTTTAAGTATTTTGACAAAAAGTTTAGGAATATGTATTTTAAAACTGGAAAATTGCAATGAAATTCCCATTTCATTTCCTTTTTTTAAATTAAACAAAAGAAAAATGAACAAAATTTTGTTTCATTTAAAAAAAAATGTCTCTCAAATTTACAAACTAAGGCCTGGATTTATCAAAATGGAGTAAATATTGCATGTGATGATTTGCACTTTGAGATAAGTGCCAGAATGTGGTATTTTCTACATACTACTGGGGGGGGGGAGGGGGAGAGAGAGAGACTAGCCAAAATGCCCTAACCCTAGATAATATTTATATCTCTATGGGAAGCCCACCTAGTAACTCGAGGTGAGGTTTAAGTATTAGTGTAGGGGGTTAGGGGCCACTTTGACATTCAATGTGAGACGTACGAACAGAACAGTGCTCTCTTTTGAACATATGATGACCCTCGGAGTGAGGAAACTCACCCAAAGATGAGATTTGTGCAGTGTTCTCTCAACCTAGCTTGATGGACTTTCTACCTGGGTAACATCAAGCTAGGTTGAGACAACACTGCACAAATCTCATCTTTGGGTGAGTTTCCTCACTCCGAGGGTCATCAAATGTTCAAAAGAGAGCACTGTTCTGTTCGTACGTCTCACATTGAATGTCAAAGTGGCCCCTAACCCCCTACACTAATACCTAAACCTCACCTCAAGTTATTAGGTGGGCCTCCCATAGAGATATAAATACGTATCTAATGGTAATGGCATTATGGCTCTCTCCCTCCCCCCCCCCAGTTAACATTCTGGGAGCTACAGCCATAACTCCTCCTCTTTTTCAGATTTGCATCACACCATACAATATGGTGCTATCACATGCAAAAACACCTTAGCACATTCTGATGAGGGGGATAAAGCTCCCTCCCCCAGCTTTCTCCAATATCCCCACCCTCCACAGACCCATCTGACCCCTTTCATGGGATCACAAAAAGCCCAAATGATCAGGTGTGAATCCCAGGTGCTCCTGCCCAGTTAGATGTCTAATTTGAAATGGTGCCAACTGGCCTTGAACCCAGTGCCCTTATGTTGTAGGGCAACACAACACAATAGCAACCACATGGCCTTGACAAACAGGAGATCTAGAGCCCAATACCAAGGAAATCCCAAGACTACTGGAGATTTCCAGCTTGCAGCGACCTTTGTCTTCTTCCCAATCATTCTGGGATCTTCTTTCACTATTGAGAACTTGTGGGAAGCTGTGCCTGGTTTCCCTCGTCTATTATTATTATTTCTTTGCTTTATGGCCCAGGACTTTTTGTGTCCACTCCAATGTTCTTTATTCTCTCTTACACTTGTTTCTTCAGTTTGTTTTTTTTCTTGCCTTTGTCTTAATACTGAATGCTCAGTTCAGCCTTTTCTAGGAACAGGAATTAAAAGGAATAGTCACCACAGTGATATTCTAATGCATCCTAAATACCTGCAGTAAGGCTGCATTTTCCAGATGTTCTTAAACCTTTTTAGTCCAACACAGGCTGAATAAACTTATTATCTTGAACCGCACGATTACGTTCAAAGTAAAGCATTATTTAATCTCAGCAACAAATCATTGCACACGTTCTAAAAAGGAACATTAACAGCTGTAAATAGTTCCTAAAACTAAATTGGGTTATACAAAATAGAAATTATTTCCCTCAGGCAATAAAAATGAAAGAGATGGGGTTGTGATAATGAATGACTTAAAGCAGCAGTTCGTGTTTGCTGAAATGGTTCTGGGACAACTTGCATTTTAAATTTTCTGTGATATATTTTTTCTTTGTCATTTTTATTTAGCTTGTGTACAGCCATATGCTATATGGAGAACAGTTCCTGCTAGAGGAAAGAAAAGTTTGCCAACACAGACTGCTTCTGTAAATACTGTTCTTACAATAAAATAATAATCATAATAGGATTATGCATCCCAGGGCTCAAAATGGGAAAAAATAAATACTAGCTATGGGAACAGTTTCCAACTGGCTGCCTGTGCTGAAACAAGCTCTCCCAACCTGAAACAGTCCCGAGATATAAGGAGGGTGGCCATTCAGAGCTACAGATGGCACTGTATAGGAAGAGATACCGTAGTTCAATTATACATTTATTTATTTATTTATTTTAGAGATGTCAGTTTTCTCTTACTCCTTTGAGCCTCCACCTCAGTCAGAATCAAAGCTGGAATCCTGGCATGATAAGCTTTCATTTACAACTACCCAGGGATTTTTCTATTTTTTTTAATCTCTCATCCCTCTCCCAACCTCCAATATGCCTAATCTGTTCATGGTAGTGATAGCCCTGAGCCAGAAAAAAGTGTGGGGGGGTGGGTGTCATTCACCAGGTCTTCTTCCAGAATTCTGCAATCAGAAATCAGGAATTTGGCTACTAGATTTATTTATTTATTTATTTCTGATTTTTATATACCGACATTCTCAATACAAGTATCGAATCAGGTCGGTTTACATATAACAAAACTTTCGCACAAAAGGCGTTACATGGAACAGCGTTTCTTAACATATAACGTATAACATATTGCATTTTGCAATATGACTTCTTTCCTCCAGGTGCTGCAATTGCTACCTCTGCAGCATCCCCAGCCGCAGCCAGCCCAGGGAGTGAAAGACCCAATTTGGGGATCTAGCCTAGGACCTTCTGCAGAGCAGTGCACAGCATCACCATTGAGCCACTGGACCAATCCAGGCAGTGCAATTATTAAGGAAGAAAATAAAAATAAGAGTCACAGAAGCAGTGGCATAGCCATGGGTGGGCCTTGGCCCACCCAACCAGGACTGTTGCATAAATGCTATCTCGGTATCCCATCCCCGCGATGGTGAAGAGGAGGGCCAGAGCTGCAATACCGCCACGGGATCCCATCTCCGAGGTGGCAGAAGTAGGACTTTGGCTGTGCCTAATGGAAAGGCCCTGCATGTGTGTGTGTAGGGGGTGAGAATGGGAGCTTGGGTGTGTATGGGGGGAGGGAGGCTGAGAATGGAAGCCTGGGAGGGGATGTGGAGGGGGTAAGAATGGTGGCCTGTGTGTGTATGGTGGGGATGAGAATGGGAGTGTGTGTGTGTGTGTGTGTGTGTGTGTGGGAGAAGAGACACCCTGAAAAGGAATTAGGAAATGATCGACAAAGGATAAGTAGGAAAAAGAACACTGATTATAAAAAAATAAGATCAAACAACAAAGGTACAAAAATATATATATTTATAGCAATTTCAATATGCCATTTTTGGGGGTGTGCATTTTTATATTTTTGTATTTTGCTCGCTCTTCAGTATTCCACTGCTCAGAGTCTAGTTTCTCAGGCTTTCTATTTCAGTGTTGTCTGCATGTTTCTGTTTCTAATTTGTAGTCGGTTTCTGTTTTTCCTATGTGTGACTGAAGTGCAGTATTTCTGCTAGTGTGTAGTTTCTCTGTAGCAGTTCAGCCTCTTCTGTTACTCCAGCAGGTGATGTATTAATGTTCTAGGGCCTGGTGCAGTATTTACATTGCTGCTTTTTCATAAGATTGCTGTTATTTGAATCCTGAGAGTCAGTGTTATTGCTGTATGGTATGGCAAGGTTTTAGACGTCTCTTTCTTTGCAGGAGTTTGTTCACAAAATAACAGTGGAGGGATTTTTTTGCTGAGGTGACACCAGAATTTGAATTTGTTTTTCATGTTGGTTGTAACGTGAATTATTCTAGCTCTGCTTTACACCTGTTCTGATTATTAATGCTATTTTATTGTAGTTATGATGATTTCTGGCTTTCTGCAAAGAGAATTCATGAAAAAATCAAAGAATACATTAATTTTGTTTATTACATGATTGGATCTGTTTCTTTTCTTTGCTTTTTACATGAAATACTTGTGCATTTATAAACTGCAATAAATATAAAATAAATTAATACAGATTAATAAGGAATTTTTAATGCTGGTAAGTGCTTGAAATAATTGAGGTAAAATGTTTTAAGTTTCATGCATGATGCATAATGGCTGTTGCAATCTACTTGGAAAGATATTGTAGGATGTAGTATATGACATTATCAATTAAGAATACAACTAGTAGGTCTCAGTCCTACATCCCTACAGCCCACCCATGTTAACCTTGTGCCCACCCATTGCACAGAAGATTTCTGGATGTTGTAGCCTTGGAGGGGCAGGGCCTAGATCTAACTTGCGGGTCATTTATCAAATCGCATTATGGCATTTTTGCATGCATTAAGATTTGATGTCCTTCGGAGTGAGGAAACTCACACAACGATGAGATTTGTACAGTGTTCTCTCAACCTAGCTTGATGTTACCCAGGTAGAGAGTCTATCAAGCTAGGTTGAGAGAACACTGTATAAATCTCATCGTTGTGTGAGTTTCCTCACTCCGAAGGACATCAAATCTTCACAAGAGTGTACTGTTCTGTTCGTACGTCTCACTCTGCATGTAAAAGTGGGCCCTAACCCCTACAATACTACCTAAACCTCACCTCGAGTTACTACTTGGGCCGCCTATAGAGATATAAATAGCTAACTACTACAAGGACCTGCTTGTTATTAATTTATATACTGCCCCTCCAATTAAAACATTCATAGATCAGTATTAACAAAATAAAATACACAAACAGTACAGCAAGAGTACTCTGGGCCTGATGAAAGGTGTATCATTTGATAGCCAGGTCTTTGGTAATTTTCTGAATATTTTGAAGTCCGTTGTCACACTTAGTAGCTCTGGCATAGAGTTCCATAGTCTCAGGTCGGCAGTTGATATGGCTCTGTCCCTTACCGCCCCTAAATGGTCACGGTGAATAGGAGGAACTTTAAGCAGCCCTTTATCAGAGGTCTGATACATGTGGAGAGATGCTCCTAACCAGACAGTATCTGGATTTATCAGAATTTTGTGCATTACAGTTAAGATTTTAGATTGACTCCCTATTCAATAGCGTGTTCAGTATAAAGAAGAGAGGATGGATAGAATGTGATCATATTTTCTTTTGTCAGTTAATACTCATGCCGCATTTTGCAACATCTGTAAATGGTCTTATATGCAATTAAAAAAGCCATGTGAGAGAGTATTTTGTGTTTCATACAAATGTATTGAATGATACCATTAACTGCTGATACATTACTGCTGGATTGTGAGATCTGACCAATGTCTCTTGCACCCTGTAAGGTCAGATGGATCTTTAAATAAGCAGTTTTAAACTTGGAAGAATTGGTTCCACAGTGTGAAAAAAGGTTTATTTATAGAGTCAGGAACCAAACTGTATAAGCAATAACAGAAAGAGAAACATAGCTTTCAGCCAGCACTGACTAATTCAGATGCAGTTACTCCTCAATGCTAAGGGCAAGGCTAAGACTGTTAACTCTAAAATAAAAATATTTTCCTCTTGACTCTATCTCTCATGGGTTGTAAAGTGTCTCTTGTTTACTAAAGCAGTTTGTGTTCCTGATGCTATAAGGTTAGAGATCCCAAGTTTTAATATCAAGCTGTTCTACCTTCAGGTAGCTTTGGATTTAGCTTTTAAATTTAATTACTTTCCTTTTTTATAAATCTGAGCTCCAAGTCAGGTACTGTAGGTATTTCTTTGCCTAAAAGGATTTATAATCTCAGTTGTACCTAAGGCAATGGAGGATGAAATGACTTGCCCAAGGTCACAAGGAGCATATGGGGGAGAAGCAGGATTCAAACTATAGCTTCTCTAATTCACAGCCTGCTACTCTAACCACTAGGCTACTTCGCTATATTTTTTCAGATTTCATTCCCACCCCCTCATACACACACATCCACAGGCTCCCATTCTTACCCCCTCCCAGATTTCTTCTCACTAGCGTGTCCCTAGCGCCTCCTTTTGGACCGGAGCGGCGGCTGTCAGCGGGTTTGACAGCCGACGCTCAATTTTGCCGGCGTCGGTTCTCAAGCCCGCTGACAGCCACAGGTTCGGAAACCGGATGCCGGCAAAATTGAGCGTCCGGTTTTCGACCTGCGAGTCATGGGCCGACTTCAAATTTTTTTTTTTTTTACTTTTGGTAACTTTCGGGACCTTCGACTTAATATCGCCATGATATTAAGTCGGAGGGTGCACAGAAAAGCAGTTTTTACTGCTTTTCTGTGCACTTTCCCGGTGCCCGAAGAAATGAAAGTAAAATGTGCGGCTTGGCTGCACATTTTGCTTTGTGAATCGTGCGGGAATACCTAATAGGGCCATCAACATGCATTTGCATGTTGCGGGCGCTATTAGGTTCGGGGGGGGGGGGGGGGGGGGGGGTTGGACGCGCGCTTTTAGCCCCTTACTGAAAAAGGGGTAACGCTAGCGCATCGAAAACGTGCGTCCAATGGAGGGTTAACAGTACTGTATTGGCCTGTTAATTAGTTAACTTGGTGTAAGGTGGCAACTCTAGTATGATTCCTAAGTGTGAAGTGGTCCAGTAAGAAATCAGCTGCTTGCCTAAAAACAGATTCCCTTTATCCTAAGTAGGGATCTTTCACTTTGGAAATGTAGCCCTGACCCAGGCTCTATTTAAGGTGATGAGGCACTGGACTGGCTCTAAACTGTCACACTGTGCAAAACCCGAAATTGGCACCCCCTTCTTGGCAGCAGCTTTGGCACAGCAGTTCCTCTTTTGGCAATGGCAGTGGCTCAGCACAGCATAGCCATTTCTCCAGCCCCCCCCCCCCAAACTTCCCTCATCCTTTGTCCAGTACTAATATCCTCTCTGCCCTGCTCTTTCCATAGCATCCTCTTCTCTTGCACATTCCTTTCCTACCCACAAGCATCCCCCTCTTTTGCTTGCCTCTCCTCTTCTTCCCTGCAGGCTGATCCTTCACCTACCACCTCAGTCAGAAAACTCCTTCTTCCTGTACATCATTCCTGAATCTCTTTCTTGCAGACATCAGATGGAAAGGTATGGGAAGGAGGGGGCAGTGACACCCCCTTGAGCATGTGTGGACAGGTTGAGAAAGTTTTAAAAGTTTTAACTGCTTGTGGGAGCACCCATGCCCCTGGCCAGGCTGGGGAAGCAGGCAGGCAAACTTTAAAAAAAGGAATAAAAGTAAAAAGAGAAAAAGAAGCAAAAATAAATTAAAATAAAAGGAGAAGGGGTAGAGGAAGTTGCAGAGGGAGTCAGCAATCCTTCACTGAATGAAACAGGACTCTCAGCACCTTAGAATTCCCAGTAATGCACTGGGGCACAGGGAAGAGATGAGATAGCAGCAAGGGACCATGGGATAGTCCTGCTGCTGCTTGGCTGTATGGGGGAGGAGTCCTGGAGAGAGAGAGAGAGAGAGAGATAAGACCCAGAAGTTAAGTCCATGTAGCCACCAAAGAAAACACTTTAAATTGAATGACTGTGCAATTTTGTGTGTTGGGGTGCCCTGTACTAGCCCCCATCACATTTGCAAATATGTTTTGAAAGGCTTTTGTGGCTAGGGGACAATCCCTGTGCTGGGACTCCAGTCTAGGCAGGAATCCATGCCAGGTTTTCCTGCAAGCACTGTGTATGTTTACTGTTACAAGCTGAAAAGCACAAGTTTTGGAGGTGATTTGCCTGGTGACCAGGCACTAAAAGTGATGTGATCAGCCCCTGGAAACCTGATTTGGGGACAGTGCAGCAACTTTAAAAAAAAGTATGTAAATAAAATAGAAGCAGCTGACACCTCTGCCCAGTAATCTAGATGGCTGAGAGTGGCAGCGCTATAGAAGCTAAGAAGGTTTATAAAAGCAGCACTACTTGGGTGACATCAGAGGAGTAGGGATCTTCTCCCTGAAGATAAAGTGCCTGAAAGTGGGGATTTTGGAAGACAGCAGGAAAACTCTGGAGAAAGCAGAAGTGCTGATAATAAGCTCTGTCTTTCTCCAGAGGATTTGTGGTGAAGCTCAAAGCCAGTAGCACTGCAGTTACCTTGTTCCTGGGGTGATTTGGAAACAGAAGAACATTTTAAAAAGTTTGATTTCAGTTTCCAGAGTGACTCCTGTGCCCTGCAAGGTGAAGACAAAAGGGACAGGGTAGTTAATGATAATAACTGAACAGGAATGCAATCTAATAGAACACAAGACATGCCATACTGGATCCAACAGTGGCCAATCCAAGCCACAAGTACCTGGAAAAACCTGTTCTAGTTAGAGTGAAGCATTAAGAGTGAAAGCGTGAAATGTGAATGCTGTTCCCCTGAAAGTAAAGACAGGGAATTTTTGATTATCCTTTGTACTCAGTTCCACCAAGTTGCCCCCCCCCCCCCCTGAGATAGACCACAGTGACAGACAGAGCTCGGACCCAAGTCCTCGGGACCACAGATAAGTGTGTGACACACATCTGAGTGACACAACCTAGGTCTGGCCAGACTAATAAAAATCACTGAGCTCAGTTGGAAAGTGACAGAAAAGTCAGACAACACAGAGAAAAAAAGACAAACACATACAGTCAAGCAAGACAAAGATACTTATAATAAGAGGGACACTTTTTTGTTTCAGCAGAGCCTGGAAGAGAAAATATAACCCACAGACTCAATTTCTTAAAATATAAATTTGATTCTGACAATGATTGCCGTACTGGGACCTGGAATGCTCCTATTCCTGTTCATATTCCTGTTCATGTTCCTGATATGGGGTGAAGTTCTTGGTACACATGATATGTATTCTGACTTTTTACTAAGTTGTGGTGTCCCGTTATAGCTGTATATGAGGTTCTCTGCCAGGGGGGGGCGGTGAGGAGTTGGGGGGAGGGGGGGGATGTTCTGTTCTGTTCGATTTGGGTTGGCGTTTCAGTTAATTTGGGTGGGGGCTTGAAAATTGAAAATCTGGTGGTATGTACGGGCTATATGGTTACTTTAGACTGTTGTTATCTGTATTATCATGCCATAATAAAGAAATTTTGAAAAAAAAAATATAAATTTGAATTTTGGATACACATTTGGGACACAGCTAGAGTAAATTAAAAGTGATACTTACCTAACTCTTGAGTTGAGGTTCTACAAGAAAGAGAATAAAATTAATGATATTGGTTTAATACTGCTATATGGAAAAGAAAAGTTTAAAAGCATTTACATTCTAAATATTTGTTTAATTGTTGATTAATGTAAAAGAAGAAAAAGGAATTTTTCTTGCAATATTGTTTCACTGATTCCTATTAGGAGAACTTGAAAAGTTGTTATTAATTATTGCAATTCCTAATCCTTTTTTTTTTTTGGTAAAAATAAAATTGTTAAATCTTTGTATCTCAGGAATTATTACAGAGGTTCTCCAGATAACATCCACCCTCAGGATGGTTATCCTAACTTTATCCCTCTTCCCCTCCCTACCCTCGGGAGACTTTGCTGGGTGGGTTTAGGATCCCATTTCTGCACAAGAGACCCAGTAGGGAAGGGCATCAAACAATATACCCTGTGAGGTTTCATCTAGAGACCTTACAACACAGAAACATTTCACATCCCTCCAACCTCGGTCAAGATGGTCTCTGCCACAGGGGAGCACTATTTAGACATGGCATCCTCTACAATCACATACATCACACACCACCACAACTGGTCCTCACAGAACTGGCTCTAAGCTAACCGGCGCCCTGTGTGAAAGCTGAAATTGGCACCTCCCCTCCTTGATGGAAGCTCTGGCAAATGCACTCCTTCCTTTGGCAGTGGCTCTGGCACAGTCTACCCATCTCTACCCTCCACACACACTTCCCTTACCCTCTGCCCAGCACCAGCATCACCTCTGTCCAGCCCTCTTTCCTTCTGCCCACAGTGCCCAGCATCCTCGCTCTCTCTCTCTCCTCTTTCCTGCCCAGTAGCATCCCCCTCTTTCACATGTCGCCTTCTTCATTCATGCAGACCCTTCACCTACTACCATAGACAGACGCCTCCTTTCTCCTGCATCGTGTTTCTGAGTCTCCTGTTTGCAGACATCATAAGGAAGGGTGTGAGAGGGAGGAAGCAGTGGTGCCCCCTTGAAAATAGCACCCTGTGTGGGCACGAAGGTTGCTCACCCCAAAAGCCAGCTCTGCAAGGTATACGCTCAGTACTGGGGATGAGCCTTGGATTTCCTTTCACACAACCTCACTGCAGGTCCTCTGTTGAGGGGAAGAATAAACTTCCAAGGCCTTGGGTGTTTTTCTGAGTGCCAGTAAAGAAGCTGGAAACTGTGGTGGTGTTCCAACATAAAACTTTACTGAAGTAGTTAATCAACATGATCAACATGGCATTTGATACAAATCTCTCAGGTAAAATCACTTGCGAATAGGGGTTATAAAATAAATAATAAATTCCTGGTTCGTCCTGGAAGAGGCCTGTAGAGACTCTAGAAATGGCCTGCTGTGATAAGGCCGGTCATAGTGCTAGAGAGGGCCTATGGTGGGCCGAGAAGCATGGGCCTAAAGTTGGAAACCCAGAGATGAAAGGGAGCAGGCCTGGATCTGGAGACACCATGGGGAAGTGGCAGAACGCCTCCCACGATGCTCCAATGGAAGCTGGTGCTGGGCCAGCATGGGGCCTGATGCAGGCAGGCAGGCAGCTTGAGCGGTTGACAGTGGCGGCTGTGTGCTGCAATGTGGCTGGTAGCTGCGGGAGTATGCAGGAAGCACCCTGCGGCATCGGGAGGCAGCATTGGAGGTTGGGCTGGCGCAAGTGGATGAGATGTGTGCCATAGCCGGCCTCGCGCTGGAAGCAGGGCCAAGAGGACAAAATTTTAAAGTTTGCGCCATCGTAGGAGGAATCGGGGGTGGCTGGAGTTGGCAGCGGCAGCCTTGGGGAAGCTGCTACTGCAGATTTGAGGCATGCAAGCTGTCGGAGGCCTTGGGAAAGCCACTGGTGAGATTATCCTATGCAGGCTGGGTCCCACTGACATCATCAATGATGGAAGCAGGCACCCGTGTTCCTACCACCATTAAGTTTTAAACTGGCTAAAAATATAAAATTTAAATAAATAAAGTATGGGAGGGACATGTGGATGAAGGTTGGGGACCAGTGTTAAAATTGAATTTCAAAGACAAAAAATCAACCCATTTTCTACGGGGTATTTTTGGAGTTTTAAATATGCCAAATACCCCAGGAAAAATGAGTTTAATGGGTAGAAACACCAGTGTGTAATGTTTGGCCAACTGCGGCGGCATCCCGCGGCCAGCCTCGCACATCCCTGGGATGCCACCATCACCACACATGCCTTCCTTTCGGCATGCACACCTCTCCTCCCTATAACGGCTCTGTGGTGGGACCCTGGCCCCAGCCCCAAGGGACGATGTCACCTCCAGCTGGGTATTTAAACCCCAGCAGTTCAGAGGCTTCCTGCGTCTACAGTACTCATTGCTCCCAGATTCTCGCCTTGCTCCTGCCTTCTTCCAGCCCTCACCTTGCTCCTACCTTGCTCCAGTCTTCGCCTCACTCCTGCCCTGTTTTAATCCTCATCTTGCTTCTGCCTCGTTCCAGTCCCTGCCCTGCTCCTGTCTAGTCTTTCTTCTCGCCCTGCCTCTGTCTGCATGTCTCTTCCTTGTGTCCTGCTTCTTTCGTCCCCCTCTGTCTGATCTCTCATGCCTTGACCTCTGCCTACAACTCTGACCCTGCCTTAAGTGCCACAAGCCTTGACTGCCGCCTGCCTTGACCCCTGCTCAGATTCTGACCCTGCCTTGTTTGCCCCTGCTTTGAGCCCTGCTTGGATTCTGATGCCGCCTTGCTGCCACCTGCCTTGACCTCTGTCCAGATACCAATGCTTCTGACTGCCACCTGCTCTAATCTTTGGACCTCCTATTGACTATCGACCCTCCCCTAAGACCTGCAAGCCTCAAAACCCAAATGCTTAACTTGCAGGGAAAGAGGCTGCTGTAGGTGGAGCCCCTGCCCTGTCCCAGCCACTGCATATCTGCCTACAGTTGGCGTGAACCCAGCTCATGCCACTTGCTGGGTAGTACCATCTACACCACAGCCCAAGGACTCACAGCCCGTAAAACGGTGGAAAGACTGAAAACCTATAGCCAATTTTTATTTCGGGATAAAATGGGGTCGTTTCTGAAATATGGTTTTTGGTATTTTTAGAGTATTTTTGGTGGATTTTTATAGTAGTTTGGGGAATTTTGGAGTGATATTGAATATTTCTGGGTGATGTTTTATGATTTAGAATACATTTGGAATGGTTTTGAATTTTTAAATTGACATTTTTGGTAATTTTTGACTCCATTCCAGTGACTTTTCTGAATCTATTTCAGGATTTCCTGTGCTAAACCTTAGAAAAGAAGGGTCCATCAGCTCAGCAGAGTTGAAAAAAGTTCAACATTCTGGAGCTGTTACTATGGAAACACCTTGACAATGAATGTTTACCAAGAGATGACTTGTTAAGCGGCCAATGGAATTATACATCAGTAGGTCCAAGTACAGAAATATTTGATTAATTAATATAGAGAAAAATTCAAAGGTGATTAAAACTTTCTTTACATCTTAAATAATAAGTGCTAAAGGGTTTAGAATTAGGTCCATGGGTGTGAATGTATGGATGGAGTTTAGGCAGGACAGGAACTATTTCCATGATGACATCCCTAAAGTAAGGATCTCCCTGACAGAAAAAAGTTAGTGAAAGTTTCAGAACTTTGGGAATCTGTGCTGGAATTTGAGCAGAGAAGAGTGTTTCATTCCTATACTTCGCTGAGGCCTAGTTTAAAGTCACAAACACTTAAAAACAGTGAGGGAGAGCACATATTTATAAGTGAGTATGTGATTGAGCAAGTGTTTGGTGGTAAAAGAAACCTGAAAAGGTAATAAAAGCTAGTCAGTTAAAAATTAGAACTGCTGATCTGCAGTATTTTTTAAATCAGTTTTATTAATTAGCTAAATGATAGAGAACCGAATGGAAGGTCATAAATTAAAAGTGGTTTTTAACACTGAAGATAATTATTAAATAAAAACCTCAAGTGCCTTAATGAAATATAAGCCTTATAATAGGCTTGTCTTTAAAAGTGGCCTGGATTCTCTGTAAAAGTACCTGTTATGTAAGAGCATATATGAATAATAAAGGAGAATAATATTGGCCATAATAGAGCTAGCCAGTATGAGAGTGAACTGGTGAGGTTATAATATTTTGCTGACTTTAAGTCTGTGGTTTGAGAGTTAACACCAATTCTGTTCTGGAATAAAGTCCAAAATACTTTTTAAATTCAAGCAAAAGGAACTGAGAGAAAAATAGCTTCAGCTGTTTCAAATAACAGATGTTATAGCAGAAACAAAAGTATAGTGTCTCTGCTTACATAAAAACAGTTTAGGAGAAATAGAATCAATTGTTTCTCTAAATTGATGATAGAGAAAAACCAACTAAAACTGACTAAGACGTAAATAATGAAGCAAGGAATTAATGTGTGTTTGAATGCATGGTGAATACATTATCCTTATTGGTGATATCTGATACCTATTTATCTTATGTCTCATCATCACATCTTACAGTCATATTTTTCATAGTCTCATGTCACATAGTCTCGAAGCCTCTAGTCTCATTTGTCACACATCACAGTTCTTTTTCACTGTTTCTTAAGCAAAGGGTAATATTAATTATACTTTGATTTAACTAGTTAACTATTGCAGTATAATAATGCCTAACATACATTTAGGGCAACAAATATTATTATTTATTTATTTATTTATTTATTTATTTTTAGTGTTTTTCTATACCGGCATTCGCGAAAAGGTTTCACATCATGCCGGTTTACAATTAACAAAGGGGTGTATGAAGAATAAACAATAACAATAACAGGTGCATAACAGAAAACCTTTCAGGTTACAATAAACATTGCAGTTACAGTAAAACTGGGAAATACACAACTGGGAGCGGTGAAAAGTCGATTGGAAGTTAACCGAAGGAACAAGTTAACAAATTTAAAGCATTTACTAAGTAATTAAATATCTCAATGATGATGTTTATCATGTTAAGGTAAGATCGGAGAGTCAGTTAGTGGTGAGTTAAAGGTTCAGTTGGGGTCTGGGAAGGCTTTCTTAAATAACCATGTTTTGAGTCTTTTCCTGAATGTTGGAAGGCAGGGTTCCTGTCGCAGATCCGGTGGAATGGAGTTCCATAGAGGAGGTCCTGCAGTGGAGAAGGCCCTGTCTCTGAAGGTTATATGCTGAGAAGTTTTGGAGGGTGGCACCTGAAGAGATTCTCTATAGGATTCTCTGATGGGTCTGGAGGAGGTATGTTTTCTGAAGGGGATTTGTAGGTTAAGCGGAGAGTGTTGATGGATATTTTTGTACATCAAGGTGATGGACTTATATATGATTCTATAGTGAATTGGCAGCCAATGTAGGTCTTTGAGAATTGGAGATATGTGGTCTCTTCTTCTTGTGTTTGTCAATATTCTCGCCGCTGTATTTTGAACCATCTGAAGAGGTTTAGTGTGAGATGGGGGGAGACCTAATAGAATAGAGTTGCAATAATCTAGCTTAGAGAAGATTATTGCTTGGAGGATAGTTCTGTAGTCGTGCAAGTGGAAGAGTGGTTTTATTCTTTTTAAGACATGCAGTTTATGAAAGCAGTCCTTGGTGGTTTGGTTAATAAATGGTTTTAGGTTTAGCCGATTATCAAGGATAGCTCCTAGGTCTCTGACTTTAGGTGTTTGTAGGTTGGCTGGTGGATTTGTGAAGTTACTGTTTTCCGGAGATATGAGTAGGAATTCGCTTTTTGCAGAGTTTAGGATTAAGTTTAGACTGGAGAGGAGGCTGTTGATTTCTAGAAGGCACTTTTCCCAGAATTCTAGTGTTTTTGTAAGGGATTCTTTAAGGGGGATGACAATCTGGACATCGTCGGCGTATAGAAAGTGTTTTAGGTTCAGTTTGGTTAACAATTGGCAGAGAGGGAGGAGGTAAATGTTAAAAAGCGTGGGTGAGAGGGAGGAGCCCTGGGGAACTCCTAGAGGGGAAGGATAACGCTGTGATTCTTTGTTGTGTATTTTAACTTTGTAGCCTCTGTTGCTCAGGAAAGTTTTGAACCAGGCCAGTGCTGTGCCTGTTATGCTGATGTTAGCTAACTGATTTAGGAGGATGGTGTGGCTAACTGTGTCAAATGCTGCAGAGAGGTCCAAGAGGATCAGAAGGTAGGCATGACCTTTATCGAGACCCATGATGAGGTGGTCTGTCAGTGATATGAGTAGTGATTCAGTACTTAATGATTTTCGGAAGCCATATTGAGTAGGGAACAGGATTTTGTGGTCTTCGAGGTAGTCTGATAATTTGGTGTTAACTAATTTTTCCATTACTTTGGCTAAGAAAGGGAGATTAGAGATTGGACAAAAGTTGGTAGGATCTTTAGGGTCTAAGTTTGGTTTTTTTTAGGAGCGGTTTGATGGAAGCTATTTTAAGGTCTTCAGGAAAGATCCCTTGGGATAGAGAGCAATTGAAGATGTCTGCCAGAGCTTTGGAGATGGTGTCTGGGATTAGAAGAAGCAGTTTGGTCGGGATATGGTCAAATGGATGTGACGAGGGTTTCATTTTCTTCAGTACTGATTGGACTTCTGAAGTTGTGATGGGTTCGAATGATTGGAGAGAAGTGTCTTTATTGGGGTGAAGATATGTGCTGGAGGGGGAAGAGGTATTAGGCTTCAGCTGTGAAAGAAGGTTAGAGATTTTATTGTTGAAGAAGAGGGCCAGCTCCTCGGCTTTTTCTTGTGCTTGGTTGAGTGGAATGTCAGGTGTATTGATTTGTGTTAAATTAGATACATAAGCAAATAAGGCTTTTGAGTCGAAGATAAGGTGGTGGATCTTCTGAGCATAGAAATCCCTTTTTGTTTCTAACGTAGAGCTCTTGTAAAGGTGGAGGGCGGTTTTGTATGAGGAGAGGGTAGTTGGTGATGGTGCTTTGCGCCATTTGCTTTCTTTCTGTCGCAGGGAAAGTTTGAATTTTTGGAGTTCTTCATTAAACCATGGTTGTCTTTTGGACGTGTTGAGTTTAAGTTTATTTGAAGCCAGTGGGCATAGTTTGTTTGCTGTTGTTTCTGTTATATTGGACCAGGAGTGGATGGCTGAGTTAGGAATGGAGACGTCTTAGAGAGGGAGTTCTGAGACTAGGTATTTTTGGAGTACATCGGAGGAGCAAGATTTCCTATAAGTGAATTGTGGTTGAGGGACGTGTTTTTTGCTCGATTGTACTAGTGACATGGTTGTAGAGATTAAAGCATGGTCTGACCAGGGGACTGGTTTGCAGACGGGTTGTGCTGAGTGTGAGATGCCTGAGTTCACGAAATGAGATCCAGGGTGTGACCCGCTCTATGGGTGGGATTGTTGATTATTTGCTTGAATCCCATGGCAGACATGGCGGTTAGGAAATAAAACTGAAATTAACCAGGGAGAAATTCGAGAGCAATTAACCGGCGAGCTGGAAAAGATAAAGGTTTTAAAACAGGGTGCTTAAAATGAAAAGCATAGGGGCTAGGGAGTGGAGAGATAATTTAAGTTCGTTTTAAGCACCCTGTTTTAAAACCTTTATCTTTTCCAGCTCGCCGGTTAATTGCTCTCGAATTTCTCCCTGGTTAATTTCAGTTTTATTTCCAAGTATGTCCTTCCTTGTTTAATGTAATGCATACACCTTATGCTTTGGTTTTCGTTTCAATGTAAACCGAAGTGATTTGTAACCTGTTACAAGAATATCGGTATAAAAAAATGTTACATAAATAAATAAATAAATAACAGTGTTGTGTTTAAATAAGAGTTGCATTGAAGAAATTATTTTGCCTCCAATTTAGAATAAACTCAATGAGTGATAAGCAGATTTTGAGAAATCTACCCAGTAAATATGCTTCTTATGTGTAGTGCCTGAAAGTATTGAGTTGGATTTGTAAAATTTAGCAGGATTTCCAAATCACAGTTGAGCGATCAATGTTTTAATATGTCTTCAATCAAAACTGATGATTATTAATTGAAAAATAGTGACTTTCTCTATAAGTCCATGACTTGGACATGTATGAAAGCATTCATCTGTGGAAATACACTATTTTGTAAAATTAAACCTCAGGTAATTATATAAGAACATAAGAACATAAGAAATTGCCATGCTGGGTCAGACCAAGGGTCCATCAAGCCCAGCATTCTGTTTCCAACAGAGGCCAAACCAGGCCACAAGAACCTGGCAATTACCCAAACACTAAGAAGATCCCATGCTACTGATGCAATTAATAGCAGTGGTTATTCCCTAAGTAAACCGTTAATGGACTTCTCCTCCAAGAACTTATCCAAACCTTTTTTGAACCCAGCTACACTAACTGCACTAACCACATCCTCTGGCAACAAATTCCAGAGCTTTATTGTGCATTGAGTGAAAAAGAATTTTCTCCAATTAGTCTTAAATGTGCTACTTGCTAACTTCATGGAATGCCCCCTAGTCCTTCTATTATTCGAAAGTATAAATAACAGAGTCACATCTATTTGTTCAAGATATCTCATGATCTTAAAGACCTCTATCATATCCCCCGTCAGCCATCTCTTTTCCAAACTGAACAGCCCTAACCTCTTCAGCCTTTCCTCATAGGGGAGCTGTTCCATTCCCCTTGTCATTTTGGTTGCCCTTCTCTGTACCTTCTCCACCGCAACTATATCATTTTTGAGATGCGGCAACCAGAATTGTACACAGTATTCAAGACGCCACGATAAAGAACTTTAAATTGGTGTATCTTCCAGGTTATATTTATCACGTTTGTTCTCAAAGTATATTTCTGCTGGTCTCAGTTACTGCAAAGGGAACACAGCTGATAGCAACAAATCTTCATTCTTTCACTTTTGTACTTCATTAAAACTAGGAGAAACTAATTTGGACTCTAAAATGTTTACTGATTGGCAGTTGTTGGCAGTATGTGAACTTTCCTCATCTAGGTTGATGTAGAATAAAACAAGCATAAATTTCATACACTCTAGTGCACTAAGCAATCATGACATGACAGATGCAAGAGACCTGTTTGTATGATACCATGGCTCATTTTTATAGTGTAATATATTTTTATTTTATATCCATTCCATTTCAGCATAGTCAGCTTGGAAGACAGCTATTCTATAGCACTATGCCTTCTTTTCATTGAAAAGTTGTTTACTGCCATTTTATAACAGTACTTGGGGCAGAAACCCAGATTTCTACCTTGGTGGCACTCAGTTTCCGGTTCAACTGTAGGGTAAACATTAGTAGAGCTGTCTCTGAAAGAACCAGCAGAGAGCCTGTATGCTGGTAAAGAAACAGCTCCAGAGTGTTCTACCTTAAAATACAGAGAGTAACAACTTTTAAAAGTTATTTTTTTACTTCCAAGAGTGCATATAGATTGAAATAAAATAGATCCATAAATCCACAGAGAAGCACTTCAAAATATCTATCTTTTGAGCTGGCCACACTGGTGTTCTGTTTTAATGTGAGAGAGACAGAATAATAAAGTCTGGAGCATTTTGGGAAGTGGGATGAGTAAGGAAAATTTAGATGTCAGGATTAAGTTAACAAGTTATACTTTTAGGGATAGTGGGGCAGATTTTCAAAGGGTTACGCGCGTAACCCCCAAAAACCTGCCCCTGTGCACACCGAGCCTATCTTGCATAGGCTTGGCGACACGTGCAAGCCCTGGGATGCACGTATGCCCCAGGGCTTGCAAAAAGGGGCGGGGCGTGGGCAGTCCAGGGGCGTGGCAGGGGCGTGGCCAGAGCCTCCAGGCACAGCGGCCATTTGCCACTCTGCCCGGAATTGCTGGACGGCCATTGGCTGGCGCGCGTAAGCTACGCCTGCCGGGATGCAGGCGCAACTTCTCCGATAAAGGTAAGGGGGGGTTAGGGAGGGGAAGGTGGGTGAAGGTGGGGGGAGGCGGAAGGAAAGAAGCATTTTGGGCTGTCCTAAAAAAAAAAAAAAAGAAGATGGTGCTTCAATTTACACTGGTGTGATCTACAGGCTCCAACTCAAACAGAAGAACTGGACAGAGATCTTGCCGAAGAAATCCAAAAGGTGAGAAAGAAGGGAGTGTTGCTCATTGGAGATTTTAATCTGCCAGATGTGGATTGGAGCATCCCTTCTCCAGAATCTGCTAGAAAGAAAAAGGTAGTGGATGCCCTTCAAGGAGCTCTGCTCAAACTTATGGCAATGGAACCCATGAAGGAGGATGTAATACTTGACCTAGTGCTTACTAATGGGGCAGGTAGGTGTCCAGGTAGGTGCTCACTTGAGTACAAGTGATCATCAGACAGTATGATTTGATATTGTAGCCAAGACAGAGATTAGTCACATGAAGATCCAAGTTTTGAATTTCAAAAATACTGGCTTTGTCAGAATGGGGGCTACCTGGAGGAAGAACTAGCGCTGTGCTTCTCAAGCCAGTCCTCAGGGCACACCTAGCCAGTCAGATTTTCAGCACACCCTTCAGAAACGACAGGACTCTGGAAACCTGGGCACCTCATCCATGATGATCCCCTTAACAGTCAAGGAATGTGGCTTCATTGCCTGCAGGAGGTCTTATATCCAGATGTCTGTGTAACCCTTTTTTCATGGATGAGCTGGATCCCAAAAGGCCATAAAAGAATTTATATCTTGGGGCTAACTCCACAGTCTCTTTCCCCCTCTTCTTGCCCCAAGGGATGGGTCCTTTCTGTTGGCAGAAGGATAACCTTATATGCCCAGGGCATAGGTGAACTTCCTTGGGTGTGAGTTACCATACATCTTTAGGGCAGGTACTTTGACAAAACAGGCTGTACTCACTGGATGAGAGTTCAAAATACATTTTACTGTGATTGATTTCAAAAGGCTTCATAGGAACAAATAATAAAGTGTCCAATTACATCCAGGTCCTTCAGCTGTACAGGAGTACTGATTTTTAGCGTCTCTCCCTCTGTGCTTGTTTCCCTCAGGGCAGGGGCGTGGAACTTGCTTTTCCTTCACTGATTAGTATGAATAAGTGTCCCAGAGTGGCCAGGATATCCCAAGTGTGGAAGTCCCTATCTAATCCCCACCGTTCCTGAGGCCCACGTGTACTCCCAATCTTCATTCTGTCAGTGTCCTGCTTCCTAGGGATGGAAACTCCGGTGGGGGTCTCCAGATGTCCTTCTCCTTTTTTCCTCTAGAACTCCTCTTTGAAAGATAACAGATGCAGCCCTCCAGGAGGAAAGGCGCTTCCCAGCTTCCAGGCCTGGGTAAGTAAGGGTGACAGAAAAATGACTTCCTTCCCTCTATAATAGGAAAAACTCAAAATGAGAAAACCTTCTCTTTGATTGGGCACTGTAACCTCCCCTTGGTCTGGACGAAAAGGTACACAGCCCCTCCTAACCACTCTGAGCAGGGATACAGCCTCCCAGGAATGGTGCAGGTCAAAAACTGTGAAACTCAGAAAAACTGCAAAAATCTGTCTCTCGAACTTTCCCCAGCCAGCTCTGTATCAGTAGCTGACCAGGCAGTGCCTCTCCTTATCCTGATCCAGGCTGCGGGCCTAAACTAGGAGAACACACTGAGAGGCCGATGCAATATCATTGTGTAAAAAATGTGTGTCCCAACTGGGCGTACATTTTTTTATTAAATGCACAACTACCTCTCCTGGGCACTTGATGCAATGGACAAATGAGCCACCGCACTGAAAGGGACGTGCAATGGATAATTTATGCATCCCTAGCTCTCTGCATCAAGTGCCCAGGAGAGTGGCTATGTGTCCACAAAAGCCTGGCCAGAGCTCCCTCCCCACACCTCCTAGCAGGGCTGTTCACGACTGGTCCTTTTCACTAACACTTGTTAGTGAAAAGATCAATCCCCTTTAAGGACAGACTTTTGAAAGGGGATTGGGCTTTTCCCTGACATGTAACAGTGAATGGACCAATTGGCAGTAAGGAGTGAATAAATTAATATTAAGTGACCACAATTAATATTAATTTATTCACTCCTTCATTTGGGCCAGAACTTGGAGATAGTAATAGGAGGAACCACAGAAAGCAAGATTTTTTTTTTTTATTGAACCCTTGAGCATGGCATGATTCTGCTTTCTGTGGTTCCTCCTATTTAGTATCGCAATGATACTAATAGGAGGCATCACAGAAAGAGGATTTTTTTTTTTTGTGAGCCCTTGAGCACAGCATGCTTTAAGATCTACTCCAGGGCAGGTGTTAAATTTGCTGCGTCAAAATGGGCGCCTTGGCTGCGTGTTAATTTTCGTCATTGCTTGGTGATAGCTAATAGCCTCATCTACATGGAATTTGCATGTGATGAGCGTTCAATTAGACATGTGTTTTGAACGCACTAATCCCTGTATTAATTGAGTGTAAGTAGCGCATCCAAACGTGCGTCCAACTGTGTATTAAGCGGCACACTGACCTGAACGCCTGATATTGCATCAGCCTGTGAAATAATTTCTCCTTCCGAGATCAAACTTACTCTGCCACACACTAACCCCGCTTGTGCCTCAGAGGCTCTCCATTCCAGAAATTCTCTGGGGGAGGTGCTGTATTCCCCTTTGCAGCTGTCTTTCCAAAGGCTGAGAACTAGGGCCATCTAGTGGACACCCCGGGGGTCTCTACATGTGCAATCGATAGCTCCCAAAGCAAAAGGGAAATATGCAATTTGATAGAAATCAGTCATAATTTGGTGGTGTTGCTATCTACTGTGTGGGAAAGATATATATTGATGTTTTTTCCTTCAAAATGCTGCCAGAAACTGATCCATACATATGGATGTGGCTGACTGGCTTATTCCAGCCGTGACCCCTAGAGGTATCTGGAAGGTGCTAGTGGCAAAAAAGGCCAGAGCTGTAGTAAACTTGAGGTGTATTGGCAAGACAAATCTTCTCCTAGTGGAAGGACACAGGTCCTCTATTAACTGCTGGCATAGGTATAATATGGTTTCTTTGATTAGCTTGAACCTGCACAAGACATGCTCACACCTATCCAAAAACTGTAACCTGGTCCTGCATAAGTGGTACCTAGTTATTTATTATTTATTTATTTGTTGTATTTATATACTGTCCTCAATCAATCACAATTGTTTACAAGATAAAAACAAAGAAAAGTGTATAAAAGTAAATCATAATTACATAGTAATTACAACAAAAATAAAATAATAGTTGCAACAATAATAATAATAATAATAATACATAAAATAAATAATAAATAAAAACACATAATAAAACAGAAAATTTAAAAAATAATAAGCCTCGATCAATCCTCTTCCAGGTCCACTCCTCTTTCCCTCATCAAATGTTGCTCCCTGAGTATCCACAAGATTATACCTCTTATTTTATCTGTCACTAAACCCTCCCTACACACACATATACATGCTGTACCCCAAACACACACATGCACACACACATTCTCAGCCCCCCCCCCACACACATTCATATAGCACAGTCTATCCCCCCACATACACACAGCCCAATCTGCCCTCACCCACACAAAGCCCATTCTGACCCCACACACACACAAAGTGCAGTCTGCCCTCCTACACACACACCCAGTCCAGTGTGTCTCACATATAAACAGTCCAGTCTGCTCCCTCCCTCACACCACACATAGCCCAATCTGCCACCCCATACACACAGCCCAGTCTACTCTGCTCCCAACACAGACACACACACAGCCCAGTCTTGTGATTGTAGTGGAGTCGGTGTTTGCTAATCCCTCAGAGCAGCAGTGGAAGTAGACCTAGGAACAGCTGGATTGAACAGGAACAGGACTGGATGGGCACCTGGATCTTCTGCTTATATCGACCACCTCCCTCTCGAGTTGAGCCATCAGAATCTGGTAGCCAGAAGACTTAGCATGAGGTGTACTTGAGCAAAGGACACACAAAAGAGCAGGACTAGATTACAGGAATGGCGAGACAATAGGATATTCATAAATCAAGACAAACACAGAACAAGGAGTGGATCACAAAACAGGACAGACAGGCAAACAGACAAAACAGAGCAAAAACCAGAAGGTCACAATACTAGGGCCTCAAACAGAAAAACAAACAAAGAAAACAACAAACAGGAAAAGAGACCAAACAAAATATAGAAAGGCCACAATATTAGGGACAAAACGCACAGAGCAAGGACAAGGCAGAATCTAGGCCAGGACTATGAATAGGATACAAGAAACAAGAACTGCAACCCAGAGTGCAGAAAATGCCAAGCTAAAGCACTGAACACACTGAAGGGAAGGCTGATACCTTGTGGCAGTTCAAGAAACATGGCAGCCAGTAAGACTCCCAAGCCACAGGTTTTGGAGAACTGAGCAACAGGTAGCATGGCCCACTGAGGGCTCCTGCTCATGGAAGGGAAGCCCTGCACACAGATCCTAACATGTCTGCCCCCCCTCCCCTCTCCACACACACAGCCCAATCTGTGCGCACACACATACACACACTCTCGGAAATCCAGTGATATTCACTGAAAAGCTGCTCAAACAATGGAATCAAACCTTGGATCAAACACAAGGACAGGCCCTAAAATAAAATAACATGATTCTCCAAAAATCTTATGGGCAAGGACAATGATTTCCCATTTAGCACCTCACACATTCTGCCTATACTCTTAGCAAGTAGCCCTCTCCACTCACCACAACAGGCCCAAAAAAACAATAACGTTTTCAATTTGGTGCGTTAAATATCAGGCATAAAAGATCCATGCATTTTGATGACATGCACGCCTACGTTTGTTATAAAATACTGAAGCATGCACGAATATCTAAACCATGCTTCAACATGCCCACTTTGTATGTGTTCACTTTTCTGCGATATCACGTGAGTTTGCGTACACTTTCCATTTTCTGAATTTAGTAGGACCCCGGTTGGCTGATTTGGCTGCACTCGAGGCGTTACATTGCTAGGGTTCATCCAGCGGCGTGGAAGCTTGACTTTCTGGGCCCTTGGCATAGGCATCATCTGTGTCATTAACAGTCAGTCAAATCTCACTGCTTTTCTGCATTAATGCAAAGGGTGATGCTGGAAGAAGCCAAAAGACACAGAATAATTTAAAAAAAAATAAAAAAAAACATCCCAACATTCTCCTTCTCAATGATCTTAAGTCCAAGAAAAAAGAACAAGTCTTTAGTGTTCAAACAAAATTTTACTTTAGTTTGTAAATTAAAATCCACGCTGGGATGGTGAATATCAAAATTAACATAAGGAAAATAAGTGTCAGATAGACCATAGTCCCTGTATCCATGCCTCTCCTCCTTGTAGCACTATAATCCATATCAAGTAACCCTTCCCTGCTCAGGGTAGGATGCCCACGTTGCAATTTTAGCATTTAACAGGCTGGGAAAAGGTGGAAAAAAATTCTCCTCAGTCCAAAGACTAGTCTTTCAAAGTCAAGATCAGCTCCAACCTCTCCTACTGAACAATACCAAACAAATCTCAGTACCCTTCACCTCTTGCTTTACTCCTTCAGCAAAGGCAAACAATGATCTCATCCAGTCCATCCAGATTCCAGGAGGAATCCCTTCTGTAGGAGCGGGCTCCAATATAGGTCCAAAATAGGACGAGTCCTCAAACTCCAAATCTGCTCCACAGGGAAACCCTCTCTCCTCCTGCTCTGTCCACCTGGGGGATGGTAAAGACCGGAACCACATGCTTGGGGATTTTTATAGTTCCCGTCAGCCTTCCCTCAAAAAGGTGGGGATGAGTCAACATTTCTCTACTGGAAAAATAGGGCAAAAACTTAGTGACAGGCAATGTCAGGTCACACTGAAAAATGACTATTCTCATGCACGGTAAACGAATGTGCGTACAAGGCATTTTTGCACGTGAAACCCCTTTGAAAATCTTATATACTGTCATTCTCTTCTGCAGTCTGTCTCGTCCCACCCTAGCCTTTCTCCTCTTTTTTTTTTCTCTTCTCCACTCTGCCTGTCACATCTCTACCAAGACTTTCTCCTTTCCCTCCCCACCTAACAGGAATTCTTTCAGCTTGTCTCTCTTCTCTCTACCGTCCCCACAAATTTGTTTCTCTCTTTCTTCTTCTCTCTCCCAACCTATTTCTTTTTCTAATTTAGCCTGAATAAGCTTTCTTGCAGATTGTTTCTGCTCAATACCCAAATACTCACAGAGTGGGGAAGGGACAGTATTTGAAAGATGTGTTGAACAGTCATAAATTATCTGCCTATGCCCTTGCTCTGGAACACAATTCTAAGATGCTTCTCTCTCTCTTCTTCCCATTACTGTCTCTAATTCTTTCCTGCCTGTGATACAGTGTTGGAGGAAATGCATGCATTATATTGCAAATGGATATCCCTTGTACTTAATGAGTCAGACTGCAGATGAGATTGCCCGGGAAGTGCTGGAAAGCCTTGCGCTGTAATGTAGTGAGATGTAATGCTTCCAGGTGATTAGGTTTATAAAGCAGCTGCCTGTGTTCTCAATTTCTGCTTGTTGTGGTGACATTAGTCATACCACTGCTGATGCAAAGCTCAAAACTACCTGTACAAAGCATTTCTTTAAATGCTAATGTTCTTTTCAGTTCTTGGCACAGACCCCTCTTACGGTGTGCAGTGAAATCTCACACTTAGGGAGTCCTGTTTCATCTTGCCTGACCACTGAGATCCGTAAGCTCAACTACTTACTATTTCCTCCAGGTGCCAGTTAGTAATCACAAGTCACTGACACTCTATACTTGACCCGAGATACCTTAGGATAGTGTATACATTTCATGAAATTCCCATTAAAAAAAAAAAAAAAAAAGATTAAAAGAGGAAGGCACTCTTTGTGCAATTTCAGTTTCTCACCTAAAACTAATATTTTCTACAGCTAGCACAGTGGCTCCCATAAATATGGATTGTATAACTTCATGCAATATATATTGTATGTGCACCCTGTATGTGTGCTGCTGCAGCTTATGGATTTTTTCAGTTTTCATTGCTTACTATATAACTGATGTTATATTGTACTGTTTAGAAAATCCACATAATGCTTCTTTCATAAAGCTAGATGAATATGCATATTCTGCCAGATGTGTTTATTAAATATTCATGCAAGACTTGGAGGTGTGCATAAAATAGTTATAATTTGCATGGTGAACAACATCTAATAATATTTCAGAAGCAAAAATAGTGGGTTATCCTAGTAGGCAGTAATGCATCAGATGGCCTGCCGTTTCAATGTCAATTACAATTAGAAAGATTTCTGTGGGTGGGCTGATAGAAATGGAAAAGAAACCAGTTCGAATGATAATTATTTTTTAATATTCCTCTGACAGCAGATCTATTACTGTGCTGTGCAGGGCTTCCCAATGCTATTCTGGCAACTTCACAGCCAATCAGGATTTTCATAATGAATATGCATGAGATACATTTGCATATATTGGAGACTGCATATGCAAATTTATTTCATGCATATTCATTATTGACATCCTGAAAACCCAACTGTGGGATCATCAGGACAGGTTTGGGAAGCCCTGATGCACAATAAATGTAGGCAGGGGTGGTTCTCAAGAACCATAAACAGGCCTAGTTTTCAGTATTAAGGCAATGCATGCAAATCAATCTCATGCATATTCATTGTGGATAACCTGAAAACCAGACCTTTCTGAGGCTCTTGAAGATAGATCAATATGGGAATACCATGAGATGGGGTGAAGTCTGGACTTATATGCAGACTTTCTAATGTTCAATACTATGGGGCCGATGCAATATCATGTACATCACGCCCCTACTCAAACAACTCCGCTAGCTACCCATCCCATTCAGATCTCAATATAAGATCCTCATGCTCATCCACAAAGCAAAAGAATGAAAGGATGGATCGGTTAAAATGGACTTTATTGAAACTTGCCCGACTCTGGCCGAGTTTCGCTCTGCCGAGCTGCCTCAGGGGCTGTGGCACATAAATATAAACAATTAAAAATACACACAAACATAAATATTTGTATCAACATATAAATATGATATAAAACATATTTTAAAAAAATTAAATAATACAAATACACAAACGCATAAAAAAAGGGGACAATGCATGTTTTGTGTGCATAAAATGACAATGTTGCATAAAAAAATTACGTGTTTGAAAGTACAGATACCAATATCTGAAAAATCAATTGAAAAACTGCGGAGAAGGGTGAAAACACATCTTACAAAAGACATGGTCTATGACAATCGTACAATGCAGAATGCACTTCATCAAACAGCATATGGCTAATACATGCAAAATTTGAAGTAAAAGGAAAAAAAAGAACAAAAAAATGGAAAAAAGAAAACAAAAAAATGTGAAATGGAATATATTGATGAGGAGATCAATATATATAATTATTAATAAAATTGTTACATTAAAAATTCATATAATGTGTAGTGTATAAGGACAGTAAAGCTTAGTCTTGTACCTTATTGAACCAGAAACTTGGCTCTATATACTTTCGCTGCTTTTCAAGGATGAAGGAACATGAGTAAACACACCGAATCCTGACTTGTCATTTGTGATTCATAAGTCACTTGTGTGAGTAGTGTTGATGCGATTCTTACGAAACAAAAATTCTTAGTTAACTTAATGAACTCGACTCATTCAACATCACTATCGGGAGTTGGTCTAAATGAAAGATGAACTCATACATTAATTAGACTCAAACTCTGAATGCCTTCATTCTAAAATTCTTTTACATATAGAGCGCAATGCTAGCATCTTATATCATTATTATCAGGCTATTATATATCTTCCTATGGAACCTACTCATCTAACTGTTCACAAATCGATGGAGAGTTAACAATAATAAAATAATAAAAAAACATAAAATCACATCGCATCGTGAAATAAATGAATGGTAAAACTTACTACGTATAAATACAAGCAGTAATTTTTAACACAGTATGTTAAACCTTGATCTGGTACATCCACAAGGTACATAGTCACTGCATGTCATTCCTCTTAGAACAATATAGCGATTTTTCATCC